>NC_137346.1:45794220-46521720 GCF_965287045.1 Carcharhinus amblyrhynchos
TAGCAGGAACGAGCTGATTTACATCACACGCACAAATCAAACGCAACTGACAGCTCTGCTCGTTCTTCCACATTTAGTGCTGAAATGATGATGATGGAGTGCTGGAGGGACCTACCTTCCTACTGAAAGAAGCAAAGGGATCCAGGCGCTCTTCATACTGAGAGGAGTAGCGTAGCTCAGTGTCATCACTGCTGGCACCCTGTGGATTCAATCATCAACATCAATAAACAAGGCACATTCCACCCTGCAATTTTCCAGCTTTATTGCTAACCTTCCAGATAGGATGTAGGGGTTTGCTCAGCGTGTAACATTTAATTGGCTGGTTCAGGTTGTGCTGGGGCTCTGACGGGAGATATATAAATGCAAGATCTTTCTTTCTTAATTTTTCCGTGATCTTTAATCATTTTGATTTTGAGTTTGCATTCACTGGCTGCCATCTACCACAAAGCCATCAGACGTTGGCCATTCAGCCCATCGAGTCTGTTCCGCCATTCAATGAGATCACGACTGATCTGATGTGATGATCCTCAACTCCACTTTCCCGCCTTATCCCCGAAACCCTCGATTCCCTTCAAAATCTCTCTCAGCCTCGAGCGTACGTAATAACCCAGACTCTACGATGTGCTGCGGTCAAGAATTCCACAGATTCGCTGTGCACAGAGAGAAGAAACTCCCCCTCGTGTCAGTCTTCAACGAGTGACCACTTACTCTGGATTGATGCAATCTGGTCCCAGATTGTCTCACGAGAGGAAGCAAAATCCATGACAGTAACTGGGCCCACAATCAGATTAAAGACACCTGATGTCCAAGACAACCATAAAATATGAATAAACTAGCTGCATTCACTTGTTCGAATTCTCTCACCGATTTTATTGCCAACATTCATCGTTCTAGGACAGTCTCACTCATATTGAAGAACAAGGCAGTTTGCAGTGGATATAACCTGCTGCCCCTGTCAATGTGATTGGAACGGATCTATCTAACCACAAGCCAGAGGGTTAAGTGCATGACAGAAAATTCAATAAACTTTGGTTTCTTTAAATATTCCATTCCGTTTCTCATAATCCACGTTTCCACTCTTGGTCAATACAAACATTCTGAATAGACAGGGTCACCATCAGAAACAGGAAAAGCAGCTGTATGTGCGCGCAGTCATTTTCCAGTTGCTGCTCAGGATAAACAGGACAATCTTAGAAACCCTACAGTACAGAGAGAGGCCATTCGGTCCATCGAGTCTGCAGCGAACACAATCCCACCCCCCAATCCCTACATATTTTATCCACTAATCCCTCTAACCTACACATCCCTGGACACTAAGGGGCAATTTCTTAGCATGGCCAATCAACCTAACCCGCACATCTTTGGACTGTGGGAGGAAACCGGAGCAGCGGGACATAGATAGGATGCAGGACTGGGCGGAGAAGTGGCAGATGGACTTCAACGCGGATAAATGTGTAGTCGTCCATTTTGGCAGAACCAACGGGATGAACGAGTACACTATCAAGGGCAGAAGTCTGAGTAGTGTTGAGGATCAGAAGGATCTTGGGGTCCGGGTCCACAGGACTCTTAAATTGGCCTCGCAGGTGGAGGAGGTGGTCAAGAAGGCGTATGGTGTACTGGCCTTCATTAATCGAGGGATTGAGTTTAGGAGTCGGGAGGTAATGCTGGAACTTTATAAGACCCTTGTCAGGCCTCATTTGGAGTATTGTGCGCAGTTCTGGTCGCCTCACTATAGGAAAGATGTAGAAGCTATTGAGAGGGTGCAGAGGAGATTTACAAGGATGTTGCCTGGATTGGGAGGCATGCCTTATGAAGTTAGGTTGAGGGAGCTGGGACTCTTTTCCCTGGAGAGACGAAGGTTGAGAGGCGACCTGATAGAGGTTTATAAAATGTTGAGAGGTATAGATAGGGTGGATTCTCAGAGGCTATTTCCCAGGGCTGAAATGGTCACTACGAGAGGACACAGGTTTAAGGTGCGGGGAGGGAGGTTCAGAAGTGATGTTAGGGGTAAGTTTTTCACTCAGAGGGTGGTGAGTGAATGGAATCGGCTGCCGTCAGTGGTGGTGGAGGCGAACTCGCTGGGGTCTTTTAAAAGACTTCTGGATGAGTATATGGGGTTTAATGAGATTGAGGGTTATAGATAGGTCTGTAGGTTGGTAGGTGATGATGTGATCGGCGCAACTCGTGGGCCGAAGGGCCTGTTTGTGCTGTAGTGTTCTATGTTCTATGTTCACCCGGAGGAAACCCACGCAGACACGAGGAGAATGTGCAAACTCCGCACAGACAGTGACCCGAGCCGGGAATCGAACCCAGGACCCTGGAGCTGTGAAGCAGCAGTGCTAACCCACTGTGCCACCCCTGATGGAAGGATGTGGCATCTGAAGCTCATCTCAGTGAGAAAGAGCACACAGAGCGTAAACTTTTAGATTCCAGGGTGAGGAATGGAGTCAGCGTCCAGGAAATGGAGCTCATGGTGTCACCCTTATTTTTCTCCAAGTTCAGTTGGAGAAGATTGAGACTTATCCTGGACAAGCAGCTCGATAATGCAGAGGCAGTGGAGGGGTCAAGGAGAGTGTGATCTGGTAGAGCTGGGTATCATCAGCCTGTTTGTGAAATCTGACCTAATTTCTTTGAACGATATCACCAAGAGACAGCACGAAGATGAAGAGAAGGACCAGAGTGATGATGAAGAGGTGTTGTTGGCAGATGGTGTGTTATAGACAGTGGGTAGGTTGAGAAGGTTAATGTACCTTTATCACAGTCTCGCAGAACGTCATTCGTGACTTTGATAACAATGGAGTGGAAACCCGATTGTAGAGGGTCAAACACTGAGTTGCAGGACACATGATTTGGGAGGAGATGGCCCAAAGGGAGATTGAAGAGACTGTTGCCTCAAAGGATAGAAGGGTCGAGGGTTTTATTTTTTAGGGAGTTGAATGAAGATACTGGGTTTGAAAGGGGGCCTGGGGGGGAGGCTGGGTGGCAGAGTGTCAGGAGATAGGTTCCATGGACACAGGAGAGAAAGTGGTGAAAAATCTGTGGCTGGAGCAAACAGAAAGATCATAACTGGTACATAACCTGGGCTTCTCCAATGGACAGCTAACTCTCAGCAATATACAGTCACCTGGTAGGAAAGTACATCTAACAAGGAGAAATAAAGTCAAAGTATAAAGTGATTCGAGAATTCTGCAACAGTTCAGAAATCCCAAATCAGTTTAGTTACGCTGAATATCTCAACAATGACATCAGATGATGGTAACTGGCACTGAATTAACAGCTGGACTGAAACCAAGGGCTTAACTATTGTCTGCATCGAGTGACTGCCAGAAACTCCCCATCAAAGTGTCATCACTCCCTGAAATATACAACGTGAAGACTGATTCTGTTCTTCATTCCCTGCAAAGGGATGTGATGAGTATGATAATGGGTAAGAGAACTTGACGGTAGATGCACAACGGTATTTGAAGATAGCCGTACATGTGTTAAACTGTCAGTAAATGAGTACCATCAGATTTGTTCCTGGGGCCATGGTCATTACTGACAAGTCGCCACTCACAGCTCAGCCCCAGTTGCCTTGAGGACACTGGGTGCCAGCCACATTTGGAATTGGGATCACGTGGGCAGGCAAGCCCACTTCCCTGGAGGTTAGTAGTGAAAGAGATAGACTCTGAGCAAAAATATGCAACTCCTGGAACTATCCCATAAATCACAAGATTTATTGAATGTAACTTCCCAAAACTCAGAATCTCTGAGCATCCATCCAAGGTCGCCAGTGTTAAGCTGCTGCATTCATTGAGCTGGGATTTCAAGGAGTGGGAATGGCAATCAGATTACCGCTCCATTCCTTTTCACTTTCCCAGGCTGGGTGCTGTACAATTCCCGTTTAGATTTCCATACGGAGCCTGTAGAGAAATGCCCAGCACACTTGGTCCCGAATCCAGTTCGGCAGCATCGGAACAAGTGAGGCCATTCCGTTTTTTTTAAATGGAAATAGCTACTGTAAAACATAAGAACATAAGAAATAGGAGCAGGAGTCGGCCGTCCAGCCCTTCGAGCCTGCCCCGCCATTCAATAAGATCATGGCTGATCTGTCGTGGCTCAGCTCCACTTTCCCGCCCTCTCCCCATAACCCTTAATCCCCTCTCTTATCAAAAACCCATCAACCCGCGTCTTAAAAATATTTAGCGAGGCAGCCTCCACCACTTCAACGGACAGAGAATTCCAGAGATTCACCACCCTTTGAGTGAAGAAGTTCCTCCTCAACTCCGTTCTAAACCGCCTCCCCTTTATCTTGAGGCTGTGCCCCCTAGTCCTACTGTCCTTTCTGAGCGAGAAGAGTCTCTCCACCTCTATCCTATCCATCCCATTCATCATCTTATACGTCTCAATGAGATCTCCCCTCATTCTTCTAAACTCTAACGAGTACAAGCCTAGTTTATTCAGCCTCTCCTCATAGCTCAACCCCCTCATCTCCGGAATCAGCCTAGTAAACCTCCTCTGCACTCCCTCCAAGGCCAAAATATCCTTGCGTAAGCACGGCGCCCAAAACTGCACACAGTACTCCAGCTGCGGCCTCACCAATGCCCTATACAGCTGCAGCAAGACCTCCCTACTTTTATATTCAATCCCCCTCGCTATGAAGGCCAGCATCCCATTCGCCTTCCTGACCACCTGCTGCACCTGCAAGCTGGGTTTTTGCGACTCATGCACAAGGACCCCGAGGTCCCTCTGCACCGTCAAAGCACTAAGTTAAAAGGTGCTGTGTTTGAATGTCACTGAGTAATCCAGGGAGAGTGTAAGTGGTTAGGATGAGGGTAGGGTTGGGGGGTAGAGAGGGGACGGAGGAGGGTAGTCAAAAGGGGAAATTGAGAGGAATGGTCGGGAGTGGAGGTAGTTGAGTATTTATCAGAGAGTCCCGTTGAGTGAGTGGGTGGGGTCAGTGGCATAAAGATCTAGAAGTGGTTTTAATTCTTTTAACTTTTAACAAACAAAATTTTTGTGACCAGAACTCCCACTCACCTGACGGAGGAGCAGCGCTCCGAAAGCTAGTGGCTTTTGCTACCAAATAAACCTGTTGGACTTTAAGCTGGTGTTCTGAGACTTCTCACTGTGCTCTTCTCTAGGGACAGGGCTGGATTGTAAATGGGCCATAAATAACCCACTTCCTCACGGAGTTATTTATTCCTCTCCTCACTCACTTCTTCTGTTCTCAGGGGTCGGTGCTGGGGCCTCAGCTTTTTACCATTTATATAGATGATCTGGAGGAGGGAACCGAGTGTAGGGTGTCGAAATTTGCTGATGACACCAAGATTGGGGGAACGGCAAATTGTGCGGAGGGTGTGGAGAGTCTGCAGAAGGATCTAGATAGGCTGGGCGAATGGGCCAGGAACTGGCAAATGGAATTTAATGTTGGCAAGTGTGAGGTGGTCCACTTTGGTAGGAATAATGGTAGGAAGGACTATTACTTACGTGGCGAAAAACTGCAGCAGGCGATGGTGCAGAGGGACCTCGGGGTCCTTGTGCATGAGTCGCAAAAACCCAGCTTGCAGGTGCAGCAGGTGGTCAGGAAGGCGAATGGGATGCTGGCCTTCATAGCGAGGGGGATTGAATATAAAAGTAGGGAGGTCTTGCTGCAACTGTATAGGGCATTGGTGAGGCCGCAGCTGGAGTACTGTGTGCAGTTTTGGGCACCGCACCTGCGCAAGGATATTTTGGCCTTGGAGGGAGTGCAGAGGAGGTTTACTAGGCTGATACCGGAGTTGAGGGGGTTGAGCTATGAGGAGAGGCTGAATAAACTAGGCTTGTACTCGTTAGAGTTTAGAAGAATGAGGGGAGATCTCATTGAGACGTATAAGATGATGAATGGGATGGATAGGATAGAGGTGGAGAGACTCTTCCCGCTCAGAAAGGACAGTAGGACTAGGGGGCACAGCCTCAAGATAAAGGGGGGGGCGGTTTAGAACGGAGTTGAGGAGGAACTTCTTCACTCAAAGGGTGGTGAATCTCTGGAATTCTCTGCCCGTTGAAGTGGTGGAGGCTGCCTCACTAAATATTTTTAAGAAGCGGGTTGATGGGTTTTTGATAAGCGAGGGGATTAAGGGTTATGGGGAGAGGGTGGGAAAGTGGAACTGAGCCACGACAGATCAGCCATGATCTTATTGAATGGCGGGGCAGGCTCGAAGGGCCAGATGGCCTACTCCTGATCCTATTTCTTATGTTCTTATGTTCTTGCTCCTTTAACCGCAAAGAACGACAAAGACCTTTTACAACTGGATGGAGTCCCAAAGAGGTGAACGATGATTCAAAGCCAATTGATCCTTGCAAAGTGTACAAGAGTGGAGTGGGTGCTTGCTTCATGTCCCAGGGAGTATTACTGAAGTGAAGCCAGTGCTGGGATATCAGGAATCACAAACCATCAGCGAGCTCCCACAAATGGCAAATAAATGAGTGACTAGCTATTTCCACTTTGGAGGGTAGATGTTAGTGTTGTAGCTGTACTGGAACAGCTTGGACAGAAGCATTGCAGCCAGGATACTGTTGGGGCCCAAGGCCTTTGCTACATCATAGAATAATAGAATCCTCCAGTGCAGCCACTCGGCCCATCGAGTCTGCACCAACCCACAATCCCACCCAGGCCCTAACCTCAGAACCCATGCATTGACCTTAGCTAGTTTCCCTGACATTTAATGCCAGTTCTTCCAAAGCCTCTTCATTCTTTTTTATGTAACTTGGAGACCGGAAGTGAGCATTCAGGTGTGGCCAAACTAAGCTCCTTTCTAATTTCAATCCAACTCCTCCACCTTTTCCTCCTTGCTGGCAATAAGCGTACGGAGATCACAGAGCTTTTCGTTCCTCAGATTGAGACCATTTTATCATCAGCTGTTTCTAGCTTTCCACTAACTCAAACATCCTTGCAAGGCTGCCTCCTGCCCTCACCTTGTACTCTCATCTTTAGTCTCTCCCAATCTCCCCCATGCCGTCTGCGGGCTGATTCTGGCCAATTAGACCAGTTTCCTGCTTCCTTTGCCTGTTGATCACCCAATTTCCTACCCTGGTCTTCAGCTTAGCTGATCTTGTTACTGCTTCTCTCTCCTGTAAATCTGTCATCATTAAGAAGGCATACGGTGTCTTGGCGTTTATTGGTAGGGGGATTGAATTTAGGAGTCGCAGCGTCATGTTGCAACTGTACACAACTCTGGTGCGGCCGCACTTGGAGTATTGTGTGCAGTTCTGGTCCCCACATTACAGGAAGGATGTGGAGGCTTTGGAGAGGGTGCAGAGGAGGTTTACCAGGATGTTGCCTGGTATGGTGGGGAGGTCCTATGAGGAGAGACTGAGGGATTTGGGGTTGTTTTCACTGGAAAGAAGGCGGCTAAGAGGGGATCTTATAGAAACATATAAGATGATTAGAGGTTTAGATAGGGTGGATGGTGATAGCCTGTTTCCTCGGATGGAGAAATCTAGCACGAGGGGGCATGGCTTTAAATTAAGGGGGGGTAGTTATAGGACGGATGTCAGGGGCAGGTTCTTTACCCAGAGGGTGGTGAGGGACTGGAATGCCCTGCCTGCTGCAGTTGTAAATGCGCCTAGTTTGGGGGCGTTTAAGAGATTGCTGGATAGGTTTATGGACGAAAAGGGATTGGTTTAGATTAGTGGGTCAATGTTTTTTTTAAAAATAAGACTGGTCGGCGCAACATTGTGGGCCGAAGGGCCTGTTCCGCGCTGTAATGTTCTATGTTCTACCCCTCAAAAGACCAATGCTTGACCCCTCTGATTTTGCAAATTACTGCCCATCTCCAACCGTCCCCCTTTTCTCTCCGAAGTGCTTGAACATGTTGTCACTGCCCCTCTTTTCTGGAACTCCATCTGTCAATCTCTCCAATCAGGTTCCTGTTCGTCACAAAGTACTGAAAAAACTTTTAAAGTCTCAAATAACGTTCTGTCTGATTGTTGCAAAGGTTTTGAGACCAGAAGAAATTTGGAGGGATTTGAAAACAAGGTTGAGAATTGACCCACAAGTTACTCTGTGTACACGAGGTCATTCAAAACTCTAATGACCATTGTCCTTACTCGCACTAAGGACATAATCTCCCAGTCAGGCAATACCTCAACTTTAACACGCTCATCCTTGTTTTCAAATCCTCCGTGGCCTCTCCCACCTTATCTTGTAATCCCTACCAGTCTCATAATCCTTCCAGATATCTCGCAGGTTTCTTGAGTATCCTTGATTTTAATTACTTTAAATTAATGGATCCTAAGTTTGGAAATTCCCCCCGAATCCTCCTCCTCTCTTATTTCCTTTAAGATGCTCTTGGGTATTTCTCTAAGCTTTTACCCTAATATCACGCTACGCAGTTTGGTGCCTACTTATCAACTGATGAGATGCTTTGTGTTTTGGTGCTGTGTAAATCTAAGTTATTGCGGTTGATGAGAATTCCACTCCTCTAGAAATGGATCCCAAAGCTGTGTCCCAGCACCTGAACATCTGTGCAGAACTTGCTCCAAAACAATTTAAAGTCATACTCAGGACAAACGTAAAAACATTTATTCAGGTGAAGTTTATGTAGCGTTTTTTTGTTTTACAGAGAGACGATATTTCTGTCACTGGCCCTCTATTAAACTCTTCATCTGTTTAATCTCCTCCAAGCTAACTCTGCTGCTGTGAAAATAGCCGGGACAATCTGCAAACTCATCCCATAACGATGAAGGAAAGGCAAAGAGAGAAGCAGCAAAATGGTTTGGTAGATATCCATATCCCCATCCCCTACCACTAAGTCCCCCTTCTCATCCTGTAAGGGTCCAACGTTCACCCTAGCCAGCCTCTTCCTTTTTATATATTTATAAAAACTCTCGCTATCCTTTTTTATATTAAGTGCTAGCCCAGCTTCATAGTTTCTCCTACCCTTCTTTATCAACTTCTTTGTCAATCTTTGTTGACATTTAAACCTCTCCCAATCCTCTTCTCGCCCACTACTCTTAGCTACTCTAAACGCCTCCGCTTTTAATTTAACACTTTCCTTCACCTCCTTCGTTATCCACGGCTTATTACCTCTCCTCCTACGGTCCTTTTTAACCATCGGAATAAATTTCTGCTGAGCACCAAGAAAGATC
The DNA here is from genome assembly GCF_965287045.1 of Carcharhinus amblyrhynchos. Classification (NCBI taxonomy): domain Eukaryota; kingdom Metazoa; phylum Chordata; class Chondrichthyes; order Carcharhiniformes; family Carcharhinidae; genus Carcharhinus; species Carcharhinus amblyrhynchos. The sequence continues at coordinate 45,803,332 of NC_137346.1, forward strand.
TCCTTAAAGATCCTCCACTGTTCCTCAGCAGACCTACCTTCCAACGCGCTCCCCCAGTCCACATTCGCCAATTCTTCTCTCATCCTACTGTACTCCCCTCTGTTGGTCAGGAAGGCGAATGGGATGCTGGTCTTCATAGCGAGGGGGATTGAATATAAAAGTAGGGAGGTCTTGCTGCAGCTGTATAGGGCACTGGTGAGGCCGCAGCTGGAGTACTGTGTGCAGTTTTGGTCGCTGCACTTATGCAAGGATATTTTGGCCTTGGAGGGAGTGCAGAGGAGGTTTACTAGGCTGATACCGGAGTTGAGGGGGTTGAGCTATGAGGAGAGGCTGAATAAACTAGGCTTGTACTCGTTAGAGTTTAGAAGAATGAGGGGAGATCTCATTGAGACGTATAAGATGATGAATGGGATGGATAGGATAGAGGTGGAGAGACTCTTCCCGCTCAGAAAGGACAGTAGGACTAGAAGGCACAGCCTCAAGATAAAGGGGGGGGGCGGTTTAGAACGGAGTTGAGGAGGAACTTCTTCACTCAAAGGGTGGTGAATCTCTGGAATTCTCTGCCCGTTGAAGTGGTGGAGGCTGCCTCGCTAAATATTTTTAAGACGCGGGTTGATGGGTTTTTGATAAGCGAGGGGATTAAGGGTTATGGGGAGAGGGCGGGAATGTGGAACTGAGACACGACAGATCAGCCATGATCTTATTGAATGGCGGGGCAGACTCAAAGGGCTAGATGGCCTACTCCTGCTCCTATTTCTTATGTTCTTATGTGATCGGCGCAACTTGTGGGCCGAAGGGCCTGTTTGTGCTGTAGTGTTCTATGTTCTAAAATGAAGGCAGCAGAGAAAGATAAAATAGAAACTGTAATCTCAGATTTAACGAGTGTAGAACATTGAACATTCCAGCGCAGTACAGGCCCTTCGGCCCTCAATGTTGTGCCGACCAGTGGAACCAATCTAATGACCCTCTAACCTAAACTATTCCAATGTTATCCATATGCCTATCCACTGACCATTTGAACGCCCTTAAAGTTGGCGAGTCCACAACTGCTGCAGGCAGGGTATTCCACACCCTTACTACCCTCTGAGTAAAGAACCTACCTCTGACATCCCTCCTATAACTACCACCCCTTAATTTAAAGCTATGTCCCCTTGTGTTAGTCATCACCATCCGAGGAAAAAGGCTCTCACTGTCCACTCTATCTAACCCCTTGATCATCTTGTATGCCTCAATTAGGTCACCTCGTAACCTTCTTCTCTCCAATGAAAATAACCTCAAGTCCCTCAGCCTTTCCTCAATACCATGCAAAACCCATCACAAATTATTAGTTTGCTCAGGATGCAAATCTCCTTTGAGCAATCTTCCTTCATGTCAGGACTTTTAGTCAGGCTTTCCTGTTGCTATTTAATCTCAGATTTCTACATTAACTTTACCCATTTAGCTTTGTATTGCCAGCTAGCACAATGCAGTTACAGACAGTGGTTACTAGGTGACACTGTAGAACAGATTTCTGAAGATGTTTTACCATCTGTATTGTTAACAGTATATAAACACCTATACTGTTTAAAAACATTAGCTTGTCTAAAATGTTATTCTTAAATGTTAGATTTAAAATTCCTGCTCATTAAACTTACTGACAGTTGTCACTCATTATTTAGCAACACCTTTATGTTGGCACTTAACACTGAAATTACTTAAAACCGGTCGGAGGTGAAAATTAAATATTAAAAGTGAATGAGGGATTGGGATTTATATAGATTATATTTTGTGAACTCAAAGTGTTCCAGCCAATCAAATAGTGTATATATTTGAGTAATGGTCAATCTCACGGAAAGGCTTATCTCAATTTGGCCAGAAAACAATTTGTTTTTTCATATAAATTGTTACTAACGCAATCCCCCAACTTTTAGGCAGGAAATCAATACTCTATATTTACCACCCACTTACCTCTGAGGTCAAACACACTCACCCACAGAACCACTGAACCACCCTTATCCAAGGAACACCTCCCCCACCCTGCCATGGAATGCTGCCTCCCCACCCCATGGGACACTGCCCACTGACCCCCCCACCATGGGACACTGCCCACTGACCCCCTGCCCCCTGCCATGGAACACTGCCCCCTGCACCCCCCACCCACCCAATGGAACGCCACCCACTACAGAACCCGCCCGCAATGGCAGCTGTTCAGCTGCTAGCATCTGCGCACATCCACGTGCGATAAAACTATTTTTTTGGCTCCTTTTGCGGTATTTTTGGTGAGTTTGGAGGGAACAGTGTCCAATCCGGAAACTCCACGATAAGGAGACACTGGGTAGATTTCAACCCTTTGAAAATACCAGTTATGGAAAAGTCAGCCCCCCACTTTTTGTCTAAAAACTTAGTTCTCAGAAGGCTGACTTGTGCTCGAGAGTATATGCCACTTCCTGAAATTCAGTCACCATGATAAAGTTGTGATGTAGGTAAATGATTGGAGGTATTATAGCTTCGTCACTAAACCAGTAAGCGGCAGGATGTGAATTTAAATCACAGCGTGGTAAATCGCAAAATTAAATTAGAGAAATCTGCTAACTTCTGGAATACACTCAGAAATAAACCTCACTTATTAATGGTGTTCACTGAGTAATGGGCAGTGTGTTTTGGAATTGAGAAAACTCCCAGGATATCTCTTAGTGAGAAAGGACTTTGATTCTTCCCAGTCAGTGTAATTAGATGGTCTTGTGTATCATAAACACCACACTGTTATAAAACATTTATCCTGCTGCTCATATCCCACAAATGAATAAAAGAAAAAGTAGCATCCAAGGCAAAGCAGCCCCGCTTGATTGGTACCTCATCCACGAACATTCACTACCTTCACCACCAACAAACAGTGGCAGCCGTGTGTACCATCTACAAGATGCCACTGCAGGAACTCACCGAGGTTCCTTAGATAGCACCTTCCAAACCCATGGCCACCACTATCTAGAAGGACAAGTAGATACCTGGGAACGCAACCACCAGGAAGCTCCCCTTCAAGTTCCTCACCACCCTGACATGGAAATGTTGCCTTTCCTTCACTGTCACTGTGTCAAAATCCTGTAATCCCTTCCCTAACTGCACTGTGGGTGTGCCTACACCACATGGATTGCAGTGGTTCAAGAAGGCAGCTCACCACCACCTTCTCAAGGGCAATTAGAGAGGGGCAATAAACGCTGGTCTAGCCAGCGATACCCACGTATAGGAATAAAATCAGATGAACATTCAGACAATGTGGTTTTTGGGGAATACTTAACAGTGGAAGTCAGGGATGAAAGAACATTCCCCCAGTTACAGTGCGCAAGTTCTCTACCCGGATGAGCCTCACTCCCCATGTTTTAAAGGTCATACTCACCCGGCCAGGGTAGCTTTGCAGGAATTTGATCTTTTCGTACAGTTTGATGTTGTCAGCACGCAGGTTGTCCAACTCGCTCTGCAGTGCGTGCAGTGTCTGCTGCATCATACGGTTATCCTGGAACACAAAATGACAGTGAGAACACCATGGCAAACCGTATTCCAGCGCTATAAAACTCAGCACAGCTCTGGGAGCCCACCCTGCCACACATGTGTAACAGAGTGTGGGGCGGGGGGAGGATCTAAAGGGGCTGCTATCTACACAACTGGGAACTCACAGCTCCACTTAAACCTCACAATCGGTTGGGACAATCTCATCAACCATCTTGCTAAAAAACTAACATGGAGAATCTGAAATGATGGTTTCACTGCAGTTACTTAATCAACAAGACACCAGAGGTTTGAGGTTGACGCAGGCCCTGGAAGAAGGCTGCAATGGGAAGCTCAATAAACCCTTGTTTTAGATTTATCTGAAGAGTTTGAGGAAACATTTGCACCGAGATAGACACAACGTTTGCCTGAAAAGGACTGCTTTTCCTCCAGGATCTTTTGATGTTCCAAACTGCTTTACAGCCAATTAAATGCTCGTGTAACTCGTTGTACTGTAGGGAAACACAGCAAGATCCCACAATGAGATGAATGATAGGGAAACACAGCAAGATCCCACAATGAGATGAATGATAGGGAAACACAGCAAGATCCCACAATGAGATGAATGATAGGGAAACACAGCAAGATCCCACAATGAGATGAGTGATAGGGAAACACAGCAAGATCCCACAATGAGATGAATGATAGGGAAACACAGCAAGACAACGAGATGAATGACTAAATCATCTGGCTTTTAGTGATTTTGGTTGAAGGATAAACATTGGCCAGGAATCTGAGGAGAACTTTCCTGTTCCTCTGCAGATAATGGGGGCTTTGTTATCTTCACCTGAGGGCAAATGGAACTGCAGTTTAATGTCCCACCTGAAAGATGGCACCCCCGACAGTGCCGCACCCTCCTTGGTAGTTTAGTTCCCAGCCTAGATCTTATGCTCAGGTCTCTGGAGTGAATCCAACATTTTCTGACTGAGAATTGAGATCTCTACCACTGAGTCAGGTCTGACCTGCTCTAACGAGCTGGCATTGGGTTTTTGTCAAATAATTCTCCCCCAATGGCCCGATCACTTGTATCAGTGAATCAATCCATCCCAGGTGCAGGTAGAACAGTTTCCAAAGGTTGCAGAGAATAGAGAGGAGGTTGTCTGGGCACATTGATCATTAACATTTTGTTATCATTCTGATGAAGACTTTGAGGTCTGAGAGACAAGTAAAACATTTCAAAGTTAGCAGAAACCGCAAAGTCAGGTGTGTTTATCTTGAGTTCGTTACAGTTCTTAGAATCTCTCAGTAGAACCAGCGAAAAAGTGATGTGTCAATTTGCAAGAAAGCACACATTTAAACTTAACCAAAAAAATTCATAAAATCTCGGGTTTTTAATTAGTTGAAGGAGTTATAAGTGGACACACAAAGCTATGCTCCTGGGTAATCACAGTGGCACAGTGGTTAGCACTGCTGCCTCAAAGCTTCAGGGATCCGGGTTTGATTCCCGGCTCGGGTCACTGTCTGTGCGGAGTTTGCACATTCTCCCCGTGTCTGCGTGGGTTTCCTCCGGGTGCTCCGGTTTCCTCCCACACTCCAAAGATGTGTGAGCGCCACAGATGCACTGATATCAAAAGTATTAACAGGAGTGACCATTGCACAGTCCTTGTGGGGACAAAGTCCTACCTTCACATTGAGGGTACCCTCCATCATGTTGTGTGGCAACACCGTGTGCTAAATGGGACAGGCTTCAAACGGATCTAGCAGACTGGGCACCCACGAGGCACTGTGGGCCATCAGCAGCAGAATTGTACTCAACCACACTCTATAACCTCGTGGCCCAGTGTATCCCACACTCTACCTTTCCCATCCAGCCAGCGGATCACCCCTGGTTCACTGGAGAGTGCAGGAGGGCATGCCAGGAGCAGCACCAGGAATACCTGAAACTGAGGCATCAACCTTGTGAAGCTACAACGCAGGACTACCTGCCAATCAGCATAAGCAGTAAGTAATAGAGCTAAGCGATCCCACAACCAACAGATCAGATCTAAGCTCTGCAGTCCTGCCACACCCAGGCGTGAAGGGTGGTGGACAATTAAACAAATATCCCCATCCTCAATGATGCAGGAGCCCGGCACATCAGCGCAAAAGGTAAAACTGAAGCATTTGCAACAATCTTCAGTTAGAAGTGCAGAGTGGATGATCCATCTCGGCCTTCTCCGGAGGTCCCCAGCGTCGCAGATGTCAATCTTCATCCAATCTAATTCACTCCACACGATACGAAGAAACAGCTGAAGGTACCGGAATGCTGCAAAGGCACTGGACCCTGACAATATTCCAATAATAGTCCTGAAGACTTGTGCTCCCGAACTTGCCCTGCCCCCGGGCCAAGCTCTTCCAGTACAGTTACAACACTGGCATCAATGTGGAAAATTATCCAGGTTTGTCCTGTACACAAAAAGCAGGACAAATTCAACTCGACCAATTACCGCCCAGTTTACTCTTGATCAGTGATGGAAGGGGTCATTGACAGCGCTATCAAGTAGCACTTACTCAGCAATAACCTACTCACTGATGCTGCGCCAGGGTCACTCATTACAACCTTGGTTCAGCATGGACTATAGGGCTGAATTCTAGAGGTGAGGTGAGAGTGACTGCCCTCGGCATCAAGGCAGCATCTGACCAAGTGTGGCACCTTAGCAAAACTGGGGTCAACGGGAATCGGGGGAAAGCTGTGTACTGGTTGGAGTCAAACTGGGCACGTAGGAAGATGGCTGTGGAGGTTGGAGGTCAGTCATCTCAGTTCCACAACATCATGCAAGAGTTCCTCAGGGTAGTGTCCTAGGCTGATGACTGCACAATGTTCAGCACCATTTGTGACTCCTCAGATACTGAAGCAGTCCGTGTCCAAATGCAGCAAGACAAGAACAATATCCAGCTTGGCAAGTAACATTTGTGTAACCTAAATGCCGGGCAATGACCATCATCAAGAGATGATCTGACAATCGTCCTTTGACATTCAATGGATCCATTGCTGGATCCCTTAATATCAAGATCTTGGGGGTTACCACTGACCAGAAACTGAACTGGACTAGCCATTTAAATACTGTCGCTATGAAAGTGAGTCAGAGGCTAGAAATCCTGTGCTGGGTAACTCGTGTCCTGACTACCCAAAGCCTGTCCCCCATCTACAAGGCACAAGTCAGCAGTGTGATGGAAATATTCTTCATTTGCCTGGATGGGCGCAGCTCCAACAACACTCAAGAAGCTCGACACCATCTAGGACAAACCCACTTGATTACTACCCCTTCCACCGATATTATTCTCTCCACCACTGACAAACTGTGGCAGCAGAGTGTACCATCTACAAGATCCACTGCAGGAGCTCACCGAGGTTCTCTAAGCAGCACCTTCCAAACACATAACCTCTACCACCTAAAAGGACAAGAGTGACACATGCCTGGGAACGTCACTCCAGGCTGCTCACCATCCTGACTTGGAAATATACCGTTGTTCCTTCACTGTCACTGGATCAAAATCCTGGAATCCCTCCCTAACAGCACTGTGGGTGTGCCTACAACCACACGGACTGCAGAGGTTCAAGAAAGCAGCTCACCACCGCCTACAAGGGTAACTAGGGACTGAGCGATAAACGCTGATCCAGCCAGTGACAACCTCCTCCTGGAAAATGAACTTAAAAATTTATAGTAGACCGATACCCATCACCTGTATTATCATCAACCCTTTACAACGTAATAGCCATTTCATAAGGTGATTTCTGTTGGACCTTAACAATATAATTAATAAGACATTAACATTCCCACCAAATTCCACTCTCGAACTATCGAATCCATCCCTCTCCATGACAACAGTCTGAGTTCAAGGGTTTCCATTTATTCCTCCAGCAGATGTCGGCTGAAATGGTCCAATTAGCAGAGACGGAGGAAAATGTGGCCTCAAAGGCTCCCTGACATCCCAAATCCAGTCATTCCCCTCCCATCCCATCACTCCTCCTCTGAATGACCCATTCATCCCAAATCCACTCCTCTCCATTTGATCGACTGTCACTCACGCGGAGAAACCTTTCAGTGCCGTGAGGAGTTAATGTTTTGAATGATAGTTTGTTGGAGACACATTCAACTGAAGCATTCAAGAAAAGATCATTATTCAATGACAGAGAGAGAGAGAGAGAGAGAGTAGGACTGAGAGAGGGAACTGGGAGGGGAAGGAGGGCTGTGGGAGGGAGCGGGGGAGAGGCGGGGGAGAGGCGGGGGGAGAGGCGGGGGGAGAGGCGGGGGGAGAGGCGGGGGGAGAGGCGGGGGGAGAGGCGGGGGGAGAGGCGGGGGGAGAGGCGGGGGGAGAGGCGGGGGGAGAGGCGGGGGGAGAGGCGGGGGGAGAGGCGGGGGGAGAGGCGGGGGGAGAGGCGGGGGGAGAGGCGGGGGGAGAGGCGGGGGGAGAGGCGGGGGAGAGGCGGGGGAGAGGCGGGGGAGAGGCGGGGGAGAGGCGGGGGAAGAGGCGGGGGGAGAGGCGGGGGAGAGGCGGGGGAGAGGCGGGGGAGAGGCGGGGGGAGAGGGGTGAGGCGGGGGAGCGGGGGGGGGAGCAGGGAGAGGCGGGGGAGCAGGGGAGAGGGGGAGAGGTGGGGGAGAGGGGGGGAGAGGCGGGGGAGAGGCGGGGGAGAGGCGGGGGGAGAGGCGGGGGAGAGGCGGGGGGAGAGGCGGGGGGAGAGGCGGGGGGAGAGGCGGGGGGAGAGGGGTGAGGCGGGGGAGCGGGGGGGGGAGCAGGGAGAGGCGGGGGAGCAGGGGAGAGGGGGAGAGGTGGGGGAGAGGGGGGGAGCGGGGCTTTCGAGAAAATATTGAAGTCAAATAAACTAATGGGAGTGACAGGAAAGAGGGATTGTACAGGTGAGCAGCCACAGTCTCACTGGATGGTGAATACTCCTATATGCTGCTGCACTGTAATCTCCACAGTTTAAAGTTTATTTATTAGTCACAAGTGAGACATAGATTAACAGTGCAATGAAATTATAAGATGATGAGAGGGATTGATAGAGTGGACGTGCAGAGACTATTTCCTCGGGTGGATGTAGCTGTTACTAGGGGGGCATAACTATAAGGTTCATGGTGGGAGATATAGGAGGGATGTCCGAGGTAGATTCTTTACTCAGAGAGTGGTTGGGGTGTGGAATGCACTGCCTGCTGTGATAGTGAGTCGGACACTTTAGGAACTTTCAAGCAGTTAATGGATAGGCACATGGAGCACACCAGAATGATAGGGAGTGGGATAGCTTGGTCTTGGGTTTAGACATAGCTCGGCACAACATCGAGGGCTGAAAGGCCTGTACTGTGCTGTACTGTTCTATGTTTCTACTGTGAAATTCCCCTAGAACATTTCCCTAACCCTACTTATCTCACACTTCAGTGTTAAACCTGCCTGTTTCTGGTTCAGCAAATCCACACAAATTGAAATTATGGGAATTGGACCAAAATTGTGTTTCATGTCCAGACTTTCACACAGGCTCATTTTATTAGCACTGTATCGAAATAATGCTCTTTTTCAACCTTTGGTCAAAATACCCTCTGGGAATTTATCCACGAGGTTAGAGAATGCAAAGAGGAGATTTACCCAAAGACTTTCTTTAAACTGTGAAAGCTTTTAAAAGGGTGAGATTTCTCTGGTTGGAGAGTCAGTGTCAAGGGTCATCACTTTTCAATAGTCAGCAAGTGTGTGTGTGAAAAGTAGGGTTATGGAAGATGTTCTAGAGGAATTTCACAGTAACTTCATTGCAGTGTTAATGTAAGCCATGTAACGTGACTAATGAGATTGGGGGAGATTGGAGATTGTGGAAATCAGGAATATTCTGCACAGGAAGAAGTTGAGACATAGACTGCTACATCTTTCTCAATAAACAATGAATATTTCAGTACATTAAGATGCAAAGTTAAATGGGCCAAGTATCTGGTCGGGTATACTGCTATAACTCAGCTGCCTGTGGTAACACATTCTTTGCAGGTTTAGTTTATTCATCTGAAACATGGATTATTTTCAAGGTTATACACAGCACAAAGTGTTGTAGCATACATACAGATTCCAGCTCCTGGTTTCTGGCTCGGAATCGTTCCCTCTGACTGGAAATGATGGAAAGCAGTGAGTCCATCTGTCCCTGGGGAAGTTCAGAGGTTGGAGAAGGAGCAGAAGCTGAAACAGAGGAAAATATTTTGTGAGCATGTTTGTAAACAGAACATTAGCTAAAAGGAAGATCTCAAAGTACCTCAAGTGCCTCACTATTGCTTCGAGATTCTAGTTAAAGCCAGTGCATTCTGGAAGGTTTCCTCACCTCCGAACGTTCCCCCCCCAACCCCAGCCATGGGTCTCTCAGCACCTCCATCCTTTGTGACCAATTGGGAAGCTAACTCACTCGTCATTATCATTGGAAGATTGTCAGTCAACCAGCCTTTTTCCCCCATTTCAGATGTTATTTTATCAAACAAAATGTGTCTAAAGAAAATAAAACAATACAAACAGTTATTTTTAATGTATGTACGATTTTGTTTTCTACTAGTTTGCTTGCAGCGAAGACTCTAGGATTGCCCTGGAGGGCTGGTAACCCAACACAACGAGAGAGAACAGAAGGAAATCTAATACAGGTAGTTTAGATGACCGATGGTTTACTGGTTCACTGGGGCCAGACCGGGGGAAGGGACAAAACAGCAGATTTGGACATTATTGATGTTTAAGTTGCATTTCTATGAATTCCTCCTCCTCCCACCTTTATCTGGTTATATCTGGTCTCCCCAAAGCTTCCTCCATTTCTCAATCCCATGTTATTCCTTGGTGACATTTTCCACAACACAGGGTCAGCTTCGCCACGTCTGCTGTTAATGCAACAATTTTCATCACTTTCCTCTAATCCATATCTGTGTGTTGTTGGATTGACCAACATCAATTTGCGGAATTGAGTTTAGGAGTCGGGAGATAATGCTGCAGCTCTACAAGACCCTGGTCATAGAACATAGAACACTACAGCACACACAGGCCCTTCGGCCCACAAGTTGCGCTGATCACATCTATACCTACCAGGCCATAGAACTATCTGTAATTCCCAATCCCATTAAATCCCATGTACTCATCCAGAAGTCTCGTAAAAGACCCCAGCGAGTTCGCCTCCACCACCACTGGCGGCAGCCGATTCCACTCACTCACCACCCTCTGAGTGAAAAACTTACCCCTAACATCTCCTCTGTACCTGCTCCCCAGCTCCTTAAACCTGTGTCCTCTCGTAGCGACCATTTCAGCCCTGGGAAATAGCCTCCGAGAATCCACCCTATCTATTCCTCTCAACATTTTATAAACCTCTATCAGGTCGCCTCTCAACCTTCGTCTCTCCAGGGAGAAGAGACTGAGCTCCCTCAATCTATGTCAGACCCCACTTGGAGTACTGTGCGCAGTTCTGGTCGCCTCACTACAGGAAGGATGTGGAAGCTATTGAGAGGGTGCAGAGGAGATTTACAAGGATGTTGCCTGGATTGGGAGGCATGCCTTATGAGGATAGGTTGAGGGAGCTGGGACTCTTCTCCCTGGAGAGACGAAGGTTGAGAGGCGACCTGATAGAGGTTTATAAAATGTTGAGAGGAATAGATAGGGTGGATTCTCGGAGGCTATTTCCCAGGGCTGAAATGGTCGCTACGAGAGGACACAGGTTTAAGGTGCTGGGGAGCAGGTACAGAGGAGATGTCAGGGGTAAGTTTTTCACTCAGAGGGTGGTGAGTGAGTGGAATCGGCTGCCGTCGGTGGTGGTGGAGGCAAATTCGATAGGGTCTTTTAAGAGACTTCTGGATGAGTACATGGGATTTAATGGGATTGAGGGTTATAGATAGGCCTGGTAGGTAGGGATATGATCAGCACAACTTGTGGGCTGAAGGGCCTGTTTGTGCTGTAGTTTTTTCTATGTTCTATCAAGCCATGAAAGAGCTGGAACTCCCCCAGCTGAACACCAGATGATTCAAGTGATCCTTCTTAGCTTCTGCTTAAAGCTTTTTTCCAGTACCGTCCTCTCAGTTATTCTGCCTAGTGGAATTAAGACTGTACATGAGATCCCGACTAACCTAGAACTGACTTTGGAACTCAGGTCCCTCAAGGCTGCTTAATGCAACCTGTAGAATACCGCTCATCTCCAACTATACCCTGCCTCCATTGCTGCCAGAACCAATTTCCCCACTGCCTGTCCCCATCCATACTACATCCCCACAGCTGCTGAAACCACATTTCTATTGCCTCAGGATCATTTGCTGTTTTATTCACTGGGCTCCCAACGCATTATAGAATTGTTACATCGCAGACAGAGGCTATTCAGCCCATTGTGACGGAACCTCTCTCTGAATCAATAACTCCCATTGTGCCATTTTAGAACCATAGAAAATTACAGCTCAGAAACAGGCCTTTTGACCCTCCTTGTCTGTGCTGAACCATTTTTCTGCCCAGTCTCACTGATCTGCACTTGGACCATATCCCTCCACACCCCTCTCATCCATGAACCCGTCCAAGTTTTTCTTAAATGTTAAAAGTGACCCCCTATTTATCCGGCAGCTCATTCCACACTCCCCCCACTCTCTGTGTGAAGAAACCCCCCCCTAATATTCCCTTTAAACTTTTCCCCTTAACCCATACCCTCTGGTTTTTCTCTCCCCTAACCTCAGTGGAAAAAGCCCTGCTTGCATTCACTCTATCTATACCCATCAAAATCTTATACACATCTATCAAATCTCCCCTCATTCTCCAGGGAATAAAGTCCGAACTATTCAATCTCTCTCTGTAACTCACCTTCCCAAGTCCCGGCAACATCCTTCCTTTTCCCCATCACTGTGTACATTCTCCCTTTTCAGATGACACTTTAGCATCCCAGCCTTTCCGTTTGCTGCATAAAGGTGTTTTTCTCTTTTGCTTCTTTTTCCCATTAGTTTAAATCCTCTCATTCTTGATCGTGTCACAAGTTGGAACAGTTTCTCCCTATCCATTCTGTCCGTACCTCTCAGAATTTTGAATATTGCTATCCAATCTCCTCTCAGCCATCGCTTCCCGGGAACAGAATCTCAACTTCTAGCAATCTGTCTTTGTAACTGAACCTTTTAAACGCTGCACTCTCTCCAATGCCTTCATATCTGTCCCACTAATGTCTAACACAAATTAAACATAACCTCTTTGCTCTTTTACACTCAGCCCCTATCAATAAAGTCTAGTGTTCTGCACACTTTACTAACTGCTCACTCAGCCTGTCCTTCCACCTTCAGTGACTTATGCACATAAGCACCAACACCCCCTTTAGTGATGTACCCTTCAGCTTGTTTTGTTTCTTCATTAAGAAGTCTCACAACATCAGGTCAACACCTTGTTATTCTTCTGCCTAAAACAAATCACTTCACATTTCTCTGCACTGAACTTCATTCATCTGCTACCTACTTATCCATTGCACCAACTTGTCTATCTTGTTTTCAAGTTCCACAGTACCCTCCACACCTTCCAAGTTTCATATCATTTGCAAGTTTTGAAACTGTGGCCTGCTCATTAGTTCTAGTCATTAATACAGATCAGGAAAAGCAAAGGTCCCAAAACGAACCCGTGGGTACCACAAACCCCTCCATCCAGCAATAAAATATCCACTAACCCATTACTCTCTGTTTCCTCTCATTGGCCAATTTCATACCCATGTTGCTACTGTCCCTTTTATTCCGAATTCTAATTCTGTTCCAAGTCAGTTGTGCAGCACAGTATCAGCCGTCTTGTCCCCCACCCTCCCCCCCCCGCCCACACACACACACACACACACACACACCCCCACACACCAATAGCATCACCCTCATCGACGCTCTCTGTTACCTCATCCAGCAGGTTGGTTAAGCACAACTTTTCCCTCAGGAATTCTGTGCTGGCTTTCCTTAATTAATCTGCATCTGCCTCTGTGACTCTTAATTTTTGTCCTGAAAAATCAGTTCTCCCGGTTTCCCAAAGTTAAACTGACTGGGAGTTACCTTAAGAACATAATAAAAATGTAAAGAATGGTTTCAGGAGAAGATCACACAGCCATTCGAGCCTCTCCAACATTCAATACGGTTTTGGGTTTCCACTCCATTTTCCCAACCTCTCCCCATATCCCTTAATTCCCTGAGAGATTAAGAATCTATCCCAGCTTTAAAGTATTTCGCAACAGAGCATCCACAAAGGTTCCAAAAGATTCACAACCCTTGCAGTGAAGAAGTGTCACCTCATTTGAGTCCAAAACAACAATTTACAAATCCTTTTTTTGAGATCGACTCGTTGCACTTTTGCAATCTCATCCAACTCTGATCATTTTCTGTTCTCCTCGAACCTGTCTCTGGTTTCCTGTAACTTCTTCATGACACAGAATTCAGTTATACTGGTCCTACAGTCTGGAACAACTCGCTAAACTCCCCTTCCTCACCTCCTGTAACATCTTTCATTAACTTAAACGTGAGGAGGACACAGAGATCCTTCAGTGTGATTTGAACAAGTTGAGTGAATGGGCAAGTGCACGGCAGATGCAGTACAATGTAGATAAAATGTAAGCTTTTCACTCTTGGTAGCAAAAACAGGAAGGCAGATTATTATCTGAATGGCTTTGGGTTGACAGAGGGGAATGTGAATTAAGACCTGGCTGTCCTCGTACACCAGTTGCTGAAGGTAAATGTGCAGGTGGGAAAGTAGGCAAATGGTGTGATGACCTTCATAGCGAGATGATTCGAGGAGCGGGGATGTTTAGCTGCAGTTACACAGGGTCTTAGTGAGGTGACACTGAGAACACTGTGTGCAGTTTTGGTATCCATGTCTGAGAAAGGATGTTCTTGTGATAGCGAAGGTTTACCAGACTGATTCTTGGGATGGAGGAAGAGAGATTGAACGGGTCAGGATTATATTCACTGAAGTTTAGAAGAATAAAAACGTATAAAATTTTAACAGGACTGGACAGGGTTGATGCAGGAAGAATGTTCCCGATGGTGGGGGTGTCCAGAGTCAGGGGTTACAGTCTGAGGATACAGTGTAGGAGATAAGGAGAAATCTTTTCACCCAGAGAGTGGTAACCCTGTGGAAGTCACAATCCACAGAAAGCAGTGAAGGCCAAAACATTGTGTTTTCAAGGAGGAGTTAGATGTAGCTCTTGGGGTGAAAGGGGTCAAAGGATCGGTGAAGGAATTGGGACCAGATTGTTGATTTTGGTGATCAGCCATGATCATAATGAAAGGTGGAACAGGTTTAAAGGGCTGAATGGCGATGCTTTCTCTGTCTATTCAATGTCATGTTCTCTTAACTCTTTCCCTCTACTGCTTGCTTCAGGCTTTTTTCTGGATAAAGCCCTCTGTGCTTGTGTAAAGTACAAAGTACAGCTGACCGTACATCAAATAAGATTGAGGATTTTTAAAAACATGTTTATTAGATTCAATCTTTGCATTTCCTGACTGGGGATTTTCCTTTGGCCTTACACTAACCTTTTGCTTCCTGAAAACATTAGTTTCAGACTCTAGAATACTTAACTGGCTGCGTCCTTACCAAAGAGGGCTGTAGCTTCTTTGATGGGTTCTGGAATCTTCTCCATGTTGCTGAGATCCGCTCCCTTGATGTCAGAGAGAAACCAGAATTTACAGTTAGTTCAGGAACCGGGTTAGGTCACAGTTATACCCCCGATTGGAGCTTTAGGAGGATTCAGTGGAACACCACCAAGACTGAGGGGTAAATTAATGACAAGAAGCAATAAACTGCCCCCCCTGCCCCCCCCCGGCTAATCATTCAAGGTTATGGGGAGTAGGGGGAGGGGTAAAAAGAGTGGAAAGATTGTGGTTGATGCATCAGTAACAAGGCAACACATACTGAGGATTGTTATGATTTAAGAGTGTTTTCACACAGATGCTTGTGAACACAGGGTAGACGGCACCCCCACAACAGGCTGCAAAGACTGAGACACAAACTCTCTATCTAAATGTGCAAATTTGCCACAGGGTGAGGCTGGGGTTTTATAATCTCTGGAAACTGATTCCTGATACTTGCTGCATCAGAATTCACAACATTCAAAGATACAAGGTCCCACAGTGAAATTTCCTCTCATTGGAATCATAGGTTGATGTGATAGCAGATACCTGGGAACATACCACTTGCAAGTCACTCACCCACCCTGACTTAGAAATGTATCGCCTGCTGTTCCTTCACTGTCACTGGGTCAAAATCCTGGTACACCCTCCCTAACAGCACAGTGGGTGTACCTACACCACGCTGACTGCAGCAGTTCAAGGCAGCAGCATGGTAGCACAGTGGGTTAGCACTGCTGCTTCACAGCTCCAGGGACCTGGGTTCGATTCCTGGCTCGGGTCACTGTCTGTGTGGTGTTTGCACATTCTCCTTGTGTCTGCGTGGGTTTCCTCCGGTTTCCTCCCACAGTCCAAAGACGTGCGGGTTAGGTTGATTGGCCGTGCTAAGAAATTGCCCCTTAGTGTCCAGGGATGTGTAGGTTAGAGGGATTAGTGGGTATAATATGTAGGGATATGGGGGTAGGGTCTGGGTGGGATTGTGTTCGGTGCAGACTCGATGGGCCGAAGGGTCTCTTTCTGCACTGTAGGGTTTCTATGGTTCTATGAAGGCAGCTCACCACCACCTTTTCAAGGGCGATGAAGGATGGGTAATAAATGCAGGCCCAGCCAGCGACACCAACATTTGGTACATTAAATTTTTATATAAACCATTTGATTTCTTGAGTCAATATCAGCTTTTTGGTATAGCTATCTAATTATTTTCACTTCCCTGCTCTTTCACATAACCCTGAAAATGGTTTTTCTTTCAAGTATTTATCTAAGTCTCCTTTGAATGTTACTAATGAATCTGCTTCCAGCATCCTTCTGGCCAATGCATTCCAGATCCCAACACTTCCTGTGTCAAAAGTCCACTGCTCACATTGCTCTTATTCCAATCTGTGTTTCCTGGTTATTGTACCTTCCCCCATTGGAAATATTCTCTCTTTATTCACAGCATCACAACAACAATTTGTATCTAGCATCATAAAACCTCTCAGGGCACTTCACAGGGGTGTCAGAAATCAAAACTCAATCCTGGGCCAATTACAGGAGACGACCAAACATGTAGGTTTTAAGGGGCATTTTAATGGAGATGAGAAAGGTCGAGTGATGGAGAGGTTCAGGGAGCTGCAGTCAGGGGATAATGCTGCAACTTTATAAGACCCTTGTCAGACCCCACTTGGAGTACTGTGCGCAGTTCTGGTCGCCTCACTACAGGAAGGATGTGGAAGCTATTGAGAGGGTGCAGAGGAGATTTACAAGGATGTTGCCTGGATTGGGAGGCATGTCTTATGAAGATAGGTTGAGGAAACTGGGACTTTTCTCCCTGGAGAGACGAAGGTTGAGAGGCGACCTGATAGAGGTTTATAAAATGTTGAGAGGTATAGATAGGGTGGATTCTCGGAGGCTATTTCCCAGGGCTGAAATGGTCGCTACGAGAGGACACAGGTTTAAGGTGCTGGGGAGTAGGTACAGAGGAGATGTCAGGGGTAAGTTTTTCACTCAGAGGGTGGTGAGTGAGTGGAATCGGCTGCCGTTGGTGGTGGTGGAGGTGAACTCGCTGGGGTCTTTTAAGAGACTTCTGGATGAGTATATGGGATTTAATGGGATTGAGGGTTAGATAGGCCTGGTAGGTAGGGATATGATCAGTGCAACTTGTGGGCCGAAGGGCCTGTTTGTGCTGTAGTTTTTCTATGTTCAAATAGCAGATTTTGACAGCTGTACATATGGCCACCAATGGGGGAGTAATTAAAATTGGTCATGTTCAAGAGAGCAGAATAGATGAGTTCAGATATCTGAGGCTTGTGAGATTGGAAGAGATTACGGAGCCAGAGAGGCTGAGACCACGAAGTAAGTGGAAAACAAGGATGAGAACTGAGATTTTGTTTAATTGGTAGTGTGGGTCAGTGAGGACCCCGCAGTGGTTGAATGGTGTGAGTTCGGCCACAAGCAGCTCAGCTTTGGACAGCGTCAGCTTTCAAATGGCAGGTTGGTCAGGAGTCCATTAGAATAGTCAAGTCTCGAGATAACAAAGGCACGGAAGAGGATTTCAGCGGCTGACACGCTGATGTAGTGGTAGAGTGTGCAGTGCTATGGAGGTTGGAATAGGTGGTGTTAGTAACGGGGTGGACGTGTGATCAGAATCCCATCTCAGGGTCAAATATGATACTGAGATCGCGGGATGGAGTTGGCGGCTGGGGAATGGACTTTGTGCCTGGGACCAAAGACAATGATGTTGATCTCCCCGATATTTAATGAGAGGAAATGCTGAAAATCAGACAAGCAGAGTGATAATTTACTAACTGTGGAGAGGTGACGGTGAGGTCGAGCTGCATGTTCCCAGCATACATGCAGGAACTAATGCTGCGCTTTCAGATATTTTTGATAAATAATTTGACGAAATCTACAAAATCTCCCGTTCTGTGTTCCCAGGACAGAGACCACAATTCCTCCGTCTCTCTAGTTCCTCATCCCTTCCATCACTCTATTAAATCTTTTCAGTGCTTATTCTAAACCTTTCTGAAGTGTGGTGCCCAGAATTAAGAACATAAGAAATAGGAGCAGGAGTCGGCCATCTAGCCCTTCGAGCCTGCCCCGCCATTCAATAAGATCATGGCTGATCTGTCGTGGATCAGTTCCACTTTCCCGCTTTCTCCCCTTAATTCCCCTGTCTATCAGAAACCTATCTACCCGTGACTTAAATATATTTAGCAAGGCAGCCTCCACCACTTCAACGGGCAGAGAATTCCAGAGATTCACCACCCTTTGAGTGAAGAAGTTCCTCCTCAACTCTGATCTAAACTGCTCCCCGCCTTATTTTGAGGCTGTGCCCTCTAGTCCTGCTAATTAAACACAACACTTCAACTGAGTCCTAATGTTTGATTTATAAAGATCCTACATGATTTCCTTGTTTTTGATCCCCATTCCTCTACAAATGTCTTCCGCCAAGTTCAGTCATTCCATGGGGTATCGTGAAATAGCTGAATGCACCTGATTTGGGAAAGTTTACGAGCCCTAATAATGTCCAGGATGCAGGGCTGAAGCCTATTCCCCAGAACTCTGCGCCCTCTCCAGTACAGCTACAACACTGACATCTAACTGACAAAGTGAAAAATTACCTGGGTATATCCTCCCAACAAAAAGCAGGACAAATCTAATTTGTTAAAAACTGCCCATGAGTGTACTCTCACTCATCAGCATGGTGATGGAGGATCATCAGTAAGACTATCACAGAATCATAAATCCTAGAATCCATACAGTGCAGAAAGAGGCCATTCAGCCCATCAGGTCTGCACCAACCACAATCCTATCCAGGACTTATCCCCATAACCCCATGCACTGAACCTTAGCTTGTCCCCCAACACTAACAGGCAATTTATAATTGCAAACCCATCCAATCCACACATCTTTGGAGTGTGGGAGGAAAGCCAGACACAGAGAGAACGTGCAAGTTCCACACAGACAGTGACCCAAGCTGAGAATCAAACCCGGGTCCCTGGCGTTGAGGCCCCAGTGCCAACCACTATGCCATCCCTCCATCATTGGTGCACGGTGATTGCAGTGTGCATCATCTACAAGATACACTGCAGCAACTCACTAAGCTCTTTTGAACAAAGAACATTACAGCGCAGTACAGGCCCTTCGGCCCTCAATATATGCTGTCCCTTTTGAACAGCATCTGCCAAAACATGTGACCACTGCCATTTAGAGGAACAAGGGCAGCAGAGGAATGAGAACAGCACCATGTCCAGGTTCTCCAAGGCACAGACCTTTCTGACTTGGAATTGTATTGTTCCTTTATTGCTGCTGGGTCAAATCTTGGCACTCCCTCTTTAAAGCAGTGTGGGTGCACCTACATCAGATGGACTGAAGTGATTTCATGTGTCGGTTCACCGCCACCTTTTTAAAGGCAATAAGGATCGGCATGAAATGCTGGCTGTGGTTCTCACAGACCACAGACAGGGCACGAGATGCCATGAACCACCGATCAATTTTATCCTGTCCACTTTCACTTCCCACCACAGAACAGCAATCAGAATTAATGGGACGAATGATACTGCTTTTGATGAGATGCCAATGAAGTGTTATCTGGATTCATTCCTGGATAGGCAATGGCAAACATTCAAACAGCGCATGGGTGTTCATTCCTGTCTGGGGCAATAATAAAATAGAAAAGATGATCGGGGCATGGTTTACAAGTGAAATTAGAGATAGCATTTAGACCCAAGAGGCAGACAAATTGGCCAGAAACCTGAGGATTGGGGACAGTTTAGAATCTAGCAAAAGAAGACAAGGGGATTGATTAAGAAGGGGAAAATAGATACGGGAGTAAGCTTGTAGGAACTTAAAAACTGACTGTAAAGATTTCTATAGATGTGTGAAGAGAAAAAGATTGGTGAAGACAATGATTTGATTTATCATCATCACATGTATTGGTTTGTAGTGAAAAGTAATGCTTCTTGCGCGCTATACAGGCAAAGCATACCATTCATGGAGAAGGAAATGAGAGAGTGTAGAATGTAGTGTTACAGTCATAGCTAGGATGTAGAGAAAGATCAACTTAATGCGAGGTAGGTCCATTCAAAAGTCTAACAGCAGCAGGGAAGAAGCTGTTCTTGAGTTGGTCGGTACGTGACCTCAGACTTTCGTATCTTTTTCCCGATGGAAGAAGGTGGAAGAGAGAATGTCCGGGGTGTGTGAGGTCCTTAATTATGCTGGCTGCTTTTCCCGAGGCAGTGAGAAATGTAGACAGAGTCAATGGGGAATTTATAATGGGGAACAAAGAGGCTGACCAACTGAATATATACTTTGGCTCCATCTGATGATAAACATATCAAAGATGTTGGGGGACACAGGGTTTTGTGAGAGGGGGGAACTGAAGGAAATCAGTGTTAGTAGAGAAATGGGGAAATTGATGGGATTGAAGGCTGATAAACCCCCAGGGCCTGATAATCTACATCCCAGAGTTCTTAAGGGAGTGGCCCGAGGAACAGTGGATGCATTGCCCACCTTCCAAGTGTACATAAGGAGGATGAAGGTAGCGAAGGAAAGGGTAGGTCCATTCAAGCACAGAGGGGGGAATGTGTGTGGAGCCAGATGAGGTGGGTGAGGTCCGTAATGAGTGCTTTGTATCAGTAATCACAAAGGGAAAGGATGTGGAGGGTGGTCAGTGTGGAAAGGAAGATGTTGATATAATTGGACACGTTGAGGTAAAAAGGTAGGAGGTATTGGAGGTTCCGAAAAACATTAACATGGACAAGTCCCCAGGGTCATGGTCTATCCCAGAACACCGAGATAGGCGAAGGATGAAATTTCTGAGGCCCTGGCCAAAACCTTTGTACCTCTTTCACCACGGGTGAGGTACCAGAGGATTGGAGAGTAGCTAAAATTGTTCCTCTGTTTAAGGAGGGCAAAAGAGACAATCCAGGGAATTACAGGTCTGTCAGCCTTACATCAGTGGTGGAGAAATTATTGAAGATTCATAGGGACAGGATGTACTCACATCTAGAAGAGAATAGCGATAGGAAGCATGGTTTTGTGAAGGGAAGGTTGGGTCAAACTTGGTTGAGTTGAGGAAGTGACAAGAAAAATTGACCAGGGCAGGGCAGTGGATGTTGTATACATGGAATTTAGTAAAGCCTTCGATCGGTTCCTCATGGCAGGCTGAATCAGAAGGTGAAGTTATATGGGATGTGAGGGGAGCTGGTAAGATGGATACAAAATTGGCTTGGGCATAGAAATCAGAGAGTAACAATGGAAGGGTACTTTTCTAACTGGAGGTCTACGACAAGCGGTGTTCCACAAGGATCAGTGCTGGAGTCTCTGTTGTTTGTAAATGATTTGGAGGAAAATGTAGGTGGCTTGATTAGTAAAATCAGGGGAGTAGCGGATTGTGAGGATTGTCAGAGGATACAGCAGGATATGAATCAGCTGGAAACCTGGGCCAAAAGATGGAATTTAACCTGGACAAATGTGAGGTGATGCGATTTGGAAGGTCGACTACAGAAGGAAAGTGTACAGTAAATGGTAGAGCCCGTAGAAATATTAGCATACAGAGGGATCTAGTCGTGCAGATCTACAGTTCCCTGAAGGTGGCAACTCAGGTGGTCAAGAAGGTGTACGGCATACTGGCCTTCAATGGTCAGAAGGAACGGTGATTGTAGGAATTGGAAAATCATGCTGCAGCTGTATAAGATTAGGCTGCATTTGGAGATCGTGTACAGTTCTGCTCACCACACTACCAGGAGGATGTTGGTGCATTGGAAAGGATGTAGAAGATACTTACCAGGGTGTTGCCTGGTTTGGAGGATATGGACTATAAAGAGAGGTTGAACAAACTTGGATTGTTTTCTTTGGACTGTCAGGGGATGGGGGGTGGCGGCGCATAAGAACATAAGAAATATGAGCAGGAGTAGGCCATCTAGCCCTTCGAGCCTGCCCCGCCATTCAATAAGATCATGGGTTGGTAGGAATAATGGTAGGAAGGATTATTACTTACGTGGCGAAAAACTGCAGCAGGCGACGGTGCAGAGGGACCTCGGGGTCCTTGTGCATGAGTCGCAAAAACCCAGCCTGCAGGTGCAGCAGGTGGTCAGGAAGGCGAATGGGATGCTGGCCTTCATAGCGAGGGGGATTGAATATAAAAGTAGGGAGGTCTTGCTGCGGCTGTATAGGGCATTGGTGAGGCCGCAGCTGGAGTACTGTGTGCAGTTTTGGGCGCCGTACTTACGCAAGGATATTTTGGCCTTGGAGGGAGTGCAGAGGAGGTTCACTAGGCTGATACCGGAGTTGAGGGGGTTGAGCTATGAGGAGAGGCTGAATAAACTAGGCTTGTACTCGTTAGAGTTTAGAAGAATGAGGGGAGATCTCATTGAGACGTATAAGATGATCTGATAGAGGTTTACAAGATTATGACAGACTTGGATAGAGATTGGATAGCCAGAGTCTTTTTCCCAGGGTCAAAAGGTCATTTACTCAGGGACATAGGTTGAGAGTGAGAGGGGAAAGTTTAAAAGAGATGTAAGGGGCAAGTTTCTCAGGGGGTGGTGAATGCCTGGAACGCACTGCCGGAGGTGGTGGTGGAAACAGATTCTATAACAACATCCAAGAGACGTCTGGATAGGTACATGAATAGAGGGATATGGACCCTGTAGAGGCAAGAAAATATTAGATTAGAGAGGCATCTGTATCAGCACAGAGTTGGTGGGCTGAAGGGCCTGTTCCTGTGCTACACTGTTCTCTGTATTCTATAGGCTCTGGAACAGTTCCTGTAGATTGGAGGGTAGCTGATGTAACCCCACTATTTAAAAAGGGAAGGAGGAAATGGAATTATAGACCAAGCAACCTGACATCGATAGAGGGGAAAATTTTAGATCCATTATCAAAAGCAGAGCAATCGGTAAACTGTGGGAGAATCAAATAGAGGCAGCATGGATTTACGCAAGGGAAATCGTGCCAGACAAATCTACAGGAAGTGTTCAAGGACGTAACAAGTAGAGTTGATGTTCTTGATGGTGGGACCGTCCAGAGCGGGGAGGGGGGTCACATAACTTAAGGATACAGGACTGAGATGAGGAGAAATTTCTTCACCCAGAAAGAGGTAAATCTCTGGAATTTGCTCCCACAGAAAGCAATATATTTTCCAGAAGGAGTTAGGTACAGCCCTTGGGGCAAAAGGGATGAAAGGATATGGGGGAGGGGGAGGCAGGATCAGGATATTGAGTTTTATGACCAGCCATGGTCATAATGAATGGGAGAGCAGGTTTGAAGGGCTCAATGGCCTCTCCCTGCTCCTGTTTTCTCTGCAAGCTGGAGATCTTCAGTTTCACACGGGGTTCATGTGGGGTTCCACATTCAGCCACTTCCATTCATTCATTTCAGCCCCAGAAGTGTTGAAAATTTATCTTGCAGTTATACGCTGTAACATGAACATAGGGTTTATTTAACCATGTGTTGTTGATCACGCTAACAGGGACTCTGTTGTCCATGTAGGAACCAGCCTGGTGTGAGTGGTGGGGTGAGGACTCAGGCCTGTTGGCTCGAATGGCCTCAGCCGCAGTGTTGTGTGTCAATGCTTGCGTTTGGATCACCTGGGAGATCCTTGCAGACCACCAGTGATCCAACAGAGTTCCTGGTTACGGATGGTGTGTGGAACAAGTCTAGGCAAGTTACTGCAGTGCATCTTATAAAAGGTACACATTGTAGGTGGTGTGTGGGGTGCTGGGGTGAGTGAAGGGGTGGATGGCACACTAACTGAGCACTCCTTCTCAAATCGCATGGAGCTTCTGGAGTGTTACTGGGGCTGCACGCGTCCAGGAAGCAGACAATCTCACTCCTGACTTATGCCTTTTAGATGGTGGAAAGGGTTTGAGGAACCTGGGTGTGAGTTACAAGCTTTAGAATACTCAGCTTCTGGCCTGCCCTTGTAACCATGGTGTGTATATGGCTGGTCCAGTTAAGTGTCTGGGTGACGGTGGCCTCCAGAATGTTGGTGTGTAAGATTCAGTGATGATAATGCAGTTGAACGTTAAGAGGCGATGGTCAGGTTCTTTGTTGGAGATGATCGCTGCGTGTAATTTGTGGTGTTATCAGTAGCCTGGATAGCACCGCCTGAACAGTCTGCACACACGGAAGAAGGACTGGTACCTCAGTGTCGGGGCGTTGAAGGGACGACATTGATTGGATGGTGCTGAGATCCTGTTCCAGCTTTATGATCAGCTCCTTCTGTCCTGCTGTGGTTTTGACAGCTTCGGTGAACTGTATCTGTAACTCAGCACAGCGAGCTGCAGCAACACACCAGCAACGCAAATTATAAATACAGAACTTCATGGAAATTTGAAACAAACATCCAGTCTCAAAGTCTTATATGTAAATGAGTCAGCATCTTACAGTATAAATGTTTAACATGGTGAACTGATCAGTGTATAGAGAGACTCAGAGAGTGGAAAAAACATTAGCAGAGAACAGCAAGTGTAAATTACAATCAATATGGAAATAAACACCAGGAAATAAATCCACTGGCTTCAGTAACTGAGGTTAGACATGTGGACACAGCAGGAAAGTTAACACAGTTCAATATGTGCAGCAAAAAGGACAGAATGGAATAGAGGCCAAACGCAGGGATAGAGTGAGGCCACAGATCAGCCATGATCTCATTAAATGGCAGAACAGGCTGGATGGGCTGAATGGCCTACTCCTGCTCCTATGAATGGAGCAGATGTAAACACACCATGAGGGATGGAGCGACTGTGATAGTAATTGGATAGTTACACAGGGTCCAGGTAAATATAATACCTGGACCAGATAGGAGACCTTGTGGATGGACTGGGATTGATACTGCAAGAGGCATCATCAAAACAGAAACCAAGAGAATGAGAAATGCAACGGTTTAATGAGAAAAAGAGATAAACAGGGGACCCAGTCTGAAAGCAGTATCAGTTTGTTAACCTGAAGCATTAACTCTGTTTCTCTCCACAGACGCTGCCTGATCTTCTCACCTTTCTCCAGCAATTCTGTTTTTATTTCAGAATTACAGCATTATGGCAGTATTTTATTTTAATATTAGGAACAAAATAAGCTGTGCGGCCTCCTTCAGTGCTCTGAAGTTTCTATCAGAGTGTCGGTCAGGCTGAGAACGACAGAACAGCGCAGGAACAGGGCCCACCAGGTCCATGCTGACACGGATGCCTCTCCGATCTAGTATTTTCCTGCCTCTCCGTGGTCCGTATCCCTCTATTCCCGGCCTATCCGTGTATCTATCCAGATGTCTCTTGAACAATGCCTCTGCTTTCACCACCTCCTCTGGCAGCGCATTCCAGGCACTCATCACCCACTGTGTGAAAAACCTGCCCCTTTCATCTCTTTTCAACATTCCCCCTCTCTCTCAACCTACGTCCCTGAGCATTCGACCGTGGGGAAAAGATTCTGATTATCCACTCTACCCAAGCCTGTCGTAATCTTGTAAACCTCTATCAAGTCTCCCCTTGTCCTCCGGCGCTCCAATGAAAACAACCCAAGTTTGTTCAACCTTTCTTCACAGTCCATATACTCCAAACCAAACAACATCGTGGTAAATATCTTCTGCACCCTTTCCAGTGCATCAACATCCTTCTGGTAATGTGACGACTAGAATTGTACACAATATTCCAAATGTGGCCTAACCAAAGTCTTATACAGCTGCAGGTGAGGGCTGTGTGTTGGTGGGCTGATTTGGAGCAGTGTGCATAATTTTGACACTCACGATACAGAAAGGATGGAATCAAAATGGAAAAAGGTCAGAGGAGAGTTACTAAGATGCCAATTGAGCTGGAGAATAAACGTATTCAAAGATTGGGACTACCTTTTTGAAAGAAGAGGCAATAATAAGTAGAAGGTAGGAGCAGGAGGCCATTTGGCCCTTTGAGCCTGCTCTGCCATTCATTACAATCATGGCTGATCATCCAGCTTAATCCTGCTTTTTTCCCCATAACCCATTTGCCCCAAGTGCTATATCCAGCCGCCTCTTGAATGTTTCAATGTTTTGGCATCAACTACTTCCTGTGATAATGAATTCCACATGCTCACCACTCTTTGGGTGAAGAAATGTGTCCTCAGACCTTGAATCCTCAGACTGTGACCCTTGGTTCTGGATTCCCCCACCATCAGGAACATCCTCCCTGCATCTACCCTGTCTCATCCTGTTAGAATATTTGTAAATCTCTATGAGTCTACCTAAGTCCCCCTCATTTGTCTGAACTCCAGTGGTAACAATCCTAAGCTAGTCAATCTCTCCTCATACATCAGTCCCACCATCCCCAGAATCAGCCTTGTAAACCTTCGCTGCATTCCTTCAAGAAAAGGAGACCAAAACTGCACACAATACTCTAGGTGTGGCTTCACCAAGGCCCTGTATAATTGCAATAACACATCCTTGCTCCTGTACTTGAGACCTCTCGCAATAAAGGCCAACATATCATTTGCCTTCTTTACCGCCTACTGTACCTGCACACTTACCTTTAGTGACTAGTGCACAAGGACACCCAGGTCTCATTGTACACACCCCTCTCCCGACTTAAAGCCATTCTGGTAATAATCTACCTTCTTGTTTTTGCTTCCAAAGTGAGTAACCTCACATTTATCCAAATTATACTGCATCTGCCATTGATTTGCCCACTCACGCAACCTGTCCAGACCATTCTGAAGGATCTCTCATCCTCGTCACAGTTCACCCTCCCACCTTGGTATCCTCTACAAACTTTGAGAGATGTTACATTTTGTTCCAGCATCCAAATCATTGATATATATATGGTGAATAGCTAGGCTCAGTGCTGAGAGCCTGATTTAGTGAGAGGGAAGAACTGAGGGAGATCAGCACTGATGATCCCGATGGCACCCCACTGGTTCCTCCTCTCAAACTAAAAACCACCCATTAATTTCTACTATTTGTTTTCTCTCAGCCAACCAGTTTTCTATCCATATCAATACACTTACCCCAACAACATGCGCTTTAATCTTGCTTGATAATCTCTTGTGCGGGACAATCGACTGACGTCCCCTTGTCAACTCTACTGGTTACATCTTCAAAGAATTCCAACAGCATGATTTCCCCTTCATAAATCCATGCTGACTCTGTTCGATCCTGTCACTGTTTTCTAAATGCTCTGCTATAAAATCCTTGACAATAGATTTGAGAATTTTTCCCACTATTGATGTGAAGCTTACTGGTCTATAATTCCCTGTTTCCTCTCTACCTCCCTTTTTGAATACTGGAGTGACATCAGCTACCCTCCAATCTGCAGGGACTGTTCCAGGGTTTATAGAATTCTGGAAGATGACTGCCAATGCATCCACTATTTCTTGAGCCACTTCCTGGGATGTAGATTATCAGGCTTTGGGGATTTATCCGCCTTCAACCCCATCAGTTTTCCTAGCAACATTTCTCTACTAATAATCATCTCCCTCAGTTCTTCCCTCTCTCTAATCCTTACATTCATCAACATTTCTGGCGTCTGATCTGTGCCCTCTTTTGTGAAGACAGAATTAAAGTATGGATTCAGTTGTGCAGCCACTTCTTTGTCCCTGATTATACAGTCCCCCATTTCTCTCTAGAGGGGGCTTACATTTGAGATTCAGGGAGACAGATCAGTCCGGGTTACCGATTCTGACAGAAGATGGCAGTTTGTGAGGTTGATTTTAAGGTGAAGAGATAAAAGATTGAAGTAGAATGGCTTTTGGAACAAATTGTAAAGGAAAATCACAAACCTCTTTCAGGTATATGATCTTCGGGAAAAACACATCATTGGAATAAGAGAAAGGTGGAATGGATGGACCTATTATTTCTGTATTGCTCTTTCCTTTTTGATGCTGACTGATCTTCTGCACGTCTATTTTTTTTCCAGCAGGAATTCATTAAGTGTACCATCTTTACTATTAGATTAATAACCAACTGGGAACAATATCCCTTTTATTTCAGGAAGGAAAAAGATAATGACGGTTCGAACGCTGAATAAGGTGCACACACTGACCACTTCTAACTGGGAAACAGTACATCATTTATACACCTACTGCACTCAGCGGCATGTGAACGTGGGCCCTACATGTGTGACATTCACAACTTCACTTCCTTTCAAACACCATTACGTATTTAAAAGGTTAGGTTAATTTTAAAGTTTCTTTCTTCAGCTATGTCGTTCCTTACTTCTGTCTGGAATTATTAATTATGTATTAATATCTGTACAGATCGACCAAAATTGTGCACTTCCCTCTTTAATGGAGGGATTTAATAATTCATAATAGAATTTTCCAGACCTAGATTGCTGCCGTATAATGCTTGCGTTTCGTAATGCTTCTGTTCGACAGATTAAATAATGCAATTTTAAATTCATTATATTTCTGAATATAAAACTCTTCCAAAAGGAGTTATGAGTGACTCGCAGTTATCTTGGGCAACTTTGCCTTGCATTAACATGAGGAATAATAACAGGAGTAGGCCATTGGGCCCCTCGGGGCTGCTTTTCCATTCAATAAGATCATGGCTGATCTAACTGTGGCCTCAACTACCTGCCTGTTTCCCATAACCACGACAGCCTTTTCAACTACAAATCTGTCAAACACTGTTTTAAATATATTCAGTGGCCTAGCCTCCACTGCTGACTGGTGATGGGGCTGCCTGCCAAACACAAGTGACCCTCAGAAGGAACTCTCATCTCATTAAAGCCTGAGGAGAGGGGATTTTCACAGAAAGTCCATTGCAGTGTTAATGTAAACCTACTAATAAATAAACTTAAACAGGAGATCCCCTTATTTTGAAATAGTGCCCTTTAGTCCTTATTCTCCCATGAGAAGAAACAGCTTCCCAGCATCTACTCTGTCAAACTGCCTCACAATGTTATTTGTTTCAATCTCTTGTTCCTTTAAACTTCAATGAGTATAGGCAAAATTTTTCAACCTTAGACAAACACTTTATCCCAAGAATCAACTGAGTGAATCTTCTCTGAACTGGTTCCATTGCAAGATTGTCCCTCCTTCAGAAAGGAGACCATAACTGTACACAGTACTCTAGGTGAGGTCTCACCAATGTCCTGTCTAGTTCAATACTCCACTTTCCTTGCAATAAAGGCCAACACTGAAGCTATCATTCTAATTACTTGTTGTACCTGCAATTTTTACTTTACTGATGCATTTACAAGGACCCCCTGGTCCCTCTGTACCACAGCATTCTTAAGTCTCTTTCCAGGTAATTAATATTTTGCCTTTCCATTCTTCCTGCCAAAGTGGACAACCTTACATTTTCCCACGTTATACTTTACTTGCCATTGTTTTGCCCCTTCAATCTATTGACATCTCTTTGCATTCTCCTCACAACTTCTTTCCTACCTACCTTCATATCAGCAGCAAATTTGGCTAATACAGTAGTCCCTTCTTCCAAGTTATTACCATAAATTGTAAATAGTTGCGGTTTCAGCATCGATACCTCTGATATTCCATTTGTTATAGTTTGCCATCTCGAAAAATAGCCCATTTATTCTGATTCTCTATTTCCTGATAGTTAGCTAGTCTTCTATCCACGCGAATGCATCATTTGTAACGCCATAACCTCTTATATTGTGTGGTAACCTTTTATGTGGCACCTTTCTTATCAAGATTAAGAAGCAAACTGACATTTCTACATCTCAAGTAAAAGCAAAATGCTGCAGATGCAGGAAAGATGAAACAAAGACAGAAAAAGCTGGATAAACTCAGCAGGTCTGGCAGTGTCTGTGGAGAGAGAAACAGAGTTAACACTGAGTTTAAATGACCCCTCAGAGAATTCTCGGGTTTCTTCACAAAGTCAATGAAAGAATAGGGAAAATAGCATCAAATGATTCCTCACACTTAACCCCTCTAAAATATTATGTCAAAAGTTATGTCAAAAATCGGTATCACTAAAGACAGAAAATTTGGAAAAGAGAGGGAAATATTAAACTATTATATAGATTCTGAGTTATGAAAAGAAAAATCAATCTCACCTCAGTCAATAAAAGGATAATAATGGCATTGAGTAAAATAAATCAACCGTGTGTCTGGATCAACAACACACGTAAGCATGCTACAAAATACAATCATTCACAGAATTCTTAAACATGATATACAAACTGGGTAATAGGACATTCATAGCAGACCTGGTTAGAATACCCTTACACATTTCGCTCACAGCTAAGTTTACGTATGTTCATTACTTTTTAACCGTGACGTGTCATTTCTACTGTGGTCACCTGAACTATAATTCTGAGATTCAGAGAGACATTAAGTTTTCTAAGGAACGTCCATCCATTTTCAGCAAAGAAATCTCCACTTTAAGAACGGCAGAACAAACCTTTTCATTAATGACTTTAGCAATAGAAGTATATGAAGATGTAGATCTTTGTATGACTCTAATAATTCAGACTTGAATAGACTAAAGAAAATAAGTTTAAAAGTGTAAACGCAGACTCAAAATTGAAGATAAAGCAGAGCGAAGGTCTTGTCGCAGGGCAGTAGGAGGTGCTCCCTGGGAAGCACTAACTGCTTTTGAGAAGGGACATCGTTTCTTGCTTTCAATTCACTGCAGAATAAAACAGAGTAAAACATCAAATACAAAGAAGGTTATAGTTTCCCCACAGTTTCGCTAACCCCACTTCACCATTGGCCACAGCTCAGTCTTCAGCATATTATTCCCATGAAACTCATCTCCAAACTCTGTGGCCTGGGCCTCAGCACCTCCCTCTGTGACTGGATCCTGAGCTTCCTAACTCACAGACCACAATCAGTAAGGATAGGCAACAACACCTCCTCCACGATCATCCTCAACATCGCGCTCTCAGCCCCCTACTATACTCCTTATACACCTACGACCGTGTGGCCAAATTCCCCTCCTATTCGATTTTCAAATTTGCTGACGACACCACCGTAGTGGGTCAAATCTCAAATAATGACGAGACAGAGTACAGGAATGAGACAGAGAATCTGGTGAACTGGTGCAGCAACAATAATCTCTCCCTCGATGTTAACAAGATGAAGGAGATTGTCATCGACTTCAGGAAGCATAAAGGAGAACATGCCCCTGTCTACATCAATGGGGATGAAGTAGAAAGGGTGGAAAGCTTCAAGTTTTTAGATGACCAGATCACCAACAACCTGTCCTGGTACCCCCCCCATGCTGACACTATAGTAAAGAAAACCCACCAATGCCTCTACTTTCTCAGAAGAAGAAGGAAATTTGCAATGTCAGCTACGACTCACCAATTTTTACAGATGCACTGTAGAAAGCATTCTTTCTGGTTGTATCACAGCTTGGAATGGGCTCCTGCTCTGCCAAAGACCGCAAGGAACTATAGAAGGTTGTCAATGGAGCCCAATCCATCACACAAACCAGCCTCCCATTCATTGACTCTGTCTACACTTCCCACTGCCTTGGAAAAGCAGCCAGCGTAATTAAGGACCCCACACACCCCGGACATTCTCTGTTTCACCTTCTTCCATTGGGAAAATGATACAGAAGTCTGAGGTCACGTACCAACCGACTCAAGAACAGCTTCTTCCCTGCTGCTGTCAGAATGGACTGACCTTGCATTAAGTTGATCTTTCGCTACACCCTAGCTATAATTCTAACACTACATTCTGCACTCTCATTTCCTTCTTGTCTGTATAGCATACAGTGAAAAGTATTGTTTCTTGCATGTTAATACATGTGACAATAATAAATAAAATAAAATCAATGTGAATCACCCACAGAGTCACTGCAACAAACTTAATTTTCAAACGTAAGGAGGGAATTATCCCACTCTCATTTCAGGTTAGTAACTTTGAGGCAATGACTGACATTTTTTCTGCTATACTTTCCTTGTATTCACTGTACCAAAAACAGTCATCATACAATCAAACTAATATTGCGCACCAATTACTATGCAATCCACCTACACGCAGAAGATAGAGAAAAGCAGATAGAGAGATGGAAGTAATATCTTGGGCTCTGGGGCCTGTTACTGTTTAGAAATGAACATAGCTTCCCTACACAGTTTAGGCAATGTTCTGCTAAGAAAATGCTTGTCATGACATGGAGATGGCAGCATTGGACTGGGGTGGGCACTGTAAGAAGTCTCACACCACCAGATTAAAGTCCAACTGAGGTTAAAGTCCATCACTCACCTGATGAAGGGACAACACTCCGAAAGCTCGTGATCCCAAATAAACCCTGTTGGACTTTAGCCTGGTGTTGTGAGACTTCTTACCAAGAAATGTTTGAAGGACTTCACATAGAAAGTGGATCAAACTGAGGGCAGACTGTCTTCCTTTGGTTCAGGTTTTTAGTGCTTACAGTAATTCCATGTGATCCTTAACAGTCATCACTGCAAATCAAAAATTCATTTGCCCCTAGACATCTATACAGATTATACTTCTGGCATCTAGACATTTAATGAACAGGAGTTCCTTCTCAACCTTCAACTACCCAGGAAGAAGGTGGAGCTTGAATTCCGGCCAAAGTGTTTTGGCAGCTGCTACTCACTGTGGCTCGACAGTACAATTGAGAGAAGTTTTGGGCACAACTAAGGAGACACCCTGTAGAACGATGGAGCTGCAGTCTACGAATCATCATCAAGGAAGGTGCAAAACCCTTTCATTTCTAAGCTGCTGAAGATTGCCAAGTCTTCCCCAGATGGCCCAGTGACGGACTGATGGACTCACTGAATTTCACCAAATTAAAAAGATGCTATTAACAAACATTAGACATGTATTGTAGCACCCAAAAACAGGTGGCAGGTGTTAAAAATTTAAAAGCCTGAAAACTGACGTCAGAGCAGCCACTTTGGGGTTTAACTGAGGCAGGATAAGAGGCAAGCAGCAAATGCACTTCCAGGAAGTGGGCTGACAATTAGATGTTTTAATGAGACTGGCAGCTCCTTACTTAGACTAGTTTGCAGGTGAAACTCTGGCCAGCCAGGGGAACCTGCCACCTGAACTAAAGGAGTGACAGCTTTGGAGAGAAGATAAATTTCTTTACCACACTACTTGTGGGCCAGGAAGAACAGGAATGCTCACCCCTCCACTCTCCATAAAAATACGCACCGGAATAACAGCAAAATACTGCAGGTGCTGGAAATCTTAAAGTAAGAAAAGAAAGTGCCACAAAAACTCAGCGGGTCTGGGCAGCATCTGTGATGAAAGAAACATGAGATATTTTTATTTAGGTGCGAGATGGTGGCATTGTGGTTAAGTCACTGGACTAGCAGCCCAGAGACCTTGGTTGATTCGCTTGAAACCTGAGATCAAATCCCACCATGGCAGCTATGGAATTTAAATTCAATTAATAATTCTGGAACTAAAAGCTGCTGTCAATACGAGGAGTGACTGTGGGCAGAATTTTAACACTCCCCCACCAGCCGGTTGGGAGAGGAAGGGCCGGGTGGGCACAAAATTCCTCAGATAGCGCGCCCCACACCACAATTTCACCCTGGGGCAGGTGAAGCCAAGGCTGACATGCCTTTTGCGCAAAATTAAGCCCTTAAGTGGCCAATTGTTGACCACTTAGTCCTGTTCATCACAGTTTCTGGCAACTGCAGGTACTTGAGTGGCAGCAGCTCTGAGGGAGGAGATCCTCCTGAGTGGGGCAGAATCACTACAGTGCAGAAGGCGGCCATTCGGCCCATCAGGTCTGCACTGACTCTCCGAAAAGCATCTTACCCATTCTCACCATCCCGCTTTATCCCTCTGACCTCTCATATTTCCCATGGCTAATCCATCAAACCTACACATCTTGGGACGCTAAGGGACAATTTAGCATGGCCAATCTGCCCAGCCAGCACATCTTTGAAGTGTGGGAGGAAACCGGAGCACCTGGAGAAATCCATACAGACATGGTGAGAAGTCCCATCTCCAGCCAATGAAGGTGGTTGGGATGTTAAATGCAATGAGGCAGGCAGTGCCAGCACTGATCTGTTCCTCGCCATCTCTTTGGATGGTGGGAAGGACAGCCCCATCATTCTAAAATTCCAGGCCCATGAAACTATCATAAAAACCCACCTGGTTCACTAATGTCCTTTAGGGAAGGAAATCTGCCGTCCTTACCTGGTCTGGCCTACATGTGACTCTAGATCCACAGCAATGTGATTGACTCTTAAATGTCCACAGAAATGGCCCAATAAGCCACTCAATTCAAGGGCAATTAGGAATGGGCAACAAATACTAATCTTGTCAATGATGCTCCCATAAAAAATGAATTTAAAATAAAGTTGGATATGACTCTTCTTAGGAACAGAAGTTGTGAAGAGTCATATTCAATTTGAAATGTTAATTCTGTTTCTCTTACCACAGATGCTGCCACACCTGCTGAGCTTTTCCAGCATATCTGACACAATGGGCCAAAGGGCCTCTTTCAGTGTTGGGAAACTTTCTGATTCTGCTGTCAATAAAAGACTCAGGGATTGTGGATCTAACCTACCTGCTTGGGGTTTGGTACGGATTCCTCCTCACTTGACTGGAAGCCAATTTTGTGAATCAGACTGATTTCCAGGGGGAAACACTCTCTAGCTACAGACAAGGCGGTTGTCTCATTGATACCTGTCTGTTTAATGAAAGAAAGACTTCATTTATTGGACCTCCGCATGTCCCAGGTTGTTTTACAGACTGCAAAGTGTAGTCACTGTTGTAGGAAACACAGCAGACGATTGCTCACAGCAAGCTGCTACAGATAGCACTAAGATAAAGAGCCAGGTAATCTGTTTTAATGATATGGGCTGAGAGATAAATATTGGCAAGAACACCGAGAACTTCCCTGAATTTGTTTGAAACATGCCCACCTGAGAGAGCAGCTCTAACATTGCAGAAGGCATATAAAATTGCCAGCACCAACACACCACTCTCCAATGAGCTCAAAGCATTCTATACCCGTTTTGAGCAAGAGGTCTGCGAGAGCACATCCTCCACTCTGGAAACATCAGATGACTCTGCCACCATTGCAGATGTCACAGCAGCCTTCTCGAAGGTCAGCCCATGGTGGCTCTGACATCCATCATTATGAAGTGCTTTGAAAGGTTTCATCATGATAGAAATCAATTCCTGCTTCCCAGATTGCCTGGATCCATTACAGTTCACCTACTGCTGCAACAGGTCCACAGCAGACGACGTGTCCCTGGCCCTGCATTCAACCCTGGAACACCCAGATAACAAAGACACTATGTCAGACTTCTATTTATTGACTACAGCTCAGCTTTCAACACCATTATTCCTACAAAACTCATCTCCAAACTCCATGGCCTGGGGTTCCGTTCTCCCTCTGCGACTGGATCCTGAACTTTCTAACCCACAGACCGCAGTCAGTAAGAATAGGCAACAACATCTGTTCCATGATCTTTCTCAACACCGGTGCCCCACGAGGCTGTGTTCTCACCCCCCTACTATACTCCAAAAACACCTATGACCGAGTAGCCAAATTCCCCTCCTACTCGATTTTCACGTTTGCTGATGACACTACCGCAGTGGATCGCATCTCAAACAATGACGAGATGGAGTACAGGAATGAGAGAGAGAATCTGGTGAGTTGGTGGGACAACAATAATCTCTCTCTCACTGTCAACAAAATGAAGGGGGTAGCCACTGACTTCAGGAAGCATGCCCCTGTCTACATCAATGGGGATGAAGTAGAAATGGTCGAGAGCTCCAAGGTTTTAGATGTCCAGATCACCAACACCTGTCCTGGTCCCTTCATACCGACACTACAGTTAAGAAAGCCCAGCAACCCCTCTACTTTCTCAGAAGACTAAGGAAATTTGGTGTGTCCACTATGACTCTCACCAAACTTTACAGATACATCATAAAAAGCATCCTTTCCAGACGTATCATAGCTTGGTATGGTCCTGCTAGCCTAAGACAGCAAGAAACGACAAAGGATCGTGAATGAAGCCCAGTCCATTATGCAAACTATCCTCCCATTCACTGACACTGTCTACACTTCCCACTGCCTGGCAAAAGCAGTCAGCATAATCAAGGACCCCACACACCCTGGACATACTCTCTTTCACCTTCCTCCATTGGGAAAACATACAAAAGTCTGAGATAACGTACCAACTGACTCAAGAACAGCTTCTTCCCTGCTGCCATCAGACTTTTGAATGGACCTAAGTTGCACAAAGTTGATCTTTCTCTACACCCTAGCTATGACTGTAATACTATATTCTGCACTCTCTCCTTCTCTATGAACAGTATGCTTTATCTGTACAGCATGCAAGAAACAATATATTTTTTACTGTATACTGATAACAAATCAAATCAAATCAATCCAGTACATCCTCAGTGTTGCACTGGAGTGTTTGCTTCAATTATGGGCTCAGGTCTCTGGAGTGAATATAAACTCCCTACCCTCTGACTCAAGTGAAACACCAAATAATTGAGCCAGAGCTGACCTTCACCAATAACTCAATGCTGTTTTTCACAGTGCTTCATTTTCTATTTATGTCACGTCCCTGGGTGAAAAGGGCTGTGTTTGGGGTCGAGACAGAGGTTTTTTAGGATTGTCCCTTCTCTCAAAGTATGCTTCTTAAGTCTATAGTTTCTCAAAACCATTACTCTTTATTTACAACAAGTTTTTCCACGTTTGGGCATTCATAATAGGTCAGAGCTTCCCCTCCTTCCAGACCTCTCACTTGCTGGTCATATCAACAGACATTCATACTGCATCAGTATCATATACATGGTTCTGATGTTAAACCCTTTACATGTGTGTGGTGTGGATCTGTGGTCAATGAGTGCGTGTGTGATTAGAGTCTGTGTATAACAAGTGCATGCATGGTTTGAGTCTGTGTACGTGTGTGATATGCATCTGTGTACGATGAGTGTGTGTGTGGTGCGAGTCTGTGTACAATGAGTGTGTGTGTGTTTGTGTGTGAGAGATGTGAGCCTGCATAAAACGCAAGTGTGTGGTTAGGGTCTGTGTACAATGAATGTGTGTGTGTGGTTAGGGTCTGTGTACAATGAATGTGTGTGTGGTTAGGGTCTGTGTACAATGAATGTGGGTGTGGTTAGGGTCTGTGTACAATGAATGCGTGTGTGGTGTGAGCCTGGGTACAAAGGGAATGTTTGTGGTGAAGTAGTATATAATTTCTAATAATTTAGCATTATTTAAGCAAAGTCTGCATGATGTCATCAGGACATACAGAATAATCTCAGCCAGTTACAGGTTCCCTTTTCAGATTCAGCAATCCATGTTCCTAAGAGCTGAATCTAACAGCAGGAGTGCTAAACTTTGGATTGGCATTATACATGAACATCAATCATTTGATGTCTTTTATGCATAAGAGAAAAATGTCCTATTCTCTAACACTGCCCCTACTCTGGCAAATAAACACACAGCAAGTAGATCAAGTCTGGACAGTAACTCATCACAATGCAGGGAATGATAGGACATAGATTCAGACTTAAGTTCTGAATATCAGCGAGACAGATTGAAACAAACTTTTTTTTGTTTGCACTAATGATGTCTGAAAAGAAACAAAATGGGTGTCAATTAGCCAGGAATCTGGTTAGGAGCTACACTGGGAAATCAAACAAGTTTGAAGGAAAATTAATAAAAAAAGAATCTGCGTTCAGTAGCAGACTGATCCTACAGGATATATGGACTGATAATCAATACATAGACTGCTACTCCTGTATTCCAAATACCATTCTGAGTAAGATAATGGGAAAGTCTGAATAATAAATGCTTATTCTGCCTACATTGTCACACTTTAAAAGTACTTGGCTCTGAAATGCTTTGGGCATTCCGAAGTTGTGAAAAGTGCAGTATGAATGCAAGTTCCTTCTTCTTATTGCCTGTCAGCAAGTGGATTTGAAAGAAGCAGTCCTGCTCACTAATGTACCATGAGCAGGAAGGCAGCTGTTTAAATGGCACTGAAACCTCTTGTATGCTTTTGCTAATTAAAGCGAGAATGTCAGTAAAGCTCACAAGCATCTCTCCCTCCCCCATCATCAATGGCTGCACAAACCATTACATGGGAATTTATAAGGGGCACACTGCTTTCTGAATTAGAGTTTTAATAGTATTTTCTCTGTAAGGCTGCATTCCTAACAAAATAGGTTGTATATTGTTGCACATTGAGCTCAACACAATGTAATACGCAACACCAGATTCTGTGCACAAGTATTAAAATGCACCAACCCATCACTGGTTATACAACAGATTATGTGCCGAAATAGCAGACCTCAGGTTAACTAATGCAAGAGGTATATCTATTCTGTGTCTCTGGGGAGGTGCAGTAACAGTATTCTGAGGCAGACTAATGCGTATATAAAAGATGTATGATACAGAGTCGTAACCTCAAAATTTGGAGGCTGCACTGTGGAAAAATCAGGCTTTGAATTTCAGAATCAAACAATTCAGCAATATTCCAGTACATATTTAAACCAAACACACGAATGACTGAATGCCATACTTATAATTACATGGAGACATTAGAAGTGACACTGACACAAAATATAACTTGAAATCTCACTTGATGACAGTGTCATTGGCTATAATTATTTTGCTTTGTATTGACAACACTTAAAGCTGCTTGTTTCATCATCTTACAAGAATGTCCTGGGGAGCTGGATTTTTATTGAGGTACCTCTGGTACAGAGTAGATTTGGAAAACTAATAACAGAAAACTGGACAACTGGCAGCAAAATCTACCCTCACCACAAATGGAAGATATTAAATCAAATGGGACAACACTAAACAAAAATCTATAAATGCCACGCAAATAATAAATCCTACTGCTAGATTATAAGTTTCAATGTACTAACGATGACTCAATGGATTGAATGCTGAACTACAGATTGAAGAGTGTGTTATACATTATAAAATCTAAAGTATAAGTCACATCTTCCAGTAGATTCTGCTTTGATTTACATTACAAAGTATTTTTAAATTGAAAAAAAATTAGAGGCATGATTCATACATTGCATATTATGGTAAATACAGGAATGATGTTTTAGATTCAATCTTATTCATCTTCAAATTGTACAAAGGCAGAGATATTCAACACCTCAGTTTTGAGAAAGCTTCTAAAGTAGGACGAGATATCAAGGTGGAGGATTTAGTGTGTTCCAAACATTAGGGCCAACGCAACTGATTAGATTGAAGTATAAAGTCAATTCCAATGTCATTTATGAGGGGCATAGACAGACAGAAAGACAATTTTTCCCTTGATGGAGATTCAAAGACCAGGGAACATAAACGGCAGCAAATTTAGAGGGAATGTGAGAAAAAAACTTTTTCATTCAGAGGGTAGTGGGAGTCTCAAACTCACTGCCTGAAAGGTTGGTGGAAGCAGAGGTATATAAGTATTTAGATTGTGGGTCAACCCACAGAATGTGGACTGCAGTGTTTCAAGAAGGGAGCTCATCACCACCTTCTCAAAGGCAACAGGGATGGGTAATAAATGGCCAACCAGCGACACCCATGTCTCATGAATGAATAAAAACAAAATTGCGATGCCAAGCCATACAGGGCTGTGGGCCAAGTGCTGGAAAATGGGATTAGAATAGATAGATGGCTGGTTTTGACTGGCATGGATACAATGGGCCGAAGGACTTTTCCTGTGCTATATAACTCTATGACTCAACCACAAGTTGACTAAAGGTGTATATTCCCAGTTACTGAAAATTCACATTACAGGAATTAAGCAGGTTGGAGTCGCTTACCAGGTTATAACTAGGAATAAAGAAGCCCATTGGCCTGACCTGTTGATCAGAAGATCTCTCATAGGCAGGTGTGAAACAGTCAATGTGAATGTCCTGCCATTTCCCTGGGAACAGAAGAACCAAGCAGCTGCTCCTGGTTAATGGGGGTACAGACATTACCCTCAACATGAAACAAATCTAGTCCAGGTTTGTCACTTTGGACACCAGTGCAGTGAGGATTAAACTAAAAACATGCAAGACTCAAGCTTTTTAGAATGAGTGCTGTTATACCTATAATAGGAAAAGTAGAATGGTCACAGAGACAAGGATTTCAAAAAAATTGGTATAGCAAAATAACACCCAAGTATGTGACCTGTGCAACATTAGGAAGTATTTTTTTTCAATGGTTTATGCATAAATAAAGACAATGCAGGCCAGTGCTGTGTTTGTATAAAAGATATTTACTTCAATTATCACACCTAGGGTGCTAGTGAATAATACATCATGTGAGTTTCATACAGTGATATTGCTTCTCCATATCATATAGGGACTGTTTACAGTGCTGAGAACAGAGTATACCATATGGCTAATCACCAGAGACAGAAAGAAAGCTAGTTCTGCCAATGGAGGGAGTAGATTCCACTACTGCCAGCCATACAGAAAAGTTTCAACCAGTTTCTAACAAATACCAAGAAAAAACAGTTACGAAACGCGGATCACAGTGAAAAGAATAGGTGGCATAAAGCTCTGTGCACAAAAATGACAACTTTTTTGGTCAACTGGGTTTATTATTTGTGAAGTTTCTTTGTGACTACCTGTGGACAGTAAATTCTAAAAAAAGTCTAAGACATTTAGTGCATGATAGCAATAAAAAATAAAATACTGCTAAACTGCAAGACACCACAACACACTTTGGGGGAGTGGGGGGGCTGGGGGGGGGAGCGTAAATGGAGAGGGAAGATAAGCTTATTGAAATAGTCCAGGTCAGTGTGCCACACGTGTGCTGCAGTAGTACATGGAGCAGTTCAGACACTGTCTGTCTATGGCAAGTCATTATTGCAGATGATTCATGTATAATTCCATGAATACCCACCACCTTCCCCCAGTAAAAAGAAAAATGCTTTGCAAATAAAATCTATTCTTTCTACTCAGTATTCAACAACTTGGCTTATAGGAGGCTCTAGGAGGCTGAAACAAAAGTTACAACCGCTGTCTCACTTAAACTTATAAACTATGAATCAGTTTTACATGATTAAAAAATACGACCACACAAAGTAACAACCAACTGGCCAAGCTCAAAAGACAGAAATTAGATCCATCTGCCATTTCATGTCATATCATCTTACAATGCGTACAAAGTAAAAGGTAAAAACTGCAAATGTGGGAAATCTTAAACAAAATGCCAAAAACACTCAGTGGGCCAGTCAGCACCTGAGAAGTGACAAGTTAAGGTTTCAAAAGTAACCTATTATTCAAACCTGAATAAACGGTAATACTTGAAACATTAACTTGCTTGTTCTCTCTAGCATGGCATGAACAATTCATGCTGGAGAGCTTAAAAATAGATGTTACTCTGTTGCAACCAACCAAAATAAACTTGGTAGTGAGCACTGCAGTTCATGATATTCATGAGGACAGCAGCCTGCAAACAGGCCAAGATGATTCACATATGAGAATGAGATTGGGTCAAGGGCATCACATTGTCATATCACATTTGGGCACAGAAGAGTGTCACCTTGCACAAAGCAACATTCAGCATTCAGGGCTTTGAACTGTCTGTCACAGCCTTCCTCTGAAATGCATTTAAACCGTTCAGCAATATCTATTCGCATGAGGATTTCCATTTGTTAAGAGGGCAATGATAAACACTGCTCCCAGATCAATCTAAAGGCTGCGACAAAATGTATGCATGTTGCTTTTTTGAATGCAGGATTTAGGTGACATTTTCAGAGCCTAAGTAAGCCATTAAGTACTGTTTGGAGTGGCGCAATGAGAGCAGGAATCCAGGAAACTGGAGCACCCGGAGGAAACCCACACAGACATGGGGAGAACATGCAAACTCTGCATAGAGAGTGACCAGAGGCCAGAATTGAACCTGGGTCCCTGGCGCTGTGAGGCACTAGTGCTAACCACTGTGCCACCATGTCGCCCTATAAACAGTACAGGATGTACCTAGACTTCTAAACCTGCTCCACACTGGCACCCTGCAAATTCAGAGTTGACTTTTCCATAAGAAAAAATACAGTCACTACTGTTCATGTAAAACCCATTCTCTTCATCTTGAGGAACTTTCCCTGTTAGACTGTCAATAGGCATGTGCCACGTAACATGGCAAAAGATCCCATATTCTGAGACATGACTTTATCAATCTTATTTCTCAGGAAGTGCAGCTGGCAGCAGATGGTCATTGTGACGAAATTCAAGGCCAGTATAAATGCTCAGTGACTAAGTCACATGCTCTCTACCACATGGAATTTCTGGATTCTCTGGTGTTTCAGGAATCTAGTTACATGAAAACATTTTATGCTAATATTGTATATTACTTATCTTTTCTGTGGCCTGCCTTTGTCTTCCTTGCCCAGCTGAAAAGGGGTGCGTGGGATGGATGGTTAGAAAAATACACCAGGCTTTAAATTCTTAGGTCTTTATGAGTTCTGATAAAAGCAGGTTCAAACTTTCACAACATTGATGAAAATCACACTTGTTGGTCATGGTAGCTAGCAATGTGTAGTAGCATCCTTTTCATTTTTGCTTTTGTGACCTTGTAGTATTTTATATTTAGAAAAAGAATAACTAGTAAACTTTAGCTAGAATTTGAACACAGTTATAAACGTATATTAAAAATGAAAACTTGGGCTACATAAGGAAGTAACAAACCTGCAAAGCAAGGGAATGGAGACTCACTGGGACCATTATGATAACCCAGCCAACATTATCGGTATACTCCACAGTATAACTATTTCCCAATGTCAAGATAGTTTCCTGGGCCATAAAATAGGTCTTTTCATGTGAAGGAGAGGAGGTTCAAACCAAAACACCACAAATTATTGACAGAGGATACTTTTGAACTACTTAGCATCTTTTAGAATGGACTGTAAAACCTTTGCTACTGACATTGTCTGCTGCAGTTATTAATCTCACAAGAGAGACACTGGAGATTATATGCTAGATATAAATATTAATATGAATGTGTTAAAATTATATACCTCTCTTTCAAGCAGTCTGGGTTTTAAAGATTCTTAAATGCGAAAAAGATAAAAGTACAGCAGGCCTTGATGGTGAAGTCTTTGACAAATAGGGAGCTTTACGTTCCAAAATTACTGACCTCCCCAATATTTATCAATCATTTTTAAAGCAATCGCATTGTTATTGTTTAAATGCATTATTAACCAACTAACAACTGGTTTCCATCATGATCAATACAGGGACAGACCTTAATTCTGGTAACTGCTCTCAACTTTTTAATAAATCAGCCTTCCTTGCAACAGGTTAAGCCATACAACTGGAGCCATGAAGGAATCTATCATGAGCACCAGAGGTTGGAGGATATGAAAATCTGATATATCCAGGTGCATACAGCACACTGGAAGTGAATTATAAACTTCTGTCAGAATGTGCCAGGTAAGCTAGTATCATAGTTGTTAGTAGACAAATAATCCAGAGGTTTCATAGAATCCCTACAGCACAGAAGGAGGCCATTCACCCATCGAACCTGCATTGACCACAATCCCACCCAGGCCCTATTCTCGTAATCTCAAATATTTTACTCTGCTAATCTCCTGACATTAGGGTAAATTTAGCATGGCCAATCAACCTAACCTGCATATCATTGGACTGTGAGAGGAAACTGGAGCACCTGAAAGAAACACACACAGACAAGGTGAGAACATGCAAACTCCACACAGACAGTGACCCGAGGCCGGAACTGAACCCAGGTCTCTAGCACTGTGAGGCACCAGTGTTAGGAATAATAATGCAGATGAACACGAGTTCAAATCCCACCAGCGCTGTTATAGAATTTGAGCTCTGTTTAATAAAGCTAGAAGTAAAAAGGAATTCTGCGATCAGTACCCATGAAGCTGCCAGATTGTCATAAGATCCACCTACTTCATTACTGACCTCTAGGGAAGGAGATCTATCCTCCTTACCCAATCTGACCTACATGTGGTTGCAAACTCCTACCACTCCTATTTCATTCTGAACTATATTCTGAAATGACTTATTAAGCCACTCACTTGTATCAAACTGCAACAGTTCAAGAAGGGCCACTTTCACCTTTTTAGCAAAAGTAGAAATCAACAATAAATGGCAGTTTATTAGTGATCCTGGTTACTAAATAAAACAAAATTGTATTTAAAATAGGTGCACTTGGCTATATATCTGACATTCGTACTTAGCAATTGGCAAATCATGTCCATAACTCTTGAGTGTCTTATGAACCAAACAAGTATTCCAGATCTGTTGCTAAAACATGCAAAGACAACTCTTACTAAAGTAACATACAAAAGTCTTACTTCTATATACTGCCATTCCAACATTCCGCTTAGACAACGAACATGGCTGGGGGAAGTTAGTAGATGACCAAAGAGGAAGGTCACACATCATGGGTTCTGAGAATGCATATTATTTGGGGAATGCGGAAATGTTAGAGAGAGAAAGCTCTGCTACTACTGGGGAACATGGACAGAGAATCAGAGTTAGAGGAACAAAGAACTTGCAAACATTGGAGTAAGTGGCAGAACTGTGGTGGAGTGAGGATTCTGATATTGGCAGCTGGGGCAAAAGGGGACAAACAAAGAGCCCATGAGAATGTTCTCTTTTAGATGTTGAATAATTTCCTATGTATTTCCTGCAGTTTCAGTCTTTAAAGCACACTCTGCTTGTTATATTTCTCTTAAGTCTGTTATTCTAATTTTAACAAATTAATCTTTGATTCTCACCTCAAATCCTTGTGTTGTATTTTTACATATGGGGAAAGGTGCTGGGAAGTTGTATCGGAGACATAAAATTGCAAAAAATTGATTTGAGTTTCATTGAGGTGAGTTTCATTGAGGTGAGTTTCATTGATACATTTGTGTAAAGATAAAATTTTTTGAGGTTATTAAGACCATAGGAAATGGAAGAAATCAGGCAATTTCTCCAAGTAAAGCATCATAGCAAAATGTATTAATACTCTGATTATTTGGGTTATTGTTAGCTATTCCAAAAGCCATGACATTGCCCATTGATAAAACAACTGTGGTCTCACTTGCCTCAAAACAACATATAGGTCCTGGGCCTCAATTCGCAAAAGGTCAATATTACAATTAGC
Organism: Carcharhinus amblyrhynchos; assembly: GCF_965287045.1. Classification (NCBI taxonomy): domain Eukaryota; kingdom Metazoa; phylum Chordata; class Chondrichthyes; order Carcharhiniformes; family Carcharhinidae; genus Carcharhinus; species Carcharhinus amblyrhynchos. The sequence goes on from NC_137346.1 coordinate 45,848,320, forward strand.
TGCTGATAAATGTGAGAAGCTTCCTCTCTTTGAAGCTGACTTTTGTTTAAAGAAAGCTAGGATCATCTTTGGACAGTTTTTGACAGAAACGTCACCAATACAAAAAATTGTATTGGTAATTGCTGCTTTTCTGACAGGTTTGCATTTGGTGAAGATGGCAGAGCAATGAAGAAATAAATCAGTGAACGTGGCAATGAGGAAATAAAATGTGGAATGGGTTAATGAGGAAATAAAATCCAATAATCAAACAAATATTATTATAGTAGCAATTCCAAACAGTTAGTTACACATGCATTGGCTTGACATTGAAACTTGTGTCATTCTCATTAGGCTACTAGATGAAAGCGTGGCAAGCCAGAGTATTCTACACCAGACAGCAGAATTATAGGAACATGGTTGTACAAAGAACAAAGAACAACCCAGCACGGGAAACAGGCCCTTCGGCCCAACGAGCCCGCGCCGCCGCATCTTCCTACACCAACCCTCTTGTAGTTATCTCAATCAACCTAACTCCACTTGCCACTGAAATGAATTAAGAACAGCTGTTGTGAATATGGCCAAAGCTATTCTAGCCAGGTTATATAGAATAAACTAATGAGCAAAACCCAAAGAAACTTAAGGGCCTGCAATTTCACACTGAAGATAAAAGATCCAACAAGCTGCTGACTATGAAGGTTACCTTAACAGAATATTCTTCAGAACAATTATGCTGGTGATTCCATTTTCACAGGTAAAAACTCAAATGATGACTTAAAAGAACAAATTCTCCAAATATGGTGTAGCTTAAAAGCAACCAAATACTAGTTTATCTGATTCTTATCCCATTATCCTGCTCATTGTACACTGCTTTATGCCATTTAACTAATGGTGTCAACCCCATTTCTCTGTTTTTCATGTATTAAATTATGAAATCAATAATGGGGAGTCTTATTGAAAAGCAAGATACCACGGATCCTGGAAATCGAAAAAAGAAACACAAAGTGCGGGAACTACTCAGCAGATCAGATAGCATCTTGAGAGAAACAGAATTAACATTTCAGGTCGACAACCTTTCATCTTTGAAAGGTTGTTGACGTGAAACATTAACTCTTTCTCTCTCTGAATATTCTGTCCGATCTATTGAGTATGTCCAAATTGCCTATTATTTGGAAGCTCACTCTGTTGGTGGATAATAGGCACAAATTAATTATATCACTATTGCTGTTCTCTGGATATATTATATCAAATGCTAAGCCAGTGCAATTTTATAACAAACAGTGGAGAACATCTTACTTGCCTATTATCCACTACTTGCATTCCAACAGTGCTCAAAACAATGGGGTTTGCATAATGAAAGCATTAGAAGCAATGTCAAAGCCTATTCTCAGGAACTCTACCCATCTTTTTCAAGGTTACTGATGACTGTTAAAGTTTATTTATTAATGTCACAAGTAGGCTTACATTAACACTGCAATGACGCTACTGTGAAAATCCCCTAGACGCCACACTCCAGTGCCTGTTTGGGTACACTGAATGAGAATTTAGTATGGCCAATGCACCTAACCAGCACGTCTTTTGGACTGTGGGAGGAAACTGGAGCACCCGGAGGAAACCCACTGAAGAACAAGTTTTAAGTTTTAAGCTTAAAAGAAAACAATTACATCCTACTATGTTCAAGACAACAGTTCCAAGAAATTCTAAATGCACGGTTAAAACTCTAGAGATTCAACACAACTGATGCCTATATTCTTTCTTAAGCAGACCCTCCCAAAGGAAATGGCTGGTTTTGGATTCCAAGATATAAATATGCTACATGAAAGTGATGTAGTGTATGCCATGTATTTCAATAGAAAAGTATTGGCAATAAAAGGTGGCCAATTGTGGTCAAAAGTTATTTACACATGGAGTCTCAGCACAGGTATAAAACCAATCTGAAATCGAGCTGCTGTGCTTGTTAATTTTAAGTCGTCATGGAGAATTGAGTGCATTTTTGCTGTTGGACAGCAAACAATTCTAAAGCATCTTTTAAAGAGTTCAGAGTAAAAATTTTTACAAAAATTGCAATTAAAAATCCATGGAATGTCAGTATTGCTTTTTCTAATAGTGCTTTTTAGAGAAAATGTTCACCATCAAAATATGTTGGTGAAGCCACCATTAAGAAGGGATTTATAGAAAAATACTTCTAAGGCTGTGAACAGAATTTATTCTTCTACTACTTTTGATTTTACAAATTTTGTGCTTACGTGACTGCATTCAAACAGGTTTTAAAAATATATTCTTCATAAAATATGCTCTAAGTGCTTGGGGAATGTATTCTACTTTTTTTTTGGCTGTTGCATGTACTTCTGTCAGCCAATTCAGTGACAGCAATCACGGGTAGCTGTGGGTATGAGAGAGTCTTACTCTTTCATTTTTAGCATACTAACCCATTCAAGGCACACAAGAGTTTTGCTCTTTTGCTTCCTGCTACTTGCACTAGCTTGAAATTTTAGCATTAAATGCCAGCATGCACAAATTGAGCTGGGGTTCACAGGAATATTTGCTTTAATCGTTTTTTTTAAGGTGGCTTGGTAGTGCAGACAGTAATCTCAGAAGATCTGGGTGCAATTCCACCCAAAGTAAAGACTATGGCGTGGTGAACGAGGGAGAGTTACAAAGACCATATTTCCTGTTATGGGTGAAAAACGGAATGTGTGTTGATAGTCTCAACCTAGCATCCAGTGGACAGAACTCTAAAGCATAAAGCCTTTGATGGCAACTTTCATGAATAACATGCTTCAGTTTCACTAATTAATGGAAATGGTGCATCGCCCCTGGAGTAGCATTTTTAAAAACTTCATACAGAATCTAGCTTTTCTGTGAAACTTACTCAAACTAGAAATATTCGAAAACACCGCAGAAGCACAAATATAACAGACACGATTAATGGTGCTGGAAAATGTCACCAAGTCCAACCAGCCTTTTGGGAATTTTTAATAACAGAGATTCGTGTGTGTGGGGGAGGGGGGTTCCCCCTATCCTTATGGCTAAAAGGATCTATGGTTGCCAATGTGCTGGACATTTTCCAACCACATTATTTCATGCTGGAGAACTGAAAGATTTTGCTGCCAAATCGGTTGCAAGCAAAATCAACAATTTTACGTATTTTTCAAGTTTGTAAAATTGGAGGGGCCCACAGTTATTATTATTTTCCTCAGAAGGAAAGTTACATAAAACATAGAATCCATAAATACACAGTATAAAATCACAGGTTACAAATCTTTTACTCTGACCAGGCAAACTGGTGAGATTAAAAGGGTGCACATCTTGAAATGGAGTTTACCTTTCCTGACAAACTATCTAAATAAAAAAGTAAAACATAATACACACATATTTTATATATATATATATATATATATATAAAATATATATAATATATAAAATATATATAAAAAATGCCTGGAAACCATACCCTAAAACGCAAATTAAAATGCAGCATCCGAATATCTATAACAGATTAATATTCACTTAATAAAACTAAACACATTTCCTGAAATGCAGTATTAGGTTTTTTAGTTGAAGCAGCCAATGTAAATCTAATTGTGAATGGGAAACAGGGGTTCAATTACAGAGAGAAAGAATGGGATAATCAATGGACTTTTATAGTTCTCAAAATAAAAAGTCTGGATTTGCCAGTCAGTCAGACATAAATTTCAAATGAATAAATTAACATTGTTCTCAGGATGTCAGCTTCTAGAATATTTACAAAACAAAAAATCGCTTTTAAGACTTTTCTACTGAGGAGACTTCATTCCAATAATAGCATCAAGAATTAAACTCAGTACAGCTCTGATTAATAAGTGCGAGATCTTGCAAATCAATAAAAAGCATTTGTTTTTAGAGTCCACATATTTTCCAAGGTGGTGATTTGCATTTTGTAGTTAATAACCTCAGTTTTATGCATAAGTTATTAGGGAGCACTGTTTGTCATTACAGATTACCACGTAATATTGCAACTTAAACTGCAGTGACAACATAAGGCCTTAAGCTACAAATAATTGTGGAATATACGGGAGACAAAATAGGAGATTAAAACGAACAAAACCGTATAATGGCCTGCTAAAAACAACATTGCCAATATAGCATTCTTTTCATTGCTCTATGTAGGCTTAGAATGTATAGCAAAAGGTTGTATGAAAAAATAATCTCAGCAAGATGTCAGCTTTAAATATTATTCTGAGTATTTCTAATCATCACGAATTGCATTACAGTGGCTATGGAACAGTTGTACAGCTATTCTCAAACCCCCAGTGTGGGCCCTGCAGAAATACACATTACTGTAAACGTTCCTGGGATAAAGTTATTACATTCTAAGAAATATTATCAAAATCTGAAACTTCAAGTTACATTTACATCGATTATATTAGATTCCAATTAAGGTTTGATTTCCTGAGTTGTCCAGCCTTATGCATGCATTGCAAAGCGGACTAATTTGAGAAGGGGCATAAATGCTTTAGGAGAGGATGAAACACAGATTAACAGACTACCATTTCTCAAAGATAATTACAAAAATGTACTTATAAATGTCTTTTTTTTGCTAAAGTTAGCAAAATGAGAACACTGTCAAGACCATGGGCCTGGTCCATCAACCCTCCTTCCCAACCCTTTCTTTATATTGGTACAAACTCGAGCACAAAATCTTCCCCATCTGCAACAGAGGGCAAACTTCCAACATGCCAATATTGTGCAAAGCTATGTTTAAGTGATGCTCAACACCGATGCAGAATTGTATGGAGCAGTAGTGCTGCTACAGCAGTCATTACAATACTTGGAGCAAGAGAGGGCAGGAACTAGAAAATTGAGCACAAGTGTCAATTGTTCTGAAATATTCTGTTTGATTATTACCATTTTATTTGCCACAGCCTCAAGTCCAAAGATTTTGTGATAAAAGCACGAGGGCAGGAGACCATTCTGTTAATGAAATAGAGCATTACCTCGCATTTTCTCGTTAATTGGGGCAATAGTGGGCACAGTGCAGGGATGGGAATGAGGAAAGAACACTGGTCCAATTCTTTGAGTCACTGAGGCCTTGATATTAGAGCTAATCATATTATGGAGTGGATCTTAAATAACTCCTCAATGGGAGAAAGAGAAATATCAGGATTATCCCTGGAACATTCCCCAAGATTGGAGCACTAGGAGTAGCTTGCCTCTCTCACTCTCTGGATGCATTTGGTGAACGGATTCGGGAGACTGAGAGAAAAAGTAAATGAAGCTTGCCCTTGATAATTATACATTTATAAAGCAACGCCATTTTGCACTTCAGCACTATTGGAGGGGGACTTGTGTGAGTGCAATTTTTTGTGCTCCTGCCCAGTACATTTATTTTGGGAGAAGGCAATTTCATCTCATATTTGCAAATGATAAAATTCAGTATATGCAGCTTGATACCAAGGAATGCTGGAGGATTTCATTCTAACTCACTGCCTTGCAGCCTCCTAGAGCCCTTCCCTATGACTAGTTGGAGTTGAATCAGCACTACCAGTACTTAATAGCTAAGTGCTCAATCTACATGTACAATTTTATGTATGAAATATATGATTATTTAACGTAACATGCAGGTAATGTAATTTTCCCTATAAACAGTCATAATCTGCTACAAAAACTACACACAACTCACTGTGGTGCAATATCAGGTATATAACTCCTCAACCATAATTATTATAGAAAACAGAATTCATATATTATAATTAAAATGACAGGTTATGATTGTGCTAAACAGTTACTTCAATGGATTCTGACCTAAAAGACCAACACAAAAATCATGATGCAATTTACATCGAGAAACAACGTCTAATCAATAATTTGGAGCTTGAAAGATGCCAAGGAGCCAATATTTATCCAGTGAAACTTGTAAAATATCCCAAATACTGCCGGCAGTCTGACCCTCTAGAACAAGACTTGCTCCCTTTCATCCCTTCCTAACAATGGATAGAAAAAAACAGCACCTATAAATAAGCACAAAAATATTCTTGTATACTGAAATCATCTATTGTTAGTTTTAATTAAAGATATGGCAAGAAAAAAATATGCAACTTGTGACAAGCTAACTCATACATGCCTTACTGATGACACAGCTTATTGAGAAAAGGGTGGCAGTAAACGCACTGTAAATGTGCATTGGTACGTATGAAATCAGCCAGACCTAAGAACTCACATACATATAACTTGCTCTCACACACACTGTCTCTCTCACACACACACACACCCACATAAAGACAATATGAGGTCTGATCAGCGTGCTTTTGTGGTTTAGAGGTTAAAAAGCAGGTTATAAAATACCTAGGTTCAGATCTTGTCCTGATTTGGCCTAAAATGGAGTGTATTAAACAAACCCTGGCCTGCAGAGAAACCAGAGTCAGTTAAAGCTATGAAACAATGTGCACTACATATCATTATTCTAAATTCACATACAAGAAAACACTAACTCACCTACCACATCTTTTTAGACAAATCTTTTTTACGTGACTTTTTTAAAAAATAAGTGGACTAAATGTGTTTTTTTTCTCTTTCAAAGTTTAAAACAGCAAGAATTCTCAAAATATCTAAGAAACCAAACTAGTGTGTTTAGAGTCAGATGACTGTGCAATCTCTCAGTGGCAACTGAACAGCTACAAAATTCTAGTCATTTGAAAACTCTCCAATCTTTTTCTGGTTAAGAAGTTAATAGTGTAATATCGCTCTGCTGCCATTTTATGGCAAAGGACACCCCTCCTTAGCCGATAGGTGCCGCTGCTTGAAGCCCACTTGGCGGGGGAGGGGGCGGGGGAGGCAAAGCTGTAACAGTTAATCCCAGACAGTTTGAAAATCAGTCATGACACAAAAACACTTCAGGGTACAAAAGCTTAACTGCATGTTTCAACTCTCTCGCTTTGAAAATGCAATGATGAACGGAACTTAATGCTCTCCTTTTCTATATGCACCTTGGCCTATGGCATTTTTGCCCTGTGGCCTGCAGGGCATTAAGTGCGTGACAGGATAAATGAGTACAGAATGTCCAAGGTCTCTTAATACCTAACTCTCGGGAGTTGTGCATAATTAATAATTTAATCTCAAAATTCCCATTCAATGGGCTCTTCCCGACTTGCAGCCTTCTCCAAACGATGGATAATGTTATTCAAGTTTGCTGCTTTCTTACGCCTTAAGCTGTTTTCACGTAGACTTGTTTTTTGGGCAGGTGAGGCCGTGTCAGAAAAGTTGAACAGGCCTTTCTGAAAGCCTTTTGTAGAAGAAGACAGGGTGCCCCCACAACCTGTGCTCTGCCCACTGCTTGCCTGCTGCATCAAAGAGGTATCTTCTTTCAAATCTCGGGAGGTGTCTGCTACAGTTGTCGATGTGGAGGCGGATGAGGTAGAGTTGTCCTCTTCTACAACTGACTGGACCAAAGGCTGGCTTTTCTGGAACTCCTCCAGGGATGTTCCTGATGCATGTGCTTCCTGGTGTAATCTCTTGTTTCGGCCCGGATGCTTCAGGGTGCCCTCATCTTCACTCTCAGCATTTGGAGAGGTCATGGCATCTCCTTCTAAATGGGATGAGTCCTTTGTGTTAATCACTGTGGCATTCTTAATGTCAGCCTGCACAACAGACTCGGAATCCTCATCACAAGCCGACTCTACTTGCCCTCCCTGAGGGGTTACACACCCAGTGCTGTAATTTTCCATTCCCATGACATTATCCTTTTCTTCAGTCACTGCTTCCAAGTCTCCTCCATCACAGCTTTCCCCTTCTGAGCTGTGACCTGTCCTACTTCCTCTGACAGATGGAGAGCCGCTGGGTCCTGTTTGCCCATGAGGCCCTGCCTGCACTTCCTCAATGAACAGCTCCCTTCGAATGCGGGATCTGCAACAGAACAACATGAAAATAAAGTATTAGACAACAAGCATTATTCCTGAGATTTTGTTTCAATAATTTATCATATTTACACTACACCCCTGAAGATATTCAATGGAAAATATACACATCCACTTGGTTAACCAAAGTAAAAGGTATGGAGGTATTTCGATCCTCAGGTCTGGCCAAGAAGTTAACCTCTCCCTAATCTCTTTGTCTTGTACCTCACTTCCCTTCTCAGAGACATTCCTAAAGCTTACCTCTTTGACCAAACTTCTGGACAGCTAAACTAATAAATCTTTATGCGGCTCAGTGTATTACTTTGTTCTATGATGATCCTTTGAAGCGCCTTAGGATGTTTTATTATTTGAATCATAGAAACCCTACAGTGCAGAAAGAGGCCCTTCGGCCCATCGAGTCCGCACCAAACACAATCCCACCCAGACCCTACCCCCCACATATTATACCCACTAATCCCTCTAACCTACGCATCCCTGGACACTAAGGGGCAATTTTTAGCATGGCCAATCAACCTAACCTGCACATCTTTGGACTGTGGGAGGAAACCCACGCAGACACGAGGAGAATGTGCAAACTTCACACAGACAGTGACCCCAGCCGGGAATCGAACCCAGGACCCTGCAGCTGTGAAGCAGCAGTGCTAACCGCTTCGCTACCGTGCTGCCCATACATATAATATATTATACTATAATATAATGATATTTATTATATTAAAAGGTACAATAAAAGTTTAAGGATGTTGCTGTTTTACATTATAAGTAGCAATGAGGTAAATAGAGTAGAAAGATGATAAAAAATTGAAGCAGAGGTTTGAAAATAAACTCTTTGCACGTAAAGCTTTCGAATTTGAAGGAGTACATAAGTACTGAAATATCGTGGATTTCTCAGTGTTACTCATTATTAGGAACATTTGGTATTTTAAATTGACAGGGGTATCATACTGGGTATAACTCTGTACCACACCTGATCTCTTCCGTTAAGAATATGAAATAACTGCTAGAGACAGGTACACCCTGAAGTTAGCAGTAGCTAGTAAAAGATGTTTGTGAATTGTCAGCTTATTTTAAATCCCAGACTTCTGATACCGGAGTTGAGGGGATTGAGCTATGAGGAGAGGCTGAATAAACTAGGCTTGTACTCGTTAGAGTTTAGAAGAATGAGGGGAGATCTCATTGAGACGTATAAGATGATGAATGGGATGGATAGGATAGAGGTGGAGAGACTCTTCCCGCTCAAAAAAGACAGTAGGACTAGGGGGCACAGCCTCAAGATAAAGGGGAGGCGGTTTAGAACGGAGTTGAGGAGGAACTTCTTCACTCAAAGGGTGGTGAATCTCTGGAATTCTCTGCCCGTTGAAGTGGAGGCTGCCTCGCTAAATATTTTTAAGACGCGGGTTGATGGGTTTCTGATAAGAGAGGGGATTAAGGGTTATGGGGAGAGGGCGGGAAAGTGGAACTGAGCCACAACAGATCAGCCATGATCTTATTGAATGGCGGGGCAGGCTCGAAGGGCTAGATGGCCTACTCCTGCTCCTATGTTCTTATGTTCTTGGCTAGCAGATAGGAGACAGAGGGTGGTGGTTGATGGTAAATATTCGTCATGGAGTTCAGTTACGAGCGGTGTGCCTCAGGGATCTGTTTTGGGGCCACTGCTGTTTGTAATTTTTATTAATGATCTGGATGAGGGTATAGTTGGGTGGATTAGTAAATTTGCTGATGACACCAAAGTCGGAGGTGTGGTAGATTGTGAGGAAGGGTGTCGTAGTTTGCAGGGTGACTTAGAGAGGTTGCAGAGCTGGGCCGAGAGGTGGCGGATGGAGTTTAATGCGGAAAAGTGTGAGGTAATTCACTTTGGTAGGAATAACAGATGTGTCAAGTATAGGGCTAACGGGAGGACTCTGAATAGTGTGGATGAACAGAGGGATCTAGGTGTATGTGTACATAGATCCCTGAAAGTAGGGAATCAAGTAGGTAAGGTTGTTAAGAAGGCATACGGTGTCTTGGCGTTTATTGGTAGGGGGACTGAATTTAGGAGTCGCAGCGTCATGATGCAACTGTACACAACTCTGGTGCGGCCGCACTTGGAGTATTGTGTGCAGTTCTGGTCCCCACATTATAGGAAGGATGTGGAGGCTTTGGAGATGGTGCAGAGGAGGTTTACCAGGATGTTGCCTGGTATGGATAGTGAGGAAAGGGGGTGAAAGTGAGGGGGGCATAGTTGGGGAATGCAAGGCACGGCATAGTGGGGGTGGGGCGGAGCAGAGTTTGAAATGCGTGTACTTTAATGCGAGGAGTATTCGCAATAAAGTGGATGAACTTGCAGCGTGGATCAGTACCTGGGACTTTGATGTTGTGGCCATTTCTGAGACATGGATAGAGCAGGGTCAGGAATGGATGTTGCAGGTTCCGGGGTACAAATGCTTTAGTCGGAGTAGAGAAGAAGGTAGAAGGGGGGGTGGGGTAGCATTGCTAGTCAAGGACTGTATCACAGTGTCGGAGAGAAAGTTTGATGAGGACTTGTCAGTTGAGGTAGTATGGGCGGAGATTAGAAATAGGAGAGGAGAGGTCACCCTGTTGGGAGTCTTTTATAGACCTCCTAAAAGTTCTAGAGAGGTTGAGGAAAGGATTGCGGAGACAATCCTGGTTAGGAGTGAAAGTAATAGGGTAATTGTTATGGGGGACTTTAACTTTACGAATATTGATTGGAGTTGCTATAGTTCTAGCTCGCTAGAGGGGTCAGTATTTGTACAAAGCGTGCAGGAAGGTTTTTTGTCTCAGTATGTAGACAGGCCAACTAGAGGTGAGGCTATATTGGATTTGGTGCTGGGAAATGAGCCAGACCAGGTGCTAGACTTGGAAGTTGGTGTGCATTTTGGTGATAGTGACCACAATTCGGTTACGTTCACCTTAGTGATGGGAAGAGATAGGCATGAACCTCGGGTCAGCAATTTTAGCTGGGGTAAGGGCGATTATGAGGCTATCAGGAGTGAATTAGGAAGCATGGATTGGATTAGGGGATTACAGGGACTGGGAACGTCTGAAATGTGGAGTTTTTTCAAGGAGCAGCTACGGCGAGTCCTTGATAGGTATGTCCCTGTCAGGCATGGTGGATTTGGTAGATCTAGGGAACCGTGGTGCACTAAAAGAGTTGAGTCGATGGTTAAAAAGAAAAAGGAGGCTTATGTTCGGATGAGATTGGAGGGCTCAGATAGTGCACTAGAAAGCTTTAGATTGGCTAGGAGGGAGTTGAAGAGTGAATTGAGAAGGGCTAAAAGAGGACATGAGAAGACTTTGGCTGATAGGATTAAGGAGAATCCTAAGGCGTTCTATAGGTATGTCAAGAACAGAAGGTTGGTCAGGGCAAGATTAGGGCCAGTTACAGACAGCAGGGGGAAGTTGTGTGTGGAACCGGAGGAGATTGGAGAAGTATTGAACCAATATTTCTCTTCGGTGTTCACGCAGGGGGACATGAATATAGCTGAGGAGGACATTGGGTTGCAGGGGTGTAAAATAGACAGTATTACGGTTGATAAAGGGGATGTGCTGGAAATTCTTGAGGGGCTGAAAATAGATAAGTCCCCTGGTCCGGATGGGATCTACCCTAGGATTCTCTGGGAGGCTAGAGAGGTGATTGCAGAGCCTCTGGCTCAGATCTTCAGGTCGTCATTGGTCTCTGGTGTAGTCCCGGTGGATTGGAGGATAGCGAATGTTGTCCCATTGTTTAAGAAGGGGAACAGAGACTTTGCCGGGAATTATAGACCGGTGAGTCTTACTTCTGTTGTGGGCAAGGTTTTAGAAAAAATTATTAGGGATAGGATTTATAGTTATTTGGAGTGTAATGAATTGATTAGAAATAGTCAGCATGGTTTTGTAGCGGGTAGGTCGTGCCTTACTAACCTTATTGAGTTTTTTGAGAAGGTGACCAAAGAGGTGGATGGGGGCAAGGCAGTTGACGTGGTATACATGGATTTTAGTAAGGCGTTCGATAAGGTTCACCATGGTAGGCTTCTGCAGAAAATGCAGATGTATGGGATTGTGGGTAATCTAGGAAGTTGGATCAGGAATTGGCTATCAGATAGGAGACAGAGGGTGGTGGTGGATGGTAAATATTCATCATGGAGTACAGTTACGAGTGGTGTGCCTCAGGGATCTGTTTTGGGGCCACTGTTGTTTGTAATTTTTATTAATGATCTGGATAAGGGTATAGTTGAGTGGATAAGTAAATTTGCTGATGACACCAAAATTGGAGGTGTGGTAGATTGTGAGGAAGGGTGTCATAGTCTGCAGGGAGACTTAGATAGGTTGCAGAGCTGGGCCGAGAGGTGGCGGATGGAATTTAATGCGGAGAAGTGTGAGGTAATTCACTTTGGTAGGAGCAACAGATGTGTCGAGTATAGGGCTAACGGGAGGACTTTGAATAGTGTGGATGAACAGAGGGATCTAGGTGTGTGTGTACATAGATCCCTGAAAGTTGGGAATCAAGTAGATAAGGTTGTTAAGAAGGCGTACGGTGTCTTGGCGTTTATTGGTAGGGGGATTGAATTTAGGAGTCGCAGTGTAATGTTGCAACTGTACACTACTCTAGTGCGGCCGCACTTGGAGTACTGTGTGCAGTTCTGGTCCCCGCATTACAAGAAGGATGTGGAGGCGTTGGAGAGGGTGCAGAGGAGGTTTACTAGGATGTTGCCTGGTATGGTGGGGAGGTCCTATGAGGAGAGACTGAGGGATTTAGGGTTGTTTTCGTTGGAAAGAAGGCGGCTAAGAGGGGATCTTATTGAAACATATAAGATGATTAGAGGTTTAGATAGGGTGGATAGTGATAGCCTTTTTCCTCGGATGGAGAAAGCTAGCACGAGGGGGCATGGCTTTAAATTAAGGGGGGGTAGCTACAGGACGGATGTCAGGGGTAGGTTCTTTACCCAGCGGGTGGTGAGGGATTGGAATGCCCTGCCTGCTGCGGTTGTAAATGCGTCTAGTTTGGGGGCGTTTAAGAGATCTCTGGATAGGTTTATGGACGAAAAGGGATTGGTATAGGCTAGTGGGTCATTGTTTTTGTAACTGGTCGGCGCAACATCGTGGGCCGAAGGGCCTGTTCTGCGCTGTAATGTTCTATGTTCTATGTTCTATGGAGGGGAAGGTCCCATGAGGAGAGACTGAGGGATTTGAGGTTGTTTTCGTTAGAAAGAAGGCGGCTAAGAGGGGACCTTATTGAAACATACAAGATGATTAGAGGTTTAGATAGGGTGGATAGTGATAGCCTTTTTCCTCGGATGGAGAAAGCTAGCACGAGGGGGCATGGCTTTAAATTAAGGGGTGGTAGTTATAGGACGGATGTCAGGGGTAGGTTCTTTACCCAGAGGGTGGTGAGGGATTGGAATGCCCTGCCTGCTGCAGTTGTAAATGCGCCTAGTTTGGGGGCGTTTAAGAGATCCGTGGATAGGTTTATGGATGATAAGGGATTGGTTTAGGTTAGAGGGTCACTGTTTTTTAATTGGTCGGCGCAACATCGTGGGCCGAAGGGCCTGTTCTGCGCTGTAATGTTCTATGTTCTTGTTATTAAGGAATCAGACCCCCTTTTTTTTAAAAATAAAAACACGCGAGTAGTTCCTAGGTAACTTCCCTAGGTTCTTTAAAGATTGACTTAAATCCACAGCAGTTGAGTATGTGATGCATATGTTGGATGCAAGATAGGTATGTCTTGTGTATTCACAGTAGCAATTCACCATGGGGTATTCAGGGCAATCTCAGGTCTGGAATACCTCAATGCTGATCCAGTGGTCATAATGTTCAATTCAAAGACAAATCTTAAGGATACTATTTTCACGGCAGCAACTTGCATTTGTAGAGATTTTTAATGTACAAAAACTGCCTCCTGAGGCATTTCACAGAAGTGTTATTGGACAAAAGCTTGACATCAAGTCATTTAAGGAGATATGGGACCAGGTGACCTAAAGCTTGGTCAAAGGGCTTTAAGAGCATCTTAAAGGAACAGAGAGAAGTAGAAAGGTGGGAGATTTATGGGGGACTTTGAGCTGAAAGCAATGCTGAAGCACAAAATTACAAATAAAAGCAACACGCCACTGCCTTCTCTCTTTGATAAATGTGCTACACCACAACGTTCGAGATTCTTGCACAACAGGATTAAGGAAAGGATTAGAATTAAATACAAATTGGGCTACAGAAATATCATTAGAATAGTTAGCTAATTTGTACTGATGAAGTGGCAAATTGAATGATTTAACTTCCATTGTTAAGCTTATCTCCTTAAGCTTCTAGAAACAAATGCAAATGCTAAAACAGTGTTGTACTGGGTTCTGAAATTTACACAACAAATTCTGTGAAATCTAAACAAGAGATTTCCTGTTTAAGACAAATTTGCCTGTTTTTCAAGGCTGATGTTCAGGCCAGGAATCTAGGTCACTTCTTCACTGCAACAAAGCTATTTAAATTCTCCTGGTAAATCTCTCATGTAATACTCACAGGCAGCTTGGGACCTGATGTGCAGTCTTACTGCAGACTAACTACAGCAAATGGACTAAAGCAATGCATCACATTGCTGACAGGAATCTCAGATATCAATCTCTCTCATACTGGAAGATACCAAACTCACAAATATATTCATATTTTAATCTGCAGCACTTGCTCAACAGCAGGGAGTTCTCCCAGAGATGAGACTAAAATAGAAGACACATGAAAGGAATTTAACTAGGAGACCAGGCATATAATTGTCAAAGACAAAAACAGCCATAAGGTTGGCCAGGAGATTCTTAGAAAGGAATATGATGTGCAATTGTGGCAATAATAGCAAAAGTTTTTTTTAATAGCTATTGTCAGAAGTCCCCCTAATGATAGTATATGGTGATTGAAAGATACTGTAGGGCAGATTCAAACTGATTCTCAGGTTGTGGCAGAGCTGCTAAATGACTATTGTGCATCAAGTCTATACTCATCATGTAGATGATGCTTATGTTCCAGATGAAGAGTACTTTGCATTGAAGACTGTTATTCATATTAAACTAGATAGTTGTGCGATCTTGGGTTAGGACTCAAGAACTCATCAAGAATAACTCAGAATTTGTAGGATTTCAGTTCTGGATAGTAATCATTCAAGGGTGATTTAAAGAGATGGGACAAGTGCTCAGTGAGCCTCTTTTCTGGTATCAATACAGTCAGGGATAGTTAACATAAACATCAAGTTAGCTAATAAAATGGGGCATATCAGATGCAAGCTGGATTCAAAAGAGGATTAAGGATATTAATAAGGCATTTAGCAAGTCATATGATGTAAGGGCGGACTACATTTTCGCGAGCTCTGACTCTACTCATTTTTTGATCCTTTAATTTGTCCTGAAACACAACCCAAAGTTATTTAATCCTGGAGTGTTATGTTCCTGGAAGATCCTGGTTAAGTTTGGGTGACAGAGAGCCAAGCAAAGTCAAGAGAATCCTTATTTGGTCAAGGCAGTCGTAGGCAGTGGGAGTTGGGCCTTGTTTGCAGTAGTGATTTAGCTGGTGAGCGGGCTCACGCTCTGGCGATGTTATCGGCAACAAGATGATGGCTGCTATTCAGTAAAGTTGTGCATGATGGTCTTGGCTCCCTGGCACAAATCATTGGTGCTCACGCTGATGAACTGCAAGATATCCATCAGAAAATGGAGGAAAGAATCCTGTCAGTTGGGAGGGCAGTTTCCTTGCTGGAGGCTCACTTCCATCCTTGGAAATGCTGCTGCCTGGTTGGGCATTCTGGTTAATTCAGGGAGATGAGGCCAGAGAAGGCGAGTCTGTGCACCTGATCTCTCAAGGGGAGTTGAGTATAAATCCCAGCCAAATTTAAGAACTGGCTGCCATACTTTCATAATCTCAATTTGAAGGCTGGACCTTTCGAATTCAAACAGGCATACTGTATCCAGTCTGCGAGATCTGTGGTCGGTTGTATATCCCGATCACTGGTCTTACATTGTCTCGACCTCCATGTTCGTCAAGAAAGGTTGGAGACGGCCGGATGCAATGGGATCTTGTCATTTACTGTGGCCGAGGTCACACTCTGCCAGGGCTTCTGAGCAAACTACACAGTGGAGACCTCAGTGGAACCATGGTTGGATTACTGGGATCACTCAACAATCCTGTCAAGGGTTTTGTCTTTTCAAGCTCCTTAGCTGGAACGCCGTGGCATTCAGCCTCTGATCTTCCAGTAAGCATTCTCCAAGGCAGCCTTCATGACACATGACAGCACAGAGTCGCTGAGCAGAGACAGAGGACTTCTGCACACGAGGATGGTCTCAACAGGGATCTTGGGTTCATGTCGCACTATCTGTAACCCTCATGACTTGCCTGAACTTGTAAAATCTCACTTACTGTCCTGTATGGAGACAATACACATCTCTTTAGCCTGTGCCTGATGCTATCTCCACTCACATTGTCTGCATCTTTAAGACTTGAATAGCAGGTTAGCTGTAAAGACTCGCACTCTAATCAGTATTCTATAAATTGTGTGTGCCTTTTATATGCTCTGTTTGAGGCCAGAACTCTCCACTCGCCTGACAAAGGGGCAAACCCCAAAAACTTGTGGGTTTACTATCAAGTAAACTGGTTGGACTTTAACCTGGTGTTGTGAGACTTCTTACTGTGTTTATCCAGGGTGGTCAGGCTGGGTCTAATTCATGTAACAATGTCCGGAGATTATTAAATATCATTTGGGTTTCTCAAAAACATGCGATAGACAGCTTGGTGATTTCATTGGATGCAGAGAAATTGGGTAGAATGGAACTACTCTATTCGTAGTGATGGGGATGGTGGTTCGACAAGTGGATACAAGTGCTTTATAAAACTCAGTTGCAACAGTTCTCACTAACAATTATAGATCGAATCATTTTAGTCTTCAGTGGGAGGTCAGGCACAGTTGCCTAGCAATCCCGTTGTTGTTTGCTTTAGCCAAGGCAACGGGACATAATTTTCTTCGGTATTTGGTTTGGCTAATGGTGGAAAGCACAGTAAGATTTTGTTATACGCTGATGTTACTATTCCGGTCTCAGCCGGAAATCTCTGTTCCTATTGACATCGTGGGTGGCTTTGATTCCTTCTCGGATTATAGAAACATAGAAAAACTACAGCACAAAACAGGCCCTTTGGCCCACAAGCTGTGCCGAACATATCCCTACCTCGTAGGCTTACCTATAACCCTCTATCTTATTACATTCTATGTACTTATCCAAAAATTTCTTAACAGACCCTATCGAATCCACCTCCACCACCACTGGCGGCAGCCAATTCCATGCACCCATCACTCTCTGAGTGAAAAACTTACCCCTGACATCTCCTCTGTACCTACTCCCCAGCATCCTAAACCCGTGTCCCATTTCAGCCCTGGGAAAAGCCGCTGAGCATCTACTCGATCAATACCTCTCAACATCTTATGCACCTCTATCAGGTCACCTTTCATCCTTCGTCTCTCCAAGGAGAAAAGACTGAGCTCACTCAACCTATCCTCATAAAGCATGCTACCCAATCCAGGCAACGTCCTCGTAAATCTCCTCTGCACCCTTTCTATGGCTTCCATATCCTTTCCGTAATGAGGCAAACAGAACTGAGCACAGTACTCCAAGTGGGGTCTGACACAGCTGCAACATTTTCTCCCGACTCTTAACTCAATTCCTCGATTGATAATGCCAGTACACCATACACCTTCTTAACCACAGCCTCTACTCACAAAGCTGCTTTGAGCGTCCTATGAATCCAGACCCCAAGATCCTTCTGATCTTCCACACTGCCAAGAGTCTTATCCTTAATATTCTATTCTGTCATCTTATTTGATCTGCCAAAATGAATCATCACACACTTATCTGGATTGAAGTCCATCTGCCACCTCTCCGCCCAGTCTTGCATCCCATCAATATCTCGCTGCAACTTCTGACATCCCTCCACACTATCCACAACACCTCCAACCTTTGTGTCATCAGCAAACTTACCAACCCATCCCTCCACTTCCTCATCCAGGTCATTTATAAAAATCACAAAGAGTAAGGGTCCCAGAACAGATCCCTGGGGCACTCCACTGGTAACCGATCTCCACACAGGAAAAAAACCATCTACAACCACTCTCTGCCTTCAGTGGGCAAACTAGTTCTGAATCCACAAAACAATGTCCCCTTGGATCCTGTGTCCTCTCATTTTCTCAATAAGCCTTGCATGGGGCACCATATCAAACACTTTGCTGAAGTCCATATATACTACATCTACTGCTCATCCTTCGTCAATGTGTTTAGTCACATCCTCAAAAACTCAACCAGGCTCGTAAGGTATGATCTGCCTTTGACAAATAGTGCTGACTGTTCTTGATCATATTATACCTCTCCAAATGTTCATGAATCCTGCCTCTCAGGATCTTCTCCATCAACTTACCAACCACTAAGGTTAGACTCACTGGTCTATAATTTCCTGGGCTATCTTTATTCCCTTTCTTGAATAAAGGAACCACATCCACAATCCTCTTTCTTAATATCTACATGCTCAAGCTTTTCAGTCCACTGCAAGTGTGCACTACAACCACCAAGATCCTTTTCCACTGTGAATACCAAAGTAAAGTATTCATTGAGTGCCTCTGCTATTTCTACCGGTTCCAAACAAACTTTCCCACCGTCACGCCTGATAGGTCCTATTCCTTCACATCTTACCCTCTTGCTCTTCACATATTTGTAGAATACCTTGGGATTTTCCTTAATCTTGCCTGCCAAGGCCTTCTTATGACCCCTTTGGGCTCTTCTAATTTCCTTCATAAGATCCTTCCTACTAGCCGTATACTCTTCTAGATCTCTAACATTACCTAGCTCCCTGAACCTTTCGTAACCTTCTTGACTAAATTCATTACAGCTTTTATGCACCGCGGTTCCTGTAACCTACCATAACTTTCCTGTCTCTTTGGAACGTTGCTGTGCAGAACTCCAGACAAATATTCCCTGAAAATTTGCCATATTCCTTCCATACATTTCCCTGAAAAAACCTCTTTCCAATTTAAGCCTCTAATTTCCTGCCTGATAGCCTCATAATTCCCCTTACTCCAAATAAACACTTTTCCAGCTTGTCTGATTCTATCTCTCTCCAACGTCGATGTAAAGGAGATAGAGTTATGATCACTATCTCCAAAATGCTCACCCACTGAGAGATCTGACACCTGTCCAGGTTCATTTCCCAATACCAAATCAAAAAATCATATAAAATAAATTTTGCTCAGACTGAGGCCATACCATTGGGAAGGCTTAGGGGGAGACCTCATCCCCTTGCTTCGTTCTTCTCTGGACAGTCCCCTCAGGGATTTACCCATTCAGGATTTTCTACCGGCCCCTCAGTCCAACAGTTGGATGAGGCAAACTTAACCCCCTCACTCGTATTTATGGTGGGATCTATATCGGTGGTCCTCTCTACCTATACCATGGCAGGGCAGGATAGGACACATTACAATGAACGCACCACTTGGCTTGTTGCACCCTCTGTAGATGCTATCAATTTTACTTCGCGTTCAGGTTCCGAAGGAAATAATGGGGTTTTAACTTCTTCAAATGGAACATAAGAGACCTCACTTAAAATTGGCCAAATTACAACTTCCAAGTTCAAAAGGAAACTTTGGTGTGCCGACTATAACATTTAATCAATTAGCCTCTCATCTTAGACTTATACATGGAACCTGGTTTTAGCATTTGGAGGGATAAGGACTCAGAAGACTAGGGAAACTGCTTAGAGGGGCCTCCTTGTTATCTTTTGAGCAACAGTGTCAATAATGCGATATCAAGAAAATTCATTTTTTTTTAAGACACTTATAACCTAGAGACTTTATTCTTAATAAAATATCCACGCATCTTTATGCCAGTTTTTCCCTCGTGGAAAAATCGAACTGTTCACAGAACCAAAGTGATTAATTAAGTTTCATGACATATTATGCTCTGGATCCAATATGAATACGCAAGAGGCTTTGCAGATTTGGAAAAGGACCATATGGAATCTGGGGCGATATCTGGGAGAATGCATATAAAATCTGTAACAAAACGAAGACTCAACTAAAAATTCTACACCGTCTACACCTCACGCTACGCTCAAGACCCCGCCATATTCACACTATGTCAATAATGTAAATTAGTCATAGGGGACTATACTCTGTGCATCAGGTCCCGTGCCAACATTAATAACTATTGGTCAGGCATACTTAAAGGGCTGGAAAAATATTTGATGTGACCTTGGAGATGGATCCTGTGTTTTTGATTCTGCTGCTTCCAGATAAACGGATAATTGATGTCAATGAGAAAATGTGTAATATTCCAACATTTACAGCACGGAAAAATGTGTTACGCTCTTGGATTAGCGATAAATCACCTTCTGTACAGAACTGGCACAAATTTATTATGGAATATATCCCAATGGAATTTCTAACTTCT
This sequence comes from Carcharhinus amblyrhynchos, assembly GCF_965287045.1. Classification (NCBI taxonomy): domain Eukaryota; kingdom Metazoa; phylum Chordata; class Chondrichthyes; order Carcharhiniformes; family Carcharhinidae; genus Carcharhinus; species Carcharhinus amblyrhynchos. The sequence continues at coordinate 45,868,610 of NC_137346.1, forward strand.
ACACTCTGCTCTAAATCAGTCATTCCTGAAAGTATAGGGCCCCTATCTTAAATGTACAGATTCCATGTCAGATTTACTTCTACGAGGTGTTGTGTAGAGTACACAGCACTATCTTTAACATGCTGCCTCTTTTCCATTTCTTTACAGCTTTGTCTCATCCTGTTACTCATTTTCTTTTCTTCTTTTATGTGGAAGTGCTGGATTAGATGAAGCAGCTCTGCTGCCTCCCTTCTCTTTACATATGGTGAAGTGATTGTGCTGTACTGTGCCAGTTTAAAGGCTGTGTTGTTGTGTTTACAAAAAAAATGGATAAACTTAAAAATATTTTCTAAAAAAAAATGTTTAACTCAACGTGGAGTAAATTCAATGACCCAGCCTCCAATGCTTTCAGGGGAAAGAGATTTCCACACACTGTTCGAGAAAAAAAACTCTTCTCAAATTCAAACAGTATGCCTCTTATTATTAAGCTATGTTCTCTGCTTCTAGGCTCTCGCACAAGTGAAAACATCTTTGTGATGTCCACTCTGTCAAATCCCTTCAGGATCTTACATATTTCAATAAGGTCATCTGTCAGGCTTCTGAATACAAATGGATACTGGCCCAACCTGTCTCCATAAGGTAAGTTCCCCCATCACAGGAATGAGACCAGTGGACTTTCTCTCTACTATTTCTGACATAATTATATATTTTTAAAATAAAGTGATCAAATCTGTACACAGTATTCCAGATGTGGTTTCACTAAGGCTCTGCACAGCTGCAGTAATACCTTGTAATAAACATCAGCAGTCCACTGTCTTCGCAACCAGTTACGCACCTGCATAATAACTAACTTTTTGTGATTCACATACAAGGACATCTAGATCTCTCTAACCCATCAATTTCTGCAATATCTCGCCATTTAAATAGGATACTTCTTTTCTATTTTTCCTGCCAGGGTGGACAAGTTCACATTTTTCCACATTATACTCCATTTGCCAGATATTTTCCCACTTAACCTATCAATATCCCTTTACAGAGTCTCTACCGCCTTTTGACAGATTACTTTCCTACCTATCTTTGGGTAATTAGCAAGTTTAGCTATGATACTCATCCAAATCTTTGATGCAGCTTGTAAATAATTGAGGCCCAGCACTGATCGCTATGGCAATCCTCTAGTTACAGCTTGTCAATCCATTTATCCTTAGTTTCTGTTTCCTATTAGCTAACTTAATTCTTTACACTGGCAGGTTACTCCCTTCACTATATAATCTTATCTTGTATAGTAACCTTTGATGTGGCATCTTATCGAATACATTCTGGAAATCCAGGCGCAGAACATCTACTGGTTTCCCTTTATCCACTTTGCTTATTACTTCAACAAACTCTAATAAATCAGTTAAACACAATTTCTCTTTCACAAAGCCACATTAACTCCGATCAAATTGTGATCTTCTAAGTATCTTGCTAAAACTCCCTTAATAATGGATTCTAACAATTTCTCTGAGATGTTGGGCTAACTAGCCTGCAGTTTCTGGCTTTCTGTCTCTCTTCTTTCTTGTGATCCTTTGAGAACTTCAGGGATTTTGGAAGATTATAATTATCTCTTCAGCCACTTTCTTCAAGATCCTAGAATGCACATCATTGTGCCATGCTTTAGGTCGAACAGTTTTTTCACCATCTTTTCCCTAAAGATAGTGATTGTTTTAAGTTCCTCTCTCCTACTCACCTCTTGATTTTCAAATATCTTTGGGAAACGTTCCAACTTTTCTACAGTGAAGACAAGACATAAAATATCTGTTCAACACCTCTGCCACTTCATTGAGTCTGGGGAATTGATGATGGAAAACAATCTCCAAAGAACCAACACTTGCTTTAGTTCCTCTTCTTCTATTTAAACACTTGTAGAAACTCTTAATATCTGTTTTATGTTCATAGCAAGCTTTCCCTTATTCTCATCTTTCTCCCTTTTTCTGTCCTTCTTTCTGCCTTATCGTGGTACAATCAGTGTCACCTAGAGACTCCTTTACTCCTCAAAAGAGAGGAGCTAAAATCCTTCACCTGGAAGGCATATTTTGAAGATTTTTTGAGACTCACGGACGGCTGGGTGGGTTGCTGAGAAATTTGTGGAATCCGTTCTACGATGTCTGCAATTAGTGTACAGCTTGCAGTGTGTCTGACCACGGCCTGCCTGATAATTCAGGTTTACCTCATATTAATTCTGTATGCTAGAGTACAAGATAAAAAGTAGAGTGTTTGCTTTGTTGACTTCTTTCCAGGGTGGATATTATAATATTCATTACACATCTCTCAGCGTAGACCCTTTGTCTCTCTTTCTCACATACATTAAACATGCATTTTTGAGATGGGCACTGAGAATTGAGGCTTCCCACTCATACACCAGTCAAATGCCGCCTATCTATTGATTTGCTGTGTCCATTGCTTTCGGCCACCCGTTTCTAAAGTGAAACACTCAACAGGCACTCACCTGTAGTTATGAAACCAGTTGATGACGGTACTGGTTTTCAGATTCAACTGAGCAGCAAGTTCCTCAATAGTTTTTGGGGATGGATATGGCTTTAGCTGGTAAGCTCGTTTCAAAGCTTCCTTCTCCTCGGGGGCCAACACCACTCTGGGCTTCTTCAGATGAACCTGCGGCTGGGGACTGGCACTCTGACTGTAGTCAAGCCCAGCTACTGAAGAATCACTGCCATGACCGTCACTCACTGAGCTGTGCCGGCGCTTCATGTAGGCTGAAACAAAGAAGTTAAAATTTCCAGTTCAGCTTAAAGTTAAAGAAAAGCCATTTTTACATTTTGCTTTGAATAAAAAAATTATCTTCAAACTGGCATCGGTGGTAAATGGAACATTCATCTAATGTGAACACTCATCAAATGTCCGTGGCTTTAAGTGGATTCTGAGGTCTGGAATCTCACCATCATTTTGGCACCAAAGTTATTTACTCAATATCAGATAATAAGAAGAGGGGGAAGGGTCAACTTTAATTTGCCCACTAGTGCACACTCTCTCTCTCACTCTCACGCACAAAAACTACTTTCCTGAGGTGATCACTGAGAATTGAGACTTTCCACTTGTGTATCATACAACCAGTAAAATGTTGTATATCCATTGACTTACTGCATCCAATGCCGTGGCTCATTCATATCTCAAGTGAAATACTGGAGAACCACTCACCTGTAGTTAGGAAACCAGGCAATGGATAGTCAACTACATAGCAAAGTAGTACTGCCCAATCTGGGTCACCAGCTCAACTTTGTCTGTTACAGCTGATCAATCATGTGATTAAAATCATCATTGGATGCAACTTCTATTCAATCCCAACTCTTCTTTACAAGGTAGTTTACATTTCCTTCACCCAAGTCTTCCAATGCCATTTTCACCATGCTGAAAAATGCAGCTTTAAAAACTTTCTGCAGGCTTTATATTAGATGCAGAAATTATGGAAGTGTGTGCTGGCATGCAGTGGCCAGAGGTGGCAAATATGAGTAACAAGCAGCAGTTTATGCTTATTTCTGATGTGCCTGATCAGTTCAAAGTGTTTCTTTTCAGAGAAATGATGAATGTTGAGCAGATGTAGGGGAGAGATTAGTCACAGAGGAAACTGCTGAGGTGGTATCAGCGTGACAAATAGTGAGGAGAAGGGTTTAAAGAGATAAAGTTCCAGTTCCAGGATCTGTCTACACTTCCCGCTTCCTCGGCAGCCAAAATAATCAAGGACCCCACGCACCCTGTACATATTCTCTTCCATCTTCTTTCATGGGGAAAATGATACAGAAGTCTAAGGCCACATACCAACTGACTCAAGTACAGCTTCTTCCCTGCTGCCATCAGACTTTTGAATGGACTTATATTAAGTTGATCTAGCTCTATACCCTAGCTATGACTGTAACACTACATTCTGCCTTCTCTCCTTTCCTTCTCTATATACAGTATGCTTTGGCTGGACAGCATGCAAGAAACAATACTTTTCACCGTGTACAACAATAAATCAAATTAAATATGAAGCATGGAGGCTGAAGGCTCAATAGGAGAGACAGCAGATTAGGAGGTACTATGCAGCAACCAAAGCAGGAAAGGTGCAGGCTACAGTGCTTGCTAAGACATGACAATGAAGAAGATTGCATGTCACACATTTACTTGTCAGCTAATATTTAATTGAAACAATCTTTAGGAAAAGGATGGCAAATATTCAGAGACAGTAGAAAACGGGAGTCACAAAGATAGCAAGAAACCTCTGCAGATCCAGTACCTACTAAGTACAATCTTGCAAATAATTCCAGGCACAGAACGAATACCCAAAAGTACTAAATATACAGCTTAGATGTATCTCTGATAACAAAGTCAGGCGAGGTTGCTACTTGAGATAAACGCCAAACTATCCTAAATAAATCTGCAGTGATCACTAATCCTTAAGTAAGGCCAACGTCCTTTAAGTGGAATTCTTTGAGATGTTTGTGTCGTTGGATGCCAGAATAAAGCAAACATTATCATTTGTCAATGCTTTTAAATGTACTGACCACGCCATGATAAATATATAGATATAAACTTGTAAAAAGAAATCAATTGGGAAATATGCATCGCTGGCAAAGTCAGCATTTAGAACCCATCTCTAATTACCCTTGAGCCACTTTCTAAACTGCAGTCCATATGGTGAAGGTAGTCCCACAGTACTGATGGGGAAGAAATTCTAGGATTTGGACCCAGTGATGATGTCCTTGTTAGGATGGTCTGTTTCTTTTTCCTCTTCTCCTAAGTTCAGACATCATTTGAAAGGCCAGCATTTATTGCCCAAACCAAATTGCCCTTCAAAAGATTGAGGGAAACTCGTACCAGTGCTATGTAATTAGAAATAGAATTTAATGACTCAGTCTGGAAAACACAGTAAGAAGTCTCACAACCCACAAGCTTTCAGAAACGCTGTTCCTTCTTCACCATTTCCGAAAGCTTGTGAGATTACTATCAAATGAACTGGTTGGACTTTAACCTGGTGTTGTGAGACTTCTTACTGTGTTTACCCCAGTCCAACGCCGACATCTCTACTTCAGTCTGGAAAAGCAGAGGCTCTGCAGTGCACTGGGAGACTGGCTTAAGGATGACCTGAGTTTGAAAGCTTTGTGCATTTCCTTGAATGACAGTGCATCAATGCAGGAGGTTGCAGACTGCATTACATCTACTATAGCACTCTGTAGGGCTTTTATCAGAAGCGGGCTATCTTGAGTGGTTATGAGATGATGATATCCAAGTCTCAGCTTTGGCAGTTACTTACATCATCTACTCGTGGGCCAAACTTGCTCAGTAAGCAAATGATCACATTATTTTACGAACACACAATGAAAACTATCAACAGAAGTCTGTGGACCCCAGCTTAAGAATCACTGCTATGTGCACGCTAAATTACACTCAACTGCATATTGTATTTGTGATCACGGCAACACTTGTATGTGCTGCAATATACTTAATGTGTTAAAACCAATTTGTTAATGCAAATTATAATAAAATTGCAACATATGGGTTCGGTAATAAATGTGCAGTAAGTGTGCCATAATAATCTTGCGATACATTTGCTGTAATAAACCTACATTGTTCAAATCAATTAAGAGAGGGCTTATAGTTATGATGCAAGGTTAAAAAAAATTTTTTTCAAATATTTGAGATTTTGTGAGGGCTACTTTTTGATTTTGAGCGCAACTTTTTCATTTTCAAGGCTCTTTAGATCTAAAGATTTAAGTTAGAAAACAAACAGGAACTTGCAAACACTTTCAATGTCTCCATTAAATATTAAAGAAATAAGAGAGTCGGTGCTGGGCAGGTAGCCCAGAATCCAACAACAATTAAAACAGTTTTCCTTCATTCACCCCTCTGCACACAATCCTGTGGTCTCCTCCAGTGTCTGATTTTCAAACCTGATAGTAAGGCCTGAAACATTGGGCTCTCCTGGATCAACTGGACCCCTAACTTTTTCTACACATCAAAACTAAAACAAAACACACACAGACTGACAGCCAAAAGAAACATGTATACAGGCAAACACTTCTATAACAGAAAGAAACATTTAAAGAAAAATCTATGGGGAGCTGAAAAGAAATGGGTTTCCCCACAATGTGTTTCCTTTCTCTTGCTATCCCAGATCTCCCTACTTTCAACTTTACTCCCAAAATAATTTACTGAACAAATATAAAAGAGGAAGGAGTCGTTGGAAGGGATTTAACATTTTTCTTTGGTTATTGTTTTGGTAGTAGTTAGTAAACTCCTGGAGGAGGGTTTTATATGTTAAAATAAGATTTTTTAAAGAAGTTGGGAAATAATTTGCATAAATAAAGCTGCAAGTCTCTCTTTGGTCCTGAGGCCTTCTCCCCCTCTCCTCACAAACACACAAACTAATTCTTTCTGTTACATTCCCTCTCCCACAGACACAGCTGGAGCCACTACCTGCCCTGTATCTTGGCTCTCCATCTTTCCAGTCTCTCCTGTGCTGCTGTACAGCTCCACCAAACACAGGTTCCCTTCCTTCCTCCCCGAGTCATACATTCTGTCTTTGGATGAGCAGCAAGATCGAGGGAGACTGGAGGAGCCAGTATAGGGGACAGAGAATCTGCAGTTCCACACTCTGTTTCTCCCACATTTGCAGCTCTTCCAATCAAACTTAGCATTGATTTTTCCAATCTCAATAAGATGCCTGTGACTGCAATTGTTCAGCTCCTGACCATGGAGGATCCATAAATGTGAATTGATACTGGGGAAGGTGGACCTTTCTTGAGCTTTTTACCCGTCTTTGATTTTTTTATGGACTACTAGTGATATTTTGAAAATGGATTTAAACTGTGTTACAGTGTCATGGAATTTCATCTTGCTACAGCGTAGTTAATTTTTTTAAACGCGATGTCCAGTTTAATTGTGAGAAAGACAAATATATCAAATTATCCTATTACAATGACAATAACTACTGACTACTCAATATTTGAGTGATAATTCGTTAATTTGTTCTTGGCAAATAGGTGACACTGGCATAGTGGTACCTCTGCCCATTACTAGCTTCACTGTGGCACACAGTCAACAATATGACCTGATGGGGGTCTGGCGGGTTCTCTTCCATTAACGAAGCAGCCAGGTTTTTATGACACCAGCAGTTTTCCTGGTTATTTTTCTCACACCAACCTACAAATAACTAGATTTATCGCACTCAGTGTCACAATTTTCTATAATCAGATCTGAACTCACAGCCACAAGATGATAGCTGTAAGGCGACCACAAGCAAAATCTCAATAATAAAAGCATACAATAAAATCATATACTCTGTGAATCTTTGACACTTTTAAAATAGAGATAACATAATCCCCACTGATTACTCCTGCTGGAGTTCTGGTACATGGCAAATTTTTGCTTCTTTGTATTTAAATAAAAAGTAATTCTCTTCTTATTAGATCTTTCCTTAATGCAGTACTCCCCTGCGGCCAAGTTAGACAGCCCAATTCTGTGCTGCAGACCAACTAAGTGCCACTTGATGAACAACACTTGAGCAAATAGCTATCGCAAACAGTCCAGTAGGTGGCACTCCCTCACTTCTTAACAGTTTTACAAATTAAGGCTGCAATTCAGTAGTCAGGTAAAAATATACAGCATACTTGAAAAAATACACCTGCTCAATGGGTGACTGCCTTTTTTAAACCTATCAAAGAAGAATTAAAGCCATCCACTGACTTAAAAATACGCTGATCTCTAATTTCACTTCCAAAAGCTTTATTGTTCAAAATTTTGAATTGAATTCTTTGCCTCTTGCTGAACACAAAAGGATAATGAAAATGGAATGGGTTTTTGATTGAGAAGCATTGATGGATGCATTTATTTCAGCATTTCAAACTGCAAAACCTCTGAAATGCCATCTTAGAAAAGGCATGGGCTTAACTGCAAAGCCACAATGCACTACAATCGTTTCTGTTTGTGCAGAGTACAGTAAGCAATAAGTAGTTGCTGTGCCAATTAACTGAAGAGACCACAAGCCTTCAAGCTCAAATTATATTTTCCTACAGTCAATCCTGGCAAAATATTTTATTCTTACATTGAAATTTAGGAGTTCAATGTCTGTGTTTGAAAATCCCAACAAATTAAAAATTAAATTTGAGCAGTAAAGTCATGTTCAAAGTATATATTTGACTAATCCCTAATCTTTCTCCTGCTTGTAACTGGGAAAGCTGGACTGTCATGTGCCTTAAAGAGCTCCATGGTGAATTGCTCTGAATGTGGTTGAAGTATATATTTAATGATTGAGTGTGCCCTATCCTTTAATAGCGTATATTCCAATTTCAGCCCAAACTATGCTGCTTTTGTGGATCATTGGCTAACTTTGTGGTTGCATTTTCTAACCTAAAAGCCCCCAAAGTCCAAGGAAGCAACTGAAATTTAACGGATACTTTCATAAAAAGATGAATAAGTTATCATTTCATGGCCATAAACAATAGTGATTGCAAAAAGCATAGTAAACAGTCCGTGACTTAATATTATAACAAAGGACTGGTCCACTAAAGTTCAGTTTAAGATGTTGATTCATTTACCTTTCTTTTCCATTCGTTTCATGTCCATCAGCTTCTCAACATTGCTTGGGTCATTGAGCCAGAGCTGCATGCGGACAAAAGGCTCCCTTCCCTTCAGGCTCAGCTTGTGCCAGGGTTTGGGCCGTGCCAGCAGATCAGACACGGAACCTTGTGTCAGGCCAAGGATGGTCTCTCCAAACAGACGTTGGCCTGTTCGTGGGACACAGAAAACAATCAGCCTACTGAGGCACAAAGCTACATTTTACCAGTTATACAAAAACATTTCGCAGTTTCATATTGAAAATTCTTAAATCAAAACAGGACTTCTGTCAGAATTGGGAATAAGGAGGTTGACGGAACTCTTATTTTTGTCAGCTGTATCTCATTTCCACTGTTAATGTAGGCTAGTAAATGACTATGGAAGTGATAATGCCTGCCAAAATAAATAAAATACTAGCTCAAAATGTTCCCTGACACAAAGTAATATTATAAACATTGGTTGATCCGTCTCTGCTGAAGCTTGGCAATGCACCATCCCTGCTGCCTGCTTCATGCGATATCATTGCATCATCCACAGCTGTCTATTCCATTCAATATTGCTGCCTGTTCCATCCAGTATCCAGTCCACCGCTGCTGCTTGTGTTCCATTCAATATCACTGCACCACTGCTGCCTGTTCCATTCAATATCACTGCACCACCATTGCTGCCTGTTCTATCCAATATCACTGCACCACCATTGCTGCCTGTTCCATCCAATATCACTGCACCACCATTGCTGCCTGTTCTATCCAATATCACTGCACCACCATTGCTGCCTGTTCCATCCAATATCACTGCACCACCATTGCTGCCTGTTCCATCCAATATCACTGCACCACCATTGCTGCCTGTTCCATCCAATATCACTGCACCACCATTGCTGCCTGTTCCATCCAATATCACTGCACCACCATTGCTGCCTGTTCCATCCAATATCACTGCACCACCATTGCTGCCTGTTCCATCCAATATCACTGCACCACCATTGCTGCCTGTTCCATCCAATATCACTGCACCACCATTGCTGCCTGTTCCATCCAATATCACTGCACCACCATTGCTGCCTGTTCCATCCAATATCACTGCACCACCATTGCTGCTTGTGTTCTATCCAATATCACTGCACCACCATTGCTGCCTGTTCCATCCAATATCACTGCACCACCATTGCTGCCTGTTCTATCCAATATCATTGCACCACTGCTGCCTGTTCCATCCAATATCACTGCACCACCATTGCTGCCTGTTCTATCCAATATCACTGCACCACCATTGCTGCCTGTTCTATCCAATATCACTGCACCACCATTGCTGCCTGTTCTATCCAATATCACTGCACCACCATTGCTGCCTGTTCCATCCAATATCACTGCACCACCATTGCTGCCTGTTCCATCCAATATCACTGCACCACCATTGCTGCCTGTTCTATCCAATATCACTGCAGCACCATTGCTGCCTGTTCCATCCAATATCACTGCACCACCATTGCTGCTTGTGTTCTATCCAATATCACTGCACCACCACTGCTGCCTGTTCCATCCAATATCACTGCACCACCATTGCTGCCTGTTCTATCCAATATCACTGCACCACCATTGCTGCCTGTTCCATCCAATATCACTGCAGCACCATTGCTGCCTGTTCTATCCAATATCACTGCACCACCACTGCTGCCTGTTCCATCCAATATCACTGCACCACCACTGCTGCCTGTTCCATCCAATATCACTGCACCACCATTGCTGCCTGTTCCATCCAATATCACTGCAGCACCATTGCTGCCTGTTCCATCCAATATCACTGCAGCACCATTGCTGCCTGTTCTATCCAATATCACTGCAGCACCATTGCTGCTTGTGTTCTATCCAATATCACTGCACCACCACTGCTGCCTGTTCTATCCAATATCACTGCACCACCATTGCTGCCTGTTCCATCCAATATCACTGCACCACCATTGCTGCCTGTTCCATCCAATATCACTGCACCACCATTGCTGCCTGTTCCATCCAATATCACTGCACCACCATTGCTGCCTGTTCTATCCAATATCACTGCACCACCATTGCTGCCTGTTCTATCCAATATCACTGCACCACCATTGCTGCCTGTTCCATCCAATATCACTGCACCACCATTGCTGCTTGTGTTCTATCCAATATCACTGCACCACCACTGCTGCCTGTTCTATCCAATATCACTGCACCACCACTGCTGCCTGTTCCATCCAATATCACTGCACCACCATTGCTGCCTGTTCCATCCAATATCACTGCACCACCACTGCTGCCTGTTCCATCCAATATCACTGCACCACCATTGTTATCAGTTCCAATTATTTAATTGGCGTTTTGCAAACAAGCAAATTCAAAGTTTGGATCAACATTCAATTAAAACCATTGACATTAGGTACTAACATTAATTTAAAATACCTCAAATGCAAAAATTAATGCCATCTGAAAATGGACATTATTTCATGGACTGTGCGAGAATTTTAAGTCCTACAGATAAGTGAAAAATCTTACTGGCTAAGACGGTGTGCAAAGTAGTTATTCACTCATGCACCTGATGTTACCTGTACTCCAAGTGGTTGGAACAATCCTTAACAAATCTGACCAAATCTGCCCAACCCATCACCAATGTTTAATGTAGTGGATAATATTATGTGCAGGTTAAAAAAAGTTCTGATACAGGTAGTGAGTGATACACTGTGTAGCTTAATAAAATTAAAGTAAACATGTCAAAAAAGCCATCAGATTCAGTTTAGTTAGCATCAATAGAAAAGCTGAAGCTCCTTGGCAGGAAGTGCTTTAGAAAGTCTAGAAACTCAAATGCATAGAAAACACTTCAATGTATATTCTAATGGAACTTATTTTCTTGATTTCACGTATCTCTAGTCATTGTATTAAGATTCTAATTTATTTTTGAAAACCAGCAAGATCTGAAATCGGGTATGGACTCAATCTTGTGGTTGTGGGTTTTGAGGCACTCTACCTATTAATAAGAACTTGATTAATGATCATAAGAGACATGAAGGTCAAAATCCAACTGCCTTGAAAATGGGCGTGGCATTATGATATGCGATTGACCTGTGCCCATTGAGTCTGATACTGGCAAAATGCAAACACTGTATTGCCTGCTCATTTCAATGTTTCCAGTGTCCGGCCAGCATCAACTGTTGACTGGACGTATCATCAGGGAATCAATACTGAGAATGGCTAGTGCCATGTAAAGTTAGCCTTATTGTTTAAAGGGAAGGTGTCTTGCCACTGGCAGTCATGTAGAAGTGACAATGAATAATGGCACAATATAGGAGAGTGAGCTCCAAGGTTTTTGGAGCAGGTGGAAAGTAGAAGCAATGTTCTGGATCTGCTGGGGGGCGGAATCAAGTTCGGAAGGCAATGAGAGCTGACAACCCTGGAGTTCAATGGCAGCGGAACAGCCCTGAGGATTTGGTTGCCGTGCTTCAAGAATTCCAATGATCTCACAAGAGTGGCCAAAGTCAGTGAATGCACCTTTCAAATGCTTATCCCACCAACCGCACCATTGGACTGCGACTGCTCAATTCGTTTCACCCCCAACGCTCATCTACCAACAATGTCAGGACTCAACCTCCATCACAACCTCAGGTACCTAGTACTGCTGCAAGCCTCATACCCATATCTCAAAAGTTGCATCCACTGTCAGCTATTCAATCTCAACAGCCATGTTGCATCACATTCACTGACGTACCTCCCTCTTTCTGCAGGACAAGGTGGTGCACATTCAGAGACAGCAGGAGCAAAAAGAGTGGGACAAAGGCCTTTCCTGATTCTCATGCAGGAGATAGTGCTGGCCACTATTGACAGGAAGACTGCTGAAGCTGTGGTCAGTGGAAGATCTTCAATCATAGAAATGGCAGGAGCTTCTTGCCTAATTTTTCTTCTCAAAACCCATCATCCTCTCTCATTCACAAGCTGCATCTCTGACTTACCCCCTCTCCCCACACTACAAGCTTCCTTGTGCCATTCTCTTTCCAAATACTCAAACTGTGCACTCAACCCAGACAGCAGGGGAATAGCAAGTAGATAGTGATGAGGAAGGCATACAGTCACTCAATTTCAGAATACTAGCCACCGATTCAGATATTGATACCACTGTAAGTTAGAGGTTAACACGGTGGTGCAATGTGCACCTGATGAGATACTAGACTTTAGTGGACTGTAGTCAATGCCAGGGAAAAGGATAGCATTGCTGTAGTTTACCAGAATGCAAGGTTGCACATGAGTTCTGCGGAAAAAGACTCAAAAGCACTCTCTTGGGCAGTCTATAGAAGTAGACTGAGGAATACGCATAAAACAGGCTCATAGCTGTGGATTAGTATGTAGGGACTTGAAGAGTATCACTGCAATCCAGAAATCTCTTCTAAGATTGCTAAGTGCACGTGTGGGGGAGTGATAAAGGGTTCCACTGAGCATGAAACCAAACGAGAAAATGCTGGAAAATCTCGGCAGGTCTGGTAGCATCTGTAAGGAGGGAAAAGAGCTGACGTTTCGAGTCCAGATGACCCTTTGTCAAAGCTAAAAGGTATAGAGAGTGGGAGATACTTATACTGCAGGGGGAGGGAATTAAAGATGAGTAATAGCCATAGAAACCAGGGGAAAAGGTTGCTAATAGCTGTCCAGAGAGAATAAAGGATGAGAATGACCAAACAGCAGGTGAGCTGTGATAGATGGAGATGTCAAGGGAGGGGGGGAAAAATGGGACAGAGGTAGAGTGTAGAAAAGGACAAGCGGCGGGGAGAGAAAAGCTGAGGGAAGATGGATGAAGTAGGGGGAAGGAAAGAGGAAGAGGAAGAAAAATGAAGAAACACCATAAAGAAATAAACGGTAGTGAACAGTAAGAAATTAAATAAAGTAGAATAAAGACAAAGGTAGGGTAGAGCAAATCATCAGAAGTTGTTGAATTTGATGTTGAGAGCGGAAGGCTGTAAAGTATCTAGCCACAAGATGAGATGCTGTTCCTCCAGTTTGCGTTGAGCTTTACTGGAACATTGTAGCAAGCCAAAGGCAGACACGTGGGCGTGGGATCGAGGTCGTGTGTTAAAATAGCAAGCAACCAGAAGGTCAGGATCCTGACTGTGCACAGACCGAAGGTTCTCAGCAAAGTGATCACCCAGCTTATGCTTGATCTCTCTGTTATAGACACCACCACCTTGGAAGTAGCAAATGAAATACACCAAATTGAAAGAGGTGCAAGTGAAATGTTGCTTTATTTGGAATGAACGCTTTGGACCTTGGATGGTGAGCATGGAAGAGGTAAAGGGACAGGTATTACACCTTCTGCGATTGTATGGGAAGTTGCAACGAGCGACAGAGAGGTGTTGGGTTCAGTGGAGGACTGGACTAGGTTATCCCAGAGGGAATGGTCTCTGCAGAATGCTGACAGAGGGAGTGAAGGGAAAATGTGTTTGGTGATGGCAACACACTGGAGTTAGCAAAAATGGGGGAGTATTATACCTGGCGTATTATCTGGTGAACTGAAATGTGAGAACAAGAGGGACTCTATCCTTGTTTTGGGAGGGAGGGGGGGGAGTGAGGGCCGTGGTGCGGGAGATGGGCTGCATGCTGTTGAGGGCCCTGTCGACAACTGTAAATAGGAATCCACAGTTGAGGAAAAACAGCACATGTTAGAAGCAGCACTTTGGAAAGTGGCATCATTGGAACAAAGGAGCTGAGAGAAAGGGATGGAGTCCTTACAGGATGTGGGGTGTGAAGAGCTGTAGTCCAGATAGCTATGGAAGTCAGTGGGCTTGTAATAGATATTGGTACTGCCTGAAATGGAGACAGAAAGGTCAAGGAAGGGAGGGAAAGTGTTTGAGATAGACTCGGTGAAAGCGATGAAGCGGTGGAAACTGGAAGCGAGGTCGATTTTTTGAGGTCTGGATGACAGCATTAAGTGGCAACAAAATAGTCAACAACGTACCAGTAAAGGAATTGTGGGAGAGTACTTGGGTCCTGCTTGCTATTTTAACACACGATCCTGCTCCCATGCCCGCATTCTTCGGCTTGCTACAATGTTCCAGTGAAGCTCAACGCAAACTGGAGGAACAGCATCTCATCTTGTGGCTAGACACTTTACAGCCTTCTGGTCTCAACATCAAATTCAACAACTTCAGATGATTTGCTCTGTCCCACCTCAGCCTCCTTTATCTTCATTCTATTTTAGTTAATTTCTTACTGTACTCTACCTTTTATTTCTTTATGGTCTTTCTTCGTTTTACATCCCCATCCCCACTCTTTCCTTCCATCAATTCATCTCCCTTCCATTACCTTTTCTCTCCCCCTGCTTCTCCTTTTCTACATTCTACCTCTGTCCCATTTCTCCACTCCCCCAACATCTCCAACTGTCACAGCTTACAGCTTCTCTGCCATTTGGCCATTCACAGCCTTTATTCTCTCTGTGGACAGCGATGAGCAGTCTTTCCCCTGGTTTCTATGGCTATGACTCATCTTTCATTTCCTCCCCCTGCAGTATAAATATCTCCCACTTTCTATGCCTTTTAGCTTTGACAAAGGGTCATCTGAACTTGAAACATTAGCTCTTTTCTCTCCTGACAGGGGCTCCCAGACCTACTTTTTCCAGCGCTTTTTTTCTTTTGGTTTCAGATTCCAGCATCAGCAGTAATTTGCTTTTATCCAGTATTTAACTCCCTGCCACTTCCCTTCTAGGAATGCCTACTCTGAAGCAGTAATGCTCTTCTCTCCCATAGGACTCTGCGCCTCCCCCCCCCCCCCCCCCCCACCACCCCATCTACCTTCACTGCTTTCAATTTCTCTCAGTGTTGATAGAACATAGAACATTACAGCGCAGAACAGGCCCTTCGGCCCATGATGTTGCGTCGACCAATTAAAAAACAATGACCCTCTAACCTAAACCAATCCCTTATCATCCATAAACCTATCCACGGATCTCTTAAACGCCCCCAAACTAGGCGCATTTACAACTGCAGCAGGCAGGGCATTCCAATCCCTCACCACCCTCTGGGTAAAGAACCTACCCCTGACATCCGTCCTATAATTACCACCCCTTAATTTAAAGCCATGCCCCCTCGTGCTAGCTTTCTCCATCCGAGGAAAAAGGCTATCACTGTCCACCCTATCTAAACCTCTAATCATCTTATATGTTTCAATAAGGTCCCCTCTTAGCCGCCTTCTAACGAAAACAACCTCAAATCCCTCAGTCTCTCCTCATAGGACCTCCCCTCCATACCAGGCAACATCCTAGTAAACCTCCTCTGCACCCTCTCCAATGTCTCCACATCCTTCCTATAATGTGGGGACCAGAACTGCACACAATACTCCAAGTGCGGACGCACCAGAGTTTTGTACAGTTGCAACATGACGCTGCAGCTCCTAAATTCAATCCCCCTACCAATGAACAAGGTATTTACCGAGAGTCATTTCCATAGCCACATTTTCTCTCAGTGACTGTCATAGAGGTTTACTGCATGGAAAAAGACTCTTCGGCCCAACTTGTCCATGTCACCTTTGTTTTTTAAAACCCCTAAGCTAGTCCCAATTGCCCATATTGTTCTTTACCCACCATACCCACGTAACTATCTAAATGCTTTTTAAAAGACAAAATTGTAACTACCTCTATCCCTATCTCTGGCAGCTTGTTCCATACACTCACCACCCTCAGTGAAAAAATTGCCCCTCTGGACACTTCTGTATTTCTCCCGTCTTACCTTAAACCTATGCCCTCTAGTTTTAGACTCCCCTACCTTTGGGAAAAGATATTAACTATCTAGCTGATCTGCACCCCTCATTATTTTATAGACCTCTATAAGATCACCCCTCAGCCTCCTACGTTCCAGAGAAAAAAGTCCCAGTCTATCCAAGCCTCTCCTTATAACTTAATCCATCAAGTCCCGGTAGCATCCCAGTAAATTTTCTCTGCACTCTTTCTAGTTTAATAATATCCTTTCTATAATACGGTGATCAGAATTGCACACAATATTCCAACTGTGGCCTTACTAATATCTTGTACGACTTCAACAAGACATCCCAACTCCTGTATTCAGTGTTCTGACCGATGAAACCAAGCATGCTGAATGCCTTCTTCACCACTCTGTCCACCTGTGACTCCACTTTCAAGGAGCTATGAACATTTACCCCGAGATCTCTTTGTTCTGTAACTCTCTCCAATGCCCTACCATTAACTGCCCTGGTTCAATCTACCAAAATGCATCACCTTACAATTGTCTAAATTAAACTCCATTTGCCATTTGTCAGCCCACTGGCCCAATTTATCAAGACCCTACTGCAATCAGAGGTAACTTTCTTCACTGTCCACTATGCCACCAATCTTGGTGTCATCTGCAAACTTACTAACCATGCCCCCTACATTCTCATCCAAATCATTAATATAAGTAACAAATAACAGTGGACCCAGCAGTAATCCCTGAGGCAGGCTGCTGGTCACAGGTCTCCAGTTTGAAAAACTCTTCAACCACCCTCTTGCTTCTATCAAGAAGCCAATTTTGTACCCACAATAGGTACCTCACCCTAGATCCCGTGAGATTTCGGAGACTGTCTCTGTCTCCAACTTACCCCACACGGATTTCAACTCAAATTCCACTCTGCATGTAACTACAGGTAGCTCCAGGATTTACAACATTCTTCGAACTGCTGTTGTCACTGCATCCTGAAAGCCACTCAGTTCCATGCACTGCCACATGAAGACACTCAACATCTTTCTCCAGCAACATCGTCTCACTCTCCCTCAAAGCTGTCCCCGACCCCAGTTTCATTTCATCCTCTGCACCATTTGACGTCTTAACAAAAAACTTTTCCTGTTTCTTGCAGATGTAAAGGAACACCACTGCCCAGCTCAGGCCCTCGACCAGTCCCAATCCTTCAAACTCCATCTCTTCCAGCCTCAGCACTTGCTGTGTCTTCACCATACTCTCCAACCTTTCCCTCTCTGAGGCTGAGGCATGCTATTCTCAGCAAAGGACTCAGCTCCATACCCTTACATCCCCACCTCAATGGATTCCAGGCTCGACATGATGTTAAACTCTTCTTCCATCGCTTTCGTCTCCATACCCACTTCTTTGGGCAAGAGTCCTCCCCCCATTCCATAAATCCTTTCACGGGTCTCCAACATTCTGCCTCCAATTGGACAACCCCACCAGGACAATTATCTGCCCTCGATCTTTTCACTGGGATCTGTCGTCAGGACACTGGCTGTCTCAATTTTTCTGCTCCCCTCACCCGTTCCAACTTTTCTCCTTCCGAACTTTCCGCCCTTCGCTCCCTCAGGTCCAACCGTGACGTTGTCATCAAACCAACTAACAAAGGGGGTGCTACTGTCGTCTGGCGTACTGACTCATACCTCACAGAGGCTGAGCGCTAACTCTCAGATACTACCCCCCCCATCTCCCCCGGACCACGAACACACCACCGAACATCAAGCCATTATCTCAACACCTTCACCAACCTCATTTCCTCCAGATGCCTTCCCCCCAAAGTTTCCAACCTCAGTCTCCCAACCCCAGACTTCCCAAAATCCACAAAAAGGACTATCCTATTAGGTGTGTTGTGTCAGCATGCTCCTTCCCCACTGAACTTACTTCCTCTTACCTTGACACCATCCTCACCCCCTAGTCCATTCCTTCTCCTCCTACACGTAGGATTTCTCTGATGCTCTGGATCATAGAGCATAGAACAGAACAGCACAGTACCCTTTGGCCTTGATGTTGTGCCGAGCTATGTCCGAACCCAAGATCAAGCTATCCTACTCCTTATCATTCTGGAGTGCTCCATGTGCCTATCCAATAACCACTTGAAAGTTCCTAAAGTGTCCGACTCCACTATCACAGCAGGCAGTGCACTCCACACCCCAACCACTAAGAATATACCTCGGACATCCCTCCTATATCCCCCACCATGAACCTTATAGTTATGCCCCCCTAGTAACAGCTACATCCACCCAGGAAATAGTCTCTGAACGTCCACTCTACTTATCCCCCTCATCATCTTATAAACTTCTATTAAGTCACCTCTCATCCTCCCCCAGCTCCCTCAACCTTTCCTCAAAAGATCTACCCTCCAAACCAGGCAGCATCCTGGTAAATCTCCTCTGCACTCTCTCCAATGCTTCCACATCCTTCTTATAGTGAGGTGACCAGAACTGCACACAATACTCCAAATGTGGTCTCACCAAGGTCCTGTACAGTTGCAGCATAACCCCACGACTCTTAAACTTAAACCCCTTGTTAATAAACACTAACACACTATAAGCCTTTTTCACAGCTCTATCCACTTGAGTGGCAACCTTCAGAGATTGTGGATATGAACCCCAAGATCTCTCTGTTCCTCCACATTCCTCAGAACCCTGCCGTTGACCCTGTAATTCGCATTCAAGTTTGTCCTACCACAATGACCCACCTCGCACTTATCAGGGTTAAAACTCCATCTGCCACTTTTCTGCCCAGCTCTGCACCCTATCAATGTCTCTTTGCAGCCTACAAGTGCCCTCCACCTCATCCACTGCCCCACCAATCTTGGTGTCATCAGCAAATTTACTAACCCACCCTTCAGCCCCCTCTTCCAAGTCATTGACAAAAATCACAAATAGCAGAGGACCCAGCACTGATCCCTGTAGTACACTGCTGGTAACTGGCCTCCAGCTAAAAATTTTCCCTCCACCTCCCCCCCCCCCCACCCCCCCCCCGTCTTCTCTGAGATAGCCAGTTACTTATCCAATCGGCCAAATTTCCTTTTATCCCACACCTTCTTACTTTTTTCATAAGCCTACCCTGGGGAACCTTATCAAATGCCTTACTAAAATCCATGTGTACGACATCAACTGCTCTACTTTCATCTACACACTTAGTTACCTCCTCAAAGAATTCAATCAAATTTGTGAGGCAAGGCTTATCCCTCACAAAACCGTGCTGATTATTCCGGATTAAGCTGCACCTTTCCAAATGGTCATAAATCCTATCCCTCAGGACCCTTTCCATCAATTTACCGACCACCGAAGAAAGACCTAACTGGCCTATAATTACCAGGGTCACTCCTATTTCCTTTCTTGAAGAGAGGGACAACATTCGCCACTCTTCAGTCCTCTGGCACAATCCCCGTGGACAGTGAGGACCCAAACATCAAAGCTAAAGGCTCTGTAATCTCATCCCTTGTCTCCCAAAGAATCCTAGGCTGTATCCCATCTGGCCAGGGGACTTATCGAGCTCAGATTTTTAAAAATTGCTAATACATTTTCCTTCAGAACATTTACCTCCTCCATCCTATCAGCCTGTATCACACACTCATCCTCAAAAACATGGCCCTTTTCCTTAGTGAACACTGAAGAAAAGTATTAATTCAACGCCTCACCTACCTCTTCTGACTCCATGCACAAGTTCCCATTACTATCCTTGACTGGCCCTAACCTCACCCTGGTCATTCTTTTGTCACGTAAGAGTAAAAAGCCTGGGGTTTTCCATGATCCGACCTGCCAAGGACTTCTCATGCCCCCTCTTAGTTCTCCTAAGCCCTGTCATATTGACGGCTTCCGGTTCGCAGGCCCTAACTGCCTCCTATTCACCATGGATGTGCAATCTCTCTCTATCCCACACCAGAACGGCCTTAGAGCTCTTCTTGAAGAGAGGCCTGAACAATTTCCATCCACCACCTCCTCCTGGCTGAACTTGTTCCATCTCTGAACAACTTCTCCTTGAACTCATCCCACTTTCTCCAAATCAAAGTAGAAGCAACAGGTAGCCGCATGGGTCCTAGCTACACTTGTCTTTTTATGGGTATGTGAAACATTCCTTGTTCCAGGCCTACCCAAGTCCCCTTCTATAACTCCTTTACTGCTACATCGATGACTATTTTGGTGCCACTCCAGATCTCTTGTCCAGATCTTGAAAAATTCATTAACTTCGCTTCCAGTTTCTATCTCTCGATTGCCTTCACCTGGTCCATCTCAGATACTTGCGTTCTTCCGTCCCTTCTTTGACCTTTCTGTCTACAATTCAAGCAATAGACTAACACCAATATCCATTACAAGCCCACTGACTCCCAAAGCTATCTGGACTACAGCTCTTCACACCCCATATTCTGTAAGGATTCCATCTCCTTTTCTCAGCTCCTTGCCTCCATTGCATTTGTTCTGAAGATTCCACTTTCCAAAGTGCTGCTTCTAACATGTGTTGTTTTTCCTCAACCATGGATTCCCATTTACAGTTGTCGACAGGGCCCTCAACAGCATGCAGACCATCTCCCGCACCATGGCTCTCAACCCCTCCCTCCCAGAACAAGGATAGAGTCCCCCTTGATCTCATCTTTCAGCCCACCAGCCCCCACATGCAAAGCATAATCCTCGGCCATTTTCGCCAACTCCAGCGTGATGCCATCACCAAACACATCTTCCCTCCCTCTGTCAGCATTCTGCAGGGACTGTTCCCTCCGGGATAACCTAGTCCACTCCTCCACTATACCAAACATCTCTCCGTCACTCATGGCACCTTCCCATGCTTCTTCAATGCTCACCACCCAAGGTCCAAAACATTAATTCCAGGTTATACAGTGTTCCACTTGCACTGCTTTCAATTTGGTGTATTGCATTCACTGCTCCCAGTGTGGTCTCCTCTATAACGGAGAGACTAAGGTAGACTGGGTGATCGCTTTGCTGAGCACCTTCGGTCTATGCACAGTAAGAACCCTGACCTTCTGGTTGCTCGCAAATTTAACACATGATCCTGCTCCCATGCCCACATGACTGTCGTTGGCTTGCTGCAATGTTCCAGTGAAGTTCAACGCAAACTGGAGGAACGGCATCTCATCTTCCGGTTCGGCACTTTACAGCCTTCCGGTCTCAACATCAAATTCAACAACTTCAGATGATTTGCTCTACCTCACCTTGACCCCCTTTGTTTTCATCCTATTTAATTTTTTTTACTGTTTTCCACCTTTCATTTCTCTATGGTCTTTCCTCAACTTTCTTTCCCCACATCCCCCTTCTCTTACCTTTTCTCTCCCCCTGCACTCCTCTTTTCCACATTCTATCTCTGTCCCATTTACACCCCCCTCCCCCGCAACATCTCCATCTGTCACAGCTTCTCTGCTGTTTGGTCATTCACACCCTTTATTCTATCTATGGGCAGCTGTAGTCTTTTCCCCTGGTTTCTGTGGCTATGACATATCTTTCGTTCCCTTCGCCTGCAGTATAAATATCTCCCATTTTCGATGTCTTTTAACTTTGACAAAAGGTCATCTGGACTCGAAACGTCAGCTCTTCTCTCTCCTTACAGATGCTACCAGACCTGCTGAGATTTTCCAGCATTTTCTTTTTTTGTTTCAGATTCTGCAGTAATTTGCTTTTATCCATGGAGCATGACCCTGCTGCCCTTTTAACAGGAAGATGGTATTAGTTCTCTCAGAGTTGGCTTAAGCCACCCTCCAAGTCTCCTCCATAAAGTCAGCAGTATTCCACCAACACTGCACAGAGGAACACGGAAGACAGGTATTAAGGGAATGCACAAAGGAGAATAGTTCACGTTTGCAATATGAAATCATTTAATTTATTAATTTGGTTTGAAATGCTTTATGACGTTTAAATATTTGTGTACTGTGGCCAGTGACAGAAGAAAGATAAGATGGAGTGTTGGTGACTGGGAGTTGGTATTGCAGTTACTGGTTTGCAGCTGAATGAGTTCCTCACAAACGCTCTGACCAGAATCAATGCCACTCTCTTCCTCTTCCTGCACTTAATCCCTCCCTTCCTTACTTCGTTGCTGTATAGCTGATGACGAGAGCTGTCCCCTCACATGCCATCAACAGATAGTCCTTGCAGCCAAGTAGCCACCTTTTGGTTTGCCATTGTGGCCCCAATACAGCTAGCACAGCAGGCTGCCACAGAATGAAGGCACGATGAGTTCTGATTGGAGAGCAAGGATTAACCTATACGATTCACAACATCTGCTGACACACCAGCTGGATGTTGATGGTGGAGAAACACTTTCATTTACAGTTTAGGCTTGAGTTGACATGTGATATCAAGAAAGCAATGTGTGCACAGCCCTGCACCATGGGGAAGCCTGCAATCCTAGCGAAACTTCTGTACACATTTCACCTGTTTCTCTCTGGTAAGGGATTATCAAATACAATGCATCAGTAATGTAACAATGGACAGCAAACTTGAGATATTGCATATATCTCCAGTTCTGGCCTGCAGAAACCAGACAGATAAATGATCACAGCCATGGTTACTGTCACACGCACTGGCAATGTTGATCTTACCCCGCTCTGGTGGCGGGGGTTCTTTTAGGTCAAACCAAGTAGACAAACCCAAATTATATTAGGACAAAATAAAAGGGGCAGCTCCCCAAAAGGAAGGGGGAACAGCCCAAACAGAAACAGAAAGTACAAAGGAAACTTAAGTTTACCTGTGGCTGCAAGTGGCAGATTTAATCGAGGACAACTTTACTGAAGTGTAAATATCATGGCCATAGCCATAGCCCCGACAAAATACTCTGAGCACGGCAAAAGAATGTGACCTTCTCCCTCTTCCAACAAACTGTTCTGCTCTGCCTGACCATTGTCACTTTCCAGGCTATGCTGCATTTCAAGGGGAATGACTAGTACACCCATGTCTGAAAAAGACTGGTTTCTGAAATCAGTAAAAACTCTTACAGTACCTGCCACAACATTCCCGGTACACTCCTGCAATTTTCAACAAATATGGGAAGCACCAAACACCTGTAGAATTCAACCAACATCCAGAAGAAACCAATAACAGCAATCATGAGTCCTTTAAATGGTGCCAGTAGGAGTGAGGATGGGAAGATAATCCTGCCTGGTACTGAAAGCATGTTCCTCCACTTGGTGAGCTGGCTGGAGTACTGATCTGATTGATGTCGAGATCAGTCTGTTCTGGTCATTTACTGCGCACATGAATCCCTCACCAATGTGCTGCCCAGTATGACAATACCGTTGTGAAGATCAGAGGGCACTTGCAACGCCTAAATTACTGCAAATGATTCCAATTTTTTTTTAAGTGTCCGTAGTTTTTAAGAAGACACCACTGGCCTAGTGCCCAGGCTGACAAATTACTGAATCTAAACCAGAAATTTTTTAGCTCCAATTTTATTGGGCACCTGCTCTCACCGTGTAGGCTTGGTTAAAATTGAGGCTTTGTTTTTGATTATAGATGTTCTATTATAGATTTTTAAACTGAACTAGCATTGTTACTTTAAAATGGGGAATTCCCCTTGTGACTTGTCCGATGTACAACAATTGAAGATGTTGATTTCTAAAAAATGAGTCGTAACACAGGACTCATTTTAAACTGAAACTGTTACAAAGATTTACAGATCACAATTGCGTTTTTAATTCTGTTTAAGTGAGTTTGGATGATGGTACTATGTCTGAGTCTGATGATCAGTATGTGGGAATTAACAATAATAGAAAGTAACAATGCAGCGATTACACGTTAAACTGAGCACTGTCTCAGTGTTGGGCTTAGTAATCTTTCCAAAGAAACATTCCCAGTGATATCACTAATGCTCACTTTCTAAACAAAAATACTTTGAAAGAACATATGACCAATGAGTGAAATGAACAAAAGGATGTAAATCCTACTTTTTTATGGCTAATCCACTTTTAAATCAGAGTCTTATTAACACTCCATTCAGATTACTTTCCTCAATATCGCTCTAGTTCCTCTCAACATTCAAGTAGGAATGGAATTAGAATCACAGATATATCTTCAACTAGTGTTGAGGATTGACTGTTGGAATTTCATTTCTCTGATATCAATGGGAATGAGAATGACAGTTTCTTAAATCAGTTATCCACTATGTCAGTTTCACATTCATGCAGCAACAACACACGACAGAGGGATTTCATTTTTGTCACAGTCATTTTAAAATCCTGCAATGATTCAATTGTTTTAAAGAAAAGAAATTGTCCGATGCCAGTCAGTGAGTCATTACAAACCTAAGACAATTCAGCTCAACACATCTGAATTAACAAGTAAAAACAGACCTGTGCTGTTACTGAGCAAATAGAAACAGATCTGGGTGACCTTTCGTTAGCTCTGACGAAGGGTCATCTAGATTTTCCAGCATTTTCTGTTTTTGTTCGAGTTAGTCTCAGTGATCTGGCTGTTATTTATCCTCCAGTCAACATCACACAAACAGATTCTCTGGTCATTATCACATTGCTGTTTGTGGAAGTTTGCTGTACGTGAGTCTGGCTGCTGCATATTCTACATTACAATGGCGACTAGATTTCAAAAGTACTTCATTGGCTGTCAGTACTTTGAGGCGTACTGGTGGACATGAAAAGCGCTATATAAATGCAAGCCTTTGTTTTGCTGATCATTTGCATTATGTGGAAAGGTTCAGGAAGCTGTGCTTATTTTCTCTTAGGCAACTGACTTTGAAGTGACCCAATTACTGCTTTCAATGTGATAAAGAAAGTCATCAATCATTCATGAAAATCGTTCACTGTGGTGAAGGGTTTAAAACGAAGGGTAAAATCTAGGGCATCAGGTGAAAGGGCAGTCGGCCAGGATGTATTCACACAGAGGGCAATAGAAATGGGTACGGCAATAGAAATGAGCTGCCAAAAAAGACCAACATATAATTGCAGTCAGGTAGCAAAGAGACATTATGAAAGAGATTGAAAAGGAACCGTGGGGCAAACTGCGAGGTTTATTTCATATTTCATACAACTGAGGTTTATTTCATAGAAAGAAAAGAGTGAAAAAGGTGAATCTCCTTTTGGTGTTCCTAAAAATTCTTACATCCCAAAAAAGGATGAATGTTTACCAGATCACATTTCTTGAAGCAAGCCAGAAAGCTGTGAACTCTTCATGAACTACTTCTAAGTGATCTTTGATCTTAATCTTATTTAAATTTGACTGCTTTCAGTACTGCTCACTGCCAAATGAAGAAAGCTAAAATTCCGCGACGGAAAAAAAGGAGAAAAACAAAATCAGAAAAGAACCAAAAAAGGGGAAAGTGAAATTATCCAAAGCATCAACAAAACCCTTTTCAAAGGCAGCTTTTCAGCAAGAATTTGTTACAAACCTCTCAATACTGCTGACAATTTGCTTATCTCACAGGAGTAACATTACAGAAATAAAGAAACTCCAGTAGATCAAACTTTACTTACAAAACTGACAATTCTTTGCTGTCGCTGACAATTTTGGAATAAGATTTGTTTAATATAGAAAGCCTATTGTTGCTCTTTCATTTTTCTTAAATGGTTAGATTCAAAGCTGGATTACTTTTCCCTATTATCATTGGCTTAAGAGTTTTCTTGCTTTTATTGTGAAGTAAAATGTGATCAGATGACTAAGGCACTATTTTTAGTTTCTCCTTAATGACTATGTGAACTTCTCTTGACCGGTAATCACTGCACAGTTTGCATTTTAGATATTATCTGTTCTGAATGTTGATGAGTTCCAGAGGAACTGTTTTTAAGCTCCCAAAGATATAAGTGTTGGAACAATCTACACAGTACCTTCTCTTTGTTATTTGATGGGGAATAAATTCTTGTGCAGCTCATGTTTTCACCACATCTTTCATTCATCTGCTGTGGAATCCCTCGGCCCATTGCTATCAGAAGCACATTTCAAAAAGCCAGTAGTTTGAGCTGCTGCTAATCATAGCCTAAAGCTGTGTATGGCCCCATTTCCAAGGGCAGCAAATATATTCAGAGTAAGAAAAGAAATTCAAATACAGCTTTCCTTGTTTATTTTCAGAAAAATGCACCACAGTGCATCTTCAAATGCAGCCTGATCTGCACATATATGTTCATTATTTTCATGCTGCAGATCTTTGGTTTTGGTTGTGCAATTCAATGGCAGATAGCAACACAACTTTGCTTATATCATATTTCATATATTCATACACATGCAGAAACATATACCATATACAACAGATCTCAATTACTCAGCAGCATTCAGCATCAAACCAAGGAATAAAAATATGCAAATTGAAAAGTAAAATGTTATGAAAAGTTACTGTGCTTGAATAATGCAGGTCAAATTCTATAGCTAATGTCGCTTAGTTATGATGTGGAGATGTCGGCGTTGGACTGGGGTAAGCACAGTAAGAACAGCTTACGTTGCTCAGTTATACAGCGTGAATCAATTCACTTAGATGACAATCTCAATTAATGGCCTCTGTCTGGAAGGTTCAGGCTTTAAAGATCTCTGGTAATTAGGAAGGGACAAGAACTTAAAAATGGTTCAGAAACTGATACCAATATTTATGATTCAGAGACCAGCAGTCCTATGCTGACTCAAAAGGTCACGGATTGATTTGCTGGCCTCCACTGGAGCAGCAGTAGAGAATGTTGGTAGTATCAAAACCTTAGACATCCAGTGACAATACCATTGCTGAATCCTCCACTAGCAACATCCTGGCGATTATCACTGACCAGAAACTGAACTGGATCAGCCATATAAACACTGTAGCATTAAGAGCAGGTCACACTGGGAATCCTGCAGCGAGTGACTCCCCAAAGCCCGTCCACCATCTACAAGGAACAAGTCAGGAGTGTGATGGAATATTCTCGACTTGCCTGGATGAGTACAACTCCAAAAACATTCGAGTACTCAATACCGTCCAGGACAAAGTGATTCATCTACAGGCATTCAATCCCTCAACTAATGACTCACAGTAGCAGCATGCGCCATCTACAATACATCCTGCAGGAACTCAACAAAGATCCTTAGCAGTACCTTCCAAACTCACAACCACTACCATCTAGAAGGACAAGAACAACAGATGCATGGGAAAACCACACCTGACAGTTCCCCTCCAAGTCACTCACTTCCCTGACTTGGAATAATATAGGCATTCCTTCACTTTGTTCGGTCAAAATCTTGGAACTTCTTTCCAACAGTACTGAGAGTGTAACTACATTGAGTTTGTGTCTATATGACACAATTGAGTTTATGGCTATACGCCCTGTTTGTGAACACAACTCCCACTCACCTGATGAAGGGGCAGTGCTCCAAAAGCTTGTGGCTTGTGCTACCAAATAAACTTGTTAAGACTTTAACCTGGTGTTGTGAGACTTTTTACAGTGTAACTACACCACATGGACCGCAGCAGTTCAAGAAAACAGCTCACCAGCACTTTCTCGTGGACAATTAGGGACAGGCAATAAATGACGGCCGAGTCAGCAATACCCACATCCCTTGAATTATTAAAAAAAGTATGCAACCATTATGGTTCATGGAGGGGAAATTTTAGCCCGGGTTTCCATCTTTGCCTTCAGCTCCCTTAGTCAAAAATTCAAGTAAGCAAATGTCAGTGAGGCAGGATCAGACTTGGCTGTGCCAATTCCTACAGGTGGACAATGTGATAACACTTACTTTTGTTGTATCATCTTTAACAAAGCCACCAATAACTTCAGTGGGGGCAAGGTTTGATCCCAATTACCAATAGATACCATCAGTATTCATAACTGCATTTGAAAAGGAGAAACTGAACCTCCAATAGGAAAGATTATAGCATAAATGGCATAAGAACTACAAAGAAGCCTTGTAGGACATAACCCTTTGTGACTCTACATTATGTTAACACTAGAGCAGGCGTGCTCGAGGAATTATTTACTGGGAGAAAGGAACATCAACATGAAAACAAAACTACAGAAAAGATAGAATAATAAAGAGAAAACTGGAGCAACAAAGGTGTGAAAAAGAAATAAGGGAAACAACAGCATTAGGAAATCTTTGATATTGTTGTTTAATGTAAATCAGTAGCAATGCAGTTAGGAGGGTTGGTTGCTGGTGTGTGGGAACCATTCATTCGCTGCATCATACCTCTCAAAATTCTTTACAAATCCTTTCAATGGGTCCTTTCATCACTGAAAGTATCTGGGAATAAGTTAGTGAGAGGAACACTAAGGTACAGTGAAATAACTGTTTTCTAATTGGTTCCTGGAAAATTAAATGTTCTCCTGATCGGCAATTAGTAGAAAGACATAAGACCCAATAAAATATTAAACCACATTGTATTCATCAATCCTTATTCATAAATGTGAGTAACATGAGAACAGTTGTAAAGCATTCTACTTGTTGAAACCTATTTAAATGTTTACTCTGAACACCCCTCCCATGTAACAGTACAGCCCTTCCAGCCATCATTTATTCTTCGAATTCTCAGATATACATACATAAAAATATATCTACTCTAATCATCTGAAATCAAGTTAAAATTCAACCATTGTAAAATATAATGCTACACTAGTTACATGATGAAATTAGTAAATAAACCTTTAAATGAAACAACTTGCACCATTTTAAAGCAACTACAACAGAAGATTTGATACATTCACATACGTCCTTGTTTTGAGGATGTCATATAGAAAACGAAATGCTACTTGCTGATTTTTCAGAAAGCTATCATCATTATCATGTTAGCAGAAAGTGGAGGAGGGCTAGGGCTTAGAAAGTGTAGTCACATTCTGAAAGTAAAGACTTCTATCAAGCAAAATAAATTTGGGAGTTATAGACTAAATGCATCCTTGGCATATAGGCTGCTACATTATTTAAAGCTGAGTGATAGCTCCAGGACATTTCATAAACTCAAGCCCTAGGTTGTTCAGTTAAGGATAAACCTCCAATAGAAAACATTTTAAATATTCAAGTGGCTACTATCTATATAGCAGCAGGTTATAATTACTGAACCTCCATTCTGCTGTGATTTTATGAGTATGCAATTTCAGTAAATCATGTAAGACTACAATGCAGAAATTAGCAGATGCATAGAAATATACATAGAAAATAAAAACAGGAGTCGGCCATTTGGCCCTACGAGGCTGCTCCGCCATTCAATATTATCATGGCTGATCAGCAAATTCAATATCCTGATCTCCCCTTTCCCCCACATTCCTTGATCCTCTTTGCCCCAAGAGATATATCTAATTAATTCTTGAAATCAGACATTTTGGCTTCAACTACATTCTGTGGTAGTGAATTCCACACATTCATCACTCTCTGGGTGAAGGAATTTCTCCTCACCTCAGTCCTAATAGGTTTGCCCCTTATCCTTGAACTATGACCCCTACTTCTGGACTCCCCCACCTTTCTTTCTGAATCTAACCTGTCTAATCCTGTTTCTATGAGATCCCTTCCCGCTCTTCTAAACTCCAAAGAATATAACCTTAAACAACTTAATCTCTCCTCAAATGACAATCCTATCATCCCAGGGATCAGCCGCATAACCTTCGTAGAACAGATGTGATTGACTGACAAAATGCATGTTATGAACACAGCTGACTATTGGAAATATTTGGATCCACATTCAATACTACAACCTCTTTTCCTCATCAACTCTCTGTGACTCTATATCCTCCAATCAAATTGCTTCAAAATTCCTGTGTTTCTCAACTTTGTGCAGTCTTATTCCTTTCTGTTCTATCATACAACCTTCCCACCTCTGTCCTTGGTTTAAATCATAGCCTTCATGGCAATGGCAACATTTCAAATTTGCATGCCTCGGCACCTCAGGCTGAACTGCTGTGAAACTCCCAAGCTCCAACTATTTCTCTGGCTTCCCAACTGCCTTAAGTATTGCTATTCAACTATAAATATTAAATCAAAGGATCACAAAAAAAGAATGTGACTTTAAAATGAGGGCTGAGTTATACCTGCATGCTCTGCTGTAATTACCCTCTGCCCATCACTCTCTGAAGATCCACTTGTCCGATGTGGCACCATGGCAGATCCATCAATAAAGATGAATTTTGTATATTATTTGTACATCTCAATAGAATTAACAGGATATTGAAAGGTATGTGACCTGATTTTCGAGGCCCTGTTTGTGACCTTTGGCTGAGCTGCTGTGCTACAACTGTATGTATTTATTGCCCCTTCTGTGATGACCCGCTCTCTCATCTTGTCTGTTATTGATTGGTCTTCCTCAGCATGTCTTTTAACTGTGCACATCTGATATTTCCTTGTGTCTCAGCCTAATCTATCTTGTCCCTTTTTGGTTTTGAGAAAGGCATTTTGGGGCACTGATGTGCCATTATTGTATGGCCTACTGCTCTGCCTTCTTTACCTGTTACCTTTTGCCAAGCATGAAGGTGTTTTACCATGCTGCTCCAGCATAAGGCTGGGGCCTGACTGCAATTCCCCAATACCAAACTGCAGGCCTACTCCCAGGTCTCAGTTGACTAATTGTTGGTTAATGTTGGAAAAGGGCAAAGCGCAATCCAAAGAATAATTAACTGAAGGACAGCCAACTGCAATGGGGTGAGAATGAATCTGGTCCATACAAATTGAAAGCAAAGGTTGGCTGACAAAACTATGACTGAACAATGGACTGCCTTTAAAAGAAATAGTTATAGAGTCATGGAAACAGGCCACTTGGCCTAACTGGTCCGTGCCAACCATGGTGCCCTCCTAGCTAGTCCCAAATGTCCACGCATGGTCCATATCCCTCTGATCCTTTCCCACCCATGTACTTATTCAAATACTTTTAAAATGTTGCTATTGTACCTGCCTCAACCACTTTATCTGGCAACTCACTCCATAAACACACCACCCTCTGCATGAAGAAGCTGCCCCTCAGGCCCCATTTAAATTTTTCCCCTCTCACCTTAAACCTATGCCCTGTCATCTTCAATTCCCCTACTCTGGGAAAAAGGCTACGTACATTCATCCTATCTATACTCCTCATGATTTTGTACACCTTAATAAGGTCACCCATCATTCTCCTATGTTGCGAAGAATAAAGTCTTAGCCTGCCCAACCGCTCCCTATAACTCAGGCCCACTAGTCTTAGCAACATCCTCGTAAATCTCCTTTGCACCCTTTCCAGTTTATCAATGTCTTTTCAATAACAGGATCACCAAAACTGTACACAATACTCCAAATGCAACTTCGCCAATGACTCAAACAATTGTAACACCTATGCTAAATGCTCTGACTAATGAAGGCCAGTAGGTTAAATACTTTCTTCACCATCCTACCGCTTTCAATGAACTATGTACTTGCACTCGTAGGTCCCTCTATTCCTCAACACTCCCCAAGGCCCTATCATTCACTGTACAAGACCTACCCAGGTTTGACTTTCCAAAACTTAACACCTCACACTTATCTGTATTGAAATCCATCTGCCAATCCTCAACCCACTTCCCTAATTGATCAAGATGTTTCTGTAATTTTTGATAACCTTCTTTGCTATTGACGATCCAATTTAATTTAGTATCATCAGCAAACGTACACAATCACATCCAAATCATTAAGAGTCCCAACATCTACCCCTGAGGCACACCACTGGTCACAGGTCTCCAGTCTGAGAAAGAACCATCGCCTTCTGTTTCCTACCATTGTTGGACTTCTTCCTGTGACTTCTTACGCTGTTTACCTAAGTCCAACGCCGGCACCTCTACATCATTCCTACCATCAAGCCGATTTTGGATCCAAATAGATAGCTCTTCCTGGATCCCTTGTGACCTTGTGAACGTGGTATACATGGATTTTAGTAAGGCGTTCGATAAGGTTCACCATGGTAGGCTTCTGCAGAAAATGCAGATGTATGGGATTGTGGGTAATCTAGGAAGTTGGATCAGGAATTGGCTATCAGATAGGAGACAGAGGGTGGTGGTGGATGGTAAATATTCATCATGGAGTGCAGTTACGAGTGGTGTGCCTCAGGGATCTGTTTTGGGGCCACTGTTGTTTGTAATTTTTATTAATGATCTGGATGAGGGTATAGTTGGGTGGATTAGTAAATTTGCTGATGACACCAAAGTTGGAGGTGTGGTAGATTGTGAGGAAGGGTGTCATAGTCTGCAGGGAGACTTAGATAGGTTGCAGAGCTGGGCCGAGAGGTGGCGGATGGAATTTAATGCGGAGAAGTGTGAGGTAATTCACTTTGGTAGGAGCAACAGATGTGTCGAGTATAGGGCTAACGGGAGGACTTTGAATAGTGTGGATGAACAGAGGGATCTAGGTGTGTGTGTACATAGATCCCTGAAAGTTGGGAATCAAGTAGATAAGGTTGTCAAGAAGGCGTACGGTGTCTTGGCGTTTATTGGTAGGGGGATTGAATTTAGGAGTCGCAGTGTAATGTTGCAACTGTACACTACTCTAGTGCGGCCGCACTTGGAGTACTGTGTGCAGTTCTGGTCCCCGCATTACAAGAAGGATGTGGAGGCGTTGGAGAGGGTGCAGAGGAGGTTTACTAGGATGTTGCCTGGTATGGTGGGGAGGTCCTATGAGGAGAGACTGAGGGATCTAGGGTTGTTTTCGTTGGGAAGAAGGCGGCTAAGAGGGGATCTTATTGAAACATATAAGATGATTAGAGGTTTAGATAGGGTGGATAGTGATAGCCTTTTTCCTCGGATGGAGAAAGCTAGCACGAGGGGGCATGACTTTAAATTAAGGGGGGGTAGCTACAGGACGGATGTCAGGGGTAGGTTCTTTACCCAGCGGGTGGTGAGGGATTGGAATGCCCTGCCTGCTGCAGTTGTAGATGCGTCTAGTTTGGGGGCGTTTAAGAGATCTCTGGATAGGTTTATGGACGAAAAGGGATTGGTATAGGCTAGTGGGTCATTGTTTTTGTAACTGGTCGGCGCAACATCGTGGGCCGAAGGGCCTGTTCTGCGCTGTAATGTTCTATGTTCTATGTTCTAATCTTCCAGAGTAGCCTGCCATGTGGGAACTTGTCAAAGACCTTGCTAAAGTCCACATAGACAACAACTACTGGCCTAACCTCAGCCATCCTCTTGGTTACCTCTTTGAAAAACTCAAAGATTCATCAGACATGAATTCCTATGCATGAAGCCTTGCTGACTATCCCAAATCAGACCTTGACTATCCAAATGTTGACAGATCCTGTCCCTCGGAATCTCGTCCAGTAACTTACCAGCCATTGATATCAGGCTCATGGCCTGAAATTCCCTGGCTTGTCTTTGCTATCCTTCAACAGAAGGACATTAGCCACCACTGGGTCTTCACCAGTGGAAAGAGATGAACCAAATATCTCTGCAAGGGCCTCTGCAATTTATTCCCTAGCCTCCCAGTTCATATACAGTTAAGATATATGCTCACAAAAGGAATGGTAGAGCTAAGACATCCAAAGCTCCCTGGGAAGCAGGAGATAGGAAACAAGAGGAAGATGAAAAAGGATGCATATGGCAGATACAAGGTGGATAATACAACTGACAGTCAGACTCAATGTGGAGGGTTCGGAGAAGAACTTAAAAACATAAAATAAGAAGCAAAAAGAGGGTACGAGAAAAGACCAGCAGCAAATGTTCAAGGGGACTCAAAAATTATCTATAGGAATTTAGAGAGGAGGGTGGGAAAAGGAGGTGTGGGGCTAATTAAGGAACAAAAAGGGGATTTATGCATAGAAGCAAGGGGACATGACTGGGGTATTAATTTAATACTATGCACCTGCCCTACCTAAATCATGGTGAAAGAGGAGGTATATTAGACATCTGATTGGTTTAAAATTGATTGGATGGATTGAATTTACTTAAGTTTGATAAGATGCCAGGATCAGATGAGGTGCACCCAAGGATATCAAGGGAAGTGAGAGCTGAAACTGCAAACCTCCTCAGAGCACTGGAGAATTTCAGATGTTACACCTCTATTCAAAAAAGACATGTCCAGCAGCTACAGGCTTAGTCAGTTTAACTTTGGTGGGAGTGAAACTTTTAGAAACAATGATTTGGGACAAAATTAATAGTCAATTGGGCAAATAATTGAAGAAAGCCAACATGAGATTTGTTAGGGCAAATTATGTTCAACAAATTGTGTTGGGACTTTTTTGATGAATAACAGCGAGGGTAGATAGTGGCAATGTGGTGTACATGGACATCCAAAAGGCATTTGATGAAGTGCCACACAAAAAACTTGGAGCAAAATTAGAGCTCATGGTCTAAAAGGGACAGTTGCAATATGGATGCAGAATTAGCTGAGTGGCAGGAAACAGTGAGTAGTGCTGGATGGTTGTTTTTTGGACTGAGGAAGGTTCATTGTGGAGTTCCCTAGAGATGGGCATCATGACCCCTGCTCTTCCTGATTTATTTTGACTTAGGCCCTGGTGTAGCAGGCACAACTTCAAAATTTATCACAAAAAACTCGGAAGCATTTTGAACTGTGAAGAGAATAATTTCAAATCTACAGACAGGTTGGAGCAATGAGTAGACAAGTGACAGATGAAATTTAATGCAGAGAAGCGTAAAGTGATTCATTTTCATAGGAAGAACACGGTGAGACAAAATAATGGGGTGACATGGTAGTGATTAACACTGCTGTCTCACAGTGCCAGGGACCCAGGTTCGATTCCTGGCTCGGGTCACTGTCTATGAGGAGATTGCAATTCTCCATGACTGCATGGGTTTGTCCGGCTGCTCCAGCTTCCTCCCACGGTCTGAAAGATGTGTTGGTTAGGTGCATTGGTCATGCTAAATTCTCCCTCAGTGTACCTGAACAGGTGCTGTAGCGTGGCGATGAAGGGATTTTCACAGTTACTTCACTGCAGTGTTAATGTAAGCCTAACTGCAACACTAATAAATAAACTTAAATGGTACAATTCTAAAGGGGGTGCAGGAGCAGAGGGACCTGGAGATATACATGTTATATTATGTATGTATATAAATCATTGAAGCTGGCAGAATAAATTAAGTGAGTAGTTAATAAGGTATGTGGAATCCCAGGCTTTATTAATAAAGGCATCAAATAAAAAAAGCAAGAAAGTTATTAAACCTGTATAAAACACTGGTTTGCCCTCATTTGAAAAACTGCATCCAGTTCTGGGCACCAGGCATTAGGAAGGATATGAAAGGATGTGGAAAAGAATGGTTCGAGAGATGAGAAACTTGAGTTTGTAGACAGATCCAAAGAATCTGGGAGGAGAAGGTTGAGAGGAGATTTGATAGAGGTATTCAAAATCACAAGGAGACTTTTCACATTGTTGGGAGGATCAAGAACCAGAGGGCACAGATGTAAAATAATTGGAATAAGAGGCAATGGCGACATGAGAACACCATTTTTACACAAGTGGTGAGGATCTACAATGCGCTGCCTGAGTGTGTGGTGGAGGTAGATTCAATCGAGTCATTTGAAAGGAAACGTATTGTTACCTGAAAAGGAAAAGTATGCAGGGCTCCCTGGAAAAGGGGGAATAGCACAAGATGAATAGCTTCTGCAGATGGCCAGCACTGAAACAATGGGCCAAATGGTCTGCTATGTTGTAATCATTCTACGATTTTATAACCAGCAAGCCAATTTTAAAATCACAGGTGCTTATGATGAATTAGAATTGTAATTTCAGAACTGAAGTACCATTTGACCATTCAATATTATTGACAGGGGATCGATTTGGCCTGCAGGGCTGGCACTGGGAAGATGTAAGGCAGGCCTGAAGCAGTGGCCATTTGGCCCTGCTCAACATAAGAAATAGGAACAGGAGTAGGCTATCCAGCCCCTCGAGCCTGCCCCGCCATTCAATAAGGTCATGGCTGATCTGTCGTGGCTCAGTTCCACATTCCCGCCCTCTCCCCATAACCCTTAATCCCCTTGCCACCCTGGAGAACCATGAGGGAGTTA
The DNA here is from genome assembly GCF_965287045.1 of Carcharhinus amblyrhynchos. NCBI lineage: Eukaryota > Metazoa > Chordata > Chondrichthyes > Carcharhiniformes > Carcharhinidae > Carcharhinus > Carcharhinus amblyrhynchos. Next base: position 45,904,760 of record NC_137346.1, read on the forward strand.
CTCCTGAGAGGGTAGCTGGTTCTGGTTCAATGGTTGCTGAGACGTGAGATGATTTTTGGGGTTGTGTGGGGGGAAACCTGATGGTGAATGATTAAACGAAACTGTAGATAGGTGTGTGTGTGTGGCAACAAGAAGCATGGTAACTTTCAAACAGCCCCTAAAATCAGAGTCACCATTTATAAACATGGCTGATCTGGAACATACTCGCTACTTATCTGCCTTTGCTTTATATCCTTTGAACTAACATCTCACAAAAATCTATTGATCTGAGTCTTTAAATTTTCAGTTGATCCCCCAGCATCCATAGCATTTAGAAGGCAGCATGGATGGGGCAAGGTCCAAACTTTCACTACTCTTGATTGAAAATAAGCCTTGACTTTACTCCTGAAATGGTCTAGTTCTAATTTTAAATTTATGCCTCTTTGTTCTGGATTTCCTCACCAGAGGATGGGGGTTTAGAAAGAAAGAGTCCGGGACAAAGAAAGAAAATGTTAAAGGTTCCTTTTATGCGGACCAGGACAACAACCAAAGTGTCACCAGTGATGGTAGTTTGCAAATGCAGCATTGCATTTTCCCTTCATGCAAATTGCTGATATACTTTTCCTAACTTTTCCTTTTATAAATGCTTACAGTGTCCATTAGAAATGAACTAAAATGGAAAGTTAATAATGGAAAACTAACTGAAAGAATTAAAGAAATAGGGAAATAATACAGATGGAATGATCACAGTGTTGCATTAGAAAGCACTGTTCTGAGGTTAGGATTGATTTGTATTGTGGAAGCAACATTACACCTGGCCACGCAATGCCTGATCCATGAATGTCTGATGAGGCAATGCAGAGAGAATGTTGCTCTGTATCTAATACAAGTTCCAAAGACGTGGGAGCACTTGATTTGGACACGGTGCAGGAAGTGAGAAATTGCTCTACTTGCCTCAACTGGCATCTTTCATCTGCATCAACACAAAATCATTTAAAACACAAAAGTGAAATCAGAGACAGACTTAAGTCACACAAAAAAAAATACAGAAAATTTGCAAATAAAAATTCCTATCCTTTTTGATCATTAGACAACCACCAAGAGCAAAACACATTATTAAACACAACCCAACAGTAGGACGTTATGTTCGTTATTAGCGAGAAGCAACTAGTTACTACTCCCAACAGTGAGTCTGCCTGTAATTACATTGATCTCACACACATAAATAGTGCTGTAAATGAAACATAACTGGAATTGTTATAGATATTGGTCTCAACTTTTGTAATTAATCTTATATTAATGGTATATTAATTGTATATTTTCCAAACAGACCAGTAAGTGAAGAGTAACTCACAATTATAATTGATCTCTGGGACAATCACTTTATCTACCTGTCCACTGAGCGTGTGATCTGAATTAATCTTATACCCATTGAGAACACAATGGGTCTTCACACCAATGATCACAATAAGCATAACTGGGAGTGAGTTACAAAGCAGCAATTCTACTGAGACAAAGCCATAAACAGCAAAAGCAAATCTCAATTGCCTGATCTTCTGAAACCTCCAAGAAAATAACTAGCTCTTTCAAGTTGTTCCAAATGCTTTTCATTTGATACATTATTTGTGCTAATCCGTTTTGCACACATGATGTTGATCAGTCATTGAAGAAATTTTTTTCTTAATCAGGAGTGGAGACATTGTTATTACTATGGGAAGTTGACATCAATGGTACAATCGATTAGAGCAATCTGACAAAGTTAAAACTGGAGACTTTTCTCCACAAGCATTGACGGGGTCACTAGATGATTCTTAGAAGCTTATTTGCAACAGCGTTTTCATTGTACTAGCATTATATTCAATCTTTTTGATGTTATAATTTCAGTATTTAGCATCAAAGAGTTTGATAAGTGAGAGTGTGGGGGGTATAACAGAGCGTTGATGATGTTTGACCTGAGGAGTGACACACCACGTGATAGATCCTGCAGTAAATTACTAGGGAATAACACATCGAGTATATTACACTCTGTATGACCTCCATTTGTCAGGAATGTCCTTGGCAACAAAGAGCTCCTGTGCTTTGATGAAAGAGCTCATTCTGCAGCCTCAGCATTTAACAGCACAGAGACCAATCATTGCCCTGCAGACGTCTGACAAACTGATAAATGGAGGTTAGCACTTATTATGGTGCATGATGCAATCGCAGACCAATCACAACAAACATCTTGCTCATGTTTCCAGGGTTATTCTGTGATATATTTGTGTAAAACACTCTAGATTAAACAACGCCCGATCACAAGGTTTAAATTGCATCCTACGAGGTCTAGATATCATGGTAACCTTAATAAACTGTGATTTAAATAGCATCAGCTTAAGCCTAACAGCAATATAACCAACAAATAACAGAGTTAGAGTAGGCCACATTGAGAGCCACAAGAAAACTGACAAGCATCACTGTAACACTTGGATATGGAGAGAGGACAACAATATTCCAACTGTCTCTGTATTATTGTTATACCAGGTTAACTAATGGTATTACTGTACTCAAGAATGCTATTAATGGGGAACTCAGCACATCAATAAACATCTATTTTTGAGGACATCCTTCATCAACAAGCATTCTGATTAAACATTGGGATATTTATAGCATGGAACCACTCGCCGTACTTTTACCAGTTTGATGTTATTATCTGCAGTGAGGGAGATGATGTATATATGACCAGTTCAATAACACTCTCAGCTCTGAGTCACAGGACTGTGGGTTCAAGACCTGTTCTTCAATGCCAGTCCATAATCCAGGCTGACTTTCAATACAACCCAAAGGGAGTACTACATAGTCTGCAATGCCTTCTTCTAAGATGAGATGATCAACCCTATCAGGTGGGCACAGATGAGCCCCAGGCACAATACAAAGAAGAGCAGGGGAATTCTCCTGGCCATCAATATCATGAAAACAAAACATTTGTTTTGGTTATTTATCTCATTGCTATGTGCGGGACTCAGTTGTAATCTTCTCAGGGACTGGACTTCACTGGCTGAACTGTTCAAACTCATTAAAAGCATGATAAATACAAGCTTATTCTCTCAATTCCAAACTGTCCCTTTCAACGAATACATTCAGAATTTTAAAAAATCCCACTGTGACTTGATAGTTTTTTTTTAAGTTATAGCAAAAACTAATGATTACAACATGCTCACATTCTTGGTAACATTCACCACACCAGGGCTGCATCACGTGAATTGGATCTGACTCACCGATTCATGGAGAACAGCCAAGTTCAAATATCATTTGAGGTTACTGTTACTGCTTTAGCTCTCAAGCTGGCTTCCCCCATCCATTCCTCTGAGTCACCTGACCTGCATCATCTTGCTAGTGTCACAACTATTTCAGAAATTAATATAAATCTAGGGGTGTGCTAAAGGTTTTCATATTTTCACACATCAATAGGCAAATACAGATAGCCAAAACAAAGTACTGTTAACTAAGGACTAACAGATCCCAGATTCAACTTCCTGTACAGTCATCACATGATTTTGTCAGGATCTTGTATAAAGAAAACACAGGGCATGCTTTTAGCAAAATATCTGTTTACATGCATACTCCAAATGTGAAAACATATTCTAAAATTAGTTGCAATGTTAATATGAAAATAGGGATAATGAAAACAGTTTGATAAACAATTTATATAATTAGAACAACTTATATAATGTAATACAGTTTTGGGGGAATTCAAGTGAGAAAAAAAAACTTGTTTGCTTTTTATACAAGATGCCAGTTCACAGAATGTAATCACCCGTTCCCATTTAAAAGATGTGCTGTTACCTACCTAAGTTGTTGTCTGTCAGCACCTCTTTGACTTTCTTTGTGATGGCGTATGTATCGAGTTCAGGAGACATGGCTACCAGCTCCTGTATACTTAATGCTGACTGACCAGAAATTGGCAGTGATGATAGAACCTGAGGATCATTTGAAGGCTGTTCACACGGTTCTGGTGGCTTGATGTCCTTGCTGTTCTCTGTAGCTGTGGATTGCTGTGATGATAGTTCAGTCACACTCTTCACGGATTCAGCAGAGCTGACTGGAGATTCAGGAGCTGGGCTGCAACTAGCCGAGGTCTTTGGGGTAATCTCTAAAATGAAAGAATAAAAGATTTCATTTTAAAAGTTCTTTTTCTTTACTTACTACGTAACATTTTAACTCACATTCTATTGCAGGCAGTCCTAGACTGTTAGTAAAACGAAGCCACATTATAAAAGTAATATTTTATTTGTTCTATCAGGGATGTAAAATCAGACGTGTAATCAGGGGTTTAAGAGTATGGAAACACCATCCCATTAGTGAAGATGGTTAAGTCAGTGAGTAGCTGAGCCACACAACAGGAAGGTACAAAGTTCAATCCATGACCATAAAGTCTTTATGGCACAGGAGGAGGAAATCATTTGGCCCATATAGTACTTGCAGCTCTCTATAGAGCACTCCAATCAGTTCAATTTCCCTGCACTCTTCTGAAAGCCCTGTAAGGTTACTTCCCTCAACTGTCCATCCAATTTCCTTGTGCTAAACTCTCAGCAGTGCTTGTAGAATCTGAGTGATGGATGTCAAAACCACTGGGTTAGAGACAGGCAACTAAGGCAAGGTTTTTGCACTGCTGGCTCTCCAGAGATGCACAATGTGGATGCTCTTATGTGCTCACTCACGATCCCAGGAGAATACTTGGAAGACAATGCCATCTATAACCAAACAGTCTACCACACTTTGAACTCAAATATAAAGAACAGCCATGGCAATTAAATGCAAACCGCACCCAAGGTAACCAGCAGGCAGCTGAAAGGGCAAACTTGCAAAGCAAGAGTAGGGAAAATAAGAGAGAAGGGAAAATAATAGAGAGGAGAAATGTCTTGTGTGCATAAGATATAGTGCATTAGGAAGAGGCAAAGATCAATCTAAGCACCAATTCCAAGAAAGAGTGGCTGTGTGCAGGTGTTTTAAGCATGTATTCCCTGAATTGAAATAAACTTGGCACAAGCATAGTGGGCTAAATGGCCTCCTTGTGTGCTGTATCATTTTATGATTTGATGATTGAACTATCCCAGAATTTGGGAATTGGATGGGGATTTAATAAGGACAAAGAAAACATCTGAAATATCACATCATCGAAAACATTTGCGATGTAAGTGCAAAGTCTGAGGGAGATGGCTTTTCGACCTTTACCACTATAACTGCTTGGACTATATTCCAATGAATGGATTCCATATAAAACAATGATGACCTACAACAAAAAATATATCAGAATAACTCCTAGTTGCACTGAGTAACTTTGTTGGCAATAAAGGTAGTTTAATTATTTAAGGTTTCATTCTTTTGTTACATGTGGGGCACAGCTTGAATTGTTTGAAGTACCTTTGAAGAATATCATAAATTATGGTGATGCAATAAGCTAACTAAAAATCTAATGTTGTCTCTGGCAAGACAGTAAAACAAAATTGCTCGGAACCCTGTAGAACAGAAATTTATGCTCATTCATAAATATGCAGTAGTACATGTTACAACAGGGGATTCATGCCAAACAACTGTACATGTACACAAACTGGGTGTTTAGAAGTTTTTGACTCAGTACCAAAGCAATACTTTTACTTTAAAGGAAAACTGGCATAAGACTTAGCTTGGCAACTCTTTCACCCCTAAAACATCAGTTTGATAAATTAGCCAACAGTCAATAACAATAACCATTTGATAAATACACATTTCCTAAATCTGAAGGGCAAACTCAATAAGCAACTCAAATTTGAGGGATAGAAAAACCGAACAGTATATTTTTAATATACATTTCACATGCTTCTTACTAAAATATAATTGGTAATGAGAAAATTATGTTGTAACTCAACAATTAAAACATTACAAACTCTCAACATGTATCATTCATCCTTAAAAGACCTGATGCAAATCCAGGACACCATTCTGGTTTAAAACTATTTTTTAAAAAAATCATAGCAGCCAGAGAATTATGTGCCAAATTTGCTCTTAATTCACCCATGCGAGGGAGTAGTTTGGCAGATCATCCATCTTCCTCACTGTATGGTGTCAGAGATGGCAGAAACTCCTACATGATGAAGATATTTCTACTGAGGTCCATGTCCTTTAACCTGTATGAAGGTCAAACATACCACCGCTCAGCTAATGACATTCAGAGATTTTTTTTCCCTGACTTGTGTTAGTCCTGATTTCCTTCAGTCATAAACACGAGTAATGCACCTCGCTAATACAGTTTTTTTTCTTTTACAAGTTTCTCATTTTCAGCTGACAAATGAAGCAGCTACATTTTTGGGTTAAAGTATCCGAGAATACAAAGATGATTTCTGCCAAATCTAAAATAGGACATTAATGGGATTTAACATAAAACAAGATGCAGAAACTTTCCTTCCTTCTGCATTTCAGAGAAGTCTAACTTTCCATCTCATCTCTCCCCTTCCTTAATAAGACATTTTTTTTGTACTGATGCTGTCATTCCTGGCTACAGAACACAAGCTTGTGCTTTTGTGGTTCATTGTTACACCTGTTTTTCAGCAAAGGTTGATTGAGAGTATAGCAGGTGACATGGTGAATGTATCCCAGCTTGCTGTCCACAGCTCTATAATCAAGATAACACCCATTATGCCAGAAGTGGATCCATACATAGGTGACCTTGTTGATCCTTAAGAGATCCTGCTCTCTCCCTAGTTACTCTTTTGCCCTTTATGTATTCGTAGAAGCCGTTTGGATTCTCCTTTGCCTTATCTGCCAAACAAGCTCATGTCGTCTTCTTGCCCTCCTGATTTCTCTCTCAACTCTACTCCTACACCCTCCATACTCTTCAAGGAATCCATTTGATCCCAGCTGCTCATGCATGTGCCTCCTTCTTCTTGACCAGGGACTCAATAACCTGAATCATCCAGGGTTCTCTACATCTACCAGACTTGCCTTTTACTCTAAGAGGAATGTGCTTACCCTGAATCCTGGTTAACACATTTTGAAAGCGTCTCACTTACCAGACATCCTTTTGTTTTCCCAAAGACTCCCCCAATTAACTGTTGAAAGTTCTTGCCCGATGCCATCAAAAATTGGTCTTTCCCCAATTTAGAATGTTAACTTTTGGGCCAGACCTATCATTCTCCATAGCTATCTTAAAACTAATGGAGTAACGGTCACTGGCTCCAAAGTGATCCCTCTTTAACACATCTGCCACCTACCTTTCTTTATTTTCCAAGAGGAGATCAAGTTTTGCCCTCTCTCTAGTTGGGCCATCCACATACTGAATGAGAAATTTCTCTCCATCCAAGCCTCTGATACTATACAGTCAATGTTGGGAAAGTGAAAATCCCCTCCTATCGTTCATCAACTTTTTTCTGTACGCAAATGCCAAGATCTTCATTTGAGTCCACTCCAGTAGAATTTATATCACCTCTGATGAACGCGATCCATTTGCCTGCTCCGACTACATTCACCATGTGCAAATCTCTGCCTTTATGCTGCCCACTGAAGAATGACTTATCTGTGCTGGTGATAAGCGTCAGATTGAGCATCAGTGTTTGGTCATCAGTCTCCTGCTCTATTTCATCCATTCACAGATGCTGGGTGTTGCTGACTAAACCAACATTTACTACCCACCCCTAATTGTCCTTGAGAACTGCCCTTCCTCTTGAGCTTCTTACTCTTGCGCAGCAGAAAGGCACCACAGTGAGTTTGTGGTGAGGAAAGGGTAAAAAAGCAAGAGATGAATATTTCCACTGAATTGTAAATCAGACAAGACTGTTTGCTAAAGTGAAGTGCCATGTGAGGAGGCAGATTAGTTATGAGCTACTTCAATAGGTTTAGCCCCATTGCTGACCACAGATTAAGTTGTGGCTGCTCCAATGAGGGGAAGTGGTGGCACAGTTGCTGGATTAGTAATCAAGAAACTCAGAGTAATACTCTGGGGATCAGGTTCAAACCCAACCACAGCAGATGGCGCAATTTGAATTTAAACCCAGAATTTAAAGTCTAAATGATGACCATTTGGTTCACGAATGTTCTTTCGAGAAGGAAATCTGGTGTAAAGACTTAACAGGTTGGGCCGCTACTCATTTGAATTTAGATGAATGAGAAGTGATCTCAGCAAAATATATAGGATTCTTAAGGACAGGGCAAATAATACAGGATGTTTCAACTCATGGGAGAGTCTAGGACCAGAGTCTCAGAATAAAGAGGTACCAATTTAACACTGAATGAGGAGGAATTTCTTCTCTCAAAGGGTTGTTAAGTCTTTGGAACTCCTTGCCACAGAGTTCTTGTGTACACTTAAAGCTGAGATATACAAGATACTTGATCAGTAAGAGAATCAGCGAAAGGACAGGAAAATGGACATGAGGAATGTCGGATCAGCCATGATCCACGAAGACAAGCAGGCTTGAGGGGCCAAATGGTTTATGCCAGTTCTTCTTATAACGGCAACCACTGTTTCCTCCATGGGAGTGAAGATATGCCTGTCCCTCTCCGATTAGGAGCTGCTATCTGTGGTTTAACACCCACCTTGTTGTGCAGAGAGAGAGAAGTGTTTCACTCAGCGTAATATAATGTGTCTAGGTGATATGCTTGTCATAACTGAACAGCTCTCAGTGTGTATAAACTTGAAGCAGGGATATGGTGCCTGCAGCTTTTATATAAGCATAAAGGTGAGATGAGGCGATAAAATTGAAGATTGAGTCATCATTGATATAAAATGTTAGAATGTAAATGAAGGGGTAGGAGCAGGGTGAATGTAGCACTGCATGGGGCTAGTGTTTCAGTTGTGAGGATATGGCATTTGAAGGGCATTTTGTTAACAGTGACCACCCTTGGGATGCCATTGAATGTCTTCCTGCGCTGCATTCAGTTTCTCCAGATTACACTGCTCGCATTGATCTGACAATTTGCTCCTGCCGTTGTCTTTGCAGTGGGCCCCCTGTGGGTATAGGACCTCTCTCCCCCTGTCCAGCACTAAGGTGTCCAATGGCGTTGGCCCTCTGCCATGTTGCACTGTAGTCACTCTTTTTGCAGGACAGACTGTCTTCCTCAGCAACATCCACACCTAATGCAGTCAGAATACACCTCTCTCTTGCAGGCTAGCTTTGAGAGGTACAAAACAAAACTCTGATCTTTATGTTTCTTTCTCTAAAGAATCTGCCAAACCTGTTGAATATTTCCAGGAATTTGTTTTTATTTCAAATTTCCAGCATTTTGCCTTAGCTTTAAGAGGTGCCAAACTCCTGTGCAGTCACCCAGCGGAACATTTAGTGTTATTTAAACAGGCAGATTTCTAGTTGTCTCCATCATAGTGAACCTGCAGAGGTTAATCGCACGTTACCATCCGTGAGTCCATTTCCGAGCCTTACCCAATCTCCCTGCCATAGTATTCTCTCAGTACTAGCCAGTGTATCCTTACATCACTCCAATAAGCTAGCATTGGGTTGTATACCTCTAAGTGAATGTGGTTGCTGCAGGGATGTTTGGCTGCAGTTTCAAAATATGTTATCACTGGACAACACATCAGCCTCAATCTCCAAGTGGTATGAATCAGGGCACCATTCCACTGCCCTAAATCCACGCCGTGGAGCAAAAGATTTTTGCTGCTAATTGACTGCAGATTTAAGCATCTAAGACGGACTTCGTTGAAGATTCACATCTGATACGAATTTACAACCATTAAATGAACAAAGATTCTGATACATCCATTGGCCATACAGGATTCTGTCTCAAAGCAGCTGCTTTTAAGCTTTTCCATGCCTTTTTTTTAAATAAAGTTCAGAAACCAGATGAGTTTGGTATAATAAACTTGACTGTCTTCATTTTCTGCCTATTTGAACAGTCAGGATAAAGTCATTTCTTATTATTAAACTACTGTGCGAGCAGCTAGATGATGATGTCTGCAAGCATTTTTCACCAAAAATTATTGCAACTGACATTTCTACTGCTGGCATGCCACAAGGCACAATGTGCATTTCGAAAAAAAAGGCATTATTAGAAAGAAACAGAAGAGCATTCAGCAATATGCTGCCAGACATAATCACTGTTCTGGTTACTAAAATGGCAGAGAAGAAATGTGCAAATGCAGAGCTTTCTGTGAACTCTATTGTCATCTGCCACGGCTGCCAAAACAATGCCTATTTGTTTAGCTGGCATTATCTGTTTGTCGATACTATTTGCTATTAAAGCTACTGAACACCTCCTTCCTGTCGTTTGGTAATATTCCTGCAGCAAAATCAAAATCTCAGGATGCTGTGAAGAAAAGGAATCAAATAAATATTTTTTCGTAAGTGAACAAAGTGCTTTTTATATGACATAGATCACATTGCACAGATCCAGCATTTGATAATTAATCACAGTCCGTCAATTTTATCTTATCTTTGTGGAAAGAATTTTGTATTTTTTTCCCTCAAAAAAGGTTTCTGCAAGGGGCTGAACACTGATGTTTTCCATGATATCATGTGAACTGGATAAATTTCATGAATCTTTCACTTTACAATAAATAAAGACCAGAGCAGGGCAGATAACACTAAAAGCTTGCTGTAGACAACAATAGTTGCTAGTGCTGTCTTGCATGGAAACAAGCCCACTATTGTCTGCATAGAGAACGAGTGGGAACTGGTTACCTATACAACTGTGCCTAAGTTCCACTTGTGGTTTACTTGCAGAGGCCCATAGACTCAGAGGGCTACAATATCACTACCAAGGGTAAAGTGCAGAGAGCTCACAATGGCAAAGGATTTCAATGGGAAATCACCTCCAACAAAGCAACTGCCTGTATCTTAACTAATGGGTAAGCCTACATGGAGTCTGCTATCTCCATGGTGGATTTCTAAGGTAGTTATTACTGCCTATGCAGTCCAGGTAAGCAAACACAAATAGTTGGCAACCTTTATATGAGGAACTAGTGGAAATCCACTATGCCAGTTAACCACAGTAAACTTCAATTGCAAATGTCAGCCTTCATTTGCCTACAAATTCTCAAAATGGACAATGTCAATTAAGTTCAAAGACAGACACTTTAGTTCTCGAAAATCTTTTCAATAATTATTTTGCTGGATTAACAGTTACAACAGTTAATTAAGATTTATTACAGCATACTTTTTGATGGCCTACTTCTGTGCCAAGCCTAATTCATGCACTGTACCATTACGTCACCTTTCATTCCAAGTTCAGCCAGTCAGAGAACCAGAACCCTTGGTGTCATTAGATGCCATGCTAGAAAGGCTGGCTTTGGAAAGAAATCATTCTAGCAGCTGTAAACACGGCACAGTGGTAAGCACTGTTGCCTCACAGCACTGGGGACTCAGGTTCAATACCCGGTATGGGTCACTGTCTGTGTGGAGTTTGCACATTCTTCTCGTGAGTGCATGGGTGTTCTCCATATGCTCTAGTTTCCTTGCACAGTCCAAAGATGTGCGGGTTAGGTGGATTGGCCGTATTAAATTGCCCCTTAGTGTCAAGGGGACAAGCAGGATAAATGCATGGGATTATGGCGATCAAGCCTAGGTGGGATAGTGGTGGGTGCAGACTCAATGGGCTGAATGGCCTCTTTCTGCATTGTAGGATTTTATGACATTAATGAAACAGGGTTATCTTCAATTGCACTCTGTTGCCCATCAGAAACATCAAATATATGAATGAAAGCAGTTATCATGGTCAAAAAAAGTTTTAGTTTCGGCTTTATTTTTCGTAAGTTAGGCTATGGTCCCCATATTTTTGTTTATTCAAAGGCAGCTTAATGTCTGGTCATATTCCTTTTGCTTTTAGAGTGCAGGTCCCTGCATATGTAAATATGTAACTTCCAGCAAGCATAAGAGAGCAACATTGTGAACCTGACTAATAATCTTAAAATAGCTGTTGGCATAATTCTTTACACACTCAGAATTATTCAGCATGTGCTGCCCAGTCGCAGAATCACATCTAATGTTAGACATGTTCTAAGTTTTGCAAGCATGGAGAACAATAGCTTCCGGGTGCATGTATCATGGCAACACATTGACCAACCAAAGCCAACGAGCCAACAAATCAGCATCTTTTTCCTCATGTATTATAAACTAATTGATTACAACATCTTTCTCCGTGCCTAGGGAACTTGAAGCTTGCATTTCTGCATCTCAGAATCATCGAATCCCTACAGTGCAGAAGGTGGCCATTTGGCCCATTGAGTCTGCACCGACCACAATCCCACCGAGGCCCTATTCCCATAATCCCACGTATTTACCCTGCTAATTCCCCGACACTAAGGGGCAATTTTAGCATGGCCAATCAATCTAACCCACACATCTTTGGACTATGGGAGGAAACTGGAGCACCCGGAGGAAACCCTCAGAGACACGGGGAGAACGTACAAACTCCACACAAACAGTGACCCGAGGCTGGAATTGAATCCAGGTCCCTGGCACTGTGAGGCAGCAGTGCTAACCATTATGCCACTATACCGCCCTTGTCAGTAATAATTCTGCTACTGTTGATGGGCATTATAGGTGCCCTGTTTTGAACTGCTGGAGGCACGATCATCTCTGTGAAGCATCAATGGATACGGGCCCAGAGAGCAATCTTTGCCCTCGAGGACTTCATGGCACTGATGAAGGTCATTAAGGCAAAGTATATTTTGTTTCCCTCGATGCTTCCTCCAAGTAATGTTCAATATGGAGGAGCACTGTTTCATCCAGTGTGGGAGGCACTAATTGGTGATCAGCAGATTTCACTGTTTTTGCTTGACTGAAGACCGAGAGATTTATATTGTTTGTGACCAATATCAAAGACAGCCAATGGCATGCCCATCGAACTGTGGAAGTATCCCCACTTCTGGTGGTTTTATCATACCGCTGAGACAGTGATTCTTTAGAATGTAGTCACTTCTCTTGGCATTAAAAGCCAGTCACATTTGTGATATTGGGCTCAATGAACAAAGAAAATTACAGCACAGGAACAGGCTCTTCAGTCCTCCAAACCTGCACTGACCATGCTGCTCTTCCGGGGATGCCAGATTGGTTTGAAGTTCCTTCCCTGAAGGTAGTTGGCACAGCAGTTAGATTTTAACAGCATTCTGGAAGGAGGTGTGATTATTACTTCTGGAGCTAGCCCACAGTTACGGGTTTTCTTGAATTTAATTTCCCAACCTACACTGATGGGATTTTGACACACAGCCTCATGACCATCATCACAATATGAATGATATGGCTTCAATTATAATAATATTGCAGCATTTTTTTAAGCTATCATACGGGTTTAGGTGTTTGAGCAAACTAAAATAGGCGTAGATCATACTGGACACGGGGAGTACAAAACATGTAAACAATGTGTATTGACCTGGTTGCTTCCATACTTTTATATGACTTTACTTGAATATCATTAAAAGAGAAACAAAATGTTTTCATATTCACTGAATAAACAAAAAAATCGATAATCTTTGGAACCAAACTATATCTGGATAGAAACTGTCCGATTGGGAAGACGCAGCATGGTTTCTTGAATGGCAGGTCGCGTTCAACTAATTTACTGGAATTCGTGGAGGACAGAGCAGGCTCGAGGGGCCAGATGGCCTCCTCTTTCTCCTAGTTCCTATATTCTTATTGTGTACCGTGGAAAAACAAATCTCACCTAGTGGCTCTGGGTTAAGAAATGGGTCTGTAGTGGTGGTTAAAAAAGCAATAATTAGGACACTGGTGCTTGGTAAGAGGAGGAGTGATTGATCAGGGATCTCACTCCATAGAGGAACCTCTGATAGGAGTGCTCGTATATGGACAGAACAAGATTTGGCTGCAATGCCCTCTCCTGTCATCGCCTGCTGAGATTCATACAAGAACGATAGGCAATCAGGTAAGATGCAGCAGAGCATCTGGCATCAATGGAATGGTATCACAGTAAGGGAGCTATTGCCTTTGAGAGGGGAAGGGAGGCTATAAAATTGCAGGGAAAACGTGCTGGGCACAATGGATTTAAAAAATCATTAAGAAACCTGTCTAGAGTAAGCACAATACCAGATGCCTTCTTAAGTCTATTATGGGCATATTACATTTATGAAAACATATAATTTACATAAAATTCTTGGCAATGTGTCTTCATTGGCCATTATAAAACACTCCTGTAGTTGATTTTGATCAAACATTTATAAAATGAAGATACTTTATGCAGACCAAGAACTGCAGTGAGTAAAAGCAATTTATCATCTCTTCGCACCGCTGATCACATTATCAGTACACTCTTCTACTGCATTCATCATACAATCGGGCGATTATTTGCATATTAATCAGGCATCCGACCAGAAAGGACTGCTTGCCAGCCAAATGCTGTGCTATCTCTGGAGGAACATTCAGTAATTATCATGCATCAGTGTTATGATGTGGTAATTGATTACAACATCTTTCTCTGCGCCTGGGGAGTCCTCAAACTCGCCCAACTCTAGGCAGAGCAGTGCAAGTCTAAATTCCTCATTCAAGCACACAAACAAGGATGAGTTACAAAAAAAACAGATCACTGACCTTTACAGCAAACCGGGGACTGCACAGCTTTCTTAAATCTCACTATGTAACAAAGATACAAATACCTGGGCTGACCTGATGCTAAGGTATATTTTATACGTGTGCGTTTCTGTGTGTGAATCAAAGGTTGGTACTTTTTAAATGGTAAAATAGCAACACGAGAAATAAATCATCAATTATTTACCAGTGGAAAATGTTACACTTGCATAATTTCAGCTGTTAGTGGCCTCACTTTGTACTGTTTGCAATCTTGAAGTAAAAAGAACAACGCTCATTAAGGCAGCCAAGCATAATATAATGTGGAAGCCAAAGACTACAAGGGAATATGGATATGTGCTCAAATGCTCCACAATCGGAGCATGGCTGCATCTTAGAAATGTGAAGAAAGATAATGTCAATCCACAGGGTGGGGGGTGCGGGGGGTGGAGAGAGAAAGAGGAAGGGGAAACTGGAGTGACTCAAATAGAGGGACATTCTTGTGCACCAGAGAGCAGATGGTTGGTGATCAGGCACCCACTGGGAAATGTTACGTGACATCAAGGAAGCTCAAATGGGGGTGGGGGGGGGTTCTCTTTTTCTAAATATGTAACTTGCCATGTACTTTGTTACTTGAAATAGATTTTTAAAACGTCCAGGTGGAATGGAATTTGCTTTTGATGGTCACTGACACAATTAATCTTTTACACCAAGTCTTTAACTAGCCTACGCCTAGTATTTTGCATTCTATCACCTCCTTCAGGTACTATTAATACTGGTGCAATACAATTTAAGGGGATTTTTAAAATTACCTTCTCGTAATTTGTATTTATGTACTGGCAGTGTAGTGCTTTTTGAAGGGATTTTCTCACATATTAATTTACCCTGAAGAGAAACTATAGATTAATTTTGTCCTGCCTAATGTGAAATAGCAAAAAAATGGAGATTCTTATACTTTTATTAAAAAGGGATTAAGTTTTATGAATCCCTAAAGCAAGACAAATTATTCAGAGTAATACCAATGCCTTTAACAATACCAATTCTAATTAGGCACTTTCTGCTGCGTTAATGCTTTATACGGCTCCTCTGGGTATTCCCATTACCAGGCAATGCAGTGCGAGCGCATAGAGGAATGACGAATGATATCATGGGACAAACTAAACAAACATAAAATTCAGGCTCCCTGTGGGTCACTGCAGCTGCATCTTAAAATTGAGTTCAGCAGGTCAGGATCTAGTTCACTGAACAGCCTAAATAACACAGATACCTTACCGCACGGCTGAATCTTAGCGATTGAAAAATAACTTCTTGCTATTGTGCGTTAGGTATCATTAAGAGCCTTTTGCATTAAAATGGCTTTATAGCTTATCGCAGACAAAACATTTCCTTTCAAACGGTCTTCAACAATAAGTGTATCGGAAGTAATGTTAAAAAAAGGAACTAGTAAATAGATGTTATCCAATAGTTATCAATATGATTGATCTGCATAAACATTTAAGATCACTTTTGCACAAGACTAGTTAAAATCACATTTCATTTCATTGCCCTACTACAGACTACTATTAATAATATTAAATTGGAATTATTTTGGAAAATACTGTTCAAAATGTTTAATTCTTGGCATTTCTGTGGCAAATGTTGCTATTTCACTATCCAATAAGATTCCCCAACCCTGAAGAAAGCTTCCTTGTTCATTAAAAATGGGAATTATAGAGATACTCTCTTTGAGGTCAGGTGGCACAGTGAGGGTGCAGAGGGTAAATTAGCAGCAAGGTTCCTGGAACTGCCCCACACGATGAAGGGGACGGGGGGAGAGAGCGGGAATCAGAGGGAAAGCACTTGGGGACACTCATATGTTTGCTGCCACTGGCGATAACACAGCACTGGGATAGACTGAGTACAGTATCAATCCTGAAGACCCAACAGAGGAAAGAAAACAACTTCCTATTAAACAAAATTAAAATTGGTAAGAGGGAGGACGATTAGAGAAATAATTAACTTTCCACTGTTGAAATACTCTGGGAAGAACAAAGAAAACAAATGCAAATCAGTTCCCAGTTGATGTTCCATCTGAGGATTGCTAAATTTATTGAAGCAGAAAGCTGCTATCCACAATTCAACATTAAGATACAGTATATTCAGTACATCTTAGTGAAGTTTCAAGAGTGTTTCTTGAAAATGGAGATGGCCTCTATTTTTCACAAATTTATCACAATGTCTTTTGAAAGGGTAGGAAAAGACCTTGATTCATTAGAACAAATGTGTAACATAAAATATAAAACAGGTTCTTGTACTGAGACAGATTCTTCTCCCAAATGTAAAGCAATTTGAAAACGTAGACAATATAAGTCACTGTTTGAGAAATAGAGCTATTCCATGGGCATTTTACTACTCAACAACTTGCACTTTTATAGTATCAATTTGTAGATACATAGAATAATTAAGAGAAAAACGTGGATTTACGCAAGTGCAAAGGGAACATCATGCAAAGAAGGGTGGACAAAAAGCTTGGTTGGAAAGGTGGGTTTGGAGGGGTGGGTTTTAAGGGGAGGATAGTGGAAGGAATTGTGGAGTGAATTCTAAACCATGACACCTATAGAAGTGAAGGCACATTATTAATAATGAGGCAAAGGAAGGGAAATGTGCAAGATGAGAAGGAAAATGGAGTGTTCCACGAGAGGCTATAGGGTCAAGAAAAATAGATTATTTAGAGATTACTTAGAGATTTTCATGAGCATTGACAGTTCAAAGAACTTCACAGCCACATGCTTGTGAAGTGTCATCACTTGCTGTGGGAAATGCAGAAGAACAGCAAACTTGCACAAACAGCAAAGTGATAATGATCAGATCATCTGTCATTTTGTGATGCTGATTGAATGATAAATGTTAATCAGAATATCAACATTAACTCCCCTCTTGCTTGAAATCTTTTACAGATGCTGCCTCAGTTTAACATTTCACCCAAAAGACAGCACTTCAGACCGTGTGGCAATCCCTCAGTGCTGCAATAGAGTGTCAGCCTCAAGTTTTGTGCTCAAACCCTGGAA
Source organism: Carcharhinus amblyrhynchos (assembly GCF_965287045.1). Classification (NCBI taxonomy): domain Eukaryota; kingdom Metazoa; phylum Chordata; class Chondrichthyes; order Carcharhiniformes; family Carcharhinidae; genus Carcharhinus; species Carcharhinus amblyrhynchos. The sequence goes on from NC_137346.1 coordinate 45,922,266, forward strand.
TGGAATTTGAACTCAGAACACTGTGACTCAAGAGGCGAGAGTGCTACCAGTTGAGGCTAACACTCAAAGGTTAGGAAAGGTTACAAAGATGGGATAAAAATCATGTTGATTATTCAAACAATTAAGAGGTAAAAATAACCCATTACCAGGAAGTGGAGAGAAACAGGGAATGTTGCAAGTGAAACTGGAACTGGAAGAATAGAGATGAGAAGAGAAACATAGGGTGGGGAATGAGGCTGCAGGAATGGCAGTGGAAAGGAGTCATTTGTATATGAAAACAAAGATTTTGAAGTTGATTGGATTACAGGCCCAGTGAAGGTCAGATGAGCATAGGATTAATAGGAACTGCAACGTGGGTAAACATGCAACCAAAATTTTGGATAATGTGCAATTTGTGAAGAATAATTCCTTTTGAGGGTCAGGGCTTCTTTCTGAGTATTACATTGCTGAATCCCTTATTGCTTTGGTGGGTCAGAAAATGTTGGCCATCACATCAGAAACAAACTATCTTAAGGAGTCAAGTCATTTTAGCTACAATGTTTTAAAGACTTAAACTATAACATTTCATTGTGATTGTGTATAACCTACAACTTATTGATTATATGTCAGCTTGTAGAACCTTAGTCTCTCCAACTGAAAAACTACTCAACTAATCATGACAATGTTTAAAGAATGAACTAACACTATCAGAGAGCCATATAGTATTGTTGTAATGCTTACTGTATAAGACAACGTGCTTAAAACTAGGAAACTGTGAACAGAGGGGCAGTACCCTCTCCATCTCATGCTGGCAAGCTACAACCCTTGCTGATTGGGAAAGCAAGAGTACCCGAGAGTCTAAAACCTTCTAGCTGAGAATGAATGTCTGAGGCTTAACACAACTTAGTCCTTTGAGAGAGCTATATATGGTGTTACTGTTGATCATATAAAGAATTAGTACCTGGTGTTTTATTGAGAATTCCACCCCTCCCCCTTACCCAACATAACTCAGATGCACTGAAGCCATTTATAACACACAAACATAAAATGTCACAGTTCAGAAACAGACCAAGGCTGCACCAGTCTCCAGGGCTCCGAGTCAAATCCCACTCTCCTGCTTGCTTCATAGTCTTTTTAACAATCTTCATTCTCAAACAATTCTTTCTTTACTTCTCATGCGCGTTGCTACAATGGCTGTAACAGAGAATATACCTGCACCATGTTTGTAAAATATTTACTTCTAATCTTCTCTTTAATTACTGTGAGATTTAGTTAAATTTATGCCCTCTTGTTACCGTCTATTGATAAGTGGAAGCATCATACACTATTTACTATAGATCATGGCGGATAAGTTGACCTTAGAAATGTCAAAAAAACCTTCCAAAAATGGAGGTCGACTTACACGCCGAGTATAAAACATGTCAAGGCAGGCAGCAACAGGAATGCAAATACTCAGCTTATCTCCATTGGGATGCACTGAAAAACTGTACACCACTTACAAGGGAAGATGGAAAAGCCAAACTCCAGCAGCACGGTGGCACAGCGGTTAACACTGCTGCCTCAGTGCCTGAGACCTGGGTTCAATTCTGGCTTGGTTCACTGTTCATGTGGAGTTTGCATGTTGTCCTTGTGTCTGCATGAGTTTCTTCTGGGTGCTCCGGTTTCTTCCCACAAATCTAAAGATATGCAGGTTAGGTTGACTGGCCATATCAAATTGACCCTAGTTTTGGTGGGATTAGCGTGGTAAATATGAGGGGTTCCAGGGATAGGGTGGGATTGTTGTTGGTACAGGCTCAAATGGCCTCTTTCTGTACTGTAGGGGTTCTATGAAATGCAGTTTGTTCTGGTGCCTTGCAATAAACATGAATGCCAAAAAAAATCTTTCTGCCTGTTAGATTGCACTCAAAGGAATCTAGAGATGTATTGAACATATATTAAATTATTTTGCAAAAATTCAATTTTTTTCCCTTCCTCTCTAATATAATCTACTGATTGAAAAACCTCAGGGATCACTGATCTGTATTTGACGAATTGATGCAAATGTGACTCCATAAAAATGTCATCTTCTTTCTTTTATGAATAGAAATCATGCAAGTTCTGTTAACATGAATTTAGTTATTTATTAATCACTCAAAACTCTTTTTAGATGTGCCCCCAACTCCAGTTATCTCTAAGACGGTTTTACTGTTCAACAGTGTCCCTGCCTTGAATCTTAGTGAATAACAAGGTGCTGCAAATTACTGCAGGTTATGACAATCCCAGAGCTGATGTGATAAAAGGTAAATGTGCCACCCACGAGCTTTTTGTGAACTAAAACAACCAGGATGAGAAAGCTAACATATTTTAATTCTCGACATTGTTCCATTAAATTATTTATTCAAAATTTGTAAATCATCTTTTTTGTCACTATAAAGTTCAATCATATTTCCTTATAGCATGATTGAATTCACAGTCAAGTTTTGTTTCAACATTTTGAAAGAAATGATTTGAAGACGGAATCCAGATGAACCTGAGGAAATTTAATAGCAGAAAGAAGTCAGGGCTGCCTACACACTGACCACAGGTTGAAACATGTATTTAGATGCTGACAAAATGAGGTCATGTTATAAGCCAAGTGATACAATGTGATCCATTATTACCTGATCAAAACCCTTTATAACCTTAAAGACCTCTAACAAGATCTGAAGAACCTTCTCAGTTCTAGTGAAGAAAATCCTAATTTCTCAAGGAAAAATGATAAATGCTGTCAACACTGATGCAGCATTTGTGGGAAGAAAAAAATTCTTAGTACTTTAAGTTTACAATCCTTCATCAGTACAAGGGTAATGTGGCTGAAACGCTAACTGCTTTCCTTTTTCCGTAGATACGGATTGATCTGATCAGTGTTTCCAGTGTGTTTTAGGTTTTGTTACAGACTCCAGCATATCCAATGCTTAATATTTTTGTTTATTCCCTAGTTTACCGAGTTTCTCTTCCTATTGTAACCCCTCAACTCTAGTAACATGCAGGTGAATCGACAGTGCACTTTTCCAAATCTTTTACAACTTTCATATAATGGGGCACCCAGAACTACAACACATTAATATGGGCCAAAGAAAGCCATATGTAGTATCCATGCCTGTGCATCTTCAAGTTAGGAGCCGAGCAGCAGTTTGAGGTTCCCACTTTGTAACGGGGATGCCATGAAATAACTGGTGCCAACAGCACCCAGGAAAATCCGCTGTACATGAAACAATACAATACAAGAGGTGGAGTGCTTTTCCCAAACCTACAATAACAGAATTTAACTGCTGCCGGCTGCTAGTCTCCACCCTCATCCCTAACAAGGCAGTCCCTTCCAGTTATAGCTTCCTGCCCCACTCTTCATTACTCATGAGGGCTCCTCTTGGCATTGCAGTGACCAATTGCCAATTTCTCTTCAGTGGTGAGCTGCCGATTGCTGCCTGCAGCTTGCTTTAATGGTAACGAAACCCGGAACTCAGTATCAGGTGTGCCTTAGGTCTCACCATCTAACCTCTGAAACTGGTTTGCCCAAGTTCCCAAAAGTAAGTGTACCTGAATTTCTTGGTCAATACTCCTACTGCAGCCTAACTAAGGCCCTGCAGAAGTTAGCAATTGCCTCTTTGATTCTTCACCAATTCCAAACGCTATTCTGGCCGTAACAATATAGATTAAGGGTCAAACCCTCCCGTTCTGTTATTAAGTGGATAAACTCAACAACCAAGAGGACACAATCTCTACAGTTCTGAAGATTTTGATGTTGTATTACGAAGTGTGCATATGTCACCCCAAGAAGCCAAAAAATCTAAAACAAATCTGTTTTTCTACTATATTCCCTTTAAATGGATAAATGTTGGGACTGATAAAATGGTCACATGCTGCTAACTTTAGAAGATTCAAAGCCATTCCAGTGGACAAACACCAACTCATCATCCTCCTCAAATGTGACACCATTTTTCATGGTCAGAATATTCCGGAGCATAGGTCAAGTAGATGAAATGTTTGCACCAGCCATTTCTGGACAAAAGCATGGATGTTAGGGAACTTGGGGAAATAAATAGTGATGTCTTCAGGAGTGTACATATTACAAAGGTGGTGGTGCTGGAAGGCTTAAAACACATAAATAAAAACATAACATAAGAAATAGGAGCAGGAGTAGGCCATCTAGCCCTTCGAGCCTGCCCCGCCTTTCAATAAGATCATGGCTGATCTGTCGTGGCTCAGTTCCACATTCCCGCCCTCTCCTCATAACCCTTAATCCCCTCGCTTATCAAAAACCCATCAACCCGTGTCTTAAAAATATTTAGCGAGGCAGCCTCCACCACTTCAATGGGCAGAGAATTCCAGAGATTCACCACCTTTTGAGTGAAGAAGTTCCTCCTCAACTCCGTTCTAAACCGCCCCCCCTTTATCTTGAGGCTGTGCCCCCTAGTCCTACTGTCCTTTCTGAGCGGGAAGAGTCTCTCCACCTCTATCCTATCCATCCCATTCATCATCTTATACGTCTCAATGAGATCTCCCCTCATTCTTCTAAACTCTAACGAGTACAAGGCTAGTTTATTCAGCCTCTCCTCATAGCTCAACCCCCTCAACTCCGGTATCAGCCTAGTAAACCTCCTCTGCACTCCCTCCAAGGCCAAAATATCTTTGCGTAAGTGCAGCGACCAAAACTGCACACAGTACTCCAGCTGTGGCCTCACCAATGCCCTATACAGCTGCAGCAAGACCTCCCTACTTTTATATTCAATCCCCCTCGCTATGAAGGCCAGCATCCCATTCGCCTTCCTGACCACCTGCTGCACCTGCAGGCTGGGTTTTTGCGACTCATGCACAAGGACCCTGAGGTCCCTCTGCACCGTCGCCTGCTGCAGTTTTTCGCCACGTAAGTAATGGTCCTTCCTACCAAAGTGGACCACCTCACACTTGCCAACATTAAATTCCATTTGCCAGTTCCTGGCCCATTCGCCCAGCCTATCTAGATCCTTCTGCAGACTCTCCACACCCTCCGCGCAATTTGCCGTTCCACCAATCTTGGTGTCATCAGCAAATTTCGACACCATACACTCGGTTCCCTCCTCCGTAGATAAATTCCTGGGACCTGATGAAGTGTATCCCAGGACATTGCAGGTCCCCTGGCCAGATATCTGAATCATTGATAGTCACGGGTGAGGTGCCTGAAGATTGGAGAGTGGCAAATGTTGTGTCTTTGTTTAAAAAGGGCTGCAGGGAAAAGCCTGGGAACTACAGGCCAGTAAGCCTCACATCTGTGGTGGGTAAATTGTTGGAAGGTATCTTGAGAGGCAGGATTGACAGTTATCCAGAGATGCAAGGGCTGATTAGGGACAGTCAGCATGTGAGTGGAAAATCATGTCTTACCAATTTGATACAGTTTTTTGAAGGGGTAACCAAGAAGGTAGATGAGAATGGTGCAGTTGATGTTGTCTACGTGGACTTTAGCAAGGCCTTTGACAAGATACTGCATAGTAGGCTGTTGCACAAGATTAAATCTCATGGGATCCAGGGTAAGGTATCTAAATGGATACAAAATTGGCTTCTGTCGGGTGGTTGTAGAGAGTTGTTTTTCAAACTAGAAGCTTCGGACTAGCGGTGTGCCTTAGGGATCACTGCTGGGTCCACTGTTATTTGTCATTTATAGTAATGATGTGGATGAGAATATAGGAGGCATGGTTAGTAAGTTTGCAGATGAGTAAGTTAGTAAGTTTGCCAATTCCCAGCTTCGGTCACTGTGTGTGTGGAATTTGCACATTCTCCTCGTGTCTGCATGGGTTTCCCCCAAGTGCTCCGGTTTCCTCCCACAGTCCAAAGATGTGCGGATTACGTTGATTGGCCATGCTAAAATTGCCTTTAGTGTCCTGAGGTGCTTAGGTTAGAGGGATTAGTGGGTAAATAATGTAGGGAATTGGGGCAGGACCTGGGTGGGATTGTGGTCGGTGCAGACCTGATGGGCTGAATGGTCTCTTTCTGTGTTGTAGGGTTTCTATGATTTCTATGACACCCAGATTGGTGGCATAGTGGACAGTGAAGAAAGTTACCTCCAATTGCAATGGAATCTTGATCAATTGGGCCAGTGGGTTGACAAATGGAGTTTAATTTAAACAAATGCAAGGCGATTTTGGTAGATTGCACCAGGGCAGGACTTACTCAGTTAATGGCAGGGCACTGGGGAGAGTTACAGAACAAAGATCTAGGGTACAGGTTCATAGCTCCTTGAAAGTGGGAGTCACAGGTGGATAGAGTGGTGAAGAAGGCAGTCAGCATGCTTGGTTTCATCAGTCAGAACACTGAATACAGGAGTTGGGACGTCTTGTTGAAGTTGTACAAGACATTGGTAAGGCCACACTTGAAATACTGTGTGCAATTCTGGTCACCCTATTATAGAAAGGATATTATTAAACTAGAAAGAGTGTGGAAAAGATTTACTAGGGTGCTACCAGGACTTGATGGTTTGGGTTATAAGGAGATTCTGGACAGGCTGGGCTTTTTTCTCTGGAGCGTAGGAAGTTGAGGGGTGACATTACAGAGGTCTAAAAAATAAGATCAGCTGTGCCCCTCATTAGCTTTTCCCAAAATTGGGGAGTTTAAAACTAGAGGGCATGGATTTAAGGTGAGAGGGGAGAGATACAAAAGTGTCCAGAGGGGCAATTTTTTCACACATAGGTTGGTGAGTGTCTGGAACAAGTTGCCAGAGGCAGGTACAATGTTGTCTTTCAAAAAGCATTTAGATCATTACATGGGTACGATGGGTATAGAGGGATGTAGGCCAAATGCGAGCAACTGGGATTAGTTTAGGGATTTTAAAAAAAAAGGGCGGCAAGGACAAGTTGGGGCGAAGGGCTTGTTTCCATGCTGTAAACCTTTATGACTTTACCGTGACTCCTCATCTCCAAGACTGTATTAATGGTTTCACAGTTATCTGCTCAAAATACAATGGGGTTTAACAAGGGTCCCTCAAGTACACTGTTAGTTGAATGGTTTAACCTGGAACCACCTTGTCACATGGCTGAGCTAATTATACAGCTTCTAGATTCTGTCTTCAATTCTTGTTTAACCTCGAGGGGGAAGTGGGCTCCAGGCCCGCAGCCTACCTCTGACTTCCTTTTCCGTCAAATTGGGATCACCAGAAAGGACCTTGCATTTCACTGACAAAGTGAACTAATTTCCACAATACAACAATGCTTTTCTGCAGCTTCAACTGACTTCTGAGGACAAAGAGCAGGCATTCTGCTGGACAAAGCCACCTCAAAGAATCTTCACTGAAACTCTGACTTTCTGGACTCCAGACACATGAATTAATGCCAATACCTTTTTGATTTCCAAGTAACTCACAACTAGTAACTTTGATCCCTTTCTTTCTCTGCGTTTTGGACTTGTAGGCTCGAGTCGGAATGTGTCTGGCGATTCATACCTCAAGTTTTGAACGTGCTAGTAAATTTTAGTTTTATTTCACCTTAAAGACTTTGCTGCGGGGTTATTTCTAACCTGATAAACTGAGGTTTGGGAAACACACCACTGCCCATTACAATAAGGGAATGATACAAAGCAAAACAAATGAAATTAGAAATTTAAACTGCCGCTGTCTCGGGCAGAATAGTGGAACAGTAATAATAATTCAATACAATTCATCTTTGTGTCCGTAACACACAACAAAAAATAATAAAACTTACACTCATTCAATTTCTTTGGTTAAAATATCAAAACACACATTACAAAACAAATTGTAGTGATTGTTATATATGTTGGCACAAGCTTCAGACTGCTCACTATGGAAGACACAGTAAAAAGTCTGACAACACCAGGTTTAAGTCCAACCGATTTATTTGATAGTACACAGACTTTTTACTGTGTTTACCCCAGTCCAACGCCGGCACATCCACATCATGACCACTATGGAAGATGCATAACTTCTCTGTAAAATGTGCAATTTACCAGAGGGTTTGAGTTATGAAGAATGACTACAGTAACTAGGGTTGTACTCTGTCAAATCAATCATATTGATGGGGAGATTATAGGGGGTCTCAAACTGATAACAGTGACAGCCAAGATAATATAGTTATAATCACTGGTTGGCACAGAAATGCCAACAGCCATGATATCATGGTAACATACAACAGTACAGGCCCTTCGGCCCTCAATCTGATACGTGAAGGGGCAGATTATAAAGTACAACAAGCACCACAGAGACATGCCATTCAGCCCAATTGATGTGTGCCAGTACTTATAAGCCTCCTTCTACCCAATGTCATATAATCCTAATAATATATTTTTCTTTTGCCTCATGTGCCAAATAAGCTTCTCCTTAAACAACTCGTTATCATTAATAGAACATTACAGCGCAGTACAGGCCCTTCGGCCCTCAGTGTTGCGCCGACCTGTGAAACAAATCTAAAGCCCATCTAACCTACACTATTCTAATATCATCCATATGCTTATCCAATGACCCTTTAAATGCCCTTAATGTTGACAAGTCCATTACTATTGCAGGAAAGGCATTCCATGCCCTTACTACTCTGACATCTGTCCTATATCTATCACCCCTCAAATTAAAGCTATATCCCCTCATACTAGCCATCACCATCCGAGGAAAAAGGTTCACACTGTCCATCCTATCTAATCCTCTGATCACCTTGTATGCCTCTATTAAGTCACCTCTTAACCTTCTCTCTAATGAAAATAGCCTCAAGTCCCTCAGCCTTTCCTCATAAGATCTTCCCACCATACCAGGCAACATCCTGGTAGATCTCCTCTGCACCCTTTCCAATGCTTCCACATCCTTCGTATAACACAGCAACCAAAACTGTACAAATTCTCCAAGGGTGGCCACACCAGAGTTTTATACAGCTGCAACATGACATCATGGCTCCAAAACTCAATCCCTCTACCAATAAAAGCTAACACATTGTACACCTTCTTAACAACCCTATCAACCTGGGTGCCAACTTTCAGGGATTTATGCACATAGACACCGAGATCTCTCTGCTCATCCCACTACCAAGTATCTAACCATTAGCCCAGTACTCTGTATTCCTGTTACTCCTTCCAAAGTGAATCACCTCACACCTTTCCGCATTAAACTCCATTTGCCACCCCTCAGCCTAGCTCTGCACTTATCGATGTCCCTCTGCAACATCCTTCCACAGTGTCCACAACTCCACCAACTTTAGTGTCATCCGCAAATTTGCTAACCCATCCTTCTATCCTTCATCCAGGTCATTTATAAAAATGACAAACAGCAGTGGCCCAAAAACAGATCCTTGCGGTACATCACTAGTAACTGAACTCCGGGATGAACATTTCCCTTTAACTACCATCCTTTGTCTTCTTTCAGCTAGCCAATTTCTGATCCAAATCACAAAATCACCCTCAATCCCATGCCTCTGTATTTTCTGCAATAGCCTCCCGTGGGGAACCTTATCAAACGCTTTACCATAAACACCACATCAACTGCTTTACCCCCATTCACCTCTTTGGTCACCTTCTCAAAGAACTCAATAAGGTTTGTGAGGCACGACCTACCCTTCACAAAACCATATTGACTATCCCTAATCAAATTGCTCCTTTCTAGGTGATTATAAATCCTATCTCTTATAATCCTTTCCAAAACTTTGCCCACAACAGAAGTAAGGCTCACTGGTTTATAATTATCAGGGTTGTCTCTACTCCCCTTCTTGAACAAGGGGACAACATTTATTATCCTCCAGTCTTCTGGCACTATTACTGTAGACAATGACATCATAAAGATCAAAACCAAAGGTTCCGCAATCTCTTCCCTAGTTTCCCAGAGAATCCTAGGATAAATCCTATCTGGCCCAGGGGACTTACCTATTTTCACACTTCCCAGAATTGCTAATACCTCCTCCTTATGAACCTCAATCCCATCTAGTCTAAAAGCCTGCATCTCAGTATGCTCTTCGACAACATTGTCTTTTTCCTGTGTGAATACTGACGAAAAATATTCATTTAGCATCTCTCCTATCTCTTCGGACTCCACGCACAACTTCCCACTACTGTCCTTGACTGGCCCTAATCTTACCCTAGTCATTCTTTTATTCCTGACGTACCTATAGAAAGCTTTAGGGTTTTCCTTGATCCTACCTGCCAAAGACTTCTCATGTCCCCTCCTGGCTCTTCTTAGCTCTCTCTTTAGGTCCTTCCCGGTTAATCTGTAACTCTCAAGTGCCCTAACCAGGCCTTCATGTCTCATCCATACATAAGTTTTCTTCTTCCTCTTCACAAGAGATTCAACTTCTCTAGTAAACCACGGTTCCCTCGCTCGACCACTGTCTCCCTTTCTGATAGGTACGTACTTCTCAAGGACACGCAGTAGTTGTTCCTTGAACAGGCTCCACATTTCAATCGTGCCCATCCCCTGCAGATCTTGTCCCCATCCTATGCAACCTAAATTTCATCTAATCGCATCACAATTTCCTTTCCCCTAGCTATAACTCTCGCCCTGTGGTATATTCCTATCCTGTTCCATCGCTAAACTAAACGTAACTGAATTATGGCCACTATCACTAAAGTGTTCACCTACCTCCATATCTGACACTTAGCCTGGTTCATTCACTTCAATTACTTTGTACCAGTTGCATATTCCAGATGAAGACATTTGTTCCGATTTCCTTGTTGGATTTTTTTGTGACTGTTATATTTATGGCTCCCAGTTTTGGTCCCCAGAACAACCACCAGAATTTATATAGTATCCTTAACATGGTAAATCATCCAAAGCAACTTCACAGGAGCACAATCAGAGTTTGACACCTAGCCACACTAAGAAATATTACAAAAAAAATGAGCTGAGAGAGACCATATGGGGAAATAGGATAGTAATGACAAAAGATGTGAATTTAAAGCCATGACCTGGGGAAATGGCAAAGGCAGCCTGAAAAATAGTCTCAATCTTTGTCACAAGATGATAAGTAAAAATAGTTTCTCTACATCCACTCCTTCAAAATATATTTACAGTGAGCCCTCAACCTTAGCCTTTCCAGAGAAAGGAACCCTAGCTAGTTTAATCTTTCCTTTTGAATATAACCTTTTAATTTGATATCAATCTATCAATTTTCTGCACCTTTCCCAGTGCCTCCATATCCTTTGTATAATACCTTCTTGATAGTCACTTGGGATCAAGGATGACTTGCATCCACTCCATCTTGAATACCTTGAAGACATCCTTAAGGTGTTCTGTTGTCCTGGGAGTCTCCTGCCACAACAGATTCCTGAGGAGAGCAGTTGTTCCTGAAGTCTAGTAACAGACAATCAAATGACATTTTGAGTGACTGGCACCTCAATGCTGGGCATGTTGGCTTGAGAGAAGACTGTTGGACTGTTTTCTTGTCATTGAATGTGATGGCACCACCTGTGGGATATCCAAGTCTCTGATTTTTTTTTTTTAAGGGCATGGAGATCACTGCTGCCTGGTAAATCAAGGGCTTAGTCCTGGGTTGGAGGTTCTGGTCCTTAAATATTTAATATCTGGCTCATTCAGCTGAATGCTATGTTGTCATTTTGGAGGCAATAATGAATTCCATTCTCTATGCCTGCCTTTGCAAAGATGAAGACTTCCTTCCTCCTTCCATGCCAATCATGGCCTTTCAGAGATTTTCTCCTTCCTGACTCTGGCAGTGACCCATCTCTGAAGTGATTCAATCTATCATTTACTAGCAATCAGGCAAGGGAATGCTCAAGGTCAATCTAGTGTGTTGCCTCAAGTGTAGGAGCTCATACTCTGATGATGGTGATACACTGATTCCTCATCAGGGTGAGTCAGTCAGCCACGAGGCACTTGCTTATCCAAGAGGGGGGAGCTGCTGTGGTGCCAGGCAAGCTCGTTTTCATTGAAGTCTACACCGTGGAGGTGTTGTTCCTCTTCTGGAAGATCCTTTCAGGAAAAGATGTGGCTGCCACCTAGCTCCTTCAGTTGTCCTTCTGCATGCTGTGTCTCACATAGGTGGTAATATCAATGTCGAGATGCCTGAGTTCCTGAGCTATGAAGGCAGTGCAGACCTCAGAACTGACCATGAAGATCCTGACGTTCCAGGTTTCAAACTTCATTCGAACAAATAGAAGATGCCCATGCACGACCACCACATGGTCTCGACATAGTGAGGCCACGATCCAATGACGAAAGGGTTCCTATGATAATTGGTGACCAAATACTGCTGTAAAACATGAGCATGATCTTGACACAGCAGGTGCACTTGTAGTTGCAGGGACACTCATCCACTCCCACATCTCCTTCCCCATCGCCAGATTCTGACTTTCTCACTTGTGCCACACCCTTCTCCCACATTATCCCCTCACCCGGCCAGATGTTTGCCGTAGGAGTCCACAAAGTGGCAGCTTAACCCATCCCAGCACAGCCTATGCAAAGTGACACCTTGGCAACACAAAATGGTGACACTCCTCTAGAAAATAATCTTTTGTGAGCGCCACAAAATGACAGCCATCTCACGTTCATAAAACGATGATCCACTCCGAGAAAGGGACAACTATTCCTGACCTACGGACACAACACAAAGACAAAACAGGCACAATATTCTAAGTTAACAAAACTGAGGCTCATGGAATAGCAGGGTCAGTACCCAATTAGATCAAACAAAAATTGGCTTGAGAGAAGAGTGATTAAATTAAATTATTTAATTTTTTAGACTGGAGGATGGTAGAAAGTAATGTTCCCCCAGGATCAGTGCTAAACGTTTATTTTTGTTTTATATAAATGACTTGAATGTTAGACTAGAGCGTAGAATTTCAAAATTTGCTCTGATATCAATTTGGAGGGATGATAGACAGTGAGGATGACATGAACAACATGACATAGATGGGCTGGCAAATGACAGATGAAACATAATACTGATTAGTATGAGGTGATATATTTTGATAGAAGAAATAGGAAGAGGCAATATACACTTAATAGCACAGTTCTAAAGAGCGCGCAAGAACAGTGTTATTTGGGAATGCATGTGGCAGGACACATTGAGAAAATGCTAGCAAAGCATGTGACAGCTTGGGTGAGGTAGACCTTCTTTATGCAGCAAGCTATGGATCTCATTACCTATGAGAGTGGTCAATAATTGCAAAAGGAAAACTTGATAGATGCTTAAAAGAAATAAACTCCAGAGAAATGGGATGGACTGGACTGTTCTGTGGAGCTCTGGCATGGACTCAATGGGTCAAATGGCCTCCTTTTGTGCCGTAACTGTGGCTTTTGAGTGTGGCCTAAGCAAGGTTCAATCAAAGTGTATCATAATTGCTCTGTTTTGCAAATCTTACCCTTCAGAAATGAAACCTAATGTTTTGCCTCGTCTCTCTATGACCATATTAACCCGCGGCCCTACTGTGTGATTTATTGATCAGTGCCCTCAGATCCCTTAGCTCCTCTGCCCCATTTAGATACTTAACTTCCAAGTAATAAGTTGCCTCCTTATTCATTCTATTAAAATGCATCACCTCACATTTGTTTATAATAAAATTTATTTGTTAATTACACAACTATTTTGATTGAAAATGCCGTTTTCATGCAAAAATAACTGGAATGCTTTACCATTAATAGAATTGATGCTAAATTGATTAGAATGTTCAAAATGATTAAATTATTTGCTAATTATTAAAGAAAGAAAAATATGGAAAGGTAGGAAGAGAGCAGAAAAATGGGACTAATACAATATAAAGAAACTTTTTTTAAACTAAAAGGTATTTCCTGTAACTATGGTAAAAAGATCTTCTGTGTCATTATGGCTATGTGAACAGCCACAAGATAGTGGTCAATAATTCAACTGAATCCAGTTATGTTTTAATACTATGCATACACATGGTCTCTCGGGCCTACCTTGTCCCGTTTGCTGGATCTGGGATGGAAGAACGCTCTGTCCCAGCTCACCGTTCAGCCATAGCTGCATACGAATAAAGGGTTCTCGGCCTTTCTGAGTCAGTTTACTCCAAGGCTTAGGCCTAGATAGCATGTCACTGACACTCCCCTGTGACAGTCCCAAAACCTAAAAAAAAGAGCAAGGGCATGGCAAAGAAAAACAAAAAACTTTGTGAGTAATTGTGCCTTTTAATTTTTTTGACTTTGCTAATAAAGAAAATGCTACATAGTTTTACATTTATAAACATGCAAAATGCATCCAAGTGTTGAAAGTCATTTCAAGGATCACAAGGTATTTTGATGGGTTACTGATCCAGATTTCAAAGTCACTGATGCAGACAGCTATAAGCAAAGCATCAATTTTCTGGCAGTAATTTGGATCACTGGTGTTATTTATCTCTTACTCCATTTTCCATAATGTTTTCAATAATTTCATTTGCTTTCCTTGTTCATTTATTTTTCTTTCTTCTTTGTCTTTTCAACCCTTTTCCCTTCCTTGCTTCCATGCATCCTGTGTTTCAGCCACTTATCAAAATAATCCCAGATAATGTTCCAATTCCACATTTTTGTAGTAGAAAATGAATTTCGCTGTACAACACTCTACTTAATGTCAAATAATACCAACTGGCTCACTGTTATGGAGAAGAACTCATTTAGACTCTAAAACCAGTAGACTCCAGACTTCTTATACTGCCTGAATTTTATCCAGCGGCTCCATTTCTTATATAAATAAAGGATACTGTGCTGAACTTGGTGTTTGGTAAGACTTTACAATGGCAGATAATGTCCATATAAAGTAAAAGAGGTAAGAGTGTGTTACCTAGGTCTGATTTCACCATTATAATGTTTTAATATTTTTCTTTTATTATAATGTTTATACAATGGTTCTGGCCTGCAACTTTTCTTTTAACAAGATGGATTTTCTTAAGAATTAATCAGGGACTTACCGGTGTTGCTCCAGTGCAGAATGCTCCACTGTAGTCATTTGATGTGGCCGATGCGGAGCTGAATGGTTGTGTAGTCAGACGCAACACCTGAGTGATGACAATTAGAATGATAAATAGTTCCCTTCTAAGTGTTATCACACTGGTGCTATGATATTGTTTGAGAAGCCAGAACCATTGTATAATGGAAACCACACCTTCTGATGTGGGAACATAGAAGCTTGTTTTTCACAGTTCCACCCTTATGTGGTCATATAAAAAACAAACTCAATCAGAATTTATAATCTGCTAAATTTGGTATAAAGGTTCGCTGGTGGTCAGCAGTCATATATACCAAAACACTTTCCACTTACAATGCTGAGCACAACTTATTTGTAGAAACTGATATTATATCTTGGCACTGGCTATGGCCCATTCTCCAGTTAACCTGCAAATCTTCAAATAAATCAGATTATTTTGGAAGGCGATATACCATTATATTTCAGTGAAATTAAGATTATATCTCTTTCCTGCTTTTTAATGGCAACATAATTTAGTGCCAGTGACTTGGCTAACTGGAGATTCATGTTGCTCCAAAAGAAAAAATCTTTTGTCCTCAATGGTTTAGCTTTACGAAAAGGAAATATTACAACAAGCATTTGTTATGTGAATGCATAATTCAGTAAACCTCTAATACAATAATACAGTAGCTTCAGACCAAAACAGAGCTTCATTTGTGATTCTCACATTGGCACTTTTGAACACTATTTCAATATTACCAAGCATGCACACACACCAAGTGTGGAACAGTATAATGATGGAGCGTATTAACAAATAAATTGGATACTGTAACTAGGATGTTAACTTGGATTTAACAGCATCATTCTTTGTGAGCTATTCTGAGATTAAAGCTTCAGCAAGATTACCAACTGATTAAGAACTGAAACAAACTTTTGTATCACAATAACATATATAGTCGTGTATTGAACATATAAAGATCTGTGTATAATGTGAAGCAGGGAGAAAGTTAAAATGTAACTCATTAGAACTCTTAAAAACTTCGCATTGGCCATATCAAATGACTATCCTAATGAGATATCTCCCAAAATACTGAGACAGGCAAGGGAGGAAACAGTTGGGGGGTGGGGGCAGGGTGGTGTTAAGAGAAATCTTTGCTTCCTCACTGGCTACAGGGGAGGTCCCAGAGGATTGGAGAATAGCCAATGTTGTTCCTTTGTTTAAGAAGGGTAGCAAAAATAATCCAGGTAATCACAGGCCAGTGAGTCTTACATCAGTGGTAGGGAAATTATTGGAGAGGATTCTTCAAGACAGGATGTACTCCCAGTTGGAAATAAGTGGATGTATTAGCAAGAAGCATCTTGGTTTCGTGAAGGGGAGGTCGTGTCTCACTCAATTGATTGAGTTTTTCGAGGAATTGACAAAGACGATTGATGAGGGGAGGGCAGTGGATGTTCTCTACATGGACTTCAGTAAAGCTTTTGACAAGGTCCCTCTTGGCAGACTGGTGCAGAAGGTGAAGTTGCATTGGGTCAGAGGTGAGCTGCCAAGCTGAATACAGAACTGGTTCGGTTATAGAAGACAGAGGGTAGCAGTGGAAGGGTGTGTTTCTGAATGGAGGGCTGTGACAAGTGGTGTTCGTCAGAGATCAGTGCTGGGATCTTTGCTGTTCGTAATATATATAAATGATTTAGAGGAAAATGTAACTGGTTTGATTAGTAAGTTTGCAGATGACACAAAGGTTGGTGGATTTGTGGATAGCAATGAGGACCATTATAGGATACAGCAGGACATAGGTAGGCTGAAGGCTTGGGCGGAGAGGTAGCAGATGGAGTTTAATCCAGATAAGTGTGAGACAATGCATTTTGGAAGGTCTAATACAGATAGGAAGTATACAGTAAATGGCAGAACCATGAAAAGTATTAATAGACAGAGGGATCTGGGCGTATATGCACACAGGTCACTGACAGTGGCAATGCAGGTGGGGGAGGCAGTCAAAAAGGCATACGGCGTGCTTGCCTTCATCCGCCGGGGTACTGAGTTTAAAAATTGGCAAGTCATGTTGCAGCTTTATGGAACCTTAGTTAGGCCGTACTTGGAATACAGTGTTCAATTCTGATTGCCACACTACCAGAAGGATGTGGAGGCTTTGGAGAGGGGACAGAAAAGATTTACCAGGATGTTGCCTGGTATGGAGGACATTAGCTATGAGAAGAGATTGGACAAACTTTGTTTGCTCTCACTGGAACGACAGAGGTTGAGGGGCCTGATAGAAGTCCACAAGATTATGAGGGGCATGGGCAGAGTGGATAGTCAGAAGCTTTTTCCCCCGGAGTGGAACAGTCAATTAGTAGGGGACACAGGTTTAAGGTGCGAGGGGTAAGGTTTAAAGGAGATGTACAAGGCAAGTTTTTTTTTACACAGAGGGCGGTGGATGCCTGGAACTCACTGCCGGGGGAGGTGGTGGAAGCAGATACAACAGTGAGTTTTAAGGGGTGTCTGGACAAATAAATGAATAGTATGTTAATGGAGATGTGTGATCCCCAGAAGGGTTGAGGGTTTTAGTTCAGTTGGGCAGCATGGGTCGATGCAGGCTTGGAGGGCTGAAGGGCCTGCTTCTGTGCTGTAATTTTCTTTGTTCTTTACTAAGATGAATAATGTTACTTTTAAACACTCTGCAATATCTAAAGTACTTTGTTTTAAAAAAGATTCCAAGACAACAAAAACATTTTGTATTTAAATAGTGCCTGCCCATGAGAGAAGACTGTACTTGAATCAAATTTTTCACGACCACTGGGAATCTCAAAGCACTGTACAGCCAAAGGTGTAAATAGCACAGTGATTAGCACTGCTGCCTCACAGTGCCAGGGACCTAGCTTCAATTCCAGCCTTGGGACAACGTCTATGTACAGATTGCACGTTCTCCCTGCGTCTGTGTGGGTTTTCTCCAGGTGCTCCTTTTCCTCCCACAGTTCAAAGATGTATAGGTTGGGTGGATTGGCCATGCTAAGTATTTGGGGTTACGGGGAAAGGACCTAGGTAAGATATTTTGTTGGGGAACTGGTGCAAAGTGGAAGGGCTGAATGGCCTCCTGCACTGTGGCGATTCTATGATATACTTTTTGAAGTGTTGCATTGTAGGAAACATGGCAATTAATGTGTTCAACAAAATCGCGCTAACAGCAATATGATAATGACCAGATAATCTGTTTTTGTGATTTTGAATGAGGGATAAATATTGGTCCCAGGATACTGGGGAAACCTTCTCTGCTTTTTTTTCCAAAACAGTGTCATGTGATTTTTTTTACAGCCACCTGAATTGGCGGATGGGGCCTGGGCTTAACGTCTCATCCAAATGACGGCACCTCCATCAGTTTCTGCACCGGAGAGTCTGCCTTGATTTCTGTGCTCAAGCCCTCAAGTGGGACCTCGATTCTAGAGCCTTGAGATTTAGAGGCAAGTATGCTATGGAATGAGCCACAGCAAAATGGATTAATAAGATTAAAAATTGATTCTGTGTCATGAAGAAGATATGAGGATGAGTGGCCTTTGTTAAAGATGTAGATTTTTGAAACGCACCTTAAAGGTGAATAAAAAAGTGAAGAGTTGAAGGGGTATGGTAGTGAAGTTTGAAGCTTAGAGCCTAGATTGTTGTAAGCATGGTTGCCACTGGTGGGGAAGAGGAACAAGGGTATGTATAGCAGGCCAGAGTTGGAGAGAAACAAGTCAAAATGTTTGACTCAAGATTTGTGGTGTACATCTGGACCCAAAGTATGCAGCACAATAAGCAACTTGACATTCACAATGGCAGTACCCTGGAAACTGCACTTTGTACTGACCTCATTTTGGAAGCAAACAACTTTTGAGGTCTGAATTCCAGTTACAAATGTTGGGAGGAGACCCAAATCTTAAACATATTTGTAATTCACATAAGATGCCCTAATAAACTATCCTTAAAAAAGCAAGATGTTTTTAGAAATTGCTTACCTTTTCCCCAAAGATCCTTTGACAGATCCCATTCTTGGCCAACTTTTCCTTCACCTGTCGCGTCAGCTCAGCTGTGTCCACTTCCTGGTACATGTAAATCTCATACTGCTCTGGTGTTAGTGGTGGGACAGAAGGCTTATGCGGTTTTGCAATGGGGACAAGAGGTGAAGAAGGTAGTGGACTGCTCTGTGGGGTCACACTGCTACTTGCGACCACTGTGCCTAAATCTGATGCTTGAGAGTATGGCGACTCTGCATTTTGCCAGTCCTTCCAGTGGTCAGAAGCAGCAGGTCCTTGCAAAGCATTTCGTTCCAATCTGCTTGGATTACCAATCCTTTCTCTCCCACTGCAAGCTTCCTCTGCTCTTCCATCTTCTGAAAAGGCTGAATTTCTTCTGTCAGGACAAACTGTGTTCCACCACTGGTCCCTCCATATACTACTTCGTCCCAATTCATTTTTAACTTGCTTGAGCACATTGTGTGATGTGTCTGCTATCCCATGGTGCTCTGAGGAGCATGTGTCATGCAAAGCTTCTTTTTTAAATCCATGAGAGCTTTGTGTCACATTGTTGCTGGAATCCACTGTGAAAGGTTTTTTCATGGCTGTTAGCGAGGAAGAGAATGATGAAGAGGAAGATGATGCCGCTTTAGACGAATGGAGGGCCAATTCAGCTTGAGTAACTGCTGTTGGCTTCGGTGTTGGCTCAAGGCCTGCCTTCTGAGCTTCCATTTCACGTCGGGCCTGTTCCAATATTGACCAAATTGCTTCATCTGAACCACCACTGCTAGATGTACAGGGTGGCTGAGTTGAATCAACTGTAACGTACAAAACAAAACACATCTGAAAATTTATTTCAACAGTGGTAATTTTATAATGGATCTTTCTCAAATTCTGGCCAGTTCCAAGTTCATAAGATCATTGAAAAACTGTATTAATGTAGCAAACCTGCCAGGGTAAACAATTGTGAAATGAGACTTCAAGAGCATATGAACAGGCTAGTAAAGAGGAGGGACTTCAGTTACTTGGATAGATTGGAGAAGCTGTGGTTGTTTCCTACCAGAAGAGAGGATGGAAAGAAGATTTGATAGAGGAGTTCAAGATCAAGAGGGGTCTGGCCTGGTCTGGTGAGGCCAACATGACTCTTCCCTGTTCACGGGCAGCAGGTGTTTTCCTTGCCAGAGAGAACCTCTCCCGGCGAGACCATAAAGACAAGTGAGCTTTCGTGCTAATCACATGGAAATTAACACTGGAATGTATTTGAATAATTTATTTAGCCTCTTTCCCATCTTCGGCAAGAGGCTGACCTTGCTGGAAATTTGTCTATCCTAAGGTCACGAGAACTGAGAAATTGGGGCACGACCCTAACTTTGCAGCTCTTGTGCGATTTTACAGGTTTCCTCCGCCTATCCCGGCCTATGTTTTGAGTTTTGCAAGCAAGAGCTGGTTGCGTTTGGTTTGTACTTCGTTTGTTGCAAAGAAGGGATGTGCTGCGTGATACAATTCCCCAGTTGTTGGGCTTTATGGCCTACATATCATGCAAGTTAATTAAAGAGCACAATGTGTCCCTGAAAAGGGGTTGGCATGGTGGTTAGTGCTGCTGCCTCACAGCACCAGGGACCCGGGTTCAATTTTGGCCTTGGGTTACTGTCTGTGTGGAGTCTGCACATTCCCATGTCTGCGTGGATTTCCTTTGGGTGCTCTGGCTTGCCCTCTCAGTTCAAAAATGTGTGGGTTAGGTCGATTGGCCATGCTAAATTTTCCCCATATCACTTTCACCCATTTTTTAAATGAGAAATATATCAACCCATTCTTAAAATAATTTACATCTACGTATTTTTTTCTAATATCTTTGAAACGTGTCAGGGGATTGTCAGAGTAAATGGGTTATGGGGTTGGGGCCTGAGTGGGATTGTTGCTGGTGCAGGCTTGATGGGCCGAATGGCTTCCTTCTATGATTTTAAAAGTGCCCAGTTTGCTCCAGATTATCCTGGAAGGCAAGATAACTCAAAAAAATTAAACAACAAGTGAAGCTAGCCATTTCATGCTGTCACTATGCTGTAGCAACATGAGTGATATTCTCCAAAAACAGGATGCTGCCAACAAGCCAAAAAGCCTATCACACAAAGTAGTAATGTTGTATTTTAATTTGAGTGCCGGTGGGATGCCAGATATGTAGGCCACACATCCCAATGACTGGGGATTGTATCACACAGCACATCTCTTCAGCTGTTTGAAGCAAGCAAGTACTAGCAACACATAACTCCAACATTAGACGTGATTCTACAATTGAACAACATTTGCTAAACAATTTGGATCGTGCATGGCACTGAAAACTAATTTAAGATTATCAGTCGGGTTGGCAACGTGCCTTCCTTACACATATCTTCCTTAGAAGCTACATATGTTCACACACAGCCCTGCTCTTTGCAGACAGAAGGAGCATTGCACCTTTTTCAACAAAACACAAGCTTGGGGGACAGCCATTCCCTGGTTCATTCCCCTTGGCAACACTTAGACCAGAGGCCACTTGCCAATTAATCAGCACTATCGTCTCATGCAATATATATTGCTGTTTTCTGTACTTTTCTTGTGAACTGTCATGATGAGCGCAAGATGAAAAGCTTCAACAGCATGTAGCCTTTTCAGCAATACTTAAGATTTTTTTTGTCAATATCACAGTACAGAATTAAGACATTAATACTTCAAAATTTCAGAAAGGCAACTTCCCTACAAATGTCAAGTGAATCTCTGTGTCAGTCTCTTGTGTAACAAAAACTCACAAAGGATTAAAAGCTTTTGACTTAAAAAAGAAAATATATTTTGGAAAACAATTCTGGACTGAAATAATTAACCAGCAGAGCATAATTCTAAAAAACACAATTTTTTGCAGTTGCAAGCGTTTTCCAGAATGTATTATCTTTGAAGATATTCCGTAGTAGAGAAAATGCTTGAATCTATCATCAAGAAAGAAATAGCGAGACACCTGGATATAAATTGTCCCATTGGTTAAGGTGCAGCATGAGTTCATGAAGGGAAGGTCACGTTTGACTGATTTGGTGGAATTCTTTAAGAATATTACGTATGCAGTGAACAATGGGGAACCTGTGGATGTGGTGTATCTGGATTTCCAGAAGGCAGTTGATGAGGTGCCATACCAAAGACTGCTACATAGGATAAAAGGTGCACAGTGTTACGGGTAATGTATTAGGATGGATAGAGGATTGGTTAACTAGCAGAAATTTACCCCCAAAGAGTCGGGGC
Organism: Carcharhinus amblyrhynchos; assembly: GCF_965287045.1. Classification (NCBI taxonomy): domain Eukaryota; kingdom Metazoa; phylum Chordata; class Chondrichthyes; order Carcharhiniformes; family Carcharhinidae; genus Carcharhinus; species Carcharhinus amblyrhynchos. The sequence continues at coordinate 45,944,318 of NC_137346.1, forward strand.
CAATGGGTGTTTTTCTGGTTGGCGATCAGTGACTAGTGGTGTGCCTCAGGGATCAGTGTTGGGACCGCAATTGTTTACAATTTACATGGATGATTTGGAGTTGGGGACCAAGTTTAATGTTTCAAAATTCACAGGTGACACCAAGGTGGGTGGCAGAGCGAAGTGTGCAGAGGACGCTGAAAGTCTACAAAGGGATATAGTCTAAGTGAGTGGGCGAGGGTCTGGCAGATGGAGTACAATATTGGTAAACGTGAGGTCATCCATTTTGGTAGGAATAACAGCAAAATGGACTATTATTTAAATGGTTAAAAAAATGCTGCATTTTACTGTGCAGAGGGACCTGGGTGTCCTTGTGCAGGAATCTCCAGGAGTTGGTTTGCAGGTGCAGCAGGTAATTAAGAAGGCAAATGGGATTTTATCCTTCATTGCTAGAGAGATGGAGTTTAAAAGCAGTGAGATTATGTTGCAGCTGTATAAGGTGCTGGTGAACAAAGAAAATTACAGTACGGGAACAGATCCTCCGGCCCTCCAAGTCTGCACCGATCATTCTGCCTGATTTAACTAAAACCCTCGATGCTTCCAGGGACTATATCCCTCTATTCCCACCTCATTCATGTACTGGTCAAAATGCCCCTTAAAAGTCACTACCTTATCTGCTTCCACTATCTCCCCCAGCATCAAGTTCCAGGCACCCACCACTCTGTGTAAAAAATGTGCCTCGTACATCTCTTTTAAAACTTGCCCTTCACACCTTAAACCTATGCCCCCTACTAATTGACTCTTCCACCCTGGAAAAAGCTTCTGACTATCCACTCTCTCCATGCCCCTCATAATCTTGTAGACTTCTATCAGGTCTCCTCTCAACCTCCGTTGCTCCAGTGAGAACAAACCAAGTTTCTCCAATCTCTCCTCATAGTTAACACCCTCCACACCAGGCAATGTCCTGGTAAATCTTTTCTATACACTCTCCAAAGTCTCCACAACCTTCTGGTAGTGTGGTGACCAGAATTGAACACTATATTCCAAGTGCAGCCTAACTAAGGTCCTATAAAGCGTCAACACGACTTGCCAATTTTTAAACTCAACACCCCGGCCAATGAAGGCAAGCATGCCGTATGCCTTCTTGAATACCTTCTCCACCGGCGTGGCCACTTTCAGTGCCCTGTGTACCCGTACATCCAGATCCCTTTGCCTATCGATACTCTTAAGGGTTCCGCCATTTACTGTATATTTCCTATCTGTATTAGACCTTCCAAAATGCATTACCTCACAGTTGTCCGGATTAACCTCCATCTGCCATCTCTCCACCTGATCTATATCCTGCTGTATCCTCTGATGGTCCTCATCGCTATCCACAAATTCACCAAACTATGTGTCATGTGCAAACTTACTAATGAATCCAGTTACATTTTCCTTACAAACAGCAAAGGTCCCAGCACTGATCCCTGAGGAACACCACTTGTAAGAAGTCTGACAACACCAGGTTTAAGTCCAACCAATTTATTTGATAGTAAACTCACAAGCTTTCGGGGTTCGCGCTTTGTTCACCTGACGAAGGGGCAAACCCCGAAAGCGTCTGAGTTTACTATCAAATAAATTGGTGGACTTAAACCTGGTGTTGTCAGACTTCTTACTGTGTTTACCCCAGTCCAACGCCAGCATCTCCACATCATGAACACCACTTGTCACAGCCGTCCATTCATTAATGCACCCTTCCACTGCTATCCTCTGTCTTCTTTGACTGAGCCAGTTTAAACATAGAACATAGAACATAGAACATTACAGCGCAGAACAGGCCCTTCGGCCCACGATGTTGCGCCGACCAGTTACAAAAACAATGACCCACTAGCCTATACCAATCCCTTTTCGTCCATAAACCTATCCAGAGATCTCTTAAACGCCCCCAAACTAGACGCATTTACAACTGCAGCAGGCAGGGCATTCCAATCCCTCACCACCCGCTGGGTAAAGAACCTACCCCTGACATCCGTCCTGTAGCTACCCCCCCTTAATTTAAAGCCATGCCCCCTCGTGCTAGCTTTCTCCATCCGAGGAAAAAGGCTATCACTATCCACCCTATCTAAACCTCTAATCATCTTATATGTTTCAATAAGATCCCCTCTTAGCCGCCTTCTTTCCAACGAAAACAACCCTAAATCCCTCAGTCTCTCCTCATAGGACCTCCCCACCATACCAGGCAACATCCTAGTAAACCTCCTCTGCACCCTCTCCAACGCCTCCACATCCTTCTTGTAATGCGGGGACCAGAACTGCACACAGTACTCCAAGTGCGGCCGCACTAGAGTAGTGTACAGTTGCAACATTACACTGCGACTCCTAAATTCAATCCCCCTACCAATAAACGCCAAGACACCGTACGCCTTCTTAACTACCTTATCTACTTGATTCCCAACTTTCAGGGATCTATGTACACACACACCTAGATCCCTCTGTTCATCCACACTATTCAAAGTCCTCCCGTTAGCCCTATACTCGACACATCTGTTGCTCCTACCAAAGTGAATTACCTCACACTTCTCCGCATTAAATTCCATCCGCCACCTCTCGGCCCAGCTCTGCAACCTATCTAAGTCTCCCTGCAGACTATGACACCCTTCCTCACAATCTACCACACCTCCAATTTTGGTGTCATCAGCAAATTTACTAATCCACCCAACTATACCCTCATCCAGATCATTAATAAAAATTACAAACAACAGTGGCCCCAAAACAGATCCCTGAGGCACACCACTCGTAACTGTACTCCATGATGAATATTTACCATCCACCACCACCCTCTGTCTCCTATCTGATAGCCAATTCCTGATCCAACTTCCTAGATTACCCACAATCCCATACATCTGCATTTTCTGAAGAAGCCTACCATGGTGAACCTTATCGAACGCCTTACTAAAATCCATGTATACCACGTCAACTGCCTTACCCCCATCCACCTCTTTGGTCACCTTCTCAAAAAACTCAATAAGGTTAGTAAGGCACGACCTACCCGCTACAAAACCATGCTGACTATTTCTAATCAATTCATTACACTCCAAATAACTATAAATCCTATCCCTAATAATTTTTTCTAAAACCTTGCCCACAACAGAAGTAAGACTCACCGGTCTATAATTCCCGGCAAAGTCTCTGTTCCCCTTCTTAAACAATGGGACAACATTCGCTATCCTCCAATCCTCCGGGACTACACCAGAGACCAATGACGACCTGAAGATCTGAGCCAGAGGCTCTGCAATCACCTCTCTAGCCTCCCAGAGAATCCTAGGGTAGATCCCATCCGGACCAGGGGACTTATCTATTTTCAGCCCCTCAAGAATTTCCAGCACATCCCCTTTATCAACCGTAATACTGTCTATTTTACACCCCTGCAACCCAATGTCCTCCTCAGCTATATTCATGTCCCCCTGCGTGAACACCGAAGAGAAATATTGGTTCAATACTTCTCCAATCTCCTCCGGTTCCACACACAACTTCCCCCTGCTGTCTGTAACTGGCCCTAATCTTGCCCTGACCAACCTTCTGTTCTTGACATACCTATAGAACGCCTTAGGATTCTCCTTAATCCTATCAGCCAAAGTCTTCTCATGTCCTCTTTTAGCCCTTCTCAACTCACTCTTCAACTCCCTCCTAGCCAATCTAAAGCTTTCTAGTGCACTATCTGAGCCCTCCAATCTCATCCGAACATAAGCCTCCTTTTTCTTTTTAACCATCGACTCAACTCTTTTAGTGCACCACGGTTCCCTAGATCTACCAAATCCACCATGCCTGACAGGGACATACCTATCAAGGACTCGCAGTAGCTGCTCCTTGAAAACACTCCACATTTCAGACGTTCCCAGTCCCTGTAATCCCCTAATCCAATCCATGCTTCCTAATTCACTCCTGATAGCCTCATAATCGCCCTTACCCCAGCTAAAATTGCTGACCCGAGGTTCATGCCTATCTCTTCCCATCACTAAGGTGAACTTAACCGAATTGTGGTCACTATCACCAAAATGCACACCAACTTCCAAGTCAAGCACCTGGTCTGGCTCATTTCCCAGCACCAAATCCAATATAGCCTCACCTCTAGTTGGCCTGTCTACATACTGAGACAAAAAACCTTCCTGCACGCTTTGTACAAACACTGACCCCTCTAGCGAGCTAGAACTATAGCAACTCCAATCAATATTCATAAAGTTAAAGTCCCCCATAACAATTACCCTATTACTTTCACTCCTAACCAGGATTGTCTCCGCAATCCTTTCCTCAACCTCTCTAGAACTTTTAGGAGGTCTATAAAAGACTCCCAACAGGGTGACCTCTCCTCTCCTATTTCTAATCTCCGCCCATACTACCTCAACTGACAAGTCCTCATCAAACTTTCTCTCCATCTTGCCAGCTCACCTGTGAGTTTTAAGAACATAAGAACATTGAGGCCACACCTGGAGTACTGTGTACAGTTTTAGTCTCCTTACTTGAGACAGGATATACTGGCACTGGAGGGGGTGCAGAGGAGATTCACTAGGTTGCTTCCGGAGTTGAGAGGGTTGGCTTATGAGGAGAAACTGAGTAGATTGGGGCTATACTCATTGGAATTCAGAAGAATGAGGGGAGATCTCATGTAAGATTATGAAGGGAATAGATAAAACAGAAGAGGAAAGTTGTTTCCACTGGCAGATGAAACTAGAACTAGGGGCATAGTCTCAAAATAAGGGGAAACAGATTTAGGACTGAGTTGAGGAGGAACTTCTTCACACAAATGGTTGTGAATCTGTGGAATTCCCTACCCAGTGAAGCAGTTGAGGCTACCTCATTGAATGTTCTTAAGGCAAGGATAGATAAATTTTTGAACAGTAAAGGAATTAAGGATTATGGTGAGTGGGTGGGTAAGTCGAGCTGAGTCCACAAAAAGATCAGCCATGATCTTATTGAGTGGTAGAGCAGGCTCGAGGGGCCTGATGGCCAACTCCTGTTCCTAGTTCTTATGTTCTTAAAACTCACAGTAAGGTTTGCAATATACAAGATTGACAAATTGAGGTTCATTGGTTTGTGTCACAATATGGAAGTTGTTGATGTTATATCCCACTTTGGTTTTGAGTATAGAATGCAATTGCTTCATGCAAAAACTGCAGTTTCAGCACAAGATGTCTCACCTCCAATTATTGAAGCGAACAACGCAATTCCACCGGAAGTCTGCTCCTATTTATCTGTGCTTTCACTTTACTCACCATTTTTTTGCACCTGTAGTTCTCTCTTGGCCTGTTCCAGAATAGATTTGATGGCTTCATCAGAGCCTGTCTCAGGGGTTCTAATCCGTGTTGTGATATTGCCTGGAGACATAAAAAATGCAAATTAACACTGAAGAAAGGCTTATATCCAGCAGAAATGTATTTACAGTACACGAGAGTAAACAGGTATTTATAATCTCAAGTATTAAATAACTCATGAAAGATATTTTGTCCATTACTCGAACTGCATTAACCTCTGATTATGCACTCACTACTACCATCCTTAGTCACCTTGGGTCAACTTAAAATTATCCAGAAGTCAACTGAAGGTATTTTCTGTATTTTTCTCAGTTTGGTTAGCGATAGCAATCTTTTCAACGGCCCCTAACAAAAATTCAAATGTCTACATCTGACAACCTGGCAAATGAAGTGTGACAAATATAATGTTTGTGTCATTTGCAACATAGGGAATGGTAATACCAAGCAAAGGATTTGCAGGTCTGTGTGGGGGAGTGGGTCTGTGCGTGCACAGGAGTGGGTGTGTATGCATATGCGGGAGTGCGTGTGTGTGCGTGCGCGCGCAAGCGGATGCACACTGGAGCGGGCATGTGCATGGGAGCAGCCACAGGCATATGTGTGTGTGGGACTGGGTACGTGTGCAGGAGTGGGTGGGGGCAGGTGTGTGTGCGGGAGTGGGGGTGCACGCAGGAGTGCGGATGTGCGCGCGAGTGGGCAGGTGTGTGCATGTCTGTGTGGGAGTGGGTATGTGTGGGAATATCTGTGTGTGATGGCTAAAAAAGAGCGGGAGACTTAAAATACACATTATAGACCATTCAACACATCTTCTGTATGTCACTGATTATTGCTCCACGTGTCTCCTTATACTCAGCTTCATTTCAGACCTGGCAGGAAATCGGAGGGAGGGGGATGGGTGTCCCAGGGTTGGCAGCACCAGTCTGTAATTATTCAACAGATGCTGCAAACATTCATTAAATGTTTTGTACTTAGCTTTATGAAGTGAAGCTCTGCATTCTCTCTATCTTCCCTGCTCTACATATGTTCCCCATTCCATAACTTTGTTACGATTCTGTCTGCCTTATAGGTATCAGTAATGAGTCAGTTACCATTTTCTAACTATCAACACCAATTATGTAATACAAAGGAGCTAATTAGAGGCTCTCTCTTACTTTTCATGATTGAACGGATTTGAATTTTAAACACTAAAGGTGAGGAAAGGCATGCGATTTGCTTTATCTCTCAGGTTTTAAGTGATGTTTATTGTGCATATAATTGAACACCAACGAGGGTGACTATAGTTAGCTAATCAGCTGAGTTGAAGCCATTTCTCTCTCTCCCACACATATGCAGCTATTTTTAAATATTCTATAAATTTTGCATAAATAAAGTTTTTGAAATTTGTTCTCCGGCTTTAATTTGAAAGACAATCTAAAATGTGTAAGGTGCAAGAAGACAGGACGACATGACTTGGATTCAACAATGATTAAGTCTATGACCTGGCTACAACAGTTATTGAGACCATTAAAAGACACCAAATTGCAATGCTGTTATGAAATGTTTAAAATGTTATTTTGTGTACATTATTCACTTTAATTGATTGAATTTCACGGTGGGATTTGAACCCATGTCCTCAGAACATTACAGTAAGAAGTCTCATAACACCAGGTTAAAGTCCAACAGGTTTATTTGATAGCAAAAGCTACTAGCTTTTGGAGCACTGCCCCTTCATCAGGTGAGTGGGAGTTCTATTCACAAACAGGGCATATAAACACGAATTCAATTTACAAAATAATAGTTGGAATGCAAATCTTTACAGGGAATCAATTCTTAAAGGTACAGGTAATGTGAATGGAGAGACCTTTAAGCACAGGTTAAAGCTCTCTTTAAAGCACAGATTATTGTCTCCAGACAGGACAGTTAGTGAGATTTTGCAAACTCAGGCAAGTTGTGGGGGTTACAGATAGTGCGACGTGAACCCCAGAGCATTACCCCAGGCTCTCTGGATTACTATCTTGTGAAATTACCACCACCAGCATTATATGCTCTGTCTGAGGCCAGAACTCTCCATTCACCTGACGAAGAGTTTAACCTCGAAAGCTTGTGAGTTTACTATCAAATAAATCGGTTGGACTTAAACCTGGTGTTGTCAGACTTCTTACAAAGAGAGCCACATGGAATGGCTTTGAGACAAACAATGCCTGGAACAGTGTGTTTAAAAGTTGGCTTTGGTTTTGCTTTGAGGAGAAAGCGGAGGACCAACTGCTTGTGAGAAGACAGAAAACTTTTTGCAGCCTAGAAGCAGTTCACAGGCTGCTCCTAAATTTCTCTATGTATTGGGATTAAGTATCTGCGAGTGCTCCTCAAGCCTACATGAAAAGTGGTAAAATGAGAAGAGTCATTGACTGTTTCACAGATGAGCTGTAAGATCCCACCTATACGCCAGATGTCATTGCAAGGACTATTTTTTTTCCCCCTTGAACCACTGACTTTTAACCTTTGGCAGAATTCCACTCTTTTGGGGTGTGTATCTGACTGACTTAGGGTATCTCGAAAGAGGAATTATTATATTTTCGTATTCCATAGTAGAGGTTAATAAGCTTTGCCTTTCCATTTGACAAAATAAACCAGTAGATTTGTTGTTCATTGAAAGAATCCTGGTTGAAGTCTCTTTTATTCTGGGTAACAGTAGCGAAAATCAATTATTGCTCATTTTGGTGAGTGAATCAAACTTTAAACTAACGGTGAGAGCTGTGGAGCAATGGGGCTAATCAAACTGCACACGCCTCCCATCTTGGTTGTAACACTTTGCACAATCAAGACTTGTGTGGGTCACCAGATGAAGCAGGGTTCAAGGGCACAGAGATAGTGGAACAGACATGCAAACGTAATTCAGTCACTTTATTATCTAGTGTAACAGTAAACATTGCAGTATTTTGGGAATCAGAATAATGGATTGTGTTAAAACTTCAGGGATTCTCTCCAATACAGACAGAACAGGATATTGACAACAGACTGCCGCCACTGGTGGAAGGGTGTAATTACAGTGTGACCAGTTTACAGAGGAATATGTAACAGAAATATTTTATGTCCACAGGTAAGGATGTGGAAGCTATTGAAAGGGTGTAGAGGAGATTTACAATGTTGTTGCCTGGATTGGGTGGCATGCCTTATGAAGATAGGTTGAGGGAGTAGGTCTTTTCTCCCTGGAGAGACGAAGGTTGAGAGGTGACCTGAAAGAGGTTTATAACTTGTGGGCCGAAGGGCCTGTTTGTGCTGTAGTGTTCTATGTTCTATGTAAAATTAATCCAAATATCGAATCTTTTGCTGGATAAAGACATTGGCTTGTTATAAAATTCTAATTGTAAACAATGGGACTGTGTTTGTCCAAATAGGCATGCTTTTTATGACTAAATTAACTATTTTTAAAAACTTAAGCCAATTGTCCAGTTTGCTTTCACTATTTTTCTTTCTCTTGCTTTGTTTGCAATTGAATGGTAAATAAAAACTGCAGCACTGGTGTTATTACTACCACCCAGCATGCTAGAGTCACTCTCCTTGCTTCTTTCTCCCTCGCCCACTCATTCTCTCTCTTCATCTTTCTACCTCTCTCATCTCTCACTCGCTATTTAAACTTTACCTGAATAGACTAAAAGATGCTTTTGGAGGCTGAGAAGAAGGATCTTTGCAGAATACAACTACTGCAGTCTAGGAAACTGTGCAAACATTCCTGCTGGAATTTTACTGTCCCTCCTCCCATTGGAATTGTGGAAAGGTCTGTTGACCTGGGGCAGGATTTTACAGTTTCAGGACAGAGACTAAAATCCTGCCCTCAGACTCTGGGATCTGCCTACAGCCTGCAGTGCAACAGCTCTGGGTGAAAATATCAAGCCTAGATTTTTGAGAGAAAACACAGGGCTTTCAGATTAAAAACTATTAATGAAGTTACTCAATGAAACAAAAGGAAATTTTATGGTTGGACTTAATCATCTTATTCTGAAAAATGTAATTTTTGAATGCCTGTCTTAATTTCGTAACCTCCTTTTGGTCATATAGACATTTCAAGTGTTGGGACAGTTCATAAATAGTTGACTATCAATACACTAGGGGGAGAAAGTGTTATGTTTTCTGTTCATATTGTTCTTCCCCTCCCCATTTTAACCAAGTAAAAGAAGTGCTATTCACCTTGTTCCTCAAGGAGAGCCATCATTCCATGTTCCTTTCAGCCCTCAATCCCTCTGCAATGTGAGTGACTGCAGTCCTCTCATAGTATTTCCATTCACTCCTAAGCAAGTCACTCATCAAGCCAGACTAGAAGCTTTCCAGGAAAGTAAATACTCAACTGGTGAAAGTCTTTCCAAGTTCAGGTGCCTTCCAGACACTGGCTCCCACTGAAGTGAACACAATAGAGGCGAGTCTTTTTCACACCACAACAGGTTAAGATCTGGAATACACTGTCTGAGAGCGTAATGGTGGCAGATTCAATTAAGGCAGCTTCAATCGAAGCAAAGGGGAATTGGATCATTATTTGAAAAGCAGAAATGGCTGCAGAGAGAAAGCAGGAAATTGACACTAGATGATTTGCTCTTGCTAAGGTCCAGCATGAATAGGTTGGGCTCAACAGCCTCTTCTGTGCTGTAACCATTCTATGATTCTATAGCAGCTATGCAAGTAATATGACCCATCCTGTAACATACATCAGGCAGAGGGGAAAGAAAGAGATGAAGTGGTGGTCCTTCAGATGGCAACATTGCCAGTTCCTGAATTTTAAAAGTAAATAAATATACAAAATACCCAAAGTAATTTGCAGAAATATGCAGGAGGTTACACGGAACAGAATAATATAAAACCAAGAATACTTTTTCCATTCCGTGGCCCTGACCAAACAAATTCAGCCTCATTCAAACCAGGGCTGGAAAGCCCATTTGAAATCAGTATCTGTACTACTGACATTGTTAATATTTTTTAAAAGTACCTTTCACAATGTGCCCGAACATCTGCGGCCCTGTTTACTATGCAAAGCACTGGAGTGTTATATACTCACCCCAAAACAATAACAAGCAACAATACATCTGATGTACAACTTATAGCTCACTGCAGGTTTTTAATGACTGCATTGTGCACTGATGCAACTCAACAGGCAATTATCACAAACAGGTGCAAAACTTCAAATACAGTTGCAAACAGAATGGCATTTTACAGTAATTAAAACAGAATTGCATAACTCTAGATCAACCTCTGATTTCTCAATTCAACCATTTGTCTTACTGCTTTTTAAATGTTTCTGGGTGAAGTTGTGTCCTTATTCCCTTTCCTATCACCTATCAGACAGGAAAGAACTGCCCTGTAACCACAAGCATCTCAGGAGTCAACAGGACAGTTCAATAGATGATCCTGTCCACGCAGAGTCCCAGCACCACTGGGTTGCCAATGATCAATTTCCTAATCCATGGATGAATTCAGCCAGCTGCACACCAATCAAATCCCTAAGTCAATTGCCCCATCTGCTTCTCCCTTCAACCAACTGCATCTCAGAATATTAACCAGTCAAATCCCAGAGCCATCTCTGCATTCTCATTTCTAATTATTATGGACACAAAAAGAACCATACAAAAAAAGTCTCTGACATACTGACATCCTGTCTCACCTCACCTAAAAATAACTTCTGCACTGCCCATTCTTGTCCCTTCCCAACACAAAATGAATAACTTCATTCTTGGATGAATACATCTCTGCTAGCAGACAGAAGCAAGCCCTCTGTTTCTTACTTGTCTGTACTCTTAACACCCGGAATCCTCTGATACATGCACTACAGATCAGAAACACACGCATGTGCTGAGTTTTCTTGTTCCTTCCATCCGTTCCTCAAATTTCCACACTGTTACCCGTTTGCTCCTTGACTTGCTTCATTAGCCAAGTGCAAGCCTGAACTAGTTTCATGTCACTCCCCAGAAAGAAAACCTGATCCAAGGGTTTAACAGAACTTGCTACTCTATCCCAAGCAAATAACACAAATGGAAACAAAACTATAGAGCAAACTGTGGTGGACCACATATTGAAAACAAAATAACAAAGGTAGATCAGAAGCTGCAGATCCGAGATTGTTTTAATCTTCCTATCGATGTTTCTTCTCATTGGGATGGAGGGTTCTTCACTGTATTTTGCACTGATTTAATTTAAAAACACTAAAACCACTGCTTTTTTTTTTAGGAACAGTAAGCAAAATTTCCTCTCTTTACAGTGCAGGACCCAAAATGAGGAAGCCATAGAGAGGTGTGGTGTGAGGTGCCTCAGCTTCCCTGTGCCATGTGGAGCACTGCTCTGCTGAAAAAGAGGTCTAATGAACAGGAGGAGAAAGGCAGAGGCAGAAAAAATAGGCCAGCAGAAGAGAGGAAGAGCAATTTTCCACCATCTTCTGTCCAACAGCTCAGGAGATAAACTAAAACTGACTAGGCTGTAACACTAAGATACTAATATGAGCTGGGTTTGGTGTGATGTTGGTGAAAAGGTGATAAAATCGTTGTGGTCTAAATGTACCTTATAATCCATGTTTGGTGGATTTCTTCACATTACAATATTGGATAAGTAGCTATGTAAGATTCATTTTGTTTTGTACACATTATGGATCAAGCACACAGCAAGTAATTCTTTACTGGAAACAACTAAAATTAACAAAGCATTGCAGCTATTTAACAATTGACAGCATGGATGTACTTCTGTGACCTCAATATTAAGAGGACACTTCATGAACATGGTTTTGATATTAATAAAGATGACAAGTTTTGCATGCCTGAAAGTGCCTCTGAAACATGCCTCGGGCATGCCGGGGACTTCAATGAACAATTCTTTTTAATGCTCGAGGCTTTGGTTCCAAGTCATTTGAACAGGCACCTATGTGATTCTTTGCATCCTTCTCCCAAGGGCTGCTCTGCTGTGAGCCCACTGAGAGAGCTGTTGTGCATATATACTTCCACCAACTATCAATATTCTCCTGGCACGGAACGTTCTGTTGTCACGAACCACTCCATCACACAGACCCATTGACGACAGACAAAACTCACTACAACCGAGGAAGCCTGATGTATAATGACAAGCAGCCCTGGGACTCTTGTAGGGAAGCCTAATCTATATCTACCAGCAATGAGCTCCATCCAAAGTCACAAATACTGGCTGACCTCCAATAACTCCCATTCTGGTAATTAATCTGTCAGTCAGCTGCTGGTTATAAGAGCAGCTCACTCCTGCACACCCCAACAAACCCACTAAATAGAACTTGTGCTGGGGACTTGAATTTTTCTTATAAAATAATTCTCAATGCTTACTCCCTGCTTTTAAATCTCTCTGCACTGCAAATACTTTCCAGGTGTTGTTGAGTGTCTACCAGTGCAATGGGACACCATGCCAACATCTGCACCAGTAAGATATGTGTTCATGCTGGCACATACCACATACACTTCTTCAATAAAGTACAAGCAGCTAATTCCATCAGACTGAGTGCTTGGCACATGAAAAAACATTGCAGTAGGACCTGTATTCACCTGTGTCAACACACTGCTCTAACCAACAATTTGCTTTTCCAAATTTCAGTTGCCCTGATCCAACCTCAGTCACTCCATGAATTAATAAACTGCCCTCTTCCCCTTTCATTTCTTTGCTCACTACCTCCCCATGTGTCAATTACGTCAATTTGATCTCTCACAGTGAGTATTAGCAGGCTATTCACCCACAGGGGCCCCAGCAACGTACGTTCTCCAGAAGGGTCACTAGATACTGATAGGATACAGAAATATTTTCCGAACTCACAGTAACTGTAACTAATTCAAATGGCCCTAGTGTGGCTTCAACCTGCTGAGAGAAGCCAGCTCAGTATAGGAATTGTATCAGGAGTCACTCTGGGAGACCAATCTGGTGAGAACTGCAATAGTATCTCTCAGAAATTAGCCACTAAGGACCTTATTTTTCTTTTTCACTAATGAAGAAGTTGCAGACGATTATATAAAGGATGTATGCAGAGGTTCCAACAATTTCTGACTGTACAGCTTATATTGTACCTTTAGGCACCTTAAGCAGCCTCTCTCAGAGTTAAATGAAAGGTAAAACTAGAACCCAGTTTAAGCATACTGATGATGTGGTTTAAATGAAAATCACATCTACACCAAAGATACAACAACGGCACATGTATCAAAGAACAAAGAACAGTACAGCACAGTAATGGACCCTTCTGTATACATTATCACCAAAACAAAAATATTGGTCAAACATACTGATGTGTTTAATGTGCAAATCTGAGCTGAGCTTATTTAATAGGCCTTGGTTTCAAAGAAATTTAGTGTCAGATGTTAGAAAACAAAAAACATGTTGCAATACAGATTTACACTGAGAAAGGATCATAACTGTGTCCCATTAAATAGAATTACAGTGCTGCTAACAACAGTATATCTAAATTAAACGTGTCAGAAATGAAAATTGAATGCAATGAGTCACATCAAATCATGTCAAATAAAAAGAAGCAACAAGAAATCAATATGAGCTCATGTCACTTGAGAGATGATAGGGATAGAATGTTGTGTATCTCATATGTCACATTACTATCATCTCAGTTTTCTTTGGTTTCAGTAATGTGGATTGCCATTTTATGCTATGACAGGGTTTTCTTTAAAAATATGTCAATTGTTAAAGTGCATTTTATGAGATTACAGTTGTTATTTCGACAGATGATTGAAACGTCTCAAACTATCCAAACTAGCTCCAATATAATGAAAATTACCAGCAATTTTCTGCTGGGGGGTGGGGTGGGGGGGGGAGCGGTGGGGGTTGTTTCTTCACTCTCAACTTCATTACCAACTTTAATACCAGTGGGCTGACGAATGGCAGATGGAGTTCAATTCAGACAAATGCGAGGTGGCACATTTTGGTACATTGAACCAGGGCAGGACTTACTCAGTTAATGGTAGGGTGCTGGGGAGAGTTACAGAACAAAGAGATCTAGGGGTACATGTTCATAGCTCCTTGAAAGTGGAGTCACAGGTGGACAGAGTGGTGAAGGCGGCATTCAGCATACTTGGTTTCATTGATCAGAACATTGAACACAGGAGATGGGGTGTCTTGTTGAAGTTGTACAAGACAACACTTGGAATACTGTGTGCAATTCTGGTCACCCTATTATAGAAAGAATATTATGAAACTAGAAAGAGTGCAGAAAAGATTTACTAGGATGCTACTGGGACTTGATGGATTGAGTTATAAGGAGAGGCTGGATAGACTGGGACTTTTTTCTCTGGAGTGTAGGAGGCTGAGGGGTGATCTTATAGAGGTCCAGAAAATAATGAGGGGCACAGATCAGCTAGATAGTCAATATCTTTTTCCAAAGGTAGGGGAGTCTAAAACTCGAGGGCATAGGTTTAAGGTGAGAGGGGAGAGATACAAAAGGGTCCAGAGGGGTAATTTTTTTTTACACAGAGGGTGGTGGGTGCCTGGAACAAGGTGCCAGAGGTAGTAGTAGAGGCGGATACAATGCTGTCTTTTAAAAAGCATTTAGATCGTTACATGGGTACGATGGGTATAGACGGATACGGGCCAAATGCTGGCAACTGGAATTAGCTTTGGGATGAAAAAGAAAGGGCGGCATGGACAAGTTGGACTGAAGGGCTTGTTTCCATGCTGTAAACCTCTATGACTCTATTTAAGATTGCACTATTTCACAACTATACTTAGTCTTCCAACTTGCAGTTTGCACAAATTACTACTCATCACTGCTTTCAACTGTACACCATCTTTGCCAAGCCCATAGAACCCTGTTCCTCAGAGCAATGATTTTTCATTACTGGCTTAATCTCATGCATTCCAACAGCTGAGATCTCCTGTGGTCACAAGTCTCTGCACATGCCCTCGGTTCCTCAGAAACAGTCTTATTCCCATTCCATGCTTGTCCAATCCATATTTTTATTAGTATGACCCCTTTCAATGGACCTCCCACTCTCCTTATCTCTGTATTGTCAGCTCCCTTCCAACCTTCAAAAGCCTTCTGCAAAGCACTCTATTTTCTCTGTACCTAGGAAATTTTATAAGCGTGTGAACATTACGATTAATAAAAAGGTGCTGGGCCTGCTGAAGGTAATACTCTTCAAATACATCCTTGTAATATAAAGTGACCAATGTGGCTCCACCGACACAAAACATGGTCATATTCACAGGGATTTTAGTGACTTTAGCCACATTATTTTGTTGAAATAAAAACTAAAATTATCTCATAGATGTGGAAGTATCTTTTCAGCTAAAAAAGACCATCTTGCCAATAAGAATCACGACATCTTGCTGCCCTGAAGTCCTCATGTGGGCAGGAAAGCAGAACTCCTGTCATCTGATTATTCATGGCTTATCATCATTATCTTGGAGGAGGAATATTTTGTAAGGTAATTTTCTGGCCATCTTTTCCTACTTCATCCCTCTCAATGACGGGCACTGCTATGCCTGTAAGCATTCCATCTAAGATTCCAAATAAGAATTGGTGAAAGTCACTGTAAGAGACAACTGGAAACTCTAGGTCGCCAATTTTTGTTTTGTTAGGTAAGGTTCTGTTGTGTTGTTTTCAGCACAACATTATGATGACTGTAATGGGTTTAACCAACATTCTATGCAATTTGGCAGGATGCATGCATACGTCTACAACGTAATTGGTGCAAGACACAAGGGAAGTAAACATGTCAATGGAATTAATATGAGGCACTGCACAGAACAGGTGGCCGATCTGGCATTGCCCATTCTGCGTCACATCAGCAACAGATTTCTACCTCATGAATCCTTACCAATCCTATTATACAACAGCTCTAAAAGAGCACAAGTGAAAATTACAAACATATATCCTGTAACAACGTAAGCTTCACTATTTGTAAATTTTACCCATTCACTCTGACAGCTTATTTATTTCATCCTGAATATAGCACTCTACAACTGCCTTGTCTATAGCGTGATCAATTCCAATTCCCATGTCAAATTTTTTTTAATGAACTATGTCACAGTAGAGCTGGCAAAAATAACAGCAAAGGCACCAGTTAAGGTACGCAAGCAATGCATTTCCCTGAAATTCTAGCTCAACAACAATCAGTCAATTTCAGTAACTATAACTTGCACTTTACACATTTTTGGAACATCACAAAGCATTTCACAGACACGTTATTTCTGAGGTATAATCGCAACCATTTATCTAAAAATGTGGCAACCAATGGGTTAAGAAAGAATGTTGCTGAATCCCCTAGATTAGGTTAAAGTATGAACACATAACTAATTTGACTTGGATAAAATCACAAACTGGTCACCCTACCCAAGTTACAACCTTTTTCAAAAAAGGAAGGATTTTACTGCAACTAAAAATATATCCAGTAACTTAGTCAGAAATAGGTTTAAAATAAATACAACTTGGAGCTTTCTAAAAATATCACATGGCCTTCATAGGGTTAAATTCTCCATTTCATTCCATCTCATCAATCTAACAGGGTGATCATGCAGCTAACCAGAATGTATTAAAACATCTTAATTACCCAAGTTATACAATCAATATTTTACTTGACCAAGCTGCTGTATGTAGTCAGAAACTATTGGGTCATAGGAACTTCAGCTGATGAACAAAACTTGAGACAACCTGTGGATCAGCTAACAAAGCAGATTCCAGTCTTCTGAATATCCCCAGGTAACAGATCACAGAAGTAATTCAAGCCATAAGCTTCACTAAATTACAACTGTTAATTTATGTCAGTCATCACTTAAAGCTGCAATGCTTTTTAAATCAAATTTGTTGAAGTACACTTATTGCTCTCTGAACAACTTAATTTTGCTCCAGATTGCAAGGTAAAACATGCACCTTCCACTGTGTGCAGTTTGACTGTGGATGTGGTCTAATTAGAACCGGTGGATGTGGTTTATTTAGGCTTCGTAAAGCTTTTGACAAAGTCTCACGTGGCAGATTATTATGTAAAGTTAAAGTAAATGGGATTGGAGGTAGTGCCTTGAGATGAAAGCTGGTTAGCAGATAGGAAGCAAAGGGTTGGCATAAATGGACCCTTTTCTAATTGACAGGCAGGGACTAATGGGGTACCACAGGGACCTGTGCTAGGACCCCAACTGTTCACATATATTAATGATTTGGAAGGGGGAACTAGATGTATTAACTCCAAATTTGCAGATGATACAAAGTTTGATGGGAGTGTGAACTGTGAGGAGGATGCAGAGATGCTTTCATGTGATTTGGACAAGGTGTGTGTATGAACATATGCTTGGCAGATGCAATACAAAGTGAATGAATGAAAGACTAACCACTTCAGTAGCAAACATAGAAAGGAAGATTATTACTTGAATGGGTGTAAATTGAGAGGTGAATACTCAACGAGACTTTGGTATCCTTGTGCATCTGTCACTGAAAATAAGCACACAAGTACAACAGGCAGTAAAGAAGGCAAATGGTATGTTGGCCTTCATAGCAAGTGGATTTGAGTATAGGATTAGGGATGTTCTACTGCAATTCTATTGCATTGGTGAGGTCACACCTGGAGTATTGTATGCAATTTTATTGCCTTTATCTGAGGAAGCACGTCTTTGCTATAGAGAGAGTACAAAGATTTACCAAGCTGATTCCTGGATGGCAATGAGAAGAGACTAAATCAGTTAGGATGAATTCATTGGCGTTTAGAAGCGTGAGAGGGGATCTCATAGAAACTTATAAAATTCTAAGAGGGTTTGATAGGGTAGATTCAGAAAGAATGTTACTGAAGTTGGAGGAGTCCAGAACCAGAGGTCATAGTTTGAGGATAAGGGGTAAACATTTTAGGACTGAGGTGAGGAGAAATTTGTTCACCCAAAAGTGGTGAGTCTGTGGAATTCACTACCACAGAAGGTAGTTGAGACCAAAACATTGTGTGATTTCAAGAAGAAATTAGATACAGCTCTAGGGGTTAAAGAATCAAGGGATATGGGAGGAAGGCAAGATATTGAATTTGATGATTGTTCATGATCAAAATGAATGGCAGAGCAGGCTTGAAGAGCCAAATGGCCTATCCTGCTTCCAGTTTCTATGTCAAAAAGACAAAAAGACACCTAATCTCCCAAGTAACCTCCCAGCAGCCAAGCTCTCTGAGTCACTTAAACTGCAGAGCAATCCTTTTCATTAAATTTACACAGTTACAAATGATAATCAAATTATTTAAAATAACCAACTTGCAATTAGGAATTTATTAAAATGCAGTTCGATGATAATAAGTGTGCTCAAAAATTGATTTAAATTATAAGCATTAAACCGTTGCTCATTGCAGCTTTAAGGAGTTAACGCCTTGAATTTTTATACTTACATTATCTGTTTTCCAGCAGATTCCAGGCCAGTATCAGACCACATAACTTGTGTTTTGTATATTTACTATGTTACATGAATCCTATTGGCTGTAATTAACAGAACATCCCAGGACCTACCTTCTGAACCATATCTTCGTTTCTTTACTTCCTGCAACACTCTTTGTATGTTCTGGCCTGGAACCTCTGTTAAAAAACAAGTTTTGATAAGAATAAAAAACAAGGGGGAGTGTTTTTGTCTTTTTACAGTGACCTAGCATGCTATACACTGGAGCACACAATATATACTGTCACTGATTTGTTTTAATGGATTGTGTTTCCGATGATGAGAAGGAAGGTGGGAAAGGGCAGTTGAGCTTCATGACAGAGATATCTTTATGATCCGCAGTGGCACAAAAATCATTTTAAAATAGCACTTGCACCAATAACCCTGATGTTGATGTTACATTCTGCACCCTCTCCTTTCCTTCTCTATGTATGATATGCTCCGTCTGTTTGGGCACAAGAAACAATACTTTTCACTGTATCCTAATACAAGTAACAATAATAAACAAATCAAATCAAATCAGTAGCCTCCTTATTCTCCAAACGATTACTTAATTTTCATAAGCCTTTATTCTGGTTGAAAATAGGAATTCAAGTGCCAGTAGGCAGCAAGTGGAGTATAATATGGTCAACTATGAAATTATCAAGTTTGAGAAGAGGAATGGAAAAGCAGATTTCTTTTTAAAGGTGTGACACTAGCAAACGTAGGTGTACAGGAGGATTGAGATGTGCTTGTACCTGAATCACGGATTGGTAGCATGTAGATAAAACAAGCCTTTAAGCAAGGCAAATGATCCATAAATATTTTGTATATTACAAAGGGGTTGGAGTACAAGAGTGAGGAGGTCTTGCTGAAATTACGTAGGGCTTTGGTTAGAACACACCTAGAGTACAAAGCACAGTTTTATTGCATCCCCCTTAAGAGGGGGATGCAATAAAGTCCACTATTGATTCCTGGGGTGAAGGGATTGGCCTACGAGAGCAGATTGAGTGCAATGGGCCTATACTGTCAAGAGTTTACAACAAGAGGTGGTTTCATTGAAACATGTACAATTTTTACAGGGCTTGGCAGGGTACTTTGTGAAAGTCTGTTTCCCCCTGGCTATAGAGTCAAAAGGGACTATGAATCTCAGAATATGAAGCCAGCTATTTAGAACTCATGAGAAATTTCTTAATTTGGAACACTCTTTGGAGTTCTCTGCCTCAGAGGGCTATTAATACTCAGTTTTTGAGTACATTCAAGATTTTTGTATAAAAGGTTTTTGAGGCTAAGGAATCAAGGAATATATGAGTTGGGTTGGAAAGTGGAGCTGCCATAAAAGTTTAGCCATTATCTCATTGAATGGTGGAGGAGGCTCAAGGGGCCACATGGCTGACTTCTGCTCCTATTTCTTGTTATATTGTGAAATTTATTGATATAACTAATTCAATGTATTACTACAGTAATGTGATATACCTGTATCCCATGACCTCTTTACAAATTTCTCCTACGTTTCCTGTGCACCATCAACCTAAACGCTTGCTCACTCTAACCGAAAGTAACATTTTTGCATTAATGATGTTTAATTTTCTGTGAAGATATTTTCTTTTATTATATACTTCTGGTCTGCTCTATACTGGCTATCTGCGCAGCACATTTATTACAAAAATTACATTTTAGATTATATAGACTATACGGCACAGAAACAGACCAATCACTCATCTATCTATGCTGGTGTTTGTGCCTGAACCTCCTATATCTTTTTTTTTCTAATTCTACCACTATAACCATTGATTCCCTCTCATTTAGATGCTTATCTAGCTTTCCCTTAAATTATCTACACCATCCACTTCAACTATTCCCTGTGATAGTGAGTTGCACATTCTCAGCACTTTCTGGGTAAAGAGGTTTCTTCTGAATTCCCTGTTGTATTTCTTGGGTGCCTCTAGTTATGCTTTTCCCCACAAGAGGAAACATTCTCCCCGCATCCACTCTATGAAAATGTTTTATCATTTTAAAGACCTGCATTTGGTCACTGTTCAGCCTTTTGTTCAAGAGAAGAGACCCAGCCTATCATTTCCTGGTCGGTATTCTCAAGCATTTCTGGTATTATTCTTATGAACCTTCTCTCCTGTGCTTCTATTTTATAACATGACAATTAGAACTGCACATAACAATCTAAATGTGGTCTAACACGTGTTTGATACAGTGTTAGCATAAATAACCCAACTTCTTAAGCCTAGTCCTCTAGAAATAAAACCTTTGCTTTTTTTTAAATTAATGGCCTTGCTAACCCGTGGGATAATTCTGTCATCAATGTATTTGTATTCAGATCCGTTTATTCCTCTGCCCTACCCAAAATTGCATCTAGTGCATAAGTCACCTCCATTGTCTACCTACCGAAATATACCAGTTAATATTTATCTAGGTTGCAGTTTGTTTTACAATTATTTGTTCATTCAACAAGTTTAACATTTCCCTGTAATTTGTTGCATTTTACAGGAAAATTTGAAGAACAAAATACGTCAATATTTGATAAGAACCGATTACAAAAACCTCATCAAGCACAACTGTATCCAAGATTAAACTGATAAAATGGTATCTTCGTAATGAGGAAGGGGAAGGCAACCTTTCTGCAAAAAACATGATGTTAAATAGCTAAGTTACAAAAACTACATTTAAAATTAGCTGCATTGACACTGATGATGAAATAAACAGATTTCTGAAAGATGAACTGGATAGGTGACATTTCTCAGACGCTTCTGGCTCCAGCACTCATGTTCTCTTAGTGAAAGAATGCCTTCTCAGATCACACAGCTCATTTCAATACTACCGGACAATATCATGACCTTAAATACACTCAGATTTAACAGTGCCTTTGTTAAATTTGGAACTTTTGTCTTTTCAATTCTGGATTTGTGCTATTCACAAACTTTGCTATAAACAATACCTTGTACTGGCTTTTAACAAGAAGAGCTCTAAACTCAGAAAAGCACAACAAATCCACCAGAAGTCTCACAACACCTTTTTATGAGGCAATGCGAAACTGATGTCCTTGACTATTAAACATAATGCTTCTCCACACAAATTTCAGGCTGCCAAGTTTGCACAGATGTGTGTGTTCTGAGAGACTATAAAGGAACATATCAAAGGTCATGTATTTACAAATTTAATCAATCGTTTATCTCTGTTCCAGTCGGGAGAACACAGAAAGAGCAGTGTCTAGTATTGATAAAGATGATTTAGTTGTGGCAATTGTTGCAGTACTAGGGATCTGGACTGCTTCCATCACAAGATCAATATTTAAAAACTACCCTGGTCGAGCTTTGCCTTGTCTTGTCTGTTTAAAATTTGCTTTCTCAGCTCCTTATAAAGTTTTTATTTAAAGTTTACCTCCCCATTAAAAAGTTTATAGCGCCACCTCATCTTATATTCAACCATCTTATCTGATGACACATTTCCAACTGCAACATTACAGCCTCTCCTTTTTTCACATGCCTACACACATGCAAACTTGCACCCTTTTTGTTTCCATTCCATAGTTTCAGAATTTTACAGTGCTCTTTTTATGTCAATGTCAAACTGAGAGATGTGGATCCAAGATGGCGCCAGAGCGAGGGGACTTCTCGCAAGCTGTGCCCAACATACCTTCCAATTCTATCCTCTACTCTCGTTCTATGCTTCTAAAACTTCATTCTAACTCTTTTAAACTCTCTAACAATGCTTTAATTCAATTTCTTTAGTTGATCTTTCTCTACACCCCAGTTATGATTGTAACACTACATTCTGCACTGTTTCCTTCTCTATGAATGGTATGCTTTGTCTGTATAACACGCAAGAAACAATAATTTTCACTGCATGTTAATACATGTAACAATAATAAATCAAATCAATATTTTACCTTCCCACTTTATTAATGGTTACACAACTACAGCTATCAATTGGAGTAACATTTTGAAAATGGACAGAAGAGAAATTGGAGAAAGGCAGGAAATAACCTAATGGGGGTGTGGATGTTAGGTTGTGAAGACGGATGCCAAGATGAGGTGGGATTTCAAAATGAGACAATTAATTGTAAAGCCAAGCAGCAGGATTGTTCTGCGCAGTTTGGGAGTGAAGCAGAATGGGGCCAAAACAGACTTACTACATATCTAAAATATGTGTTTATTTTTCCAGCGGAGAAATTATTCAGAGGTAAAGATCGGGTTCCAGAAAATTTGTTGAACAGATCCCATTTCCAGGTTAGTTTTAATCAGTGCCAGACAATACAAAACTGACAGGAATCAAAATGGTAACATGTACACCAGGAAGGCTGGAATTATGTACCAATCAGCAAGCTGTGTTCTTCTGTGCAAAGTTTTTTGACAATTGCGATTATAGAGAAGCATACCTTGAAAATAAAATCACCTGTACTAGTCCCTGTACTACAGTATTAGTCACAATATATTTAATATACTTAAGAATACGGCACATTTACAGCTCAATTTGGTGACAGGCAGTCAACAGAATATGGTATCTCAGCTTCCTACTTTATAAAATACATAGAAAACCACAAAAGCTGTACAACATAAAGCA
Source organism: Carcharhinus amblyrhynchos (assembly GCF_965287045.1). Taxonomy (NCBI): domain Eukaryota; kingdom Metazoa; phylum Chordata; class Chondrichthyes; order Carcharhiniformes; family Carcharhinidae; genus Carcharhinus; species Carcharhinus amblyrhynchos. The sequence goes on from NC_137346.1 coordinate 45,967,496, forward strand.
CTGTCAGAGAAAATACTAAAACCTGCTTTTTGCTCGGCACACATTACTCCTAAATACTTTCAGCAAATGTTCCTTCCTTGTACTGTTTGTCTTGCCAGGTTCCGACCACCGTGAGAGGTAACAAAGGAGATGCACCAGAATGATTCTAAGGATGAGGGAGTGCAGCTACAAGATCAGGTTGGAGAAGTTCCTTGGAGCAAAGGAGATTGAGGTGATATTTGATAGAGGTGTACAAGATTATAACAGGCTTGATAAAGTAGACAGAGCAAGGCTGTTCCCATTGGTTGGTTGTACAAAGTCTAGGGACACAGATTTAAGGTTTGAAGCAAGAGATACAGGAAAGATTTGAGAAAGAATCTTTCTTAAATATCTACTGGTAATGACCTGCAACCCACTGCCTATGAAAATGGAAAGAATCAATAATTTCCAAAGGAAATTGGCTGGACAATTGAGGGAAATAAATGTGCAGGACTACGGAACTGACTGGTTTCCTACAATGCCGTAATGGTTCAATTATTCTAATTTACCTGTTTTTTTTGCCTCTCCCAGAAGATCCCATGGTTTCTGGTGGGATGGAGAGTATATCTTGTAATTCACAAGATTTTACAATTGGGTGGGAAAGACCAGAGAGACTAGACTGGAGGATCTTCACGTGGCCATATTTTTTCATATGATTGTATTAGATCATAAAGGAAGGAAGTTTTACATTGAGAATTAATAGTGCTCTCGTTAGATTGCATCAATTGAACTGTGCTCCGTTTTGTGCACCACACTCAGCAGGGATATATTTGCCTTTGAAGCAATCCGACACACGTTCACCAAAATGATCCCAAAACCTGAATAGTTAGATAGATAGATCAGTACAGCATAGTATGGGCCTTTTGGCCCTCAATGTAGTGCCAAGCTATGTCCAAACCCAAGATCAAGCTATCCCACTCCCTATCATTCTGGTGTGCTCCACGTGCCTATCCAATAACCACTTGAAATTTCCTGAAGTGTCCAACTCCACAATCACAGCAGGCAGTGCATTCCACATCCCAACCACTCTCTGAGTAAAGAATCTACCTCAGACATCCCTCCTGTATCTCCCACCATGAACCTTATAGTTATGCCCCCTAGTAAAAGTTACATCCACCCGAGGAAATGCACGTCCACTCTATCTATCCCCCTCATCATCTTATAAACATCTATTAAGTCACCTCTCATCCTCCTCCACTCAAAAGGGAAAAGCCCCAGCTCCCAGTTGAGTTACAAGGATCGGTTGCATACACTAGACTTGTTTTCTATTAAGAGGTGATCTAATGGCAGAGACAGTGGCTGCTTAGATACAAAGCTGGCTGGGTGACAGGAAACAGGGAGCTGCGGTGAACAGCTGTTTTTTGGATATGAGGAAGATAAACAGTGGGTTCACCTGACTTCAATCAGGGGTCACTAGGATCAAAGGGCTTTGTGGAAAGGCTAGAGAATTCGCCAAGTTGATCTTACAGAGCAGGCATAGATATGAAGGGCTGAATGGTTTCCACCTTTACTGTTATGATTCTACAATTCCTGAAGATGTTGATCCGTTGCTGCCTCCTGTCCTCATTGGGTACATTACCTACAGGTCAATACTCAGAGCTTTGACAGCAAGCCTCGCTAAGTATTTTTCAGAGGATGGAGGACAGAGAAATGTTAACTAAGCCTGAACCTGCCTCATTCACATCCACTCTCCCTAATTTCCAATATTGGTTGTTGATTACCAATCAGGAGCAGGAACCCTGGCCATTTCCTGTTCCCAAACCAGGAATACTCAGGTCAACTACAGTGCTCTGCTGGAGACCAATTAACTCAGCACATTGGGACTGAATCTGTGATCTTAATAGTTTTGTGACTCGGATATATAAACTGAGCTACAGGAAGCTGACTTGCTGTGTTTAATGAAATGACTTTCAAATGGAGTATTACTGCAATACTATATTTCTGATAAATAAACCTGTGACTGACATATTTTGAATACCTTTAGTGGCAATGAGATCAGATCGTGGATGAGTTTGTTCTCAAATAAACATCAAACCCTGAGACATCAGCCACAGCTTATTACAGTAAAGACACACTCTTTCCACGAGAGTAAAAGTTTTCCATTTAATTTTGTAAATCTATTTCAAGGTGAGATGTACCTCAGCACCAGAAAAGGTCTTAGGTTGGTTGTGATGGGTGTGTTGAGTGCACAGTACAGTTAATTCAAATGCGCCAGGGAGGTTTGGGTAATATATATGGAGAGGATCTCAAAAGCTTGCAGTATTGAGAGGAAGTACAAAGCCAAAAGTCAACACTGCCATCTCTAAAGAAAACATCCATTCTGAAAATGTATTAAAATGACAATGCTGATGGATGGAAATAAAATATTTTGCAAACTAAAATCACATTGCAAGATCAATATAACAACCTAAAGACACAGTATTCCTTTTAGTAGCCCTATTAAGATTTTGAGTTGCCATGTTCAAAGTCAAATTTAATTTCTGAATCTGTCAGGGATTCTGTAAGCAGCAAGGTTTTTGGTTTTGATTTTTAAGTATGCAGTGCTCTCTTTCTGTAATAACACCAATTTTCATATGGTGTTCTTCCCTCAACCACAATAGCTGCTAACTCATGACTGGGAAGACGTCAAGCACATTTATGACATCTTATAAGTGAGCTTAAACAATTGTGGCTGAGTTCTGTAATGTACTTGTATCGGATTCAGTACAGCAGAGGTTCACTGGATTGGTTTCTACGATGAGATGTTTGTCCGATGCCAAGGCTAAGTAAATAGGATATCTATTCTTTGGAGATTAAAAAGGATGGGACAGGACCTTGTTGGAACATTCAAGATTCTGACTGGGTAGATACCGAGTTCCCCTAGCTGGGGAATCAAGTAAGAAGTCTCACAATACCAGGTTAAAGTCCAACAGTTTACTTGGTAATGCAAGCTTTTGGAGCACTGGCCCTTGATCAGGGGAGTGGGAGTTGTGTTCACGAACAGGGCAAATAGAACAAAGAACAAAGAAAATTACAGCACAAGAATAGGCCCTACGGCCCCCAAGCCTGCACCGACCATGCTGCTCCACTTAACAAAAACTTCCTATGCTTCTGGGCACCATTTCCCTCTATTCCCATCCTATTTATGTATTTGTCAAGACACCCCTTAAAAGTCACTACCGAATCCACTTCTCCTCCCTCCCCTGGCAACGAATTCCAGGCACCTACTACTCTCTGTGTAAAAAATCTGCCTCATACAACTCCTTTAAACTTTGCTCCTCGCACCTTAAACCTGTGCCCCCTAGTAACTGACTCTTCCACCCTGGGAAAAAGCTTCTGACTGTCCACTCTGTCCATGCCTGTCATAATCTTGTAGACTTCTATCAGGTCTCCCCTCAACCTCCAGTGAGAACAAACCTATATAAACACAAACTCAATTTACAAGATAATGGTTGGAATGCGAGTCTTTACAGGTAAAGGTACAGACAATGTGATGGAGAGAGGGTTAAGCACAGGTTATTGAAATGTGTATTGTCTCCAGCCAGGACAGTTAGTGAGATTTTGCAAGCCCAGGCAAACTGTGGGGGTTACAGATAGTGTGACATGAACCCAAAGATCCTGTTGAGACCATCCTCATGTGTGCGGAGTTTGGCTGTCAGTTTCTGCTTAGCGATTCTGTGTTGTTGTGTACTGTGAAGGCCACTAACTATCCTGGCTGGAGACATTACACACCTCTTCAACGTGTGCTTAACTCTCGCTTCACCCACACTGTAAGACTTTAAGACTTGATTACCTGTAAAGATTTGCATTCCAAACATTATCTTGTAAATTGAGTTTGTGTTTAAATATTCCCTATTTGATGAAGGGGCAGTGCTCCGAGAGCTTGTGTTACCCAATAAACCTGTTGGACTTTAACCTGATGTCGACAGACTTCTTACTGTGCTTACCCCAGTCTAATCTCCACATCATGGGAATCAAGAACATGGACACACAGTCTAAGGATAAGGGGAGGATCATTTAAAATTGAGATGAGGAGAAATTTCTTCACTCAAAGAATTCTGAGTCCTTGGAATTTGCTACCTTGGAGAGTTTGGATGCTCCATCATTGAATCTAAGGCTGAGAGAGACATATGTTTAGCTTCTCAGGAATCAAAGGATATATAAAGTGTGCGGAAAAGTGAAGTTGAAACTAAATATCAGCCATGTATGCACAGAATGACAGGGCATCCTTGAGGGGCTGGCTGTATGTTCTATTCCTGCTCCTATTTCTTATGTAACTCAATAAACATAGGAATCCTGGTCTTCATTGTCTATCTTCTCAGCCAATAGCTAGTGAGACTAATTGTTAGATCCACCCTGAGATCAGCTATCCCAGAATTGACCAGGGACCATCTTTCTGCATATGGTATAGTACCAAACCAGGCACTGCAGTTATTTACTGACCTACCAGGGGAACAGCCATAAAGAGGCGTGAGTAGTGTTTTCCTCTTCCTCCCTTATTTAGTACAGCCAATGTCAGAGTAATAGATGGCCCAAGAAAGACAGGACAACTGAAGGAATAATGTTTCTTTAAGATATTTAGAAGGAAGGAAGTTAAATCCATCACCCACCTCTTTGCCTGCCCTGGATGCTCCGCAGGGCCAGAATGTTCTGTTCATCGGACAGGAACTGCTTCATCTTGTGAAAAGGCTCCTTCCCTCGAACAGTCAGCTTATTCCATGGTTTGGGTCTGGCCAGTATCTCACTTACAGAGCCTTGAGACAACCCCAGTACATAATGTCCAAATATCCGTTGGCCAATATTGTGCTTGATCAGCTGCTCTTTAACTTGCCGTGCAATTTCTGCTGTGTCCAGCTCTTCGCCCTCAGATATGCTTCCAGCACTCTCTGACTGGCTGGGTGAAGGGATCATTCCATTTAGGTCAGAGCTCTGCTGGATGGGGCTTGGCGATGATATGGAATTTGTGCTGTAGGGACCTGTTGGAAAAAGCATGGTTGTGCTTCCCGCATCCTGCATTGCCTTGGTGTAGAAGGACTGCATTAGCTGCCGCTGAAGAAGTGAGTTAAGTGCAAATTTCCCTGCAGAGGCCAGGGGGAACGGGGAGCTTGTCAATGATGAGTTGAAAAAATCTTGACCTAAAACCGTCGGTGAGAATTGGTGCGTACCGTTAGCACTGGAAGCCTGCTCATTCGCGTTGCGCAGCAACTTAGAGGGAGGGGAAGATGGTGAGGTCGAAGGGCGCAGACTCTCAGGTCGGTCTTTCCCAATTCTCCCAGCTGACCCTACAAGAAAGGTCAAACACAATGCATTATGGGGGAGTGAAAAGTAAAACCATAAAAAAAAGCAAACTTTAGCCCAAAATTGCAGGTTTAAAAAGGGCTTTCAGCTGACACAACTGGTCAAATTTGAATATGCCAGACTAGCCCCCAAAGACAGATGTCATGCATTTGTTGTTTGTACCTTTCTTGTAAATGGCAGCCTGGAGAATCCCTGACAAGCATTTAAGCAGCCCATATCAAACATTTCCTTTGTCTAAGTGCCACTAACAGGCAATGTTTAACAGTTTAACAGATACAAAACTCTACCCAGAGAGATAGCTGCAGCAATACAAAACGACATTAATTACATTTAATTAAATACTGTAATCACTATTGAATATATACTCAGGCATAAACCAATGAGAAAAAACACAGCTTATATACCCAAATGCATCAAGATAAAATTCAGGCAAAATCTGGTCTTTTTTTAAAACGACTGTCTCCAAGGTCTGAAAGCTTCTTCCTATTACCCAGTCTGTACAAGTACACAAACACACAATTTAGTGCTTTAGAAGGGAGTAACACACATTAATCTTGTTGCCATGCGCTATTGCAGGCTTTGATCTCAGGATCTGTTTCTCACATTCCCCAAACACAGCAATATAAGCTGCAAACGCAAAGACCTACCACTAAGGTCACTGTTGGTGATACGCAGAGTTGCATTTTCAGATTGCAATGAGCGGTTCTTCTCCAGCAGAAGTACCTCTAGGGTTTTGGATGTGTCCTGATAAAACAACAGTCATGTAGTCAGATTTATTTAATGTTAAATGTGTGATATTTTATAGTTATCTTGCTTAATCAAGGATTCATTGAGAATCAAAATTAACGGCAGACATGTAGCCCAAGGCAACCTCTTTTAGTAGAGAAATCCTTTAAAGGCAGGCTGTTGTATTAAAGTGACTGGCAAATCATCTTGTTTATTGACAAACACAGGATGAAATAATGTAATTTATGTTGAAATGTGCATTATCTCATTATGAAGGAACTAATGCATAATCTCCTTTGACAGACAAAGGATAATTTTACAAAACAATCCTACATTTCTGCTCAAGCTTTCTGGCAAAGGAACAACATTTCTGCTCTCTTCCCTATTCCCGTTAAAAAATGGCTATTCTAACAATGTGCACAATACTCAGCAATGCAAACCACAGTGAGAATATGACAAGAAATGTTATCTTACAGTTCAAGAGGGGAAGACTTTTAACCCATTCCCAAGTAACCTTTGTATTGTCCTGTTGTAATCAAATACATTACATTCATACCCGAGGAAAGCTAATTTTTGTTTCCATCCCCAAAATCAGCCTCCAGCTAGGGTTGCTTTTACCTGAATCCTATTCACCAGCGAATGTGGCAGGGGAAGAAGGGGCTTACAGATTTGTGTGTGGGTAGGTAAGGGGTTTGTAATCCCACCATCAAAGGATTAACCTATTTTTACAGACATGACACAGAAAATCCAAAGTCCATGAAAGTTTGCAATCAATTCAAGCACCATCACGAATTTCAGATTTGGAAAAGGAAAAGGGTTAATGCAATTTGAATCAAAAAATTCAATCATGATTAAAAACTATTCGATTTAACATGAATTTTATGCTACATTTGATGACTGACATGCAAGATGATGGCTTTTATATTAAGAAATAAACTATCCAATGTAATATTATTGTAATGGCAAAATGCTATGCACTGTTTATACTGCATTATAAATTATGCATTAATGCAGAGGTTTACAAGAGCTTCCTACTTCTTTGATAAATTACTTTAAATATCAAGATGTTCTCTGTAAATTAACATACCTCATCAGCACTTTAAGTAGTTTCTTACTAATCATAAATCCTTAAAAATTGCACAAAAACCCCGAAGTCTGACCATGTAACAAAAGCTGTTGCTGTAATTTTAATGCTAGTAGGAAGAACAGTAAATGAGGATAACTAGAATCCCATGATCTAACTGTCTCCTAACCCACACTTCTCATCAACCTAGCTCAAGATGTATAACTCGTGTAACAAATTGACCCCCACAATCTAAAGATGCCAGTGCTTCCCAGATTCATGTCCCCAGACTAGCTCATATTTCCTTGAAATTCTGTTCAAAGCAATGAAAAAGCAGCTTACATTCTCAGTTTATGTTCTAGACATGTGAGAGGTAAAACAAAGAATTCATGTGTTCAGGTGCAAAAGATCAATCTGCAAAAATAGAACTTGTAAAGAAAATACAGCTTACCATTAGCATTTAAAGGCATAACATTCAACTTGAGGGGTTTATAATTCCCTCGTCAGTTTGACCTAGCATTTAAGTTAAGGAACACTCAAAGCTGAGTGATGAGCATATTCATATTGCACCTCGTTGAGTTATAGAAATACTACTGATAGGTACAAAGCATGTGTCAGTAATGGTACAGGTACTGCACATACAGGTGCCAGACATGTAAAGATAACCCTAAAGTTATGCTTTCAAATTAACTGGAAGGGAATTAGGTTTTTTTATAATAATCAATGTGCTACGTACAAATATATGTTCTGCAACTCAATACCAACTCCTTACGATTATGTGGTTTCTGTACAGCTTTCAAATGCACAACTGTTTATTAGATCAGTTTGCTGTAAATTTCCCAACCTTTCTCACACTAACATTACAGTCTTAGATATGATTGCAAATTACTCTAGTTACTGCAATAATGAATCAGTATTTTCCTTTTTTTAAGTACCCTTGCAAACAAGCAACTAAAATGTTAGAAAGTTATAGGCAAAACTCAAATTCAGCTGTAAGTTATATGACCGGTCATTAGAATGAATCACTGAATGGTTACAGCACAGGGACAAGGCCATTTGGTCCATCTTGTCCAAGTCAGGTCTCTGCAAGAGCAACTTGGCTAGTCCCATAGCCTGCCTACTCTCTAAAGATCTGCAAATATTCTCTCTTCAGATGCATCAAATTTTCATTTTGAACATGCCTCCACCATGCTCTCAAACAATACATTCCAGATTGTAACAATTCTTCTGACTAAAATCATTTTTCCTCATGCTGTTGTTGGTTCTTTTGCCAATCGCCTTCAATCAGTGTTCTCTGACTCTCAACCCTCCCATCAACGGGAGCTGTTTCTCTTTATTTGCTCCGCATGGACCCTTCCTGGTTTTGAACACCTCAATCAAATCTCCTCTCAATCTTCTCTTCCCCATGGAGAATAATGCAGCTTTTCCAATCCATTTACATAATAGAAGTCTCTCATCCATGAAACTATCCTTGTAAAGTATTTCTATGCCCTCTCTAAAGCCTTCTTAAAGAATTGGGTACAATACTTCAGTTGAGGCTGAAAGAGTTTTGTGGTGGTGCATCATAACTTCCTTGTTTTTGTATTCCAAGCTTCTATTTAAACCTCCGTGATGCCTTTTAAATACTTTTTAAATCCGCCCTGCCATTTCAAACATTTGTGCTCATATACTCCTGTGAAATCTCAGTTGGACACCCCATTTGAATTGTGTCCTTTATTTCATATTACCTCTCATTCTTCCTACCAGAAAGCACCACTTGATGCTTCTTGACATTAAATGTTATCTGCCACAAGTCTGCCCATTTCAACAACCAATGCTCTCTTGATAGCTATCACTATTCTCATCACAGTTCACAATATTTGGATGTTTTGTGAAATGATTGCAATGAACTTTTTAATTTGGCACATGTATTATTTAATGGGAACTGCTCCATGTAGTACTTTATACATCTGCAGTGCCCCAGGTTAATTGTCTTTAACAATAATGGGGAATTGACTGAGGTACACCCATCTATGATGGAGACCTAAAGTCTTCTTAATAAAGCAAACAAAATCCAGGTGGCTTATAAAAACTGCAGAGAGATACATATCCAGAATGCTGATCCTTAACATTTCAAATCAATTACTGACCGAAAAACTTCAGAATTTACCGTAACGCATTATTTTGATAGATACCATCTACATATCACCTCCATTTTATTTTACAACATTCCTTATGAAAAATTGTAACTTATATATCAAGTACAGAAAACTATTAGATTCCAATTGAACCTACCTGTGATCCAGTTCCTTCTGATGCTACAAATTCCATCGACTTCAGGATACTGGAAATAAGGGGAAAATTGGGTTGTATTTATTGTTTAGTATTCAGCTGCAAACATTCCATTACGTTATCCAGAATACTAGGAGCAATATATGCACTTCCAGGTGTTAATACACAAAACAGAAGAAATACGACCTTCAATATCATCACTGTACCATGTTACAATAAAAGCTTTTAATTTCAACATAACTATTCGAGCTGCAAAGTAATGTTATAAAACCAACAAGGTTGCTCCATATGTAATTCCATAAGGGTTTTCAGAGGGCAAATATAAAGGTTAATAAGAATGCAACATTTTAAGCTGTCAAAAGCTTTCAAGCCCCCCTGTGCTGATTGTGAAGCTTTAAATGCTTTAGGGGTTATTCATGTCAGATCATTTACAACTGAACTGTCTCAATCTGCAATGAATTATTTGTTAAAATAAAAAGATACCATTTCTGCATATTCTAATCAGAACATGACTATGGCAAATAAGGAAGGAACCAATCTATATATAGTCATAATTTCACAACCATCATCCAAAACAAATTTACCAAATTTGGGACCAAATTAAGGCTTCAAATGCAATCCCCTTGAAGTGTAAATTTAAACAGAAAACGTTACCTATGATCCTGTGAATCACCTTGGGATGTTTTACTAAATTAAAAGTTACATATAAATGTAAGAAGTTGTTGTGCACTATAAAAATTTACAGTCAACTAAGCACCAACCTAAGATTTGGTCTGGCTAGATGCAAGGTAAAAATAAAAACGGGGACAGATTTTGATTGTGAAAAGTACATATTTTTACTTTGCACCTTGACAACTTTCCGAAAACATTATTTTGACCATCTTGCAATAACGGCAAGCAACACTGCAAAGGGAACATCTGCTCATTTATTCAATTCTCATACAGCCCACACAGTTTGGTTAATAAAGTGTTCCAATGAAACAGAATTGGACTGCAGCTCCAAAAGAGTTTGACAGGACTCGTCATGGCACACCTTCCTCACAGGAAAGACAATGTCTTAACTCATTTAAACATGTCTAACTACTCTCCTTAAGACACTGCTTAAAATCTACTTCCTTGGCTAAATCTTTGATCAGCTATCCTTATAACTCCTTATTATGGTGTCAAATGTTATGTAATATCGCTCTTGTGAAGTGACCTGCAACAGTTTACCAAATTAAAGATAATGTATGATGTTGCTGTTAATGCTAATTAATTCTAAAACTAATATAAATGTGGGTGGCATGATTAGCACTGCTGCCTCACAGCGCCAGGGACCTGGGTTCAATTCCAGTCTTGGGCTACTGTCTGTGTGGAGTTTGCAAATTCTCCCGTTGTCTGCGTGGATCTCCTCCAGGTGTTCCGGTTTCCTCACACAGTCCAAAGATGTGCAGGGTCAGGTTGACTGGCCAGGCTAAATTGTCCTTTAGTGTCAGGGGGATTAGCAGGGTAATTACATGGGGTTAGGGCCTGGCTAGGATTGTTGTCGGTGCAATAGCTATGGGCTGAATGGCCTTCTTTGCACTGTAGGGATTCTATTCTATGATAAACTCGCACTAAATCTTGGATTTAACAGCAACAATGCAAAAGGCAATCATCAAAATTTAATCTGCATAAAATGAAACAGACAACACTGGAAAATACTCAGCAGATTTGTGGACAGAGAGAGAGTTAGCATTTCAGGCCAAAGATCTTTAATCAGAACTGAGAAAGATGAGAAGTGCAATCAGTTCTAAATGAAAAGGTGGCGGGGGGCGGGGGGGGGTAGGAAAAAGAACAAAAAGGAAGATCTGTGATAGGATGCAAGACAGGAGAGCTAAAATGACAAAAGACATGAAGGTGTAGGGTAAAACACTAAAATCACCTCTTTAACTAGAGTACACAGGTAGATTGAAGCTATACAAATAGTCAGAAAGTAAGAATATGATTAAATAGTTAAATTGCTCCACTGAACTTTAAATTTCTTTGAAATATTTAGAGTTTTGCTGATTAGTTCAACTGATTACTCATGACAGGAAAGAAATAGGAACACAATTAGCTCTCAAGACTTCTCTGCCACTGAATAATGTGAAGGCTGATCTGACTGTGGACTGTGGCCTTAGCTTTGCGTTCTTTCAATGGCACACCCAACCTCAGCTGCCCAAAACCATGACTCCCTGCTAAATCTGTCTACTCAGCCTTGAATATATCCAAAACCTAGCCTCCACTGCATCTCGGGGAAGAGAATTTCAAATATCTGCATAAAGAAATTCCTCTTCAACTCTGTCTTAACAGGAAAGTTTTTAAATTGTGCCTCCAGTCTTCTCAGTTCTCGTTTCTTGGGAAGTTTCATGGGATTATGGATGACTTGCTGCTACTCCAATTTAATGGTTTGTACATCCAATGCACATTATGCAGGCTCTGCAACATGCGGGGCAATTGGTGTTTTAAGATTTGAGTAGATGAGTGGTTTGAAGGTTTGTGCGTTTCCTCCAACTATGCTTCTGCAAGTTGCTGACAAAGTCTCGTGATGTGCTTGGTGTCTTCCCAAACGAACCTTCTCCACTTTGGTTAGCCATGCTCAATATCCAGCTTTGCAAGCCCCCCCCCAAATCTCATACGTTTTCAATAAGATCGCTTTTTATTCTTCTAAACTCCAGTGCGAATAGACCCAACCTGCTCAACCTTTCCTCATAAAACAGAGTCTATCCTCCCAGCAATTCACTCAGTGAACCTTCTCTGAACTGTTTCTATTGCAAGTATATCCTCCTTTAAATGAGGAGGCCAAAGCTGTCCAAAGCACTCTAAGTGCGGTCTGATCAATGCCCTACATTATTGTAGTAAGACTTCCCTACTTTCATACTCTATTCCTCTTGCGATAAAGGCTAACATTCCATTTGCCTCTCTAATTATTTGCTGTGCCTGCATACCAACATTTTGTGATTCATGTCTGAGGACACCCAAAATCCTTTTGTACTGCAGCACTCTGCCATTTCTCTCCATTCAAATAATATTCTGATTTCCTATTCTTCACACCAAAGTGGACAAACTCACATTTTGCCCACATTAAATTCAATCTGTCAAACTTCTGCCCACGCATCTGTCTCTCCTCACAACTTGATTTCCCATCTATCTTTGTGTCATCAGCAAATTTGGCTACAATATCATAACGAAAGACCACAATGACAGCTTGATAGGCCAGCACATACCAACTAACTTCTGGAAAGTGAACTGCTCATATAAGAAGAGTAACTTTGCTAAAGGGCAAGTGATGCTATATAATCATAGTGAAAGCAGAGCACCTTGCGAGACCATTCATACTTCAGCAACCAGGTTTAAGAACAAAATGAGTGGTAACATGACAGAGAAAGGTGTTGTGTGCTTGAGATTTTCCATACTCCACCTTAAGACTTCCGTGCATGACAACTGTAAAATGCTGACAAGTGTTAGTTTAAGTAAATTGCTACGTTTGTCAAAGTACTGTTCAAAGCGACAGGATACAACTCGTTTAGTTGAAATCCTCAGTCTAACTAAAATAATCCATTAAATGCCAGATGTCAATTCACTTCACTTGCAATAAATTAATAGGCAAAGTTCTTTGAACTGAAATTAAAATTATTAATTTTTACTTCTGTCTATCACAATTTTAGTGTATACTGGGGATCAGAAGCAATAGCTACTTATGTTCAGATTCATTTTTCAAATAAACGTAAACCTCTCATGTCTCAACTTCTGAGACTCTTCAGTAAGAAAAATAAATGGATTACAGTGAGAAAAAAAATGTTTGTGGAAATAAATACTACTTCAAACAATCTTTAAAATAGCATTATCCATTCTGATGAATGTGTCCATTAGATTTTTTTTCTCTGTCAAGGATAGTGTCTGTCTTAAGGATAGTGAAAACAGATTTAAAAAGTAATTGGTATATATATACATATATAATATAAAACTTTTTGAAACAATTGGGAAAAGAACAGTGGAGTGGAGCTAATCCTGTAGCTCTTTTCAAAGAGCTGGCACAGACATGATGGCCCAAATGGCCTTCTTCAATAATTCTATAGTGATGGCAATATAATTAATCAGATAATAATAGTTTTACAATTTTGGATAGAGACTCAATTGACCCCCTGGAAAATATGCACATCTGATAGAACTATCATCAAAGGCAGAAGAAAGAACCATGAGAACAAATTCCAATTGAAAATATTAACAATAAAATACATTTTCAGGAAATGATCCAGCAGCTTTCTGTTCTGATGAGAATAATCCAAATCAAATCCCACCTTTGACCAACAATCACCTTCAGGGCTCGCTAGAAGGAAAATACTCAATTGTTAGCCAAGCCATCTGTGTTAGATCTCGGGGATCAATGGAGGTGTGATGCCACCTCACACCCCTCAAGTATCCTCCTGGGAGATCTTCAAGCTACAGAACTACAGCAATAACTGTGTATACAGGGAGGTCTGATTCCATAACATTGGGAGAAGAAAATAAGCGAAGTAGTTTCTAGAAATACAAGTGAACGACAACTCAACTTTCATGCTAAATTTATGATGTAGGGAAACAGAACCTACATCTTCAATCAACACTCACCTCAGCTCTTTTTTAATCTCTTCATAGTCAGACTGCCCTTTCAGCTTTTCCTCTAGTTGCTTCAAAACAAACAGAATGATTTATAAAATATAACAAAAACATTTAAAAATGTAATTTAAAAATAGTACAATACAAAATGTAACATTCTGCAGAACTCATCACCAGCTGTGTACAACTTCCGATCAGATCCAAAACCTTATTCAAACGAATTTTCATTTTAATCATACAGTCATCATCCCACCTTGTTGAAGACCATCTATCTTGTAGGTTGGTTGAAATAACAAAGTTTACATAGCTTCCTACCTGGTCTCCAAATTATTTAAATTCCTGCAAGTTATTTGCTCTCCTTAGCAATGAAGCTCTGAATCACCTACTCGCCATACCCCACAGTGATACACAGGAGCCGACCCAATTGCTCAAATGATTCAATGTCTTTTTAATTTAAATAAGAAATGTAACCCCAGAACAGGCAAGTAAGGCAAGAAATTACACATGCTTCAAAAATTACAGGATTTAAAAAAGTCTGAAATCTGCTACCATAAATACATTAATTTAATGAAAGCTATAATTAAAAATTGAGAATGTTCTCTTACTTTGAGCGTGCTGTTCTTTGCACTGAGCTGCTGTTCTAGTTGTGAGACTTGACTTGCTGAGGTCTCACGGAGTTTGGTCAGGTTTGCCTGCAACCTCTGCACATCTTCAACTAATTGCATTATCTCACGGTCTTTTGCTGCCAGTTCAACTTCCAGACTTGATCGTGTTAGCACTTCGATAGCTTGTTCCTATTAAACAGGATCCAGAACACATGTTTTGTAAGTAGTTTTCCAGAAATGCATTTGAATTATAAGATTCCCACAGTGCAGAAGGAGGCCATTCGCCCCATCAAACCTGCACTGTCATTAATCTCACCCAAACTCAATGCCCATAACCCCATATATTTATCCTGCTAATCCCCCCGACACTCAGGAATAATTAGCATAGCATTCAACCTAACCCACACATCTTTGGACAATGAGGAAACAGGGATAACATATTCATACAGAAGATACCCAAGTCCAAAACCGAAGCCGAGTCCTTGGCGCTGTGAGGCAGCAATGCTAACCACTGTGCTGCCCATAATCATACTAAATGTTACATCTTTGGAAAATAATGACAAACCTTAAAGTTTTATTCGTCAGTATTAAACAGGTCAATTACCACCAGAAGAAATACTTTACAGCTTTGTCCATTGCGTAGACATTACACCTTGCAGGGATGACCTTGAGTTTACAAAAGTACTTGCAAACTTCAGATTTTGGATTTTATAACACATTCACTCTTTTTGATAAAGTTCCTCCATTTCTGCTCCTTCTCCCTACACTTCTCTGGCTTTGCACTTGCTTAAAAACTGAAATCATAAAATCCCTACAGTGCAGAAGGAGGCGAGATCATAGAACCCTACAGTGCAGAAAGAGGCCATTTGGCCCATCGAGTCTGCACTGACCACAATCCCACCCAGACTCTACCCCCATATCCCTACATATGTACCCATTAATCCCTCTAAGCTACACATTTCAGGACACTAAAGGGCAATTTTAGCATGGCCAATCAACTAACCTGCACATCTTTGGATTGTGGGAGGAAACTGGAGCACCTGGAGGAAACCCACGCAGAGATGAGGAGAATGTGCAAACTCCACACAGACAGTGACCCAAGCCGGGAATCGAACCCAGGTCCCTGGAGCTGTGAAGCAGCAGTGCTAACCACCATGCTACCTTGTTAGTTGGCCTGTCGAGTCTGCACCGACCACAATCCCACCTGGGCCCTATCCCCATCACCCCACATATTTACCCCGCTAATCCCTCTAACCTATGCATCCTGGAACACTAAGGGGCAATTTCGCATCACCAATGCACCTAATCCGCGCATCTTTGGAAAACTGGAGGAAACCGGAGTACCCAGAGGAAACCCACGCAGAAGATGACACAGTGACTCAAGCCAAGAATTATATCCAGGTCCCTGGAACTGTGAAGCAGTAGTGCTAAGCACCGTGCCACCCTTAGAGATGTTAACTGCCTTTCTCTGTCCACAGATACTGCTACACCTGCTATACATTTCCAGCATTTTCTGTTTTTATTTCATATTTTCAGCAGTATCTACAGCATTTTGCTTTCATTCAAGTGTTTGGCCTGCGATTATCAGGTTAAACTTTTTGCCCTTTTCAACAAACTCTTAACATTTGCAACCTGCCAATCCTTTACCACCACCTGTGTTACAAAGGAGGACTGGGAGATTGTGCCCAGCTCATCTGCAATGACTATCCTTTCTTTCTTTAGCAACAGCATTCCATCTAGACTGGCCAACATCCACTTTAAGCACCACAAGCCTTTCCAGAACCTCTGCTCTACGTTTTTCTCATCTCAACCATCCTTTTTTAGCACAGGTTTGGAGGGCTGAAGGGCCTGTTGCTGTGCTGTACTTTTCTTTGTTCAGTATGCCAGCAACTCCCTGGCTTACTGTAGGTTCAGCACAGCCATTTTCTTTGATAAACAATGATGCAATATTAATCAGCAGCTCAACCAGCTTTTCTGCCTCCATTTATTCCTAACTGGCCACACAATGCTTCAACTGTTAATTTGCCTGCAAGAGCTATGGACTCCTTTTCCTGTTGCCGCCAATCCATTTTCACACCATCTCTTTGTCTCGCACATTTGTTTTATCACGTCTCCTTTGTATGTTTTATGTTTGAGGCAGTGGTTATGGGGAATGTGTGGGGGGTTTGGTGCACATCAGTGTTCAATGCTGCAGTGCTGGTTTCTCTGAAAGATAGTTTTCTCCCAACAAGGCTAACTTCTATAGAGAAGAGAGGAGAGCTATTACTCCAAAATGTGGAATATTGTGGCAAAATCAACTTTGTCTGTCCTGAAGTTTTTAACATATGCTTCAGTATTATTATAATCAGTATAGAAAGACATAGAAGATATAGAAACCCTACAGTGCAGAAAGAGGCTATTCGGCCCATCGAGTCTGCATCGACCACAATCCCACCCAGGCCCTGCCCCCATATCCCTACACATTTATCCACTAATCCCTCTAACCTATGCATCTCAGGACGCTAAGGGCAATTTTAACATGGCCCATCAACCTAACCCGCACATCTTTAGACTGTGGGAGGAAACCGGAGCACCCGGAGGAAACTCATGCAGACACAAGGAAAACGTGCAAACTCCACACAGACAGTGACCCGAGCTGGGAATCGAACCCAGGACCCTGGAGCTGTGAAGCAGCAGTGCTAAGCACTGTACTGCCCGTAGTACATATAGCGTTAACAAAATAGATCACACAAAGTACTCTGGCCAGCAGCAGCTTACAATTCAGAGCAGACAGCTGTTGGGAGAAGAACAAGTTTTTCATAACTAACACGGTATAAAATGTTTACAGATTCATCATGCGAGGGAACCATCATTTACACGTGCAAATATCTTGTGTTATTGTTGGAGGTGGCTCCATTGTCCCAGTTAATCAGCAGTTTCAGAGGACATTCCATGCAATTCAGAAAGCAAGTCACTAAACCTCAGGTCACAATTTAAAGGACAGTTCACCCCAGCTTGGGATAGTGATTTTGACAAACATTTATTTCTGACTTCTTTGAAAGAAGGACAAGGTCATTGATTGGCTGGTGTTCTTTATAATTAACGAGTCTGGTCAATAGGTAGAGATATTGGGTGGGATTTTACAGCGTCGCTCATCTCGAACTATAAAATCCTGCCTGAGGTCAATGGATCTTTTCAAGGTCTGCCTCTCGCCTGCTCCGATTTCTGTGATGAGTGGGACGATAAAATTCTGTCCATCATTTCACAGATCGACAGCAACAGTGCTCAACAAAAAGCAGGATGGAGTCAGCAGCAGAAACTTTGCAGTCTGTGGCTGTACTGTGTTCTATATTTTAAAAGCATGTGCTTAGTCAGGAAGAGTTAATTTAATGTCAGCTACAGTAAGTGTTCTTTGTTTGACACATGCTCGGATAGAAAATAAGTTGCAGCACTGTTGCTATGTGGTGAAAGGTTTACTTCATTAAACTGTGAATTCCTATAACCATCTTATGCAAACAAAAATACTGGGCCTCAAATTGGTATGGATGTTTTAGTCCATCATCTGTCAAGGAGAAATCATATTGCAGCAGATGATATATGCCAATAGCTGGTGTATTCTTTACTGAGATATTGGGAAGGTACACTCCAGATCATAAGACCTGGGTAAAGGAGTGGCTGGTGATTCTGAGCTGGAGTGAATACCTAACACAAAAACAGTGTGAAAGAGACACTGCAGCAGTTTGGCAATGAATCCATGAGAAAAATAATTCTGCACATATTTTTGTTTTATGAATGCTGGTTCAGCGCTATCAGGTATGAGACATTCCAACCTTTTGTTTATGCCAGAAGGACTGTAGGTCCCCTATAAGGATGAAAGGATTGTTTTCAACATCTTGTGGGTTTCATGTGTATTTCTGTGGTGGTCCTGTAGGTTTTGTGAGATTATTTTTGGATTGTAGAAGATAAGGTGAGATCAGCATTATGTATCGAGTGTTTGTATACTGATTCATTCTCAGCCAAAAGTAATGAGTAGCTGATCCATCTCAACCTCATCCTCAGGTTTCTAGCATCACAGGTTCCAGTGTTTAGCCAATTCAATTTGTTCCACATGATATCAAAATGGTTAAATTGCACTAGATGTAGCAAAAGTTACAGGCCCTGACAATATCCCAACAGTATCACAGAAGACTTGTGCTCCAGGGCTAACAATGTCCCCAGCTAAGATCTTCCAGTGCAACTACAACACTGGCATTTACCCAATGAGACTTATTCACAAAAAGCAGGACAAGTACAATCAGACAACTACTGCCCCAAAAGCCCCCAATTTGTTCTATCAATTCCCCTGACCATCTTTTAACTATTTATATGTTCATAAAACATCTTTGGGCTCTCTTTTATGTGAGTCACTAATCTATTCTCATGTATATTTCTTCAGTTCTTCCCAGTACATCCTATATCTTATTCCTCATGAAAACGATGGATGTGACTTTTATCACAGGTCCATTTTAATCTTTGTATTTTTAGCTGTCCATGAATCTGCAATTTTGGATGCCCTGTCTGTCCACCTCATGCGAATACATACACATCAAGCTCACTCCTATCTAAAAGCCTCTCATTGGTAATCTCCTGTTTTACCTGCTAATTTTAAGTATTTGTCCAAATCCCTTTCCAACTCTCCAATGGTAACCCTCCTTCAATTAAGTATTCTTACATTTGAAGGGTGACAGCAGTTAGCACTGCTGCCTCACAGCACCAGGGACCCAGGATCGATTCCAGACTTGGGGTCACTGTCTGTGTGGAGTCTGCACGTTCTCCCTATATCTGTGTGGGATTCCTCTGGGTGCTCCAGTTTCCTCCCACAGTCCAAAAGACATATTGGTTTGTTCTTTGTTCACTGTCCTCAGTGAACAAAGAACAAAGAAAATTACAGCACAGGAACAGGCCCTTTGGCCCTCCAAGCCTGCACTGACCATGCTGCCCAACTGAACTAAAACCCCCTACCCTTCCGAGGACCATATCCCTCTATTCCCATCCTATTCATATACTTGTCAAGACGTCCCTTAAAAGTCACTATCATATCCGTTTCCACTACCTCCCCCGACAATGACTTCCAGGCACCCACCACCCTCTGTGTAAAAAAATCTGCCTCGTACATCTCCTTTAAACCTTGCCCCTTGCACATGAAACCTGTGCCCCCTAGTAACTGACTCTTCCACCCTGGAAAAAAGACAGACTATCCACTCTGTCCATGCCCTTTATAATCTTGTAAACTTCTATCAGGTTTCCCCTCAACCTCTGTCACTCCAGTGAGAACAAACCAAGTTTCTCCAACCTCTCCTCATAGCTAATGCCCTCCATATCAGGCAACATTTGGGTGAATCTTTTCTATACCCTCTCCAAAGCTTCCACATCCTTGTGGTAGTATGGCGACTAGAACTGAACATTATATTCCAAGTGCGGCCCAAAGTTCTATAAAGTGAACCTGAACAGGCACCGGAGTGTGGCAACTAGGGGATTTTCACAGTAACTTCATTTCAGTGTTTATGTAAGTCTAATTGTGACACTAATAAATAACTTCAAAATTTAGAAACTTTTTTCTGGTCCTTTTCCAAAGCTGTATTCAATCTATTTGCTGCTTCCCAAAAGCTGTTCCACCAAAACCTAATACATTAAGTCCCCAGAATGAGATCCAGCACTGTTTCCTTTCTTGTTGGATAAGAAACATACTGGTCAGGAGCACTGTCTTGCATTTCACGAGTTCCTCCCCACCCTCTCCGCTGACACTGTTACAATCCCAGAATAAAACAGGATAATAAAATTCCACTGTAGTTCTTGTACCTTTCTGAAATTTGCCTACACATTTGTTCTTCTATCATCTTCTTACTATTTGATGGCCCATTAGTATACACCCAGCAGCACAACTGCTACTCCCTCAACTGTTCCTTAATTCCAAACAAATAGATTCTGTGCTTGAAACTTCAAGAATATTGTCATTGTTGATTAATGCAATAGTATCTTTGATCATACTGCCATTCCTCTTCTCCTCTCTTATCTTTCCTGAGTGTATTTTAGCCAGAAATATTAAGCGCCCATTCTATAGAGTAGATGGAGAGAAAATGTTTCTGTTGGTGAAGAATTGAGCTCCAGAGTACACTAATTTAAGCTCATTGGCAAAAGAAGCAACGGCAACATGAGGAAAAACTTTTTATGTAGCAAGTGATTCTTGGGAATGAGCAGCATGGGGGGCAGGGTGTGCGTATATGCATGCGTACGTGTCAGACTAAATGCCTCCACTCAGGTTCAGCAGTTGAAGGATTCCAGGACTCGACCTGGACACTGCTACAGGAGTGCCTCAAGGATCTGTTCTGGGACCCTTGTTGTTTGTCATTTTCATAAATGACCTGGATGAGGAAGTGGAGGGATGGGTAAGTAAGTTCGCTGATGACACTAAGGTCGGTGGTGTTGTGGATGGTCTGGAAGGATGGCAAAAGTTGCAGCAGGACATAGATAGGATGCAGGACTGGGCGGAGAAGTGGCAGATGGACTTCAACGCGGATAAATGTGTAGTCGTCCATTTTGGCAGAACCAACGGGATGAACGAGTACACTATCAAGGGCAGAAGTCTGAGTAGTGTTGAAGAGCAGAAGGATCTAGGGGTCCGGGTCCACAGGACTCTTAAATCGGCCTCGCAGGTGGTCAAGAAGGCGTATGGCGTACTGGCCTTCATTAATCGAGGGATTGAGTTTAGGAGTCGGGAGGTAATGCTGCAACTTTATAAGACCCTTGTCAGGCCTCATTTAGAGTATTGTGCGCAGTTCTGGTCGCCTCACTATAGGAAAGATGTAGAAGCTATTGAGAGGGTACAGAGGAGATTTACAAGGATGTTGCCTGGACTGGGAGGCATGCCTTATGAAGTTAGGTTGAGGGAGCTGGGACTCTTTTCCCTGGAGAGACGAAGGTTGAGAGGCGACCTGATAGAAGTTTACAAAATGTTGAGAGGAATAGATAGGGTGGACTCTCAGAGGCTATTTCCCCGGGTTGAAATGGTTGCTACGAGAGGACACAGATTTAAGGTGCAAGGAGGGAAGTTCAGAAGTGATGTTAGGGGTAAGTTTTTCACTCAGAGGGTGGTGAGTGAATGGAATCGGCTGCCGTCAGTGGTGGTGGAGGTGAACTCGCCGGGGTCTTTTAAAAGACTTCTGGATGAGTATATGGGGTTTAATGAGATTGAGGGTTATAGGTAGGTCTGTAGGTTGGTAGGTGTTGATGTGATCGGTGCAACTCGTGGGCCGAAGGGCCTGTTTGTGCTGTAGTGTTCTATGTTCTATGCTACCTTATGCACATTGTAAATAAAGATGGTGGAAAACAGTCCTCGGCAAAATTATGCCAGAATCTCTCTAAGCAGGTTATAGTACCAAAACCGCTCTTATTGGAGTCTGTGATGACATCCTATGTGACTATGACGAAAGTACCTTTGCCTTCCTCATTGGGGAGGGGCTAGGAGTCAGTGACACCTCAAGACAGCCCAGCATCTTGGACAGACACACTTCAAGCATCACCTGAGCCTGGAGGAAGCTGTCTATCATTAAAGCTCCCTCTTTTATTTTGAGGAAAGCAATGCAATGTTAACATTTGTGTCGAAAGGGCTAGAATACAAGAGCAGGAATGTACTTCTGAGGCTGTATAAGATTCTGGTCAGACCCCATTTGGAGTATTGTGAGCAGTTTTAGGCCCAATATCCAAGGAAAGATGTGCCGGCCTTGAAGGCTGTCCAGAGGAGGTTCACAAGAATGATCCCTGGAATGAAGAGCTTGTCGTATGAAGAACAGTTGAGGACTCTGGGTCTGTACTCGTTGGAGTTTAGAAGGATGAGAGGGATCTTATTGAAACTCACAGGATAGTGCGAGGCCTGGATAGAGTGGATGTTTCTACTTGTAGGAAAAACTAGACCCACAGACACAACCTCAGGCTAAAGGGACAATCCTTTAAAACAGAGATGAGGAGGAATTTCTTCAGCCAGAGAATGGTGAATCTGTGGAACTCTGCCACAGAAGGCTGTGGAGGCCGGGTCATTGAGTGTCTTTAAGATAAAGATAGATAGGTTCTTGATTAATAAGGGGATCGGGGTTATGGGGAAAAGGCAGGAGAATGGGGATGAGAAAAATGAGAAAAGATTGAATGGCGGAGCAGACTTGATGGGCTGAATGGCCTAATTCTGCTCCTATTTCTTATGGTCTTACGAGTATTTTGAATTTTGACATTGTTGGTCACACTATTCTCCCAACAGTTCTCCATTCAGTTCAGCTGGGTGGGATTGTACTCAACTGGTTCAATTCTATTAACCTGGATCACATTTCTCTTCTTGCAGTCTGTCTGCTATACCCACTACTCACTCAATCACATGCTGCCCTTGGTGGCATTCAAAAATACAGCATCAGTTTTCATATGTACACTGATGACACCAAGCTCCACCTCACAATCACTTCCTTCAACACTTCCATTGCTTGTTAAATCATGAGACGTCCAACATCCAGCACTGGGTGAGCAGAAAATTCCTCCAGTTAAAGACAAGGAAGACAGAAACCACTGTCACATGTTCTCACTGTATACTCTGTTCCTGAGCTACCAACTGTGAAATGCTCAGCCAGACTGTTTTCAACCTTGGTGTGATATTTGATCCTGAAATGAGTGTCTGACCACATATTTGTGGCATTGCTAAGACTGCTGATTTCTACCTCTGTAACATCTGAATCAGCCCACATCTTTGCTCACTTGCTGCTAAAATTCTCACTGTGGCTGTGTTACCTCTAGGCTTAACTATTCCAATGCACTTCTGGCTGGTCTCCAACATCTTACTCTATAAACTTGAGGTCATCCAAAATTCTGTTGCCGGCGACCTTACTGGTTGAGTCCCATTCATCTACCACCCCTGTACTCCCTGACCCACAACGGTCCCTGGTCAAACAATGTCTCAAATTAAAAATTTGCATCCTTGTTTTCACCATCTTCCCATGGCCTTGCCCCTCTCTATCATCTCCACAAGCCTCTGAGATACCTACACTCATTTATTTTTGGACTCTTGACATCCTCGATTTTAACTGCTTCACATACTTCACTATTTGTGGCCTTGTCCTAAGCTCTGAAATTCACTCCCACTTCTCTGTCTCGCTATCTCTCTCTCTCTCTTTCCTGACTTAAAAAGCTCTTCAAGTCCTATCTTTTCTTATTCAACTTTTGATAATCTGCACTAATATCATCTTGGGTGGCTTGACGTCAAATCCTGCTTTATAATATTCCTGTGAAGTGACTCGGGCATTTCATTACATTAAAGATGCTTTTGTTGTTGCTGATCCTCTCGAATGCTTCATGCAGATGCCCAGACCACTATCAACCTAATTTAAACCCTCACTTATAGAACCAGTTAACCTCCTCACAAGACCATTTGTCCCAGTACAAAACATCAATCTTGAATACGTCTCTGCAGTACCAGAGGCGAGGGAGAGTGTCTTTGTACTGCTCGGGCAAGAAAGGTGCCTCTGTAAAGTAGTTTTCTCAGCAATGCTTTTTGGTTATTTGCTGAATCTGAAAAAAGCTCAAATGATACATTTCTGATTATTTCATTTTAAGATTCATTCATTGTGTAGTGAATAATATTTTTGTAAAGGTTTATTTGGAAGTTTGATAGAATATGGTTTAGAGAAATGTAGTGAATAAAGTCAGACCAAGCAGCTGACAGTTACATGGAGTACCGTCATTAAATGTCCAAAAACTAGCAAAGAAGACATCAGGATCATGCACAGCAGTTCCTTACACAACTCAGTTCTTTCAGCACATTTTTACCAGATTGATATGAACAGAACATAAAGGCACGTTATCCCATGTGGAAGTTTGTGTCATTAGCACTGCCTCATCATTTTCTGTTGCATCTTAATCTAGTTACCACCTTTTCCAAATCAGTTCAAATGCACGACCATCATTGGTTGGTTGATCATCAATGTAGAAAATTGACCTAAAATTAATAGGTAAACAGTCGGAAAGTGGATAAGACAGCTCTGAAGTGAAAAACGTGTTCGTCAGTCAACCCTTCATTTAGTTCACCTTCTTTAATATCTTACCACATCAGGAGCTTTCTGGATTTGAGTGGCCAGCTGCAGGGATTTGTTAGCTGAGGAAAGTTGCTCACGTAAGGTCTCTGCCTCTCTCTGAACCACCTCTGTCCTCTGAGGGAAAGGGAAGAAAAACAAAACATATTCATTCAACAGCTGACAAATTATATAGGCCCATTAATCAATTTCTGCATCAGTGCTTATAACAGATTTTCCTTAACAGTCAACCTAATAAATGTAAAAAGAAAATACTGAAAGTGATGGATATTCATTTTAAACAGTACAAGGAGGAAATAATTGAGTGATTATGACAGTAATTTAACGCCAGGAGCAAGGAATCCCTGCTGATATTAATGTTGCAGCTCAGTGAGTTTTTGAGACAGAACAAAAACAAGTGCAACGAGATTCTTTTATTCAATTTCTTTTTCACAGATGAGTCCAAAAGGGACTTTTTGACACGGGAGGGGGGAGGGGGGCGGCGCATGTGAGGGGTGGAAGATGGGTGATAGGGAAAAAGAGGATGGGATGGGTGGGGGGAGGGGAGGGGCAATGACAAGAATAACAGTAGGAGAAGGGAGAGAGTGGGGAGGTGCAATGGGAGAGGGTGGAGGGATGAAGGGATGAAATGGAGGGATGATGTGAAAGGGTGGAGAGATATGGGGAAGGGCGGAGGAATAAAGGGAATGGGTGGTGGGATGAGGTGCTAGGAATGGTACTGGTGAGGGTACAGAGAAGAGAAGGTGGAGAGAGTTGGTATGAAGGAAGGGAAATGAGATGCAAAGGGGGATGAGGGAGGCAGCGTCAGGGCAGGAGGGGCAGGGAAGTTGATGGATGGGATAGTGAGTTGCGAGGGGAGGTAGGATGGAGTGGGGGTGAGTGAGGTGTGAGGGGAGTGGGGTGGAGGTGGTTGAGATAAGATGGGAGATGGGTTGGAGGTGGGTGAGGTGTGAAGGGAGTTGGGGTGGGATGGGTGAGGTGTGAAGGGAGTTGGGGTGGGATGGGTGAGGTGTGAAGGGAGTTGGGGTGGGATGGGTGAGGTGTGAAGGGAGTTGGGGTGGAGGTGGGTGAAATGCGAGGGGAGGTCGGATGGAGGTGGGTGAAATGCGAGGGGAGGTCGGATGGAGGTGGGTGAAATGCGAGGGGAGGTCGGATGGAGGTGGGTGAAATGTGAGGGGAGGTGGGGTGAAGATGGGTGAGGTGAGAGGGGGCCGATCGGGGGCCAGGTAATAGTCAGCTGTAACAATCAAATCGTTAGCCAAAACACTAAAAATCTGTTACCTGATTGGCTCTTTCCAGATCTGTCATGATCATTTCAATTTCATCCGCTCTGCAATAGATTGAAGAACGTATTAACAAATTGAACACACTCCTGATATTTGCGTGCAATTAAAATACATGTCCAAGTAGACGTGGAAGTATCTGACAGTCAAAGAGAATTTTCATTCAGATATTTCAGTATCTCCGTCCATTTGATTCAGTTGTTCTTACATGTCTAAATTACAGCTGTAGCAACATCGAGTTTCAGATACTCTCCAATACTTAACCTATGTTTACTAAATTACCTTTTTTCATACGTTCTTAAAAGAAAGGTTTTGAGGCCAGCAATAGTGCAGTGCCAGCAACAGCTCAAACAAAATATATACTGAGAGCTGGAAATTAACTTTAGGGAGCAAAGAACTAACCCTGGCAGCATATAAGGTAGTTAACAAAAAAGTGCCTTACACAGGAGACCTCAATGCAGGAAAAATATTGCTTACATATAAGTTTGTTTGGTTGTGACTGTTTAATTCTACCTGCAGCCAACCAAGAATCATGTTCAGCTCTGTGTACTTTAACTTGAGCCTTGGTCAAACGGAAATGAAAATAGAGGCCAACAACTTTATCTAACTGGCCAGATGACTTAATATTTGGAGGTTTCCATAGAACCACACAGTGCAGAAAGAGGCCCTTCGCCCATCGAGTCTGCACTGACCACAATCCCACCCTGACCATACCCCCATATCCCCACATATTTTACCCGCTAATCCCTCTAACCTAAGCATCCCAGGATACTAAGGGGCAATTTTAGCACGACCAATCAACCTAACCCGCACATATTTGGACTGTGGAAGGAAACCCACGCAGACACAAAGAGAATGTGCAAACTCCACACAGACAGTGACCCAAGCCGGGAATTGAACCCAGGTCCCTGGAGCTGTGAAGCAGCAGTGCTAACCACTGTGCTATGCTACCATGCCACCCATGACTCATCTCCACTCAAACAGTTGGACAACTAATTTCAGCACTTCGATTCAATGCCAAGTTTGGAGATGCTAGACCACAACATTAGTTTAATAGTCGGTCATAAAAACATAATTCCATTTCTTAAAAAGTTGCAATAGCAATTAAGTAGTGTACACATTGTGACAGTTCACAGCAAACAAAAGACTTTAAATATCAAACTCTCTCTTTTGTATGGCACCAGTCAAATCATACTTCATGTAGATTATTTAATAGCAAAAAATTTAAATATCAGGACTTGGATTATCATTGATGTTTATTACCTATAGTAATTCTGAATTCTAAACAGATCAGTTAAATGATTAATAGATATAGAATCTTTACATCAAACACAAAGCAGGTGTAGGCCGTTCTGTCCTTCAGAAATACTCTGCCATTCAATGTGGTCATAGCTGATCCTCTATTTCAGTGCTGTACTCCAGCACACTCCCCATACCCCTTGACATCTTTAGAGTTGAGAAATCTATTTCTTTCTTAAATATATTCAGGGAGCTGACCTCCACAGGTTCAGCACTCTCTGAGTGAAGAAACGTCTCCACATCTCAGTCCTAAATGGCCTACCTGGATCATGGAACTGTTATTCCTTGTTCAAGACTTCTCTAGCCAGAGAAAAATGACATTTTCATACACTGAGTGCCAACAATTAACATATCCAAATCATATGGCCAATCAACAAAATATAATTGTCCAGTCCCTCCCACATATCATGAGGCACCAATATTGGTGCAAATTAATACAATCGCACAAAGATAATTTGCTTTATTTTTATTACAAATTAAATTGTATTTTGTTAAATCCCAAAACTGGTCACTGCCATAAATGAAGGTTTTTTTCTAAACTTAGTATACTGCTTTACATCTAGCATTGGAAATCCACTGGCTTGCTGCTGTTAAAAGCTCCTAAAATTTATTACAAGTTAGTCATTTGTAAGAATTATTTCATGGGACATGGGCATCACTGACTGGGCCGAACCCTAATTGCCTTTGAGAAGGTGGTGGTGAGCTGCCACCTTGAACTTCTGCACATCCACCGTGCTGACTCCCATGCCACCATATAATTAATATTTCTTAATGTCCTGCACTTGCTACTTTCTTATTTCAAGGCTGTCACTATAATCAGATGTTTTTTCCCCCATTTAATAACTCTGAAAAGTGTTCTCCTAAATTAGACAGCAATCCAATGTGTCTACTTGAGGGATGAAATAAAGCAAACAGCACTGCGTATACATTGGTTTCTTGAATGAAAACTGCAGCATGCACCCTGGAATGTATAGGCTTTGGATGATTTATGAAGCATACATTCACCACTCCACCGCCACAAAAACACAATGATGTGCCTCCTAACGAAATTATGGGTCAGCCTGGTGAACAGAAATAAGCCTCCCTGTTACCGTTCAGAGGGTAAGAAGTCTTACAGCACCAGGTTAAAGTCCAACAGGTTTATTTGGTAGCAAACACCACGAGCTTACCCGAAGATCAACAGGATATTCGAGGCATGGCACACTGGGGAGACAATGTACCATATACCATGCTACAACAATGGATGAATGAACACTGCTCGACAATCACCAGGCAAGACTGTTCTCTTCATGTTGGGGAACACTTCAGCGGTCTGATCTTCGGGTAAGCGTTCTCCAAGGTGGCCTCCATGACACACGATGGTGCAGAATCGCTGAGCAGAGACTGATAGCCAAGTTCCACACACGAGGACGGCTTCAACCAGGGGTTCGAGTGCATGTCACACTATCTGTAACCCCCCCACAACTTGCCTGGACTTGCAAAATCTCACTAACTGTCCTGTCTGGAGACAATACACATCTCTTTAATCTGTGCTTAATGCTCTCTCCACTCATGTTGTCTGTACCTTTAAGACTTGATTAGCTGTAAAGACTTGCATTCCAATCATTATTCTGTAAATTGAGTTTGTCTTTATATGCCCTGTTTGTGAAAAGAACTGCCATTCACCTGAGAAAGGAGCAGTGCTCCGAAAGCTAATGGCATCTGCTACCAAATAAACCTGTTGGACTTTAACCTGGTGTTGAGAGACTTTTCACTGTGTTTACCCCCAGTCCAACACCGGCATCTCAACATCACCACTAAGAGGGACAGGAATGATTAAGCTTGGTACCAGACAACCAAGCCAGTTTGTAATTCAACACAAAGCCACCATGTGTAAAATGCGTAATCTCATCCTACCAGCACTGCAGGAGCATACAGCAGAGGATTATTTTAAAACAATAAAAAATGAAAAATGTCAGACATTTTCTATGTACTTTTACAAATGGCATTTAAATTCATCAAGACATTTTGCCATCACCCCAATCCAAAAAGTGAAACAACCCCAAAGAGATGGCAGATTTTTAAGTTTTAAAGAAACAAAAAAATGGACTTTTGATGATCACAAAAATAATCCATTTAGATCCAGAAATATTCCTCATAGTTAAAGAAAACTTTGCTATTACATTTGCTTGTAATGGAGAACTGAAGCTGCCTTAGCTAGAGCAAGGAAGTTTCAACAATGTCAGTCAATATTCAACCTCAATGATTTTACTTTAACAGATAAGATATACAGCCATCTACCTGATTCTCAATTTTTATTTCCTTTAATTCACTGAGAACTGTTCCTTCCTCAACAACCAACTCAGAGTCATAGAGGTTTACAGCATGGAAACAGGCCCTTCGGCCCAACTTGTCCACATGCCCCTTTCTTTTTAAAACCCTTAAACTAATCCCAATTGCCTGCATTTGGTCCATATCCCTCCGTACCCATCATACCCAAGTAACTATCTAAATGCTTTTTAAAAGATAAAATTGTACCCGCCTCTACCACGACCTCTGGCAGCTTGTTCCAGATACTCACCACCCGCTGTGTGAAAAAATTGCCCCCCTGGATTCTAGTATCTCTCCCATCTCACCTTAAACCTCTGCCCTCTAGTTTTAAACTTCCCCTACCTTTAGGAAAAGATATTGACCATCTACCTTGTCTGTGCCCCTCATTATTTTGTAAGCTTCTACAAGGTCACCCCTCAGCCTCCTACGTTCCAGAGAGGAAAGTCCCAGTCCATTCAGCCTCTCCTTATATCTCAATCCATCAAGTCCTGGTAGCATTCTAGTAAATCTTTTCGGCACACTTTCTAGTTTAATAATATCCTTTCTATAAAAGAATTGCACACAGTATTCCAAGTGTGGCCTTACCAATGTCTTGTACAACTTCAACAAGATGTCCCAATGTTCTGACCGATGAAACCAAGCATGCTGAATTGCCTTCTTCAACACTCTGTCCAACTGTGACTGCACTTTCAAGGAGCTATGAACATGTACCCATCAATCTCTTTGTTCTGTAACTCCCCAGTACCTTACCATTAACTGAGTAAATCCTGCCCTGGTTCAATCTACCAAAATGCATCACCTCGCATTTGTCTAAATTAAACTCCATCTGCCATTTGTCAGCCCACTGGCCCAAATGATCAAGATCCATTGCAATCGGAGATAACTTTCTTCACTGTCCACCATGTCACCAATCTCAGTGTCATCTACAAACTTACTAACCATGCCTCCTATATTCTCATCCAAATCATTAATATAAATGACAAATAACAGTGGACCTAGCACTGATCCCTGAGGCACACCGCTGGTCACAGGCCTCCAGTTTGAAAAACAACTCCCAACAACCACTCTCTGGCTTCTGTCAAGAAGCCAATTTTGTATCCATTTAGATACCTCACCCTGGATCCCGTGAGATTTAACTTTATGCAACAACCTACCATGTGGTACTTTATCAAAGGCCTTGCTAAAGTCCATGTAGACAACATCAACTGCACTCCTTCATCTATCTTCTTGGTTATTCCGTCAAAAAACAATTTGTGAGACATGATTTTCCACTCACAAAGCCATGCTGACTGTCCCTAATCAGTCCTTGCATCTCTAAATGCCTGCAGATCCTGTCTCTCAAAATATCTTCCAACAATTTACCCACCACAGATGTGAGGCTCGCTGGCCTGTAGTTCACAGCTTTTCCCTGCAGCCCTTTTTAAACAAAGGCACAACATTTGCCACTCTCCAATCTTCAGACAGCTCACCCGTAACTATCGATGATTCAAATATCTCGGCTAGGGGACCTGCAATTTCCTCCCTAGCTTCCCACAACGTCCTGGGATATACTTCATCAGGTCCCGGGGATTTATCTACCTTGATGTGCTTTAAGACTTCTAGCACCAACTTCTCTGTAATACGTACACCCCTCAAGACAACACTATTTATTTCCCAAATTCCCTAACATCCATGCTTTTCTCAACAGTGAATACTGAGGAGAAATATTCATTTAGGATCTCACCCGTCTCTTGTGGATCTGCACATAGATGACCTTACTGATCCTTAAGAGGCCCTACTCTCTCCCTCGTTACTCTTTTGCCCTTTAAGTATTTGTAGAAGCTCTTTGGATTTTCCTTTGCCTTATCTGCCAAAACAATTTTGTGTCCCCTTTTTCCCCTACTGATTTCTCTCTTAACTCTACTCCTACACCCCCTATACTCTTCAAGAGATTCGTTTGATCCCAGCTGCCTATGCATGTCTTGTGCCTCTTTCTTCTTCTTGACAAAGGCCTCAATATCACGAGTCATCCAGGGTTCCTGACTTCTGCTAGCCTTGCCCTTCACTCTAAGAGGAATGTGTTTACCCTGAACCCTGGTTAACACACTTTTAACTTTTCACTACCATGAAACATGTACAATCTTTCAGCACACTTGCAGTGAGACACACAGACCTGGCAAATTATTTATCAACTAGAAACCACTTCTATTAAAGGGATAAAAAATGTCTTCAATATGAACTGCCATTAGAATCTATGGACTACAAATAAATCTGCTTCTAATTCCCAATAGCAGAAAAACTATTCCTATTTAAAAAAAAATGAAGGTTTATTAGATTTAATTTACGAAAGTGACATAATAAAAACATGCAGCATTTAAATGTTTTTCAAAAACAAAATCAAAATATAAAACAAACATTTTAAGGAAAGTCCCTTCATGGTAAATATAAATACTGATGTCTATCATCATCACTGAATCAGTATCTAGGAATCCCAGATAATAACAACACCATGGTGGAAGAGCCATCAACACACAATAATAAGTTCACAGTGAAGGCTAACTATCAAAACAAATAGAGCGCAGCATCACCCACGTCCCAAAAACAAATAAATTAAATGTGATGTTCCTCCTCAAAATACTGAAGAATAAGTAGTAATTTTTTTCAAACTAGCAAATAAACTAAAATTTCACTTAAACACAGACACTAACACCAGGACTTGCATGGTCATTGAGATGTTTCAAACGTTCAAGTTCACATATAGCCTCAAACCCAAACTTGTGTTTGCATTTGATTTGATCACTTTGTACATTTTGAAAATCTGAACATGAGATAACACTTGGTTCAATTAAACCACCTTGGAGGAATGGTTTAATATTTTGAGTTCAACGATGGTTTTACCTCAGTCAGGAGTCAATAATTAGATGCCTTATAACATGCACAATATTACAGTAGTGTCCAATCAAGGAGGAGAGGTGGGGAGGGGTCAGGAGAGACTAAATCCTATTGCCCTGGAAATAAGAACATAAGAACATAAGAAATAGGAGCAGGAGTAGGCCATCTAGCCCTTCGAGCCTGCCCCGCCATTCAATAAGATCATGGCTGATCTGTTGTGGCTCAGTTCCACTTTCCCGCCCTCTCCCCATAACCCTTAATCCCCTCTCTTATCAAGAACCCATCAACCCGCGTCTTAAAAATATTTAGCGAGGCAGCCTCCACCACTTCAACGGGCAGAGAATTCCAGAGATTCACCACCCTTTGAGTGAAGAAGTTCCTCCTCAACTCCGTTCTAAACCGCCTCCCCTTTATCTTGAGGCTGTGCCCCCTAGTCCTACTGTCTTTTTTGAGCGGGAAGAGTCTCTCCACCTCTATCCTATCCATCCCATTCATCATCTTATACGTCTCAATGAGATCTCCCCTCATTCTTCTAAACTCTAACGAGTACAAGCCTAGTTTATTCAGCCTCTCCTCATAGCTCAATCCCCTCAACTCCGGTATCAGCCTAGTAAACCTCCTCTGCACTCCCTCCAGGGCCAAAATATCCTTGCGCAGGTGCGGCACCCATATGGCCAATGTGGATAACGATGAACGATTAATCCACGCTCTCCAAACTCTTGCCGCTACTTGCTGCTTTACATGATTGTAGCGCTATTGGTTTGATACACCGAGTGGCTAAGAATGCACCGCTTAAAACGCAAACACACTGTGGCTGGAACAGCATCTGAGAGTCCTTTGTGTGCTGCATCTGAAAGTCAGAGGAATGACACAACGTGGGAGATAGACAGTCAACTGGCAGAGGAGATGCAAAGGAGATGTCCTGTAAATATTGGGGACCTGCAGGGCCTTCAGAGAAGCACTCAGGCACTGGAAGCAGACAGCTGTGAGGGCCAATATAGGCAGTCGAAACATAAGGATCTAGATGCACTGCCTCGAACCACAAAGAGTTCATTTGGCAATGCCACATCACATTAAACAGCACAATTAGCCTCTCACATTTCTCAAGAATCCCCTCTGTCATTCATTTATGGGATATGGGCATTGCTGGTTAGGCCAGCATTTGTTGCTCATCCCTAACTGCCCTTGAGGAGGTGGTGGGCCAACAGCCCATGTGGTGTAGGTATGTCCATAGTGCTGTCAGACAGAGAAGTTCCAGAATTTTGATCCAGTGACAGTGAAGAAACAAGTAATATCTTTTCAAATCAGGAAGGTGTGGGACTTGCAGCTGGTGTTGCCATACACCTGCTGCCCTCGCCCTTCAGATGGTGGCGGTTGCAGGTTAGGAAGGTGCTGTTAGAGTAGCACCAATGAGCTATTCCAGTGCATCTTGCATACAGCACACACTTCTGTCAACTTGTGTGGGCGGAGGAGAAAATGAATTTTCAACTTGGTGGATGGGGATCTGGTCATGTGGACTACTTTGTTCTGGATGGTGTCAAACATATGAACATAAGGGGTGGCATGGTGGCATAGTGGTTAGCACTGCTGCCTGATAGCACCAGACACCCGGGTTCGATTCCCAGCTTGGGACACTGCGTGGAGTTCACATGTTCTCCCTATGTCTGCATGGGTTTCCTCTGGGTGCTCTGTTTTCTTTTCACAGTCCAAACATGGGTGGGTTAGGTTGATTGGCCATGTTAAATTGTCCCTTAGTGTGAAGAGGTACTAGCTACGGTAAATGCATGGGATTATGGGGCTTCCACTGCCTTTTGAGGAAGAGAGAGTTCCAGAGATTCAAGGTTCAGACAAAAAAATTCTCCTCATCTCTGCCTTAAAAGGGTGAACCTTTACCTTTAAACAGTGACCCCTAGTTTGACATTCTCTAACAAGAGGAAACATCCTTACCGCATTCATCCTATCAATACCCCTCAGGATCTTAAAGGTTTCAGTCAAGTCGCCTCTTATTCTTCGAAACGACATTGAATGCAAGCCTAAGCTATCCAACCTTTCCTCATAAAACAATCCACCCATTCCAGATATTTGTCTAGCAAATCTTCTCTGAGCTGCTTTTAACACATTTACATCTTTCCTTAAGGAAACAAGCACTTCACAATACTCCAGATGTGATCTCACCAATGATCTGTATAACTGAAGCATAATCTCCCTAATTTTGTAATCAATTCCTCTCACAAATAACTAATTACTTTATCTACTTTTTGTGAGTCATACACCTGGACACCCAGATCCAACTGAATTTCTCATCGTTCAGATAACAGGTTTCTTTTTTTATTCTTCCTACCAAAATGGACAATTTCACATTTTCCCACATTATACTCCATTTGCCAGATCTTTGCCCACTCTCCTAACCTATGTCCCTTTCTAGTGTCTTTATGTCCTCATCACAACTTAGGTTCCTGCCTGTTGTCAGCAAATTTCACAACAATACTTTGTCCCTTCATCTAAGTCATTTATATAAATGGTAAAAATTTGCGGGCCCAGCACTGATCCACCACTCATCACATCCTGCCAACAAAAAAAGACACAGTTATAGTAGTGATTTTGTCAATCTTCTACCAATGCCAAAATGTTGCACTCCTACACCGTGAGTTTTTATTTTCCAAAATAAACTTTGATGTGGCATCTTATCAAATACTTTGTTGAAACCTAAGTACAGTACATCCCCTGGGTTTCCCCTTTATCCTTCAAAGAACTTCAATAAATTGATTAAACATGATTTCCCTTTCACAAAATCCTGTTCACTTTGCCTGGTTGCTTTGAATTTTTCCAAATGCCCTGTTGCAATAACTTTAATAATGGATAACATTTTCCCTATGACAAATGTTAGGCTAAACTGGTCTGTGGTTTCCCACTTTCTTTTTGAATAAAAGAGTTGTATTTGCTATTTTCCAATCTAATGGCATCTTCCCCGAATCTAGGGAATTTTGGAAAATTAAAATCAGTATATCAACTACTGCATTAGCCAGCTCATTCAAAACTCAAGGATGAAGTCCATTCATCTCCAGGATTTGTGGCCCACAGACCCAAACATTTGCACAAACTTTTCCCCCAGTGATGTAATTTTTCTGAGCTCCTGCTTGCCTCCCACTTCCTGATTTATAGCTATTTCTGGGATATTACCTGTATCCTCTCTAGTGAAGACAGATGCAAAATTGCTGCTTAATTCCTGCCATCTCCTTACTTTCCAATATCAATTCCCAAAAGTACTTTTCATAGGACCAATGCTCACTTTGTTAACTCTTTTCTCATTTCAGTATCTGCAGAACATCTTACTATTCTTCTTTACATTTCTAGCTGTCTTTCTTCCTTACTGTTTCCTTCCTTATTAATCTTTTTGTCATGTTTTGCTGTTCTTTATATTCTTTCCAATCTTCTAACCTACTACTCATTTTTGTGTTAACATATGCTTTTTCTTTAAGTTTAACACTTCTTAGCTTTTTTAGTTCACTTTGATGATAGGTCCTCCCCTTGGAATTTTTCTTTCTCATTGGAATGTGTACATTCTGTGTATTCTGAAATATCCCTTTAACTGTCTGCCACTGCATCTCTATTGACCTACCCCTTAACCTAATTCACTTTAGGTAGCTCGCTTTCATGTCTCATAATTTTTCATATTTAAGTTTAAAATACTAGTCTTGGACACACTCTTCTCTCCCTCAAATAAATGTAAAATTCATCACATTCTGATCACTGCTACTGGGGACTGCCTTCTCTATGAGGTATCAATTAATCCCATCTCATTCCACAACACTAGATCCAAAATAGACTAGTCCTCTGGTTTTACAGAATGTGCTGTCCCAATAACATTCTACAAATTCATCTACGCTACCTTTGCCCATCTGATTTTTTCAATCTTAAAATTTCCCATGATAATTGCTATACTTTTCTGACAAGCTCCCATTATCTCTTTTTTCATAGTCTGTCTGACTGTGCGATTATAATTAGGGGGCCTGTACACCACTCCTACAAATGACTTCTTGCCTTTATCATTTCTCATCTCAACCATAATTGCTTCTACATCCTGTTTCCTCAACTTAGGTCAATCTTCTCTAATGTGCTAATAATCATTAATTAACAGAGCCACTCCTCCAACTGTTCTTAATTTCCTCTCCTTCCACACACCCTTCAATATTCAGTTCTCAATCTCTGTCATTCTGCAGCCATGCCTCTGTAATAGCTAACAGATTGTACTTAATAATTTCTATTTGTGCCATCAGTTCACTTGTTTTGGTTTGAATGCCGTGTGCATTTAGATATAGAGGGGTTAGTTTTGTCCTTTTATTATTTTTGTGGTATCTAGCTAGCCTTATCTTAGATTTGTACTCTCCGTCCCTTCCTATCACAGCTTGTTTATTATTTCTTATATTAGCAGCTTTCTCTCTTGCCTTGAATCTACTCTTTGGTTCACCACATCTTCCCAAATTTCATTTCTTGCCCCCACTATTCAGTTTAAAACTTTTTCTACTTCCCTAGCTATGTGGCTCATTACAACATCAACCCCAACGCAATTCAGGTGTGGACTGCCGCAACAATACACTAATTTTAGTTCTAGTGTCAGTGTCCCATGAACTGAATCTTCTACACCAGTCTTTCAGCCATGCACTCATTTCTGAAATCTTATTTGTCTTATTCCAATTTGCACGTGTCTCAGGTAATAATCCAGAAATTATGATCTAACAGGTTTTGTTTCCAATCTTAAAATTTCCCATGATAATCGCTTTAATTTGATGCCTTGCTTCTCATGATGCCTATTCAGTACCTCCTTCCGTGTCCTGCCTGTGTCATTAGTACTTATATTACACTGGATTTTCCCCCTTCCAATGCACGTTTCTCTCCAGTCCTGAACAAATGTACCAAACTCAGGAACTAAACATCAATACAGTGGTCCGGGTTCTAGCTCTTCATTGCAGAGATGAGTGTCATAGAACACAGAACATAGAACACTACAGCACAAACAGGTCCTTCGGCCCACGAGTTGCGCCGATCACATCAACACCTATCTATAACCCCCAATCCCATAAAACCCCAAATACTCATCCAGAAGTCTTTTAAAAGACCCCACCGAGTTCGCTGGGGTCAAACCCTCTCACAAAACTGTCCTCTCCTACCACTACCACATTCCTTTGAGCCCCCTCGATCTGAATATCTTCCTGTACCATACTGCAATGGTCAGTTAGCTTATCCACCCTGATGTCCCCACTCTCATCCGAACAAGCTGAAAGAACCTCCAACTTGTTGGACAATTGCAGAGACTGACACTCCTGCCCTCTTGGTCCCCTTATCTGCCTCAGCTGGTCTCTGACCACTTTCCAAATCAGAAGATCCAACAGGTGTGACTGCCGCCTGGTACAAAACACCCAGATAACTCTCTCTCCTGAAATGTCACAGTGTCTGAGCTCAATGATTCTGAAATGAAGCTCTTCAAGCTGCAGGTCGTTACTGCAAATATGCCTGCCCTGGATCACACTGGTATCCAGAAGCTCTCTCATTCTGTAGCCATGACACATAAGAACATAAGAAATAGGAGCAGGAGTAGGCCATCTAGCCCTTTCAGTTTGTCCTACCATACTTACATGCTCAAATTAATACTTAGTTTGTATATTTAATTATTTATTTCATATACTTCTGCACTATTTTAAATCTTATAAATAGAATGGACCTTGACCACTTGCCAGATACTCACTAGATACCACACAGCTCTCTTCTCCCCCTATAGTAAAGCGAGAACCAATTCCAACACAGTGAAAAAATTAGAAAAAGCAAAAAATATGTTACTTTAAAAGTAATTTCATTTACCAAAATAGGAATTTAGTACTGTGAAATATTTAAACTTACAGGGCAAAATGTCTTAATGTCTTGTTTCTGATTAAAAGGTCCTATAGGAGCTGACTACAGCTTTTATCACAATCAAAGGGCAGAAACTACAGGCAGTGGACCAGTTCATTTATCTTGGCAGCACCCTCTCCCAAGCAGTGACTATTGATACAGAAGTTAACTGCAGAATAGCTTTCGGTAGACCGCGCTCCACTGTATGGGAACGTCGAGGAATCAGCCCAGCAATAAAACTGAAGGTCTACTGCACCGCGGTACTCACTACCCTCCTGTATGTCTGTGAAACGTGAACTGTGTATCGAAGGCACGCAAGACAGCTCAATCATTTCCACATGACTTGTCTTCACAGAATATTATGCATCAGATGGCAAGACAAAGTACCAGACACTGAAGTTCTCTCTAGAGCAAGTCTACCATCAGTCCACACACTGCTGATGAGAGCGCAGACTCGGTGGGCAGGTCATGTCATACCTAAGCAGCTCCTTTTTGGGGAACTCTCTGCTGGAAGACGCTCACATGGAGGGCGGAAGAAACGTTACAAAGACACAGTCAAGACCTCCCTGAAGTCGCTTGATATAGACACGACCACCTGGGAAATGCTGACAAAACCACCCTATCTGGCGCTGCCTCATCCACAAGGACTGTCAAGTTTACGAAGCAAGGTGTATTGCTGTAGCACAATTTAAGCGCGATCTGTGCAAGTCCAGAGCCACCAGCGCAACAAGTACAGTGTGTACACAAGTCTGTCCAATATGTGCCAGGACATTCTGTGCCCGAATTGGCCTGATCAGTCATCTTTGGACACACCGCATCCAGCCTCAAAATGGCTAATGGTGTTGAGGTCCTCATCAATGACAATGGACAAACAACAAGTTTTTATATTAATTTTAATGGGAAAATTTGATTCACTTAAATTTATATCTTTCTAAAGTTGCTATTTTCAGGAAAGAAACTATAATTTTTAAGTGAGGACCTCCTGTGCTTTCACCTTAGTAATACGGTCACCATTTTGGGCCCTGCGACTGGTTCCTCCCATGATGTTTTTATCCATATTTCCATCACTCCAGCTTTGACCATCCTGATGGTCTCCTGGCCAACCTTTCATCCTTCACACTTTGTAACTTTCAGTTAGTTCATAACATTGCTGTCTGAATCCTATCCTGCAGCAGGTCTTGTCCACCCTTAATCTTAATTGGCTCTTTCACCCTCAATGCCTCGATTTCATTCGTGTTCAAATCACTTCACATTTTGGTCACTCATCTCAATAATTTCCTCTTCCCTGACAAAGGCACTTTCTTCAGAACTATGCTATCCTAAGATGACAATAGCTTAACACCCCATCCTCAGTTTTCAGCATCCCTCTTCCATCTTTCCCATAGCTACATTTCTCCCTGCTTATTGACTGCTCACCTTTTCTTCATGCATTCACACGAGCTATAGTTGCTCCTCACAGGTTACCTTTATTCTGCACCATTTCCTCATTTGTAACAACTTTTATCTAATTGCATTCCCCAGCCACTATGTACACAATCACTTGGTTACATTTCTTATTTTCTGATGGAATTTCACAGGAACTTCATTGCAGTGTTAATGCAAGCCTTACTTGTGACTGATAAACAAACTTTAAAAAGGAAAAACTTTTAAAAAATCTGCTTTCTCCCTCTTCCCCACATTGTCACCATTGGTCCCAACTTCAACCCTGCTTGATCTGGCTTCTTATGCAAGCCTCCACAAAATAATAATTTATATTTGTAGATGTATAACTGAAAGTTACAGAATTTCAGATCAAACTATTCTGATGGATTTAGTTCATCCTTTTTGATATATAAAACAAATGGGATAGCAGATATACGACAACACCATGGCCTCCACATTCCCCACCATATACAATAGGTGACATACAACACCTCTCCATCATCACTGCTGGGTCCAAATCCCAGAACTCCCTAACCAACAATATAATAGGAGCAGCTTCATCACATGAGTTTCAGCGGTTCAAGATGGCCACTCACCAGCATTTACTTAAAGGGAAACAAGGAATGAGAAATTAATGATGTTCTCGTCAGCAAAGCTAACATGCTCAGAATGATTTTTAAAAATTAAGCCCAAAACATGCTTTGAATGAGAGGCATGACAGTCCTGGAAGCAACTAAGAAACTATCTTGTAAGGAATGCTAAGGATTTCTGAAAAGATGCAGTTTTGCTCCAAGTACCATTGCCAGAGTTCAAATTTTACACCATGCCTACTTGAAGAAAACATTTAGCAGTAGATTTACTTATAGTTGTAAATTGGAATTGACAGAGAATATTAATTCAAGGCATTTCTTTCACATGTGACCCTTTTTATTCCTCTTAATCTCAAAAAAATGACATTTCAACTATTGGATTTTTGCCTTGCCCTCCATCTGTCCTTTTCAGTTCCAAATATTCATGTGATTTCTGAAAATTTGACAGAAGCTTTCTTTAATAAGGCACTCTCTTGGCAGTTTAATCTGTTATTTTCAAAATTGGAACCAGAAAACAAGCTAATTAGCTCGATTTTCTCTGCTGAAAGAAGTTAAACTCAGATTCTATTCATTTATTTCTAAGACTCGTTCTCATGAAGTCTGGTACCATTTGCCTCACTGTCACTGTTTACAATTTACAAACACATGATTATTAGAACCTGTTTAATTGCATCCCGTTACATTGAGGCAATTTCTACAAGTTATCCCCAGCAGAACTCTTACCCAGTAATAATTCAGTTTGATTTCTAGTTTAGAAATACCTACAGGATATTTTTGGTTCAATTGCTGCAGTTCAAATTTCGTCAGACAAATGACAGCGAGTGAGGTGTAGACTGCACTTCTTCACCACCCTCTATCTTCTTTTGGTTTCCCCCATTTCACTTGGGGTCACCCAATTCTGACTGATCACCCTTCTCCATCTCTTCCATTCCTCTTCCAATCCTGCTGTGTTCAAGTCTCTCACGACATCTTTCCACCTGGTCTTCAGCCTTTCACTTCGCCTTCTCCCTGGCAATCCCATCTCCCCTCACTTACTCGGATTGAACTCCAGCCTCTCTGACTAGCCTATATCCTCCTGAAATCTAAGGTTATCCTTCTCACTATTTACCACCCTACCAATTTTTGTATCACCCGTGAACTTACTAATCAACCCTCCTACATTCACATCTAAGTCATTTATATAAAAAACAAATAGCAAGGGCCTCGACAACGATTCCTGTGGGATCTACTAGACAGTCTTCCAGCCCGAAAAACATCCCTTGACGATCATCCTCTGCTTCCTGCCATTCAGCCAATTCTGGATCCAATTTGCCAAGTTTCCTTGGATCCCATGGGCTCTTACCTTCACTATCAATCGCCCAAGTGGGGCCTTGCCAAAAGACCTGTGGGCTTGTGGAAGTCGGGGGACACAACAGAAGCAGCTAATCAGACAGTCTCATTCTTATTCACATGGAAGTCAATTGGTTCCTTGCGCTTGCTGGAGATGAGCATGGAGGGGACACGAGTTTAAGAAAACAGGAACATGGCTTGCAATAGCAAAAAAAGCCATGGGTTATCTGTGCATTCCAGAAAAACCAGACAGGAGCAGGACCCAATGGTGTTTTAAATAGGCCAGCCAGATCAGGTGGTGGATAGCGAAACCAGTTATCCATCAAATTCTTTCAAGTCTGCATCTCTTGGACCGATGGGAGTGTGTGGTACCAGAGGGAATGGCCAGACACTGGTGAACAATCAGATTATATTATCTCCATGCTACAGAAACTCGTTTGGACTTGCTATGTGAATGTAAATCTTCAAAATATAGGCAGAGACCTTAGTCTATTAAATTTGTCAGGTTAATTTGCGAAAATTGATAACAGCATTCACAAATCTGACAGTGAATAACTGCAGTGGATAGCATGGAATGGCTAAGTGCGCAAAACATGGTTTATGAATTGTTTAAGATCTAAAGCTCTGGTATCACTAAAGAATTCCATCAATGGGACTTGGTTGCTGATAATTTGTGTCACAATAGCTGATTCTATCTTAAGAATACATAAATGTTAGATCCATAAATCACATTAATGGAGATATAGCATTAATTTTTTACATTCAAATTGTGTTACATACAAGTAGTAAAGACCATGGAGCCAATTTTAACCCAGAGCAGCTTTCAGGCAGGCAAAGGGAGGGGAGGGAGGAGGAGAGGAGGTCAAGCGCTTGCACTCACGAGCCTAACAGTCAGGAGCCTCAGCTGTCTCCAAACACTGCAGCTTCTACCCCCATTCAGTCCGCCACACGTACCTGGTTTCTCCTGCCCTCCACCTCCCCATCATCTGCTGCCCACTGCCTATTCCCTTCTCCTCTCTTCACCATTACATCCTGTTCCTGCTATCTGCTCCCTCTAGCCCCCATTGCCCCCCCCCCACCTCGCGCCCCCCCCGTCTCCAAGCTCTATCAATCCTATTCTTTCCTCCAATGCTTAGTCCCCACTGTGCGCTCCTGACATTTCCCTGTCTTCACCATGGCTGCACTGTGTTTGCTATTATCTCCTGCCACCACTCCCTCACTCAAGCTGGACTGAGCAGCAGTGGGAGGCAGAAAGTTGAAAGTGGTGTTCCACAAAGATCAGTGCTGCTGTTCACAATTTACAGTAATGATTTAGATTTTGGAATCAAAAACACAATTTCTAAATTTACCGATGACATCAAATAGGGTGGGCATAGTCAATATTGAGAGCAGAAGGAGTTTAAAGTGCCCTGATTTCTTCTCTCACCACTGGCACATAGCAGGAAGGTATTCTGATTTATACCACCTTTATTAGCTGTGGCACATTTCCCTATCCCTCAGTTTTAGTGTGATCTAATTTTTTATTAATAACCACATAGCAAACTCAAGATATGATGAACACAAAGGGTTAGTTAATTTGCACACACACACTCAAAGTGTGTGTGTGTGTGTGTGTTTGTCAGGGGAGTGTTGAGATGGGGGGGTGGGGTGTTGACGGGGAGGAGGAGAGAGAGAGAGTATCACCAATTAGTCCCTTTGCACTCATTCACTATAAGAGAGATAGACAAAAAGATTTACAGGGCATAGACCACAGAGAAAATGATTATTGTTTCACGTGTCCAGAGTCCAGAATCAAAGACCAGTGAGATATTCCTTCACAGAGGTCAGCAGGCTAAAAACACAATGCTGTATAATTCACTTTGCCAGTGCAGTTGATTTCACAAGGCAACAGGCACAGATTGGTGAATCAGTCTTGTCAGCAGTGGTACAGGAGTTGTAGAAACAGTGCACTTGGAGTTAGGAAAGGATCAACAGGCTGGAAATTCTTGAAAATAGGCTGATGGGTTTCTAACATCCGCGGTATTTTGTTTTTATTCTTCTTCAGTTCTTCAACCTCCAAATATTTATCAATCAATACAAAACATAAGAGGGAAATCAACTCAATACCACAGCGGACTTGAAACCAAACTGCTAGAGAACTCATTGGCTTGACATGTCAAATTAAACTGCATTGGTTTATAACTATATAGATACTGGCTCATAATACAATTACAGCACAACTACTCAAGACTTAATAAAAATAATGAATCAAAAACACTCAGAACTATGAAATGAGTAAGTCTTTGCAAAACACTCAAATCTTCACTGGCTCTATAAATATTTTGACATTTTATTCACCTCATGAGGCTCAACACCAAGGGGTAATTAGCAAATGAATTTCCCAATGCAAGGGTAGGCAGGCTCACTCCATCAGTTAGTACCAAAACTCAATCAGCTTGGTTAGGTAGTCTTCACAGTGAATCAGTTAGATTATACAGACATAATTCTTTAAATCACTACTGTTCATTCTAGCATTCTGATGCATCAAATTTCAAAGATCAATTAAAAGCCAATCAAAATAGGGTCACATCAGGTAGAAAAGGGTAAGTTTCATTCCATAAGGGACATGAGTGAACCAGTTGTGTTCTTACAACAATCTAACAGTTTCAAGGTTATTTTTCTTATGTCAATTTATTTATTTCCTTTTTATTTAAAAAGGAAAAAGATATTCAAACTGCCTTGGTGAAGTCAAATCTGGATTATTTGGCCAGTAATATAATCGCTATGCTACCAAAACCAATGCAAAATTTGTTTTTTGTACACAG
Organism: Carcharhinus amblyrhynchos; assembly: GCF_965287045.1. Taxonomy (NCBI): domain Eukaryota; kingdom Metazoa; phylum Chordata; class Chondrichthyes; order Carcharhiniformes; family Carcharhinidae; genus Carcharhinus; species Carcharhinus amblyrhynchos. The sequence continues at coordinate 46,011,931 of NC_137346.1, forward strand.
CACATAGATGATCAGAGATCCAGCAGAGTAAACAAAACATACAAAGCATCATGATTTATAAATTATGTGCTGACAAAGTTGGTATCTGTATTCAAGCTTCCCACCACTCTTGTTACAGACATCAGATATAGAAATAACATAACATTATCAGGAGGTCAAAGTATACATGAACTGAAATAAAGACAAACAGCAGCCTGGGTCAAATTTGCACCAGTGAATAAATATATTTTCCATTAAGAAAGAAAAAAGAAAATTACAGCACAGGAACAGGTCCTTTAGCCTTCCAAGCCTGCACCAACCATGCTGCCCGACTGAACTAAAGCCCTCTATCCTTCCGGGGACCATATCCCTCTATTCCCATCCTATTCATGCATTTACCAAGACGCCCCTTAAAAATTACTATCATATCTGCTACCACAACCTCCCCTGGCAGTGAATTCCAAGCACCCATTACTCTGGGTTAAAAAAAAAACTTGCTTCGTACATCTCCTTTAAACCTTGCCCCTCACATCTTAAACCTATGCCCCCTCATAATTGATTCTTCCACCCTGGGAAAAAGCTGACTATCCACTCAGTCCATGTCCCTCATAATCTTGATCAGGTCACCCCTCAATCTTCGCTGTCCTAGAGAGAACAAACCAAGTTTCTCCAATCTCTCCTCTAACAAATGCCCTTCATACCAGGCAATATCCTGGTAAATCTTTTTTGCACCCTCTCCAAAGCCTCCACATCCTTCTGGTAGTGTGGTGCCAGAATTGAACACTATGTTCCAAGTGCAGCCTAACTACGGTTATATAAAGCTGCAACATGACTTGCCAATTTTTAAACTCAATGCCGTGGCCAATGCAGGCAAGCATGCCGTATGTCTTCTTGACTATCTTCTCCACCTGCATTGCCACTTTCAGTGCTCTGTGTATCTGTACGCCCTGATCCCTTTGCCATTTACTGTATATTTCCTATCTGTATTAGACCTTTCAAAGTGCATTACTTCACATTTGTCTGGATTAAGCTCCATCTGCCATCTCTCTGCCCAAGTCTCCAACCAATCTCTATCCTGCCGTATTCTCTGATGGTCCTCATCGCTATCTGCAAATCCAACGACCTTTGTATCGTCCGCAAACATACCAATCAAACCAGTTACATTTTCCTCCAAATAATTCATATACATATTACAAACAGCAAAGGTCCCAACACTGATCCCTGAGGAATGCCACTTGTCACAACCCTCCATTCAGAAATACATCCTTCCACTGCTACCCTCTATATTCTATGACCAACCCAGTTCTGCATCCACCTTGCCAGTTCACGTCTGATCATATGCGATTTCACCTTATGCACCAGTCTGTCATGAGGGACCTTGTCAAAGGCCTTACTGAAGTCCATGTAAACAACATTCATTGTCCTACCCTTGTCAATCATCTTCGTCAATTCCTCAAAAGAACTCGATCAAGTTTGTGAGACACAGTCTCTCTTCACAAAACCAAGTTGCCTCTCACTAATACATCCACTTATTTCCAAGTGGGACTAAATCCTGTCTCAAAGAATCCTCTCCAATAATTTCCCTACCACTGATGAAAGGCTCACTGGCCTGTAATTATTGAGCAAATTGGGGCTGTTTTCCCTTGAAAGACAACGACTGAGGGGGGATCTAATAGAGGTATATAAGATTATGAAAGGTATAGATAGAGTAAACAGAGGCAAGCTATTTCCTATGTTAGAGACACACTGTACAAGGGGCCACGGGGTTAGGGTGAGGGGGGAGAGGTATAACACGGATATTAGAAGGAGGTTTTTCACACAGAGTAGTGGGGGTATGGAATGCTCTGCCAAGCAAGGTGGTGGAGGCAGGCATGCTGGAGTTGTTTAAGAGTTACTTAGACATGCACATGAGTGGGTTGGAAATGGAAGGATATAGGAGATTGTTTTAAATAAGGTTCATTAGCATTGGGACATCCCTGGTAATGTAAAAGGATGTGGAACGATACTAATGTTTTTCTCTTTTAATTCACAGGTTTTAAGTCGGTCCCGCCTTGTGTCCAACGAGGGGCATACACGCGATGGGTTGTACTTGGGCTGCTCTTGGATGTTCGAGAATAGCCTAGTGCTTCATGTCATTAGTGTGTGCTTAAACTGGACCAGATACTGGGCAAGACGACAGCTCAGTGACTATCACTGTTTGCTATGCAGACACATGGATTTGGACCAGTGTCTGTGGGAGTTTGCGCATTCTCTCCGTGCTTGCGTGGGTTTTCTCCGGGTGCGCCAGTTTCCTCTCACACCCCAAAGATGTGCTATTATAATAAATTGTCCCTAAATTAGTTTCCCTTAATGTGGAATGCCATAAGCATAGATAAGGGTCGTAGGTGGAGAGGGGACTGGTAATGTTAAAATGGTGGCGCGGGCTCGTTGGGCCGAAGGGCCTGTTTCCTGGGCTGTTTTTGTTCTTTGTACCTTCTTCTTAAACAAAGGAACAACATTGGCTATTCTCCAATCCTCTGGGACCTCCCCTGTAGCCAGTGAGGATACAAAGATTTCTCTCAAGGCCCCAGCGATTTCCTCCCTTGCCTCTAACAATATGCTGAGATATATCCCATCAGGCCCTGGGAACTTGTCTACCTTAATGTTTTAAGGTAGACAAATTAAGCAGCAACTGTGTTGAAATTAGAACCTAATGCAAGCACCACACAGGGCTGGATGGAAAGAATTCAAAATTTGGTTCACTTTTTTTAAGGACAATAAAAATGGGTGCGACAATTCTCTTAAACTGAATGAAAACAAGGTTTAAAAAAAAAACTAGCTATAGACTTTAGGAAAAAGCCAGTTAATGATAGTGTCCCTTGAAGTTTCATGATGTGGATACTGAAATAGTTACCAACTACAGTGTATAGGTGTGAAAGTGATGCTGGCCTTCATAGCGAGGGGGATTGAATATAAAAGTAGGGAGGTGTTGCTGCAGCTGTATAGGGCATTGGTGAGGCCGCAGCTGGAGTACTGTGTGCAGTTTTGGGCGCCGCACCTGCGCAAAGATATTTTGGCCTTGGAGGGAGTGCAGAGGAGGTTTACTAGGCTGATACCAGAGTTGAGGGGGTTGAGCTATGAGGAGAGGCTGAATAAACTGGGCTTGTACTCGTTAGAGTTTAGAAGAATGAGGGGAGATCTCATTGAGACGTATAAGATGATGAATGGGATGGATAGGATAGAGGTGGAGAGACTCTTCCCGCTCAAAAAAGACAGTAGGACTAGGGGGCACAGCCTCAAGATAAAAGGGGGGCGGTTTAGAACGGAGTTGAGGAGGAACTTCTTCACTCAAAGGGTGGTGAATCTCTGGAATTCTCTGCCCGTTGAAGTGGTGGAGGCTGCCTCGCTAAATATTTTTAAGACGCGGGTTGATGGGTTTTTGATAAGAGAGGGGATTAAGGGTTATGGGGAGAGGGCGGGAAAGTGGAACTGAGCAGCGACAGATCAGCCATGATCTTATTGAATGGCGGGGCAGGCTCGAAGGGCTAGATGGCCTACTCCTGCTCCTATTTCTTATGTTCTTATGTTCTTATGTGCTAGCCAAGACACATGTATGCTGAGACTACCTCAGAAAATTAAAAGCTTAATAGATCCTATGGCCATAGAGCTCTTTTAAATGGCTGTGGTTCAGAATACCATCCTTCCCGGATCTTTTGCCTGGTCTTAGGAAAGCAAATTCTTTCAGAGATTATTAAACTAAGCAGGAAGGACATCTGACGTGCAGGTCTTTCTTGACAAAGTCTCTCAGAATTTTGACGAGTGTCATGCACAATAGGAACCACCCCTTGTACGAGTATCACTGTTGGATGCATTCAGAGGAAGGGCTGCAATCCCTCAGATGCAAAACAAAATCGGTTCCTGAAATTGTTTGTGCCCGTCGCTATAAGAACCTTTAAAAGAAGTTTGTTGTATGGAGGAGGATATGGTCTCAGGGTGGGGCTTGACCGATTATTTTAATGCACTGGAATCATTTTAATTAAGTTAGATCTCTGTCACAGGGCAATTTTCTTTTTTCATTATTATTCATCTATATTTTTTTTAAAGGAAGAGCAATGTACACAAAATAAATTTCCATTTGGACAATAAAGTGAAATTAAGCTGAACTGAATTGCTGCTTAGTTGTCTGGGCAGTAAGCAGAGGTTCACCGAGTGACCACTTGGTCAGGGATAATGATTGCACGCACCCATTTTTTTGCTTTGATGCTGAACTGAAACATTGACATGTCAAAAAACGGCTTTTCTGTGTTGAATGAAGCCATCAACCACAGGGCTGCAAAACTGGTTTTCCTGGACCAGCCTTCCATCCATCCACCCACATTCAGGATAAACTGTGGCAGTTTAGCTTTCTTGACCCTGATCGGAAACTTAGAACATAAACTCCTTGACCCTGTACTGCCATCCAATGATATCATAGTTGATCGAACTCCATTTACCTACCTTTTCGCCTCAAAAGACATGCTCGTTAGGTGGATTAGTCATGCTAAATTCTCTCTGTGTACCCAGACTCCAGACTGTGGCGACTCGGGGATTTTCACACTAACTTTCATTGCCGTGTTAATGCTAGCCTATTTGTGACACTAATAAATAAACTTAAAACTTTAAACTGTAAAATCCCTCAATGCAGTTATCTAATGAAAATCTGTTGAAGACTCAAGCAAATTGAAGACAGGTATTCATAAAGCAGATGCAGGAAGTATGTAAAACGATCAATGACAAAAGTCAGAATGCAATTGACACAGCTTCATCAAGAAGAGGTAACAATTTTCAATGACAGCACAATGAAAAAGTCCAGGGCTTGCTGCCAAAAATGTAAACAGCTATTGTAGATTATTAACTGCAAGGAGATTCAATGTAGTAAGTTATCAAGTGACTTGAAAAATAGACTAGATTTATAAACTTAACACTTGCTTTTGATATATTGCAAAACCCTCTGATAGGCACCTCGCAGAATTTTATCAGCGCGCCATTAGCAGAACATAAACAGGACTTTCATCACTGTAACCCAGTCACATTTCATTCAATTCTTGCAGAAATTGTATGTGCCTATAGAAAAATACTGTAGAATTGTTTATATATGTAGGTAAAAAGATTTGCAGGGTTGGATGTTGTCATAATAATCATGCAATACACTGCCTCTCCTCCCCAAGACAGGAAAATAATATTTTGGGATAGGCTGTCCTAAAAAAAACAAATATGCTGACTACAAATATAAATCATTATCCAGTAACATCTTACCATTGTTTAGGCTTGCACAGAAAAGTGAGGTTGATTTTGGATTGTTTATTTTTCATGTGTGGATATTTGGGGTGGAATTATATTAAAAAAATTGAAGCAAAGAATTTGGAAAACATAAAAAAACAAAACAACAATACAGCACAGGAACAGACCTTTTGGCCCTCCAAGCCTGCACCAATCATGTGTTCCTAACTAGACCATCCGTTCGTATCCCTCTATTCCCAGTCTGCTCATGTGGCTATCTAGATAAGTCTAAAATATTCCTAGCGTGTCTGCCTCAACCACCTTGCTTGGTAGGGTATTCCAGGCCCCCACCACCCTCTCAGTAAAATACGTCCCCCGCATATCTGTATTGAACATAGAACATTACAGCGCAGTACAGGCCCTTCGGCCCTCGGTATTGAACCTTGCCCCCACTACCTTGATCTTGTGACCCCTTGCGTTTGTCATTTCCGACGTGGGAAAAAGCTTTCAACTGTTCACCCTATCTATGCCCTTTATAATTTTATAAGCTTCTATTAGGTTGTCCCTCAATCTCCGTCTTTCCAAGAACAACCCTAGTTCACTCAGTCTCATCTCATAGCTAAGACCCTCCATACCAGGCAACATCCTGGTAAACCTTTTCTCCGCTCTCTCCGAAGCCTCCACGTCCTGCTGGTAGTGTGGCGGCCTGAACTGGACGCAGTATTCCAGATGTGGCCTAACCAATGTTCTATATAACCGCAACATCACATCAACTTTTGTACTCTACGCCCCGTCCAATAAAGGCAAGCATGCCATAAGCCTTCTTCACCACCTTTTCCACCTGTGCTGCCACCTTTAACAATCTGTGGACTTGCACACCCAGATCCCTTTGTGTCTATACTCCTGATAGTTCTGCCATTTACTGTATAGTTCGCCCCTGCATTAGATCTACCAAAATGCATTACTTCACATTTATCTGGATTAAATTCCATTTGCCATTTCTCGCCCAATTTTCCAGCCTATCTATATCCTGCTGTATTCTCTGACAATGTTCATCACTATTCGCAACTCCAGCAACAGATAAATGACAAGTACTAAATTATATAGTGCATTCTTCTCAAAATGGATTTAACATAAGAAATCAACAGCATCCCCGTCAAACATTATTCATCCATGCAAACAAAATAGCAGTCCAATAGAAACAAAGTTCTTTCATCTTCTTTGGTGTTAATGCACAATGAATACGACAGACTAACTGGAGAAGATATTTATCCAGAGTCACAACAATGTGCCTGATTCACAACTGCCCTCGGGCAATTAGGGATGGCCAACCAGTGTCGCCCATATCCCACGACGGAATAAAAAGGGAAAGGAAACCAGCATAGAGGAAAGAAGGAAGGTGAAAGAGAAAAATGGGAACAACACGCCAAGCCTCCTGTGACAGCACCTATCAAACCCACGACGTTTATCACTTAGGAGGATAACTACCACCTGAAAGATCCCCTCCAAGCCACATGCCATCCTGAGCTGAAACGACATCACTGTTGCTTCAGTTACAGTATCAAAATGTACAGGGGGACAGAGAGGCAGGGGAGAAGGGGGAAGGCAGAAGAGGGGAAAAAGGAATGGATGGATAGAAGGGGATGGTGGGAGAGAGGGCAACGGGTGGGAGGGTGATGGGGGAGGGGAAGGCCGATGGGAGGGGGTGGGGAGAGCGGCCCGGTTTGGGGGGGGGGGGGGTTGGGGAGAGCGACGGATGGGAGGAGGGCGACGGACGAGGGGACGAGTGGGGATGGTGGGAAGGGGAACGGGGGGGAGGAGAAGGAGCAGAGGAAGCGGGCAGGGAGGGAGGGAGGGAGGGAGGGAGGGAGACAGGTGAAGGAGGGGAGAAAAAGGTAAGAAAGATCACATAAAAGAACGAGCCTTCAACACAATCTGGGTGTGTTGCAGGATTTCCTGGCACCTGAACATTAGTTTATTTTGTTAAACAATGAAGGAATTTAATATTGCCTCATCACAAGCTAAGAGTATCATTGTAATTCTCTGAATTGTGATACTACACAACTTCATAAGCATGCTGGAATCTCAATGGAAGCTTCCCCGATTAATCCCCCAGACCAGCTAAAATGGTTGTATTTGCCATGATCAATAATAAGAGACAGGGCAGCTCTTTCAGTCCAATCAGAACAGCAGTGTCCTTTTCCATAGTTAATGAAACAAAACACTAAACGTTTACTTAAAGAAGCGTTCAGCTTCGAGTTTTTTTCTTTTGCGATGCATAATCATGCTTATAAATTTGAAGCACTGAACATGATTTTGCAAGCTGCCTCCGTTCATTACTAAAAACATTTAAAAATACTTCACTGGACAAAGTTCAAAAAGTACAATGTATTTTATAATATGGGAATGAAAGCGATTGCAGAAAAAACAGCCCAAGATGAATGCTTCATTAAAATGTTGCCTCAGTTACCTGTCTGACTCAGTTTCATAATACTCCAGAAATATGAGAGCTGACAGGACAAGCAGAATTGCAGGGTTGACCTTTTCCATTTATTGCTTTTGAAAATTAGAGGTTAACCTGCAGGTTATTTGTGTGGTGTGTAACTGCTGTACACATGAATATATTTTGAATAATCCTGCAGACTCACACCTTGCATTGAATCCTTTCCTCAAGTTCATGTGTCACTCTCCAGATTTAACCTCTTATATTTCCACTTTCACATTACATTTGATGTACTTCAATTTCAGCTTCCACAGTTATTTAACCTACAAAAGACTGATGGAAAATAAAACCAGGCTGAAGCAAGTTTTGTAGTAGTGATTTAGCTGGCAAGCAGCTTATGCTCTGGTGATGTTATGGGCATTGAAATGATGGCTGCCACGGAATAATGTTGTGGATGACAATCCCACTTCCTGGACAAATCACCGAGGGACTGCAAGATATCCAAGAGATAATGGATGAAGCAGAGGGAAAAACTTTTGTCGTCGAGGAGGCAATTTCCATCGTGGAGACTCACCTTGGAAATCCTGTGCCTGGTAAAATCTCAACCAAATGTGAGGACTTGCTGCCAATCTTTGTAATCTCAATTTGAAAGCTGGACATTTCAAGTTCAAAGAGGCAGACTGTATCTGGTCTGCAAGATCTGGGATTGACAATATACTCTGATCACTGGTATGACATTGTCTTGATCTCGTTGTTTGTTAAGAAAGGCTGCAAGCAGCTGGATGCAATGGAACCTCAGTCGCTCTCTGCTGGAGCTTCTGAGCATCGATTCAATGAAGGAGCTGAGGCCTCCATGAATCTATGGATAGATCCTTAAGGTTGCTCGACAATCCTGTCAAGGTATTGGCCTATTAAAGCTCTGTGTAGGGCTACATTATTGTGCAAACCAATTCTGCACTGTAGGGGCTTTATGAGTTAAAGAATCCTTGTTGGTCTCCTGTGAAGGTACAGACAAATCATGCATCCTGGAAAAGATTGGGTTTTATTCTCGTTGAGACTTCTGGCTGGAGTTGGGGAAAATATTTACTGGTGCATTTACTGGTGAGTTGGGGAATCCTTGGTTGTTTAGCCTTTGTTGGGTTGGTTTTCTATATTTTTCTTGGTTATGTGGGTTGTGACATTGTCTACTTGGTGTTTGGCTTCTGGAATGTGAGGTGAGCACATCATCCTGTTGGGAGGAAGAGGTGTTGGTCTTGCCCAGAGATATCCTGACTGCGAATTGGACGGAATTCTGTTGATGGTGGGGCCTGAGTGGCACGTGGTTGTGAGATAAGGAGGTTTGCTTTTAGAAGCCCAGGGGTGATGCGGGTCCTCCTGACATGTCAGCCTCTCTTACTCGTGTCGTTTTATGCTTATCTTAACTGGATAAGGCAGTAGCTACTTTCATTATCCATATCCATTCTTGGACCCTGTGAAAAATATATGGGAGTAGGTTGCACTTCCCCTGAGATGTCTCCTTTTGGGGACTTCTGGACAGACTCGTAATATTTGGTCTTACAGGATTTCCCTCATCTTGTCTGCAGGAGGAGGATTGCACCCCCTCAAAATATCCCATCTGTACATGTCTTGATGAATCTTTGTCCGGTCGGTGGGGTCTCCTCAGTGTGGAAATGGGTTAAATTTTCTGGCTGATGGAGTGGCTTGAGCAACACCTTCCGAGTGGCTGGAGATAAGTGAGGCTGGTTTTATGAGCCCAAGTGTGGTGCAAGAATCCTCAGCTTATTTGCTCTTCATTTATCAGTCTCAAGATCTCTTACTTTCTTAAACTGTGTAGACAAGGGTAGCAGCTATTTTGAAAATTCAAATGTGGAAGGTGAAGAGATTATACTGTATTAATAAAAAGGGGAGTAAGTTTGTCCTCCCGAGATGCCCCAACCCGCGGGGGACGTAGAAACGTAAAAAATAGGAACAGGCCATTCGGCCCTTCGAGCCTGTTCCACCATTCATTACGATAATCCACCTGAACAGCTTGATCCTGCCTTCCCCCATATCAAAGAACAAAGAAAATTACAGCACAGGCACAGACCCTTCCAAACCCGCACCAGCCATGCTACTCTTCCGGGGAACATGTCCCTCTATTTTCATCCTATTTGTGTATTTGAAAAGATGCCCCTGAAAAGTCATTATCGTATCTGCTCGCACTGCCTCCCCCGGCAGCAAATTCAAGGCACCCACCACCCTCTGTGCAAAAAAACTTACCTCATACATCTCCTTTAAACCTATGCCCCCTAGTAAATGACTTTCACCCTGAGAAAAAGCTTCTGACTATCCACTCTGTCCACACCCCTCATCATCTTGTAGAGTTTTACCAGGTCGCCCCTCAACCTCCATTGTTCCAGTGAGAACAAATCAAGTTTCTCCATAGTTAATGCCCTTCAAACCAGGCAACATCCTGGTAAATCCTGGTACCCTCTCCAAAGCCTCCATATCCTTCTGGTAGTGTGGCGACCAGAACTGAACACTATATTCCAAGTGTGGCCTAACTAAGGTTCTATCCTTTGATCCCCTTCACCTCAAGTCCTATATCTAACTGCTTCTTGGAAACATGCAATGTTTTGGCCTCAACTACTTTGTGTGGTAGCGAATTCCACAAGCTGACCACTCTCTGAGTAAAGACATTCATCTTCATCTCTGTCCTAAACAGTCTAACCTGTACCTTCAGGTTCTGGACACCTCCACCATTGGGAACATCCTTCATGTATCTACTCTACCTAGTTCTGTTAGAATTTTATAGGTTTCTGTGAGATTCCCCTCATCCTTCTGAACTTCAGTGAATATAATCTTAACTGACTCAATCGCTCTATATATGTTAATCCCGCATTCCCATGAATTAGTCTGCTAAATCTTCTCTACACTCCCCCTATAGCAAGAGCATCCTTCCTCAGATAAGGAGGCCAAAACTGCAAACAATATTCTATGTGTGACTCCCTAAAGTCCTGGATAATTGCATGAAGACATCCCTGCTTCTGCTTCCAAATCCTATTGCGATGAAAACCAACATACCATTTGCGTTCTTTACTGCCTGCTTACCTTCAGCAACCAGTATGCAAGGACACCCAGGTCTCGTTGTACGTTGCTATCCACACCACCGACCCCTACAAACATATAGCCATTCAAATAGTAATCTGCCTTCCCAATTTTGCTACAAAGTGGATAACCACACATTTACTCACACCGTACTGTATCTTCCATTCATCTGTCCACTCATTAACCTTGTCCACATAACACTGAAGGATCTTTACATCGTCTTCACAGCTCACCCTCCTACCCAGCTTTGTGTCATCTGCAATTTTGGAGATATTACATTTAATTCCCTAATCTAAATCATTCATGTATATCGTGAAAAGCTCAGGTCCCAGCACTGATCCCTGTAGTACCCCAATAGTCACTACCTGCCACTTGAAGAAAGATCCGTTTATTCCTTGTTCTTTGTTTTCTGTCTGCTAACCAGTTTTCTATTTATCTCTATACACTACCTCCAATCGCACGCACTTTAATTTTACACACTAGTCTCTTAAGTGAGACTTTGTCGAAAGCCTTCTGAAAGTCCAAATAAACCACATCCACTGGCTCTCCCTCACTAACTCTACTAGCTACATCCTCGAAGAATTCAGTAGATTTACCAAGCATCATTTCCCTCACATAAATCCATGCTGACTCTGTCCAATCCTGACAGTGTTTTTTCCAAGTATTTTGCTATAAAACATTTGATAATAAGTTCTAAAATTTTCCCCACTAATCACATCAGACTGACTGATTTACAGTTCTCAGTTTTCTCTCTGCATCTCTTGTTAAATAGTGGGATTATATTAGCTACCTCCAATCTTAGGAACTGCTCGAGAGTCTCTAGAATCTTGGAAAATGACCACCAATGCATCAATTATTTCTTGGGCCATTTTCTCTTGTACTCTGGAATATAGGTCATCAGGCCCTGGAGGTTTATCGGACATCAATCCCATTGGCTTTCCCAACACCATTTCTCGACCAACACTGATCTCCTTCAGTTCCTCCCTCTCACTAAATTCCGTGTTCTCCAACATTTCTGGTATTCTATTTGTGCCCTCCTTCGTGAAGGCAGAACCAAAGTTTGTATTCAATTAGTCAGAAATCTGGACAGCTTCTCTTGTTGAGGTGTAAGTTTCTCCAGTGAACAGTATGCTGTTACCTGGGAGGGTCAAGAGGTATCTGAGCCTGAGGGTGAGTTCAGATACTTGGGTCCTGTTTTATCTGCGCTCTTCCCATGAGGCACTGTTCCTGTTAACCTGTATGTCAGAGTGTACACTCTCACTCCTTGGGTTTGGGGTTGTATCCCCTCTTTCTGGAATATCCTTTCACTGTTTGGAGGCTTTGAGGCGCTATTTTAGGCTCTGATTGTCTGTATTTGAATGCACAGGGCCTCCCTTCTGCTGTGTGCTTGTTATCTTGAGTGAGAGTGTGAACCCTTGTGCCATGGTTTTATCCTGATAGCCCCCACTGTGTGTAATATCCTTTCATTATCCATACAAAGGGAGGCGCTGATTACAACTAATTGTAATTGATAATCTGAACCAACGGAATGATATTTATCGGTCTTTTCTGTACGTACATGCAGAATGAGGTTATTCTGTGCTGTACTGAATTTTAGGGGTTTGTTGCATTATGTGGTAAAATGGAAAATATTCGATAAAAACATTTAATAAAAATTACTAAATATATTTAATATATAATTATTAACTGATAGGAAACAGAACAATGATAATGAATCATCAATTTAGAGCTATAGAGTTTTAAAGCACAGAAAGTAGCTCTTCCACTCATCGTGTCCATGCCAGCCTTCAAGCACTTATCTATTCTAATCTCATTTTCCAGCACTTGGACCATAGCCTCATCTGCTATGCCACTTCAAATACTCAGCTAAATATTACTTAAATGTTGTAAAGGTTCCTGCCTCTGCTATCCTTTCAGGCAGTGAGTTCCAGATTCCCATCACTCTCTGAGTAAAAAACTTTTTCCTAACATCTCCTATAAACCTTTTGCCCCTCAACTTAAGTCTGTGTCCCCTGGTTATTGACCCATCTGCTAAGGGGAAAAGTTCCTTCCAATCTACCCTAGCTACGCCCTTCATGATTTTATACACCTCAATCAGGTTCCCCCCCCTCACTCTTCTCTGCTCCAAGGAAAACAACCCCAGCCTATTATTAAATTAGCCAGTTTTGTGCGAACAAGCTCAGGATTATAACTGCAAATTGATTTCTTTATTTCCTGAAAGCTTGAGTTCTACTTGAGATATGCCTGCTGCAAAAAACAATAAAAGGCATCAAAAGTGGCACAGTAGCACAGTGGTTAGCACTGCTGCTTCAGAGCTCCAGGGACCTGGGTTCGATTCCTGGCTCAGATCACTGTCTGTGTGGAGTTTGCACATTCTCCTCGTGTCTGCGTGGGTTTCCTCCAGGTGCTCCAGTTTCCTCCTACAGTCCAAAGATGTGCAGGTTAGGTTGATTGGCCATGTTAAAATTGCCCCTTAGTGTACTAGGATGCTTAGGTTAGAGGGATTAGTGGGTAAAATATGTAGGGATATGGGGGTAGGGCCTGGGTGGGATTGTGGTCGGTGCAGACACGATGGGCCGAAGGGCCTCTTTCTGCACTGTAGGGTTTATGGTTTCTAAAAAGTGGTAAAGCTGAGAACATTCCCTCTCCCCTAATTGTCATTTCCAGTGACACAGAGGTTCGGTTTATCATGAGGTTAATATAAGGCAATGCTCATACATTAGTATGTGCAATAAACCTCAACATCCAACAGTCAAATCAGTTGACTGTTACAGCATTATATAAGAACATAAGAAATAGGAGCAGGAGTAGGCCATCTAGCCCTTTGAGCCTGCCCCGCCATTCAATAAGTTCATGGCTGATCTGTCGTGGCTCAGTTCCACATTCCTGCCCTCTCCCCATAACCCTTAATCCCCTCGCTTATCAAAAACCCATCAGCCCGTGTCTTAAAAATATTTAGCGAGGCAGCCTCCACCACTTCAATTGGCAGAGAATTCCAGAGATTCGCCACCCTTTGAGTGAAGAAGTTCCTCCTCAACTCCGTTCTAAACCGCCCCCCCTTTATTTTGAGGCTGTGCCCCTTAGTCCTACTATCCTTTCTGAGCGGGAAGAGTCTCTCCTCCTCTACCCTATTCATCCCATTCATCATCTTCTACGTCTCAATGAGATCTCCCCTCATTCTTCTAAACTCTAACGAGTACAAGCCTAGTTTATTCAGCCTCTCCTCATAGCTCAACCCCCTCAACTCCGCTATCAGCCTAGTAAACCTCCTCTGCACTCCCTCCAAGGCCAAAATACCCTTGCGTAAGTACAGCGCCCAAAACTGCACACAGTACTCCAGCTGCGGCCTCACCAATGCCCTATACAGCCGCAGCAAGGCCTCCCTTCTTTTATATTCAATCTCCCTCGCTATGAAGGCCAGCATCCCATTCACCTTCCTGACCACCTGCTGCACCTGCAAGCTGGGTTTTTGCGACTCATGCACAAGGACCCCAAGGTCCCTCTGCACCGTCGCCTGCTGCAGTTGCACATAATCACTCAGGATCTGGCCACATTGTATGAGCAAACTGCTATGTTCAAGATAAAACTGTGAGTACAAAACCAGGTCAGAGTTTAGGTATCTGTAACAACCCATTACATCTTTCCACCATCTGCAAAGCACAAGTCAGGATTGTAATGAAGTACTCTCCATTTGCCTGAATGAGTGCCACTCCAACAACACTCCAGAAGGCTGATGATATCCAGAACAAAGCAACCCACTTGATTGGTACTCCACCCACTGTCTTAAAAATTCACTCCCTCCATCAATGGCTCCAAGGGTTCCATAGGCTTTACATCTCCATTAAGAAAGCCCAACAATGTCTCTACTTTCTCAGAAGACTAAGGAAATTTGGCATGTCAGCCACAACTCTCACCCACTTTTACAAATGCAATATAGAAAGCATTCTTTCTGGTTTTATCACAGCTTGGTGTGGCTCCTACTCTGCCCAAGAACATGAGGAACCACAAAAGGTCTTGAATGTAGCCCAACCCAACCTCCCATCTATTGACTCTGACACTTCCCACTGCGTCGGCATAATTAAGGACCCCACGCACCCCGGGCATTCTCTCTTCCACCTTCTTCCTTTGAGAAAAATATACAGAAGTCTGAGGTCACGTACTGACCGACTCAAAAACAGCTTCTTCCCTGCTGCTGTCAGATTTTTGAATGGAATTTCCTTGCATTAAGTTGATCTTTCGGGACACCCTAGCTATGACTGTAACACTACATTCTGCACTCTCTCATTTCCTTCTCTATGAACAGTATGTTTTGTCTGTATAGCATGCAAGAAACAATACTTTTCACTATGTTAATACACGTGACAATAATAAATCAAACCATATCAAATCAAAAAAATGGCTTGTGGTCTTCACAGATGCAATTTAGTGGCTGCTGCACTGGGCCAGTGTCCTTTGTTTCATACAAACCATTCCTTTAATATGTTTAATAGATGTATAAATTATACATGTCTATACCCAGGGGATGACATTGCAAATTAATATTCTACATAGCACAGCTTCATAACAATAAATATAATAAATATGTTGTGCTAAGCCACATTATTTTTGTCAATTAGTATTTAGATTCATTGGGACCTCTGATATGACCAGGTACTTACAAGAGGATGCAGTGAAACACTGGAGCCAATGGGAGGGTTCTCAACACATGTTTGAGAGCACGTTTCTGGAAACTCCTCAGTTTAAGCAGCTTCCCATCAGTGCAACTTGTTATAGATATTTAATTTTATAATTCATATGCTTTAGGGATATAATTTTTAGTTTGGAAATTGAAATTTTGAAAGAAGATTGGTTTGAGAAACTGATGAACAGCCATATGGCGTTCCAATGTTTACTTAAAAAGGGTCACTGTTAGAATAAACAGGGATTCACAATCACAGAATCCATAGTATATCCACAGTGCAGAAGGAGGCCATTCAGCCTTGGCCAACAACAATCCCATTCAGGCCTTATCCCCCGTAACCCTATATATTTATGCTACTAATCTGCCTAACTCAAAGGGCAATGTAGCATGACCAATCAACCTAAGCTGCACATCTTTGGACTTTGGGAGGAAACTGGGGCACCTAAAGGAAACCCACGCAGACACAGGGAGAATATGCAAACGTCACACAGACAGTGACCCTAGGCCAGGTCCCTGGCAGTAATGCTAATGACTGTGCCACCATGTTGTGATGGAGACAGAGCATCTGGCAAAATTGTTCATGTCCCATTAGAGATATAAATCATGCATACGCTTCCAAGAAAAAAAAGAGCAGGTTTGGGATTGGATAGCATCCCAGGCAGGCCACATTACCACTGGAATGGATTGCAAGGAGGAAGTTTGTTTGGTTTGGGGTTCTTATCTGGGTGATAAACCAGCAGTTAGCTTGGAAGCAGCTTTAAGAAAGGCAGCAAGAGAATTTGCCAAGAGCTGTGGACAAGGAGCATGGGATATTTGCAACCTGTGGTGTTTCTGATTTGCGGTCACTGAACTTGAGCTGAGGTGTTGGAGGAAAGCTTGAGGCTTTGCCTAGCTAGATGCTAGTGAAAGGACCCCAAGAAATGTCATATCTCAGAGAATAGCAGGAACACATGAAAAATCACAAGTGAATTCCTGAGAGCTATAATAAAAGCAAATTACTGCAGATGCTGGAATCTGAAACTAAAACAGAAAATTTTGGAAAATCTCAGCAAGTCTGACAGCATCTGAGGAGAGAGAATAAAGCCATGAGTCTGGGTGATTGTTTGTCAGAGCTAAAGACAACTGGAAATAGGTTGAGATTTATATAGAAGGGGATGGGAGGGCGGGGCTAGATAGAGGGCAATGGATAAAGGCTCAGAAAGGACAGTAGGACTAGGGGGCACAGCCTCAAGATAAAGGGGGGGCGGTTTAGAACGGAGTTGAGGAAGAACTTCTTCACTCAAAGGGTGGTGAATCTCTGGAATTCTCTGCCCGTTGAAGTGGTGGAGGCTGCCTCACTAAATATTTTTAAGACATGGGTTGATGGGTTTTTGATAAGAGAGGGGATTAAGGGTTATGGGGAGAGGGCGGGAATGTGGAACTGAGCCACGACAGATCAGCCATGATCTTATTGAATGGCGGGGCAGGCTCAAAGGGCTAGATGGCCTACTCCTGCTCCTATTTCTTATGTTCTTATGATAAGAGATCAAACTGGAGGAACAGCATCCAGCCCTCCAATTAGACACTTTACAGCCTGCCAGACTTAACATTTGAATTCAATAGCCCCAGACCATTAACTCTCCTGCACCTTCATCCTATTGCCATCAATTTTTTCTTTATTTATTTCATTGATTCATTTTAATTTTCTCCTCTTTTCCTGCTTTCCATCCTTATTCCCTTGGCACTGTCACAGCCCTACCTCCCTACAGACTAGGGCCATCTGTTACCTGTTTCAGATTGTCTTTTAACACATGGCTTACCTTTGATATGCTTTTTCCACAATGCCACATCAGCACCCTTATTAGCCATGATCACCACCATTTACATTCCATGTCTTTTTATCCATGACATCTTTGTCAATCTCTCCCCAGCCTCGACATATCTCTGGCCCTCTAGCTAGCCCCTGACAGCTCCGTTCCACAACTCATCACGACAATATAGATCTCACCCTATTTTCAACTGTCTTCATCTTTGGCAAAGCGTCATCCAGACTCGAAATGTTACTTCTTTTCTCTCTCCACAGATACTGTCAGGAGCTGCTGAGCATCCTGTGAACCATGGCACACCTTGTTTTGGTCCCAGGAGAAGTAAAGGTACCTTCCCACTTTTGTAAAGTTGAGAGGGTGGAAATCATTTTATTTCCACCTTTTCACATAACAATATACAGCAGTGCCCTTTTTTTTAAACCAATGTACATGACATTGACTTCATCTAATGACTGATAATATATTGGGGTTTTAATCATGCAACCGCATTCTGAAGTTGAGCCAATCCCTCGTGCGGTTAAAAACTTAGTAGACACTGATTCTTATTCATTATATATTTAACATAAAATTAGACAAAGATTCTAAATTTGTAAAATCAACAACTTACTTATATTCATCCCTCCAGAGTTGGTATAAAAGTTAATGATTATAAGCAATTATTTTACAATTCTCCACTGCTGGTCCTAGAATTCTTATCACTGTATGTACTGATCCACTAATCGTTCATCTACTTATAGAAATATCCATAAAGCTATGTTTTCTCGATGAGCAATACTGAACTATTCTGTTATTTGTATAACACGATTTCGAAATGTCACTGCACTCCACTTCTTTCCGGTTTCTCAGCAGATGAAGCTTCATTTGTGTAAATCAAACTTAAAATAAGTTAAACCAGTCAAAGTTAATGTCACTACAATCAGGAGCAGATGGGCCAACCAGTGTGTTCACCTTTTGACAAACTGAAACAACAATAAATGGAACTGTTGAGTTAAGAGATTAACCAATCTAACAAAACTACAACTTTAAAACTATAAAACTGTTTACAATGCGCAGAAACTACATTACTAGCTTATGTTGGACAGAGGTAAACAAATCATTCTCAGATTTATTTCCTGTCATTTGGCAAACAATTGCTTATCCTAAACAGGAAACATTCTACACTCAAAAAAACCAAATTTAAACCCTTCCCAGCACAGTGACTCAAAAACTAGATAAGTATATGGATACGTACTAGAAAAAGTTAAGCACCAATTACAGATATATTTAGCAGACAGTCTGATATGTATGATGATGTTACACACCTTAATATTATTTCTTCAATAACGCAACCTTAAATTAATTTTGAGACAGTGTAGCTTGTTTTTGTTATCATAATAATCATTTTCTTGTTCCTTTAAAAGAAGTCACAATGTCCATTTCTTCTACCCACCCTGATATTCTCGGATTAATTAAAGCAGCCAAGGACAGCGCTGCATATTTATGTACATTGTCAAATTAACAGCTACTCAAACATTCTTTCTCACATAATACTGATGTAATGTTAAGCGTTTTTTCACTATTGATATTCTAAAAACAAAGAAAACCTTATTAATAAAGTAAAAGGATTAATTTATTATCCGAAAATAAGTCATACACACCTAATTATTTTAGCTTCAGGATTTAGAAAAAGGTAAGTTTCTACCAAAAATAAATCTAAAAAGTCAAAAATGATAAATGCACTCTTTATTTAAAGTCTCTTTAGGATTTAGAAAGGTTTTCACATTACAGTCTGGGAAAAGTAGCTAGTAATACAGAAGTAGTCACATATTATTCTAGTAATTCCCTGATGATAACCGTAACAGAACTGCATTATTTAAGATCTTCCATCTAGTACATGCTTGTGGCCCACAGGGAAATTAACTTTTGCACAGTCAGTAATCTAAGGGTTAATCCAAACTGAAGTACTAAGCCCCCAGTACATGCTCTGTTCAGTAAAGCATAAAACCTGTAAGCTCAGGAGAATAATGCAGCTGTGCTGCAAGGACTGTTATATAGCGGTACATTAAAAATTCATATCCCAGGCATTCCACGGTATTCTGCTCTGCCTGATTGCTGCACTGACTGGGAAAATATTAGACACCCCACAGTCTTTTCTGGCAATCAGCAGCATTCCTAAACAAATACAATCTCTGAGAATGAAAGGACAAATAGGCTATGAAAAATTACTGAGTTAAATTCTATCTTCAGGTTAAAAAAAGTTAGTTTAAATCAACCTTTTCAATACAACTACTGCTTCTAATGCTGACACACCAAGGCAGTCATAGACAAAGTCATGTCACAGCCTTGAAGACAAGCTCATGACCTAATCTCACTGTCTACAACCTGTCTGACCCCGCCCATACATCAGTTTAATGATATATATTTATGATAAATGTTTATGAAATGCAGGAGGCTGAGTGCTACTATTTCAAAGCTGACTTTTGAACTTCACTTTCGTAAAGCAATAACGTCTGAAACTTGAAGGAAACTGAGGAATTGTTTGAACAATTCAATACCTGGCAGGAAATATTCAAAGCTTCATTATATGTCTGACTTAGGAGTTGCAATAACTCAAAATTCAAATACAACAAACACAATAATACAAATAACAATCTTACACAACATCAAAGCCAGCTTTTTAACCATTCAGCTTCTAAACTGGCTGAATCTTCCAAATGAATCTAATGTGAACAAATGCTTAGTGGCACTTTTAGGATTTCTGTTATTAACGCAGTCTTTGCTAGATAATTACAGAAAAGTTTATTCTAGATAAGAAAGACATACAACATAATTCCTTGATGTTTACCAGCAGCATCATTGGCGGAGATTTTACTGGGAATATAAAACCAAGGTTCTGTTCTCCGTTCTGGCAGAGAAAAGTTAATTAAATCATTCATTCACAGAATGAAAATATGTCATTGAAGAGTACTACTTGATTCAGCAGCCCAATATAAAAGGAGGGCTCAATGGACAGTGTGCCACTGCATTCTCTGTCGTAGATTTTCAAGATTGCACCAGTAAATGCCAATTATTGAAAACAATGAATAAATAGAAATAAAATAAATCTGTAATTAATATTAGCAATGTCTGTATCAGGCTGTATGGGACACCAAATAGAAGTGCATAAAATTATGTGGGGACGGTCTCAACTGCTATGTTATTATTCAGTGTGTTAAATGTGATGCCAATTAGGTTAAAATGTTTTTTTGTGGCCTGCTAAGTAATGACAACCAACCACCACTGTAGCACACTGAAATGGTCGGGCTTATCACTGAACAGTGAGAACACAAGGACAATCAATATAATTAGTATTCTGAGTGTTCAGTCAGTCCTATCTCATATTTTAATAACAACAGTTAATATTTTCACTCTCAATTGATGCTGTCAGCACCACTACTTGTGTTCCACAGGTTGAGAGTTATTTACTGCACCTTAGGCACTTTCACATAAACTAAATGGAAAAATAACACTTTTGAAGCTTGCCTTTAACATCTAGTACTGTTCTGACATTAAGAAACATGTTATGAATCACCAAACGACAAACGATTTTGGATTGCTGCAACAGAAGGGCAAATATTTGGCAAAGCACAGGCCTCCCCCACAAAAGAATTCTTCAACTCGTGCTCCATCTCCAACATTTCCACAAAATAGTCCCCTAACTCGGATAATGTTGGATACTTTCCTTAAAAAATATTCCTGTTCCAAACCTATGTGACTTGATTGTGGGGGAGGATGTGCATGAAATTTAATTTTGACATTTCCTTCAACACTTAGGTGTTTGACCCCTTCCTCCATAGCATGATCACAATTCTATTTCTGCTCTTCTACTACATTACTAATAGGTGTCTCAATCAGAGCACGTCTCCCGTACAATACAGTGCCGTGCAGAATAGGACAGCACTGTGGTGAGCAATGCTGCCTCACAGCGCCAGGGACCCGCGTTCAATTCCAGCCTCGAGTTTCTGTCTGTGTCGAGTTTGAATGTTCTCCCCATGTCTAAGTGGGTTTCCTCCAGGTGCCCCTGTTTCCTCCTACACTCCAAAGATGTGGGGGTTAGGTTAAATTGACCCGAATATAGGGTAAATATGTGGGGTTACGGGAATAGGGCCTGGGTAAGATTGTGCAGACTCAATGGGCCAAATAGGACATTACATAGAACATTAGGACATCACAGCGCAGTACAGGCCCTCGATGTTGTGCCGACCAGTGGAACCAATCTAATGGCCTCCTTCTGCACCATAGGGATTCTATGATTCTAGAATGAATACTTGCACACTGCTAATTCACAGGTTCCTTTTGGCTAACATGCCTTAATAATTGTCATTCTGCTACTAGCTACGAGGATAGCACAAGACCTGCAATCGCTTACTGTAGCTTTTCTGCTTCATTTGTAATGCAAGCTTTCTGCAATCATCAGCCTTTTGCTTTTGCATTCTATCCATTTCATGATGAAGTTAAAACTTAATGGTTTCCTCTTAACATGTCCACGCACCTATATTTAAACAGTTAGATGCATTTGATCAACAGCACATTAAGAATGTTACTGAGAAAGCACATTCTTTATTCCTGTTGCCAGAAAGTTCACACTTTTTAATATCAAACTGCACGTGTCACTTTTCTGCCTATTTATCTAACCTGCTTACGCCCTCCTGATTCCTGCATTTTTCTTCCCGATGGAGTACTGTCAGTACACTTTGATACGCACTCCCATACGTCCCCATCCAGAGAAATGCACTCCTGGTGTATCCCCATCCAGAGATACGCACTCCCAACGTGTCCCCATTCAGAGATACATACTCCCAATGTATCCCGTCCAGAGATGTGTATTCCCAATGTGTCCACATCCAGAGATAAGTACTCTTGATGTTCCCATATCCAGAGATATGTATTCCTGATGTGCCCATATCCAAAGATACATACTCCCGATGTGTTCCGTCCAGATATACGTACTCCTGATGTGTCCATATCCAGAGATATGTACTCCCGATGAGAGAGATATGCCCATACAAACCTACATCCAAAGATATGCATTCCCCAATGTGCTTACAACAAAAGCAGTTGTTTATATTTCATGAATGGGGAAGGAAACAGGCCCAAAGTCCATCCCTGTGGCAAATCATTAAGTCCTCATCTAGCACCCCAACTAAGGTTCATTGATCTGGACCTTTGCAGCCATTTATGTTTTGGGGGGGCAGTTTGGAACAGCACTGTAGGGGTCCAGGCAACCAGTCATCTTGCTGGCCAGCAAACAGGAGGCTGACAGTTCAGGGCCACCTCGCACGCACAGTATACTGCTGGTTTCAGCCTTTCCAGTGGGAGCAAGACTCAATCCCTGAAATTTAATTATATTAACGTAGGTCCCCTGCAGTGCATGGAGTATGGGAGATCCTAGCTTGAACTCCCACTAAAAAAAGTGTGAATTATTCCAGTTTTTCCATGAATTCAAGGCTTTGAATTTTTGAGGGAGAATTCCAGCATCAGCTTGTTTGTCCTGAATTTAAATTAAGTCCCACAATTTACTCGCAAACAACAATAAGGCTATACTGCCTGAAGGAGTTGATGGGTGGGTCATAGTGTACAGATTATCCAATCTACATACATTACAAAGTTTGAGGATTTAGGAAGAAGGAGCACAGAGCTGGCCAATGACAGTCAAATCCAGCAGTAACAGCTGTTCAACTTCTAATAGCTTTACAGCTACTACAATTCTGACTGAATGAAAAACATTCTTTCCTCGGTCCTATCCCACAAAATGCACAGAATTACATAAGCCATGGTTAAAATTCACTACCATCAGGGTCAACTGCTTTCGAGACGCTGTCCATAAAAATGCAGGAGGCAGAAAGAATCATATTAAATCGCTTTGGACAGGCTAAACCATCATCCAAATTTATTTACAATAAGAAAGATTTACAGAATCAAAATTAACAGGCAATATTAATACATAACAAATCGCAAAGTCCTAAGATGTTGCTATTTTTTACAATTACAAAGCAATTTTTTTTTAAGAGAAAGCACATTAGTGACCTGAAGCTTGAAATGTCCAAGCAATTTCATGGTAAATTACCTCAGCAGCCTACAACCAGCTAGAACTATCTGGATTTGTCAATTTTAAGCAATGGACTTAGAGATAGACCAAGCTGCTTCATCAGCTAAACTTTGTCAGCATGCTCCTGGCCTTTGTTACAATTCAATTCAACTATTCCAATGCACTCTTGGCTGGTCTCTCAAATTCTATCCTCTGTAAACTTGAGGTCATCCAAATCTCTGCTGCCCATATCTCAACATGCAACAAGTCCCATTCCCCTCTCATCTGTGTGCTCGTTGATCTACATTGGCTTCTGGTCAAGTAATGTCTTGATCTTAAAATTATCATTGCTTTCAAACCTCTCCATGACCTCATCTCTACCTATCCGTGAACCTCTTCCCATTCTAGTCTCTTGAAGGTGCCGAGTCCCCCAAGCATGGGAATACCCTCATTAAACCTCTTGGCTTTTTACCTTGCTTTCCTCCTTTCTGACCAACCTTTTGGATACCTCACGTATTATCTCTCATCATTGCTAGGTACTACGCTTTGATTTACAATGTTCCTGTGAAAACCTTGGGATATTTCATTGCATTGATGCTATGTAACTGTAAGTTGCTGTTGTTAGCCCAGAAATATTCCTAAACAATGCCAGAAAGTATCAGCAAATGAACAATTATAATCTTTCTGGTATTGGATTACATCAGATATTGGACACAGAAACAAGCCACTCATGTCAACCAGTCCATGCCAATCTTTATGCTTTACTTCAGCCTCCTACTGCCCTTTCCTGACCATATTGGACGACCCAATAGTAAGGAGTGTGATTGCCTCTCAGTACACAGTGTTCTGATAAATATCCCCCTCTCTGATGCATCACAACGTCTGCAGCTTCACTTCCAGCTTAATGAATCAATGTACCTAAATGCAGATGCATTTGCCGTAGATCACCCCAGTGGTCTGGAAGTCCCACATTCTGCAGCTGTAATACTCCCTCCACCATTGATGCGAAGTGGCAGCAGTGTGTACCATCTACAAGGTACACTGCAGAACTCAAAGGTTTCTTAGGCAGCATCTTCCAACACACAACCATTACAACCTCGAAGGACAAGGATAGCAAATATCTAGGAATACCACCTGGAAGTTCCCCTCCAAGTCACTCAGCATCCTGATTTGGGAATATATCACCATTTCTTTACTTCATTGAGTCAAAACCCTGGAACTTGCTCCCTAACAGCACTGTGGGTGTACTTCGTGGTTCAAGATAGCAGCTCACCACCACCTTTTGATGTTCAATTAGGAATGGGCAATAAATGGTGGTGTAGGCAGCCCCACCAACATCCCTTGAATGAGTGAAAAAAAAACTCCTTTTCAGACAATATAAAATTCAGTTCACATCTAGAAAAAAATATCCTTTTTTAAAAACTGCTTTGTAATCAAAACAATCTCTGCCTTTCCGAACAGCCTCATTGTCAGACACCTCATTACTAATACGAATCAAATATATTTAAATATACATGCACCTATAAGATAGGACTTCTATTTTTGTCAGAAGCAAGTCGAGCTTAGGATAACCAGTGCTGAAAATGTAATGAGTCTCTTATGGTTATGTGGTGTTACAGTATTTGCTACTTACTTATCTACCACTGCTAACTGGTAGAGGAAAGTGTTACTTGATGATCCTTGAGTATCGCGAATCAGTCTGAAGATTACTTCAGATTCGATGTGAGTCATCACAGAGCTTTCTCAAACTTGGCTCTGAAGCTTAATTCTTGGTTTTCATGGAACAGCATGAAAATGCCTTGTGCTGAGATGGTATGTAACCACATTTGCCTAGCGCCCTTAGTCAATTTCATCATGGTCTTCCTGCTCATTATTCCCATTAGCAATCATTAATGGCCCACTGCCTTTTGCAAACTTGTGACTAACACCCAAGAACACAAGGAACAGAAGCAGGAATGGGCCACCAGGCCTTTCAAGCCTGTCCCGCCATTCAGTACAGTCTTGGCTGACCTATGCCGGCCTCAACTCCTTTTCTGTGCCATTTCCTCATAACCCTCTACTCCTTGATCTTTCAAATATTTATTCACCTCCACTTCAAATACTTGTAACGATCCAGCCTCCACCACCCTTTAGGACAGAGAATTCCAGAGTTCATCACCTGCTGTGAGGACAGAGGTGATAACTGCTTTAATACCCTCAGTAAGTAGGTCAGTGGCTATGCCAGAGTATTAACAGATCAGTGTGCTTATATTGCGTTTAATGCAAATTCCTATTTGCACTACTTCTTTATTTTGCACTGTACTCTAATTTAGCTGATTCGTGCAATTGTATCAGGTGCTGTGTCTGTGCAGCAAGACTACGTTTTACATACATGGGAACTGAAAGTCCTCAATGTCTGATACAGATCTGCAGTATAACCAGGTCTATAAGAGAAAATGTCACCATGAGTGGTTGGGGGTGGGGTGGGGGGTGCATGAGGAGGGGTAAAAAAGCATGCTGCAATACCCCAACTAATCTTTGCCACGTTACAAATTATTGAACAACATTATTGGGAAGTAGATATTTAAACATGGACCACTGCACTGAACTTTGGGGGATGGGAGCACAGTGTTTTGACTCAAGAACCTTGAAAACAAGTATTCTTGGTAATTCAAAAATGCAAGTAAATACAGTAATTAAATGCATCACATCAGGGACTGAGAACTTACCAACAGTAGAATTAAAATGATTGTATTCATCTCCTGTCACTTGGCACTCCCCCCACCCACCAACTAGAATAGCCAGGAATTCTTAAAACAAAACTGTTCACAAATTAAAAGTGAAGTTTTTGAACTGGCTAGATTTTTACTTACAATGTTAATTTCACATATTAAGCTAAAACACAGTTCAATGCATTTTTGTAATGCTGAGCTCAGGGTGATAAAAGTCCTCTGGAAAATGAGACAGCAGCTTTAAATTCATTATTTAATCAAGACATATAAAAATCCACAATTACTCATCCGATTATTATCGCCAAGATATTCTGTTTCTGGCCCTACATGGACAATAAATTGCTCTAATTGATTTCCAGATTCCACCCACCCATTGCTAATACTGAGTCATGTCTGCTATTCAGAGTTTTGGCTTTTTTTAAATTTATGCTTGTTGTGAAATTACTGCACAGCCTGTAGGACGGGATGCAAGATGATACTTACTGTGTATTCTTCTAAATTGTTAATATAATTAAATTGCTGCCACTGAGATTGCTAATGTGCACTGCAGCTGATGTTGCTTGTTAACATCTGCACTGCCAAACAGATTCAGAACACAGTGAGGAAAGACATTCAAGGCTGGATGTCTAACTTGTGAAGTTTGTGCAGCTGAACTGGAACGAGGCCCACAGCTGGCGAGATTGGTATTCATGCTGGTTGAAATTCAGAGTTCATCTTCTAACAGTAGATAGTATTATGAACATTGCATGGCAAGAGCTGAGTTATTCAGTGCTGCATGGGGATAACAGCTTTGTTTTTAATTAGTGTCATTCAGCTGTAATAGAAGCCTTGTCAAGTGCTAATCCAATCACACATGCAAAAAGCAAATGTTTCTCCATGCAACGGCATCAAAACGGTTTCATCACTTTCACTGTGGGATATTTTTGAACATTGTGACAGAGTACAGGTCTATTTCAGATCTCTCGTTGGGAACAATAAAACAGCAGCAATCGCTCACATATAAAAGAAACCACAGATGCGGCAGCTGCATTTGTGAAAGCAACAAGCACATTGCAAGAGATCAAGTTCTGTACTCTGCTGCTAACTTCCACATTCCTTAAACAGTAGCTGCATCACGAAGGGCTGAAAGACAGGGTGAAAACAAAGACCCATGTCAGTCCTCAAGTATAGCACTTTTATTTCAATTTAAGCCCATTTAATAATACTATTATTTAATACTGTTTAGTTTGCCACAGTTAGGCAATTATCTCAGTTGCGTATCTGCAATGAAGATATTGGGACAGGAATTTAGCATTTAGCTTTTCAAGCCTGTTCTGCCATTCAACTAGGTCAGTGCTAATCTGTATTTCAACTCCATTGAACCATTTTAGATCCTCTTGATACAGTTCCCAACAAAATTCCAACATTCTCATTCTTGAAAGAATGAATTGACATCCAGCTTTTCCTGCCTCTTAAGGAAGGAAATTCCAAATTCCCATTACCCTTTTAGTGAAAAAAGTTTCTTCATTTCACTCCTAAATGATTTAGTTCTAATTTTAAATTTTCCAATGGAGGAAACTATTCTTGTGTCTACTTTATTGAATACCATTAGCATTCAAGCATCTTAAACAGATCATCCTTCAATTTCCTAAACTCAGCAGAAAAACAAAACAAATTTATGCAACCTTTCCAGATAAAACAGTGGTTGCAACGATCCCACCACCTCCCTGCCATGGAGTTCTTGACGGTGTTAAAAGGTGTGAGACCCCTTTATATCCCTTGCATTTTTTAAGTGGGTGGGGCCAAATTCTGCTCCAAAGAAACCAGTGAAAATGTTGGTGCTTTTTATTTAAAAGCCTTGCCATTTATTTTTTATTTAAAAGCCTTGCCATTTATGCAGCAATCCCTCACCAACCACCCCACCCCCCGACACACACACACACCCGGTGTCACAAGATGGGGCCAGTGGGAAAAGTTAACATCACAAGTAAATTCGGATTACATTTTGTATTCAGTTCTGTTAAATACAAGATAACTACTTCCAATTAGTGCATTTTGTATTCCATCTTTCTAGCTTTTAGTGATTTGTCTATGAAGACACTCAAATCGTTTTGCTCCTCCACAGCTCAGTCCCTCCTCATTAAAATACTGCCACACTCTTCACCACATCAAACTCCATCTGTCATAGTTTTGTCCACTCACCTAATCAGTCTATATCCCTTTATTTCCTGCACGCATCTACACAATTTGTTGTGACTCCTAATTTACTGTCATCTGAAAATATGGATATACAACCCTACATTCCTTCATTAAGGTTATTGAAATGTATGGCAAATGGCTGAAATCTCAGTATGTATACCTGGGAAGCATCACCTGTCATATTCTACCAATCAGAGAATGTGTTCTTCATCCCCACTCATGTCTCCTACCGCCCAGCTAATTATAACCAGGTCTCCCAATCTGAAAACTTTCATTATTCTTAATAATCTCTCAAGAGGAACCTTATTGAATGTCTTCTGGAATTCCATATAAACAACATCACAGACACTTGACTGGCCATCTTGTTCGTGACACACTCAAAATATTCAAACAGATTAGTCAGACATGACAAATTCACGTTGCCTCTCTCTCAGCAGCTTATATTTCTCAAGTGCTCTGTCACTTTCCCTCGTCATAAAATTTCAGTAACTTCCTCACAACTATGTTAATTTAAAAGGTTTGTACTTTTCTGATTTCTGTTGCCTTCCCTTAAATAATGGAATGGCATTTACAATTTTCCTATTGAAAGGCAACTTCTGAATCTAGAAAGCCTTAGAAAATTATAACAAATGTATCTGTCATTCCCCCACTTGTTTCTTTCAATACGTGGAGTGAAACAAGTCCTGGAGGTTCGTCTATTGTCAATCCACATTATTTTACCATTACCAGAGAAAAAGTACGGCACAGAAAGAGGCTACCCAGTCCTCTTGTGACTGCCAATACTAGTCAAGAAAGTAAAAAAGTAACCATTCATTTTAACTCCCTATCCATATCCATTCAATAAATTCCTACCATTGACATATTTTAAGGTTCCCTTGAATCGTTACTATTTTATCTTCCACTTCTTCTATGAAAAGATAATTTTAACAAGTCAGCTATTCTTTAACAAGTCAGCTACTCTTTATTATTCATTATAGTCTCAGTTGCACTGGTCTTTAATGGGCTCCCATTCCTCCTTACCACTCTATTAATATATTTATAGGAAGTTGGCTCTTAGTTTTGAACTCACTTGCAGGTTTTTTTTATATATTTCTTTTTTTACTGCATTCTTTAACAGAATAGTGATTACTTTTCAGAAGTATTTCAAAGCACGTAGAACTGTCCTAAAACAGTGAAAAGCACTATATAAATGCAAGTATTTCTTTAATACCCATTTGTTACTTTACAATAGATGCAGAATTTCTGTTTATCTTTTCTCGCATTTGTGTAAGCTGTTCTTTTCAGTTTAATTCTCACCTTGTTTATTGGTTATTGCTAATTCAACTGCACAATTCGATCTTTTGCCTTTGGAGATATATACATGCTGCCAAACTCCAGAAGCCCTACTTCAATACTGTCAAACTGCGGGACTCTCATTCCAGTTATGCCTAAACCAAGCGCCAGTCCCCAGTACAATCAATTCCCTGAAGAATCAATGAGAGAGATGCCTGCAGTCCCTCATTTTGAATTTAATTTTGAATTGATGGACTAAACCCCAGAATCACTCCTCAAATGCGACCAAAGTGGCCCCCTCCCCTCCTCTCCCATTGTTACTAAATCCAAGCTTTTCACCAAGTACCATTCCAGGGTATAGTTACATTTCATTTCACCTCCACAATACTGCTTACAATTGCTACATATTGTATTCCATTTTATTCTGTATTTTTAGTGCTAAAAAGGTACTGGGCAGCCCTAAGCTACCACAGTCCACATGGAAATGGTGCTCCCATAATGCTTGCTATTCTTCATAATAATTTGATATAGTTAAAATGCTTCCGTTGTCACTTCAGAATGCAGCTAAGAGTCAACAACATTGGTGTGGCATGGGAGATACATACAGGGCAAACTGGATTAGAGTGGTGGGTTGCCCTCCCTAAAGGACATTGATTAACTAGTTGGTTTTGTTTTCAACAATCTGATAGTTTTATAGTCACTTCAACTAGTACTTAGCTTTTTATATCCAGATTTTCTTGAAGTTGAATTCAAAATTCTTAAACTGTTGGAATGGGATTTCAATTCATTTTCTTGGATTATTAGTTAGTGGTTCTGATGAAGAATGAAAATTAGTAAGGGATAAATATTAAATGGCTAATTGAAGGAATATATATAAAATATTTAGTGATGTAACTTATAGCCTTCACAGAATAGTGCAGTCACACAACTCAACCTCCAAGCATCTATAAAAAATCTGAGAACATGCTTTAATAAAAATGAACTAGACTTATTCATTTACTGGAAAGCAGTAGCCCAGATGCTGCCCCCGACTTGGCACTGAAACTGGCTACAGAACAGCAAATACTCTGACTCACCATGAACACTGCTTCAAGATATCTACTCAAATATTACAGAGAAATACACAGAGTTTAATATACAAACAGGCAAATTTAATGTACAAACACCACGTGAGCAAAAGTCCTCTTGACATTTACCTACCATAATCCTACATTAATTCATCTCTTTTCCATCATCCACTTACACAATCTAATATCGAGTATTGATACTCTCTCTGCCTCAATTACTAACTGCAGAAATTAATCTCACAGAGTCATAATACTGCACGATGAGATGTCTTCTGCTCTCTATTCAAAATCTCTTGCATTTAATCTAAATAAGACCCTCTTTCTAAAGTTATTAATCATAGAATCCCTCATGCACAAAGAGGCCATTTGGCCCACTGAGTCTGCATTGACTGCAGAAGCAGCAAAAACCAGGGCTGGAATTGAACCTGGGTCCCTGGCACAGTGAGGGAGCAGTGTTAACCACTTAACCAGCACACTGTTCTTAACTACTTGAAACAGTCTGCGTCAAGTTATCCCATCCCGTTCTTTCATATTGTTTACTAAAACTTATGTTCATTAAACACTGGGTGAATCATTAAATGTGGACACAGGAAATTTTCAACTTCTGTTGCTGCTGCAAAGGGAGTTGTCATTTTCCAAGCAGAAAGTATAACTTTAAATATTTTAGAATAGGGAACCTACAGACAACAATTCACTTGCCAATGGGCACATCAGCAGAGTATCTGAGGGTGCAAAGAGGGAGAGGGTGGATTTGGTAAGATGGCGGGGAGTGTGAGCATGGTGTGGAATGGAGGCCTGCTAGCTTAAAAGGGACAGAGATCAGCATGGATCCGTTCATCTGAGGCCCCTTCTCCAACAAGGGTCCCATATTACAAGTTAGATCCCAGCAACCAAAATACTGCCCGAATCTTGACCCATGATGTTCCACACGGGCCCCAAGATCTTGCTCCACCTGGATCTTCTCTCATTATTCATAGTCCCCTAAGGCTCCATGCCCAATGGTCCCAGGTCCTAGAACAATTCCCAATACAGTTAGATCCTGTCCTTTCTGCCTGAGGCCCCAATGAACCCATATACAATGTAACATTGCTGCTTGAATTTCCCTTCCCAGGCTGCTTGGGCTCCTGGAATTACAGTCCTACTCCTTCTTCTTCCCGTCTCCAAATCTTGACAGACCCCTGTATCCCGTTAAAATAATGCAACACTTGGTGAAACTCAGTCCTACTCCTACTAGATTCCAGGCCTTAGTCCCTGTTTCTCCAGGTATGCTGACACTGTCGATGAGTCAAATGTCCTTGGTAACATCACCAACTCCAACATCTCCTCGGAGTCATTCTCAGCATTGTCGTGTATATAGCACAGAGCTTTATGTTTGCAATCTTTGGAGTTTCCAATTTCAGTCGGTAAAGCTATGAACGGTGCAATACCAGGGTAAAAAAATGAATAAATTAACCCATATTGCTGGCTCAGCAGTGTAGTGTGCAGTCATTAGGTCACACTGGCTGAACCCTATAAGCTGGTCCCATCTTACCATCTATGTTACAAGACAAAGAATTGCAGAACTGCCTGAAAACAAAAAAAAGCTTCCACCTATAGGATAAAATCTCCCACCTTAAAAGGTGCAGATTACATTCTGGGAACTATGAATGCTCAGAGTACATTTAATTTTGTTCCACTGCAAATTAAGTCAGCAATAACCTATGTAACTGCCCTAATGTAACCAAGTTCAGCATTTGTCTGTCAACCTGTTTCGTCAAATTCCTGACTTAACTACGTGATTATCTCAACACACTTCTCAGTGGCTGATTGAGAAAACAATTTACAGGGTTGAAGCATCCATTCCATTTGAAAATGTAATCAATTTAATTTTAAGAAATAAACTATCAACCAAGAGAGATCTGAGATTACATTTTTCCTGAGGATATTTTATTGTTAAGCACTTGTGAATCTTGTAACTAATTAAGACATGGACAGAACAGGTGAAACATGCAAAAAAAATCAGGTAGAATTCAAGGAAAAAGCACTGGAGACCGCATATGTGTGAGAAGAGGCATAAAGAAATGCAAAAAAAATGTGAACAAGGATCTGAAAGGATTAAAAAAGCTTTTGAAAATTAACATACTTCAGACTTTACAAAGTTAGTGTTGCAAATGTAAAACAGATATCGAATCACCAAATAATTGTATTCCAAGAATCCATTTACAAACTGCATTCAAAATAATTCTTATATAAAAGAGGAAAGTAGTACCAACTGTACTACACAACATGGGAAAAAAATGTTAATGCAGGGGTTGCCGCTGATTGGAATTTATAACGACAATTCAAATTATATTGCTAGTGGTGTGAAGGCCTGCTCTGGTGCAATTTATCATCTAGTCCAGTTAACTGGAACATAAACTGGGCTGTAGAATGGGTGCTTAAAGTATGAAGGGTTGGTAGGACATAATGTCAATTGAAATACATGGGAAAAATAGAAAGGATCAGTGTACAAAACAAGAGGTAAGAAAGCAGTAAATACTCCAGGAGCAGAAAAAGTTATATGAAGTAATGAAAAATCTATCTATCTCAACCTTAAATATACACAGCTCTCTGTGGCAAGGAATTCCAAAGACTCACAACTCCAAGAAGGAAGCCCTCCTCACCTCACTCTTAAATCAACATCCCTTTATTCTGAGACTGTGCCCTCTGGTCTTAGAATCTCCCACGAGGGGAAACATCCTCTCTGAAGGGGGCGTTACACTGTCAAGCCCCTTCAAGAATTAGTTCTGAGACTAGGGACCTGAATCTGAATACAGAAAACTATAATGGAGTGAAACAGAAGTTGACTTATGGATTGGGAAACATTGCTTAAAGAGATGATGGGAAATAGGCAATGATGAATATTCAAGGTGCACATGGGTGAAATGAAACAATTGGCCATTCCTGTCTGGCTCAAAAATAAAACAGAAAGGTGACCAAACTATGGTTTACAAGTGAAATTAGAGAGAATGTCAGATTCAAGGGAAGGCATACAAATTGGCCAGCAGACCAGAGGATTGGGAACAGTTTAAAACTCAGTAAAGGAAAATATTGGGATTGATTAAGAAATAGAGTGTGAGATAAGCTTGAAAACTAAATGCTAATATAAATACATGAAGGGAAAAAGATTGGTGAAGATAAACGGAGGTCCCTTCTTAGGAGAATTTATAATGGAGAAGAAATGGCTCACCAACTAAATGCATACTTTGGTTCTGTCTTCAAAAAGGCAAGACACAAACAAAATACCAGAAATGTTGAGGAAAATAGGGTTTAGTGAGAGGGAGAAACTGAAGGAGATCAGTATTAGTAGGGAAATGGTGTTGGAGAAATTGATGGGTTTGAAGGATGATAAATCCCCAGGACCTGATAATTTACAAGCCAGAGTAATTTGAAACAGTGCATGTATTGATGGTCACCTTGCAAGATCTATAGACTATGGAATAGTCCTACAGATTGGGGGATAGCTAATGTAATCCCACTATTTAGAAGGGGAGGTAGAGAGAAAACAGAGAATTACAGACCAGTCAGTCTGACATTGGTAGTGGGGAAAACACTAGAGTATTAGAAAAGATTTCATAGCATAGCACTTGGAAAATAATGGTAGAATCCAACAGAGTCAGTATGGATTTATGAAGGGGAAATCATGCTTGACGAATTTACCAGAATTCTTCGAGAATGTAACTAGTAGAGTTGATGAAGGTGAGCCAGTGTGTTTTATTTGGACTTATAGCAGGTTTTCAACAAAGTCCAACATAAGAGATTAGCATGTAAAATTAAAGGCATGGGACTGGGGGTAGTGTATTGAGATGGATAGAAAACTGGTTGATCAATAGGAAATAAAGGAATAAACAGGTCTTTTTCCATGTGGTAGGCAGTGACAAGTGGAGTACCACAGGAACCACATCCAGGACGCAAGCTATTCACAATATATATTAATGATTTAGATGAGGAACTATAGTAATATCTCCAAATCTGCAGATGACACAAAGCTGGTTGGGAGGGTTAGGTATGAGGAGGATGCAGAGATCCTTCAATGTGATTTGGACAAGTATTTTGTGCAAGGACCCATTCCATCAGGAAACTGGTCCCAGTTAGTAAAATATCAAAACAGTCAAGGTTATGGGACAAGTGCAGGAAAATACGATATGCATGAGTTTAGTGGTAGTTATTGCCAGTGCAAATTGGATGTGCTGAATAGCCTTTTCTTCACTGTACAACTGTGACTCCATGACTTCTTCAACAATAACAAGAAATCAGATGCACAAGCTCCTCCCATACTTCTACCTGCATGCTGAATCCATTCTCTAGGGCCTTGTCCTCACTCACACCCACAGGCAGCAGAACTCACAAAAGGGAAAAACCGCGAAGATTGGAAAGCCTAAGTAAAAACAGAAGATGCTGCATATGTACCAATGAGGCAGCAAGTTATGATTTTTCAGGTGTCAATCCCATGGTCAGAATTGAATGACGAAAACAGACATTTTAATGAGACTGAAAAAAGGGATGAGGACTAAAGGAATGAGGACAAGGAAGGCGGTGAAAATCAAAAGATAAACCAATCACAGAGGTAGGATACCCAAATTAAATAGCCTGCACAGGTGTTTAACTGAAAACTGTCAAGATATGTTCAGAATTATCAATGCGATGATACACAGATATAAAAATAATGGTCATGTAATGACTGAACTTAAACAAAACCATGAGAACCTTATTTTTACACATATGGTTTGTTTAGCTCTCCTGTGTCAATTGACTCCACATTTTATTTTAATACATTTTTATCTGAACAAGATTGCACCAATGCTCTTTTCAGATCACATTTTTATTCAGCAACTTGCAGGTCATTTAATCCATGAACTGCCACTCTGAGATTGATGTGTTTCTTGATTCCCAATATCTTTTTATTCCACTCTGATACCTCAAAAGCAACCACTTCTCTTCTTGATGAACAAACTACACCCAAAACATTGATGTCTTTTCTTTTTATAGGTGCTAACTGACCTGTTGTGCATTTCCAGCATTTTCTATTTTTATAATTAACCATTTCCACGATAAGCAACGTGGACATCAGGACTTCCTCATCAACACTGACAATGCATTCACAGATTGTGTCTGTTGTGTCTGCAGCATAGAACTCGTGTATTTAGTGATACATAACTTTCGAGCTGTCTGTTCACAAGAGCAGTTGTCTATTCGGTGCATTGAGCCTGCTCTGCCATTCGTTTAGATCATGGCATATCTCAGTGTGGTCTCAACCCTACTTTCCTGTGTGCTGTCCTATAACCCCTGACTCTCTCTGATCAAAAATTCAACCTTGAATATATTCAATTACTCTGTCTCCTCTGCTTTCTGGAGAAGAGAATTCTATAAACTAATGATCTTATGACAGAAAGATTTCTCCTCCTCTCATTCTGAAATGGGAGACCACTGATATTTAAAATATGCCTGCTGTTGCCTGCGGCAGCTGCTCAACAGGGTCCATGGTGCACAACATTCTGAGACTAATTTACAATACACTCTGCTTTCTGACATTTACACTTCACAAAAGCCTCAAAGTTGTCAACTATTACAGAAATTTCAGACTTTTTCAGCCATGCATGTGCTGCTCAGAAAGCCGGTGAGAAAAGCTTTTTTTTAAACATAAGTTACAGTAACGGTAACATCACAAAAATATCAAAGAACAAAGAACAGTACAGGAAGAGGCCCTTCGGCCCTCCAAGTCTGCACCGATCATGTGTTCCTAACTAGACCATCTGTTTGTATCCCTGTATTCCCAGTCTGTTCATGTGGCTATCTAGATAATGCTTAAATGATCCTAGTATGTCTGCCTCAACCACCTTGCTTGGTAGTGCATTCCAGGCTCCCACCACCTTCTCTGTAAATTACGTCCCCCGCATATCTGTATTGAACCTTGCCTCCATTACCTTGAACTTGTGACCCCTTGTGTTTGTCATTTCCGACCTGGGAAAAAGCTTCCAACTGTTCACCCTAACGACGCCCCTCATAATTTTATAATTAGGTTGCCCCTCAACCTCCATCTTTCCAGCGAGAACAACCCTAGTTTATTCAATGTCACTTCATAGCTAAGACCCTCCATACCAGGCAACATCCTGGTAAACCTTTTCTGTACTCTCTCAAAAGCTTCCACATCCTTCTGGTAGTGTGGTGACCAGAACTGGACGCAGTATTCCAGATGTGGCCTAACCAACGTTCTATATAACTGCAACATCATATGCCAACTTTTATACT
Source organism: Carcharhinus amblyrhynchos (assembly GCF_965287045.1). Classification (NCBI taxonomy): domain Eukaryota; kingdom Metazoa; phylum Chordata; class Chondrichthyes; order Carcharhiniformes; family Carcharhinidae; genus Carcharhinus; species Carcharhinus amblyrhynchos. The sequence continues at coordinate 46,048,705 of NC_137346.1, forward strand.
CCATGCCCGTCCAACAAAGGCAAACATGCCATTTGCCTTCTTCACCATTTTTTCCACCTGTGCTGCCACCTTTAAGGATCTGTGAACGTGCACACCCAGATCCCTCTGTGTCTCTAGACTCCTGATGGTTCTTCCATTTATTGTACAGCTCCCCCCTGCATTAGATCTACCAAAATGCATCACTGTGCATTTATCTGGATTAAATTCCATCTGCCATTTCTAAGCCCAATTTTCCAGCCTGTTATCCTGCTGTATTTTCTGACAATGCTCGTCACTGTTCGCAACTCCAGCAATCTTTGTGTCGTCTGCAAACTTACTAATTAGACCAGCTACATCATCTTCCAAATTATTTATATATATCCCAAACAGCAGAGGTTTGAGAGAGTGTTTGGGACTTCCAATTAGCAGCAGCTTGCCTTTCCCCAGTCCAATCATATCAGTAAGTTGCTGCTCAGCAATTTTGTTTTCCACTAATACATTTTTAATGTTGAGCACTTTTACCCAGGTGTAAAAAAAAAGGCTATTTTACTGACTTTAAAGATGTCTTAAGGATCGTAACAAGCAAAAAAAAATGGTGTGAAATATTTCTGAGAGAAACCCCTTGCCTCTCCATACATAGTTTGGCAGCAGTTTGATAGTTTCATATAGATTAATATCTATCCATCAACAGAATCTATATTACCATTACAATGGAACACCTGGTGACATCTACTGTCAACTACATTCCAAAAGTGTCACTTAATATATATAAAGAATTCTGAATGAATGTAGACTTATTTTAATTTGTCCATGAGATGTGAAGGTTGCTGGCAAAAATGATTTATTTGTCATATCTACTTGTCCTTGAGAAGGTGGTCAGCCACCTTGTTGAATCATTACAGTCCACATGCTGTGCAGCTACAGTGCTTGTTCAGTCAGGAATTTGAGGTTTTGACCCAGCGATGGTGAAGGAACTGATTTCCAAGCCTGTGAGCTAAATGTTCACTGACTTCATCCAGTGATTGAGCAGCAAGTAAGTTTTCAAAAAAGACAAATATTTAGACTTCCACAAATAATAGTTCTATTATGTTCCTGTTCTTACAGATCATTCTACGATGAAAGATTTTCCAATATACACGTATTAAATATCTTGTGCATATAATGTGCTAACATTTTCTGTAAAACTTTTACTTACGTCTTGTATGTTCATAATCTCTGCCTATTGCGCTTATACTTACTTTCCAATGTTACATTTCCCTCGCAAGGGAGACTTACCAGCTTGATCACCGTCTGTCTGTCATTCAGACTCTGTTCTCCACTGTACAAACTACTTCCGGCTGAATACAATCAGACATTCTTTCACAATGATACTCTTGCTTGCTGTTGCCCCTCTCCGTTCCATATTGCCCCATGCCTCTGCTCCTCATACTGTAAGGCCATGCTTCTGGCCATCGCTGGGAACGGACTTTAAATTAACTCTTTTTAATCAATCTGTCAAAACCACTTGAGAAATTCAAAGCCGTTACCCAGTCGAACCTGTGAGTGTCTGGGGGAATTCCAAATAGCGATTTTTCTGTTACTTAAAGTACTGTCACTATAATTATCAATAAATGTTACAGTTACACTTGAAGCTTGATACTGTGGAACTCACATTGTTAAAACATTCTGCTTGAGGGTATGTATTCCTGGTGAATGAGATGTAGTTTGGACTCATGATAATATACAGAATCAGGATTACCCAATTTAAGAAGCTATTGCAAGAATTCTTAAGATGGATGTGGGTTGCTAATTTAAAGGAAATTGTTTCTGAGTATCAAAATATATTCACTAATTTTACTTTCAATTTATTTGAATGCTGCTTTTAAATCATTTTACAAGTTTTTTTTAACACCCCCAGTGATTGAAATTTATCATGTCCAAAGTGAGATTAAATTTCATAAGAACATAAAAAATTAATTACTCTCAAAATGTGATCAAACATTCCCATAAAATTGTCTTTTATGTTGAGGAGCTACCTTAATGTGCTGCCCAGAGAGGCACCCTTTGGCCCACTGTGTCTGTGCCAGCTAGCAAATATCTATCTATTCTAATCCTATTTTCCAGCACTTGGCCCCAATCTTTGTATGCTATGGCTTTTCAAGTGCTCACCTAAGTGATTCTTAAATATTGTGAAAATTCCCACATCTACCACCCTTTCAGGCAGTGAGTTTCAGATTCCCACCACCCTCTGAGTGAGAAGGTTTTTCAAAAAAAATTTCCTCAAATTGCAAGGCTTCAGCCTCTCAAAAAATTCATATTCTGACTTTAAGCGATCACTCTGCTGGATGTAAGGAATTCTGTAGTTTACATGTGCACAACAGTCTGTCCAACCCCCACTGTGTATCAGTCAAATTCTCTCAGTGCTGCTTGCCATATAGCACAATACCTGACTTACTGTTTGTAAATAATTCCGAAATCACAGGAGAACAACTTTGCAATCAGTTAACATTTGCTTTTTATCACTCCCAGACAAAGATATCTGTTAGCAGACTATCTTGCAATACAATCAGACCCGGTGTTTCTGGTCTCAGCACCAACTCTTCCTATGGTTCCAACCCTTGGGATCTGTCCATTATTCCCAGTAAATCAATTCAAATATTCCACTCCCCAGTGGTATCAGGCTTTGAGATTCCTTTCCAGCATTACCATTACCACCACCTACAAACAACATAACTTCCCACACAGCTGCTATGAGAAACTCAGAAGTATCTCCTGCCCACTACTACTAAGCCCCATTTAGGTAAGCTCCAATTTGCTGAATGCATTCAGAGTTTTCTAAATGGTAAAATATGCAATTAAAAGCATAGTTAAGTGAACAAATACTAATCATCAAGGCCATTCATTTGTAGTCTCAGTGGCAAAGCATGGATTTTGATGCCTAAGCGCTGGTGGAAATTTAGAGCAGAGTTAGTTAGCTTAATTTGATCACTATAATCAGTGGCTCTAATAATAAATAGTACATTATCTGATACAATATCCACCCAATGTCAGAAATGCTGGTTCAGATTGAAAACAAAACAATAAAACACAAAACATCCAGCAAACATTTCTTGTCCATCAAACCCAAATACTTCATACTTTTACAAAGGGACAAAACCACTAAATGCAGAGAAACCTTGCGGAAACATATAAACGTTTTCACTGACTTTCCAAAACAGATTTTTCAAAAGACAAACGAAGGATTTTGATTTGCAGATTCAATAGCCATTAGACTCCGAATTATCTATCCAGTGTTTACTCACCATCAATCAGCCTAAATAGGACAGAACTTCATTTTAGTAAGAGAGTAACACACGCTGTATTAATTATATAAGGTCCCTGTCCTTGAATACGATATATCATCTGCTTATGGTGAGCCATGCTACAGGAGATCAATATCTACTGTTTTTGTCCTTGTTGGCATATACTGGAAACCTTTTTTTTTAAAGGAATAAATTCCAATTTCTTTGGTTTTAACACATTGCTCACACCATACCATGTCAGTTAATGAGACTTACTTGGCAGTTGATTCTTCATCATACTTTGCTTTCAAATCAAATAGCTCAGTCTGAGTTGATTCCAAGGCTGCAAAATAAAAATATTTTTTGAAGGGAGCCAAAAGTGAGAACAGTTTAGTCAAAATTTCCAAGCAGAAGTCTAGACCTTTCCAGCTTCTTTGAAGTCATCTTTTTCTAAGTATCCTGGCATTAAAAAGATTATAGGATAAGTGGTTGGTGGAATTTAGGGAGAAAGTTGCCTCAAGCTGAAAGAATAACAGGGCCCAAACAAACCAACAGCAGAATAAACATGTTTTCCACAACTTCACGATTAATTCTCAAACTGTTTTTATAAATAGCTAACTAAACAATAAATTGCTTACCAACATTTTTGTTACATTGTAGCTTCCATTCTAATGATTTTTTTTCTCAAGTTCAGGAGTGGGGAGTGGTGCATGGTGCGTGCATGAGCTGGATAATGGAACACTGTGTATTAGGTAACCTCATTTCAAATGTGAAGTACAACATGCTTAACAACAGAACAAAGCTTCCTCTAATCTAGGATGGCATGGTGCACAGTAATTAGCACTGCTGCTTCTCAATGCCAGGGACTCGTGTTTGATTGGTGACTGTCTGTGTGGAGCCTGCATGGGTTTCCTCCCACAATCTGAAAGGCGTGCCAATTCGGTGCATTGGCCATGCTAAATTCTTCCTCAATATACCCAAACAAACGCAGGAGTGTGGCGAACAGGGGATTTTCACAGCAATTTCATTGTTGTGTTAGAAAACAGAAATCTCATCAAGATGTATGTTTTCCATTTCAAGTCATCCAAAGTACTGTCTGACATCAGCATCACAGGGCACATGTACAGTTGGGAGGCAATGGTTCTGAGAGTCCTCAACCTTGACCCTAGAGCCCATGAAGTCTCGTGGCACTGGGTCAAACATGGGCAAAGAAAAAGCATCCTAATTCTGCTAATTAGCACTTACTGCCCTCCTTCAACTGTACTCCTCCATGTTGAATACACTTGGAAGCAGCACCGATGAAGGAACTTTAATCCCAGTACAGACCACCATCTGACTAGTCAAGGCTTGATTTGAATCCAGCTCCACAAGTAAATTGCATTAACTAGCCTCCGATTTATAGTATTAAATCACAACAAATATAATTAGAATGTTCTTGAACAAGAGCATGGCTTTTAAAATCAAATCAATGTATTTTTCTAATGCAGGATTAACAGAAAATTCTAATAGCTGTCACCTGCAATATCAGAGATTTAACAATTACCACGTTAACTATTACCAATGGAAATGCTATCTCCCTATGTCCCTCTGAATTGGAAATGTAAACTCATGCCAATGCCTGAAATACTGCCACCCAACAAAACGTTTTAACCAAATGCTTTGCATTTCTAGCATTTTCCATGCTTATTCTAAATTCTATGCTTATTTAAAGTTCCAGCTTTCATACTCATTTCAGTTTATTTTGAATTAAAGAGTACAAAAGGGGGTTATTTGGTGCATTGTGTCACCTCTTTGAAAGAGCTAGTCCCACAGTCCTCCAAACCTCTCCTTTTCATGCTTTCCCTTTTGAAAGTTATTACTGAATCTGCTTCCACCATGCATTTAGGCAGTACATCCCAGATCACAAATTAAATTTTGTACCATCTACAAGATTCACGGCAAGATGAGTATATGGGATTTAATGGGATTGGGAGTTATAGTTAGTTCTATGGCCTAGTAGGTAATGGATATGATCGGCGCAACTTGTGGGCCGAAGGGACTGTTTGTGCTGTAGTGTTCTACGTGCTATGTTTAAGAAGTTACCACGGCTTCTGAGGTAGCATCTCTAAACCAATGATCACTACCATCCAGAAGTATAGGGGAAACAGATATTTGGGGACACCACCACCTGAAGGTTCCCCTCCATGTCACTCACCATCCTGATCTGGAAATACATCCCTGCTCCTTCACTGTCAATGGGTCAAAATCCTAGAATTCCTTCCTTAACAGCACTATGGATATACCTACACCACATGGGCTGCTGAGGTTCAAGAAGGCAGCTCATCACCACCTTCACAACAGCAACGAAACATAGCAATAAATGCTATGTGATGTTCAGTGAATTTTTCAAATATTTAAAAACGATTTCCCAATTATAAGAACATTAGAAATAGGAGCAGGAGTAGCCATCTAGCCCCTCGAGCCTACCCTGCCATTCAATAAGATCATGGCTGATCTGAAGTGGATCCACTTTCCCGCTTTCTCCCCATAACCCTTAATTCCCTTATCGATCAGAAACCTATCTACCCGTGACTTAAATATATTTAGCGAGGTAGCCTCCACCACTTCAATGGGCAGAGAATTCCAGAGATCCACCACCCTTTGAGTGAAGAAGTTCCTCCTCAACTCTGTTCTAAACTGACCCCCCCCCCCCTTATTTTGAGGCTGTGCCCTCTAGTTCTGGTTTCCTTTCTAAGTGGAAAGAATCTCTCTACCTCTACCCTATCTAGCCCCTTCATTATCTTATATGTCTCTATAAGATCACCCCCCCCCAACCTTCTAAACTCCAATGAGTACAGGCCCAATCTATTCAATCTCTCCTCATAAGCTAACCCCCTCATCTCCAGTATCAACCTGGTGAACCTTCTCTGTACTCCCTCCAAGGCCAATATATCATTTCGCAAATAAGGGGACCAAAATTGCACACAGTACTCTAGTTGTGCCCTATACAGTTGTGGCAAGGCCTCCCTGCTTTTATATTCTATCCCCCTCGCGATAAAGGCCAACATTCTGACGGACAAGATTTATGAGCATTTAGAGAAGTTTAGAATGATCAGGAATAGTCAGCATGGCTTTGTCAAGGGCAGATCGTGCCTTACGAGCCTAGTTGAGTTCTTTGAAAATGTGATTAAACACATTGACGAAGGAAGAGCAGTGGACGTGGTTTACATGGACTTCAGCAATGTGTTTGATAAGGTCCCCCATGCAAGACTTCTTGAGAAGGTGAGAGGGCATGGGATCCAAGGGGCTTTGGCCTTTTGGATCCAGAACTGGCTTGCCTGCAGAAGACAGAGTGTGGTTGAGGATGGGTCTTTTTCCGCATGAAGGTCGGTCACCAGTGGAGCGCCCCAGGGATCTGTTCTAGGACCCTTGCTGTTTGTCATTTTCACAAACGACCTGGATGAGGAAGTGGAGGGATGGGTTAGTAAGTTTGCTGACGATACGAAGGTTGGTGGTGTTGTGGATAGTCTGGAGGGATGTCAGAAGTTGCAGCGTGACATAGATAGGATGCAAGACTGGGCGGAGAAGTGGCAGATGGACTTCAACCCAGATAAATGTGTAGTGGTCCATTTTGGCCGGACCAACGGGATGCAGGAGTACAATATCAAGGGTAGGAGTCTTAGCTGGGTTGAAGAACAGAAGGATCTTGGGGTCCGGGTCCATAGGACACTTAAATCGGCCTCACAGGTGGAGGATGTGGTCAAGAAGGCGTATGGTGTACTGGCCTTTATTAATTGAGGGATTGAGTTGAGGAGTCGGGAGGTAATGCTGTAACTTTATCAGACCCTTGGGCAAACCCCACGTGGAGTACTGTGCGCAGTTCTGGTCGCCTCACTACAGGAAGGATGCGAAGCTATTGAGAGGGTGCAGAGGAGATTTACTAGGATGTTGCCTGGATTGGGTGGCATGCCTTATGAAGATAGGTTGAGGGAGCTAGGTCTCTTCTCCCTGGGGAGACAAAGGTTGAGAGGCGACCTGATAGAGGTTTATAAAATGTTGAGAGGTATAGATCGGGTGGATTCTCGGAGGCTATTTCCCAGGGCTAAAACAGTTGCTACGAGAGGACACAGGTTTAAGGTGCTGGGAAGCAAGTACAGAGGAGATGTTAGGGGTATGTTTTTCACTCAGAGGGTGGTGAGTGAGTGGAATTGGCTGCCGTCGGTGGTAGTGGAGGCGAACTCGCTGGGGTCTTTTAAAAGACTTCTGGATAAGTACATGGAATCTAATGGCATTAGGAATTACAGATAGTTCTATGGCTTGGTAGGTATAGATGTGATCGGCGCAACTTGTGGGCCGAAGGGCCTGTTTGTGCTGTAGTGTTCTATGTTCTATTCCATTCGCCTTCTCGATCACCTGCTGCACCTGCAGACTGAGATTTTGCGATTCATGCACAAGGACCCCCAGGTCCCTCTGTACAGTAGCATGTTGTAATTTTTCACCATTTAAATAATATTCCATTATACTAACCTCACATTTGCCAACGTTATACTCCATCTGCCAGATCCTTGCCCACTCACTCAGCCTATCCAGATGTCTCTGCAGACTTTCTGCGTCCTCCACGCAATTCGCTTTCCCACTCATCTTCGTGTCATCAGCAAACTTTGTTACCCTCCCCAGATTAATTATCCTAATTAATCTTAATTAGATCAATAATCTTAAATCTATATCTTGTGGTTAGTTATCTATTAAGAAACAGAAACAGTTTTTCTCTACCTATTCCAACAAAATCCCTCAATGCTTCAAACACCTCTAATAAAACTGTTTTTAACCTCTGAAGACATACAAGATGTAAAAGGTTATGTACATATTTGAAAACATTTTAATACACTCAGTATTATTAGCGCATGCTCACCAAGACAGTGAGGCACATGAAACCCTGGAGCCACAGCATCAAAATCATCCTCTTACCTGTCTGTAAAACTTGAACCTTGTGATCAGCCTCCTCAAATTTGGAGGCCAAAGATGTTTGAGTCTCCTGCAGCTTCCTGTAAGATAAATTAAATATTAAGGCAACTGTCAGAGTCCATAAGCAATGTAATTTCAATTGAATATACATCATCTATATGAGAAAGGCCACGGGCAGATTTTCCAGTCGCGCCCACTGCAAAACCAGTTATTCCCACCTGAGATCAATGGATATTTAAATAGTCTGTCCCTCCCACAATGATTCCTCTGGCAGGCAAGACTAGAAAAATATACCTATATGGCTTCATCCAGATTTATCTAAATTATTATTTTGACTTCTTCCCTTTGGTCATTCATATTTTAAGACTTTCCAATTTGATAATCTGCTCATTTTTGGTTTATCACTTTTAACAATAATTGCACTTCAAATCTGTTGAAGTTGTAATTATTTCCAGTTTCTTTTAAGTTCCTGTGCTGTCTCACTATTAAATGGTTCCATTATAAAAGCACTGGCTCAGCAAACTATTTTTAATTTGTTTACAAGCGTGCAGCACAATGATATAACCAGCAGTGAATCACATCAGTACTTCATTCTAGGTCATCATGACAAAGATACTGCATCTCCCTGTAAATCTTGTGTCTCTCCAATCAATTTGAAGGGAATGCTCCTATACAATCTTTCAAAACAGATTACTCCAACATTATAAAGATTATAAACCTCACAACTGCTGGTTTCCTTTAACTTGTTTACAAAGAGTTATTGCTGATTTTCAACTCCTGACACAACAGAGGTGCCAAGGAACACAAACGGTTACGTAATAACAGAATACTGGAACACAAGGTCCACTATTATCTGAAAACAAAATAATACTATTTTAGGATATTATCCTTGTTCTCCCCTTTAATTCACTGTTTTCTAATATTAGCTGAAATTATTTTGAAGTTAAAACTTTATATGCTGCCAAGTACTAGTCAGTGATGAGCCCAAGTTCTAGGCTGACATACTACTTCCTATGGATGTGGAGATGCCGGTTTGGACTGGGGTAAACACAGTAAGAAGTCTCACAACACCAGGTTAGAGTCCAACAGGCTTATTTGTGACCCACTCAGAGGAGGTGCACGCTGTGATTTCTGCTGCATTAAGCTCCAGCAGTAACAAGATAAAAAACAGCAGCTGAAGACTCGAGCATGCAGATTTCATTTGCCTGTCAGTGTAGCCTTTATATTTTTATTAAAGAGTATGATGTGGGGATGAAAGAGGCAAAAATCAAATACTGTACATATATACAATTGCAAACAGTACTAAAGTAAGATATAGCAGATTATTTTTCAAATTTTCATAGAGCAGTGGCTGCAACATGTCCACCCTAATCCCAACTAAATCTGCAAACCTATTGTTCTGTGCAGTGAGACACTCAATGCTACAATGCTGGCTGGGCTGTTGGGATCTGAAGATTCAGAAATTTGATGCAGCTGTAGAATTGATTCTACTGGCCTAACCAGGCCATGACAACAAAAGGTTGTCCCTGAATAATGGAAATTTCTACTCAGGTTAACAATGAGGAGCGAGACAAGGAATATTTGTGACAAGGAACAATGACATCTACCTACTAACATGAAAAAACAGATATTTACAATTTGAAGACATAACAACTCTTACAACTTAGATGCTTGTTGTGCATCTATAGGCTTGATTTTATTCATTCTTGCCAAGTAACGTAAATCAGTGCTATAAACATCAATATTATGAGAACTACTGAGACACACAAGCAGCCTAAAACATGATTCACACAGAACAAATGATTGCATTGTCCAGTTGAGTTACCAGTGAATAAAATAACCTAAAATCAGTTAATAAAAACTGCCAAAGAAATTCAACTTAAGAACAAGTCTATTTCATAGTACAGTGTCATTATTCCTTACTTCCAGCTCACACCATGCTACTAATATACTACTTAACACTGTATTTTTGTCAACCACCCCCATCTTGAGGGAGTGACAGGTGACCATGAAAATCACAGTCTGGGGGGAGTAATCTATAATCCATGTAGGTTTTCTCCTCCTGCCTTTGAATGGGGATCTCACCTACACTCAAGTGCTACACATTCTCACCAACAGCTGGTGTTGATCAAGTGCCAGAGCATTGTCAACCAAGGAAATGAAACCTGGTCTCACAATTCAAAGCCTTTATGCTCATCTAAGCATGCCACAGAATCATTCTTTACTGCAGTATTTTTAAGGCAAACAATAATGCTACGTTATAATCAAAAGCAATTGACACCTTTTTAATAAGCAACATCAAAAAAGAAATATAAATGCAATTTAAGTTATATTAAAAGTCTGTGAGCTGGAGTAGTCTAATAGCATTCCTGTTTAAGGGGCTTATTTGGCAAACATATGCAGACCCAAAATTAAGTCCCATTGAAGAGTTTTCAGAACCAACTTTGCAGCTGTCGCATCCACAGGCTGACATGTTTTATCAGTTTTTAACCAAACCACTCAGGGGCAATGCTATACGGCAGTAAGAGAGGGACATTCTGCACGCATTACCGATAAAAACAGACCTCCTGCCGCCAGTCAATCATACTACAATAACGGAGAAAATAACTTTATAATCTGATGAGTCCTTCAACCAGAAACTGTTATGGAAATACCCGTTTCCAACAGACTGAACACAACAAAAAAGTGTAAAAAATGAAATGTAAAAAGATGAATTAACTCACCTTTCCTTTTCTGTGAAGTCATTCTGTAATTTCTGCTCTTTCTCAAGTGCAAGGCTTTCTGCTTTGCTGCTCAAGGTCTGCTCATATTCTTTGATTTTTTCTTTAAGTGCTTTTATTGTTACCTCTGTAGAAACAAGTAGTATTTACACAGATATTGTGCAGTTATACACAAAGAGGTTTCCTGCATTCTGAATGCTTGCTGTGATTTAAACTATAACTTTACAGTCCTGACATATAATCAATTGATACCAGTCCCTTTGGAGACCCATTGCTTCTTAAATGTTAAATTGAACTTCAAATGTTTAGGTTGAGAAGGATCAATGGGCTTTGCTTTAAAGGATACTCCAGGCTCAATGAAATGACTCAAAGAAAATCAATAGCAAAATATAATATCACTTTATTGACTCGACTCAAATTAGCTTCTGTTCACCAAACATCACAGAAGTCACTTGTAATTTCAGGTCTCGGAAACCAATCAACAAGATTAATTATGAAAGAATCATGGAATGATTACAAACAGAAGGTCATTCAGCCCATGAAGTCTGGGGTAGCTCTCCACAAGAGCAATTCAGCTAGCCCCATTTGTTTTAGATGCAGCCAAACCTGCTGAATTTATCCAGCACTTTGTGTTTATTTCCTATTTTCAGGCGATAGTGCACTCTCTTTGAGAGCCATAAATGAATTAGCCTTCTTGACATACTTCAGGCAGTGCATTCTAGTTCCAAACTATTTGCTCTCATGGTGCCTTGATTCTTTTGCCAATCACACTAAATCGGTGTGCTCCAATTTTCAAACCTTTCACCAATGGAAACATTTTTTTCCCCCAGCCTACACTGTCAAGGCCCTGCTGTTTCTATCCCAGCTTCTCCAATCTATCCATATGACTGAAGTCCCTCATACCAAGAAACATTCATCTCATTTTTTCCCCCAAAACAGTAACTTTCTCAACTTCCCTTTTCTTGAGCATACTGAGTGTTTGCTGTGCTACTTTTTCATGCATCAGGAGCCTTAGCCACCTAACCCAAGCAGTTTGCATTCACAGCCATGTACTGTCAACTGGCTCAGTTGATAGCAGTCACCCGATTCCAGGTTCAATCCTACTCCAAGGGTTGAAATATGAACCGCGATGTACGATTAGTCTTACAGAATATCTGCAGTTCCAAAGGAGGCCATTCGGCCCCGCACCAACAACAATCTTACCTAGGCCCTATCCCCGTAACCCAACAGGTTTACCCTGCTAATCCCCCGATACTAAGGAGCAACTGATCATGGCCAATCCACCTAACTTGCACATTGTTGGAGTGTGGGAGGAAACCAGAGCACCCGGAAGAATCCCACGCAGACACAGGGAAAGCATGCAAACTCCAAATAGACAACCATCCAAGACTGAATTGAACCCGGGTCCCGGGCACTGTGGGGCAGCAGTGCTGACCACTGTGCCACCTTTTCCTGATGATGGAACCATAAGTGAGCGTTACTTCTGCTCACTTGCTTTTTGCTTGTTCCCATGTGAATCCAATTCAAATTTAAAGTTCTGATGGCATTATCAGGAAACACATGCGATCACATGGCAGGGGAAGCTTTCCAATGATGGACCTGCCATCTGCTGACAATGAGCATGTACAAGTGGGTTAGAAAAGAGCCTCCTGGACGAATAGCTTCCTGTGCATCACAGCCAGAACCTTTTTGCTCAACTCCATTGTCATCAATATATAACTTAGAGTACAAAGGTGGCCTTTAAATTTCACTTGTAAATATTTCACATTACACTGGTTTCATTTTATCCATGTGTGCCATTGCTTTTTGCTGAGACTAAGATAGAGAGCTAAATATACAAGCACGCCTCATGTTTTATACAATTTGATAGTCACAGGGGAGTTAGGGACATTTCTTTATTGTAGAAGAAACAATGCGGTACGTTCTGTTCACTCTTTATTCAATATTCATGTTACTGTCCAATGTTGTACTCACCACACTGTGGGACACGGCTGAACTTGCAGGCTCACTGGCCCTCCCTTCTATGCATTGAAAAGGACATGGCCTCAGATCACTTTCAATGGAGATAACTGAAATATTGTAGGTGAACTCAAACCCCTCAAACGATTTTGCCAGTCACACAAGATAAGAAAAGGAGCAGGATTAGATTAGGTCCGTCGAGCCTATCCCCATTCAATATGATCATGTCTAATCTGGGCTTGAACTACATTTTTCCACCCACTGCCAGTCAACAAGCCAAGATGGATCCACGTGGACAGTATTAACGCCACCCTTTGGTACCATTTTTTCATACCTCGACTGACTATCTCCACCACCTCACTGCTACGACACCACCTCAACCCCAGGACCCTGGCCCCTTCCCATTTAATTTCTCCTTTCCCCGAACCCCACTACATATCCTCTCATCCCTTGCCATTTAGAAGACTCCATGCAAGATGCCATTATTCTTTTCCATTAAGCCCTAGAAATCAACAAGGAAAACCGCTGACATCAGACACAACAACAAAAGCTGACTGTTACACAGCACCTTTAAACTAACATGAACCAAGTGCCACAAAATTCCTGAAGGTAGCACAAAATTACAAAAACTTTTAATATAATGAGTAATCATGGCATATAAAGTAGGAATCACTATGGAATGGTGAGAGTCCTGACCCACCACAAACATACAGCTGACTTAATCTCTAGATTTGAAACCTGCCACTGAGAAAGTGAGATTTTGGCTCTGCCCAATTAAGTCACCCCACTTGCCACGTTTCCCACTCTTACCGGCCCTATAACATTCTCCTCTAGGACTTCAGCAAAAAATCACAATGGGCACTGTTGCAGGTGTGATGATACTGTGCCTTTAAGAAATGTATTTTGAATTATGTTTCTTGTGAAACAAATGTTTTAAACTTGAGCTTTGATTACAGTGCCACTTTGTCTGCTCCAGGCAACCAAGCTGCTGAGCATGCAGAAGAATAATTGCTCGTACTTACTGGGGTGTTTGCTTTAATCTTAGTAATGTTATTTTTTGGGTTGTCTCCTCGGGTTTCAGAATTAGGTTTAATTCAGTTGATTGATAAAAGGAGTCATGTGAATGGGGGAAGCTAGGCTTATAGAGAGACATGCAGTCGGTTGCAGCTTGAATTTGAAAAGGAGCAACAGCTCTTCTCTCTCTTTCTGGAAATCAAACTCTGGGACCTGCTGGGAAATAGGTATCGCTCTCTAGAGGTCTGCAAAAGACAAGAGGAATTTTCTATCACTCTCTCTGGAGTTTTGCTGTTTAAGAAGCCAGGTGTATCTGTACCTCAGGTCAGTGGGTTTAAAAGGCTGGAGGATAAGAAACCCACATAAGTCTGTGTATCATGTTAACTGATTCTGAAGAGGAGTTTACGTCTATGGAGATATTGCTTAAATTAGAATTAATAACTAGCAATTATACTTGTCATGTTTGAGTATTTCAATTGCTAAAAGTTTTGCCAATTATTTTTGTTTTATTTTAACTATGTTGTTAAATAAAGTTTGTTTTAATAAAAGTTTCCTAGTGAGTCAATAGAATCATACCTGGTGTGAAACAGTTTATACTCACACTAATGCCAAATTCAGAAATACTCGGGGCTAACTTCATTACATACCTTAGAGTTTCTGAACTAGTCCCTAATACAGGTGTCATTTTTCAGATGAGACACTGAACTGAAGCCCAGTTTGACTTTTCAGGTGGCCGTTAACAATCCTATTACATTATTTCAAAGACCAATCAAGGAGTTATATCTGACGTCTCGGCCAAGATTTATCCCTCAATCAATATTAAAATAGACTGGGCAATATCTCATTGCTGTTTGAGACAGCTTGCTGAGCACAACCTTTCTAACATTTCCCACATTGCCAACCTCAAAAATGCTTACTGGGAGTAAGTGTGAAGTGCTTTGAGTTATCTGGTTATGGTGCCAAAATCTTTCTTTCTTTATCTGTGAGTGCTGGCAGACTATATGACTTCTGTAGGCATGATAGCCAATTCTGTTTGCATCTAATGCCTGCATACCTTTGCTTCTCGTATCTAGGTATATGCTCAACACTAATTATGCTGTGTTCATCAGTACCCAGCAAATTCTGTGATCAAACTTGGCAGTCTTTAACCCAGTCTCCTTTCCCAGCCTCACTTCAAATATATACATCTCTTTTTTCCCCAGGTTTTCCCCCCAGATTAAAGGTAACAGATCTTTTTTTCATTCATTCGTGGGACATGGGCTTCAATGGCTGGCCAGCATTTATTGTCCATTCCTAGTTGCCCCTTGAGAAGGTGAGCTGCCTTTTTGAATTGCTGCAGTCCATGTTCTGTGAGTTGACCCACAATGCCTTTAGGGAAGGAATTCCAGGATTTTGGCCCAGCAACTGTGAAGGAATGGCAATATATTTCCAAGTCAGGATGGTGAGTGGCTTGGAGGGGAACTGGCAGGTGGTGGTGTTCCCATTTACCTGCTGCCTTTGTCCTTCAAGAAAGTGGTCATGGGTTTGGAAGGTGCTGTCTCAGGATCTTTGGTGAATTGCTGTAGTACATCTTATAGATGGTACACACTGCTGCTAATGAGCGTCAGTGGTGGAGGGATTAATTAAGTGGGCTGCTTTGTCCTGGATGCCGTCAAGCTTCATGAGTGTTGTTGGAGCTGCACTCATCCAGGCAAGTGGGAAGTATTCCATCACACACTTGACTTGTACCTTGCAGATGGTGGACAGGCTCTGGAGAGTATGAAGGTGAGTTACCTGCTGCAGTATTCTCTGCCTCTGACCTGCTCTTGTAGCCACTGTGTTTGTGTGATGAGGCCAGTTGACTTTCTGGTCAATAGTAACCCCAAGGATGTTGACAGTAGGGTATTCAGTGATGGTTACACCATCAAATGTCAAGGGGCTATGGTTAGAGTGTCTGTTATTGGTGATGGTCTTTGCCTGGCATTTGTGTGGCCACTTGTCAGCCCAAGCCTGGATATTGTCCAAATCTTGTCACATTTGAACATGGACTACTTCAGTATTTGAGGAATCTCGAATGGTGCTGAACATTGTGCAGCCATCAGTGAACGTCCCCACTTCTGACCTTCTGATGGAGGGAAGGTCATTAATGAAGCAGCTGAAGATTGTTGGGCCTAGGACACCACCCTGAAGGGTGGTGCAGAGATATTGTGGAGCTGAGATGGCTGCCCCCCAACAAGCATCTTCCTATATACCAAGTAAGATTCCAACCAGCGGAAGTTTGCCCCCCAATATCCATTGATCCCAGTTTGGCTCGGGTTCCTTGATGCCACACTCGGTCGAATGCGGCCTTGACGTCAAGGGCCTCTCACCTCATCTCTGGAATTCAGCTCTTTTGTCCATGTTTGAACCAAAGCTGTAATGAGGTCAGGAGTTGAGTGATGCTGGCAAAACCCAGACTGGGCATCACTGAGCAGGTGCTGCTTGACAGCACTGTTGATGACCTGCTTCTATCACTATACTGATGATCAAGAGTAGACCGATTGGGCGGTAATTGGCCGGGTTGGATTTGTCCTGATTTTGTGTACAGGACACACCTGAGCAATTTTCCACATTGTTGGGTAGATGCCAGTGGTCTAACTGTACTGGAACAGCTTGGTTAGGGGAGCAGCATGTTCTGGAACACAAGTCTTCAGTACTGTTGTCAGAATGTTATCAGGGCCCATTGACTTTGCAGTATGCAATGTCTCCAACTGTTTCTTGATATCACGTGGAGTGAATCGAATTGGCTGGAGACTGGCATCTGAGATGCTGGAGGCTGCCAAGATGGATCATCCACTCAGCACTTCTGGCTGAGGATTGCTGTGAATACTTCAGCCTTGTCTTTTGCACTGATGTGCTGGGCTCCTCATCACTAACAATGGGGATATTGGTGGAGCCTCCTCATCCAGTGAGTTGCTTAATTGTCCACCACCATTCTTCACTGGATGTGGAAGGACTGCAGAGCTTAGATCGTTGGTTGTGGGACTGTTTATCTCTGTCTATCACTTACTCTTTCTGCCATTTGGCACGCAAGTCGTCCTGTTTGGTAGCTTCATTAGGTTGACACCTCATTTTTAGGTATGTCTGGTGCTGCTCCTGTCATGTCCTCCTGCACTCTTCAGTGAACCAGGGGTGATCCCCTGGCTTGATGGTAATGGTTGATTGGGGGATATGTCAGGCCATGAGGTTACACATGTGCTAGAATACAATTCCGCTGCTGCTGCTGATGGCCCACAGCGCCTAATGGAGGCCCAGTCTGGAGTTGCTAGATCAGTTCGAAGTCTGTCCCATTTAGCATGGTAATAGTGCCACACAACATGGTGGAAGTTATCCTCAATGTGAAGGCTGGACTTTGTCTCCACAAGGACTGTGCGGTGGTCACTCTTACCAATACTGTCATGGATAGATGCATCTGCAACCAGCTAATTGGTATGGATGAGGTCAAATATGTTATTTCCTCTTGTTGGTTCCTTCACCACCTGCTGCAGACCTAAGTTGGCCATTATATCCTTTACCCGACCAGCTCGATCAGTAATGCTGCTGCCAAGCCACTCTTGGTGGTGAACATTGAAATCCCCCATCCAGAGTATATTTTGTCCCCTTAGCACCCTCAGTGCTTGCTCCAAGTGTTGCTCAACATGGAGGAATGCTGATTCATCGGTCAAAGGAAGACGATACATGGTGATCAGTAAGTGATTTCCTTGCCCATGTTTAACCTGATGCCATGAGATTTCATGGGGTCAATATTAAGGACTCGCACGGCAACTCTCTCCCGACTGAATAACACTGTGCCACCACCTTTTCTATGTCTGTCCTGCTGGTGGGACATGTCAGATCCAGGGATGGTGATGGTGGTGTCTGGGGTGTTATCTGTAAGGTGTGATTCTGTGAGAATGACTATGTCGAGCTGTTGCTGGACTAGTTTGTGAGACAGCTCCCCTAATTTTGGCACTAGCCCCCAGATGTTAGTAAGGAGAACTTTGCAGGGTCGACAGGGCTGTTTGCTTTGCCATTGTCTTTTCCGGTGCCTAAGTTGATTCCAGGAGATCCATCCTGTTGCATTTCTTTGTTGAGACTTTGTAGTGATTGTTACAACTGAGTGGCTTGCCAGGCCATTTCAGATGGCAGTAAAGAGTCAACCACATTGTCTGGCCTATATATAACTGTAGAGCCGCAGCAGTAGGTTTCCTTCGCTAAAGGACATGAGTAAACCAGATGAGTTTTTCTGACAAATCGACAAAGGTTTCATGGTCATTAGTAGACTCTTAATTCCAGTTTTTTTAACTGATTTCAAATTCAATCAAACTACCGTGGGGTTCAAACCTGGGTCCCCAGAATCCGGGTTTCTGGATTCATAGTTGAGTGATAATACCACGAGGCCCATCGCCTCCCCCTGAAACATTAACCCTGTTTTACTGTCAGACCTGCTAAGTGCCCTCTAGCATTTTCTATTTACAGTTCAGATTTTCAGCATCCATTGTATTTTGCCTTTGCAGAATGGCAAAGAGGTCAAAATGACTTCAATGACACAAATTAATTTGAAATCGTAGCTGGTCTAAATAGTCCAATAGGTTTCTTGGGGAGTTCTGCACTTCTTTCACAGTGGTTAGCACTGTTGCTTCACAGCGCCAGGGTTTGATTCCAAGAGTGGCTTGGGTCACTGTCTGTGCAGACGCTGCACATTCTCTCCACGTCTGTGTGGTTTCCTCCAGGTGCTCCGGTTTTCTCCCAAGTTGTGGGAGGAATGACGTGTTGGTTAGGTGCATTGGCCATGCTAAATTCTCCCTCAGTGTCCCCGAACAGGTGCTAGAATGACTAGGGGATTTTCATAGTGGCTTCATTGCACAGTTAATGCAACTTACTTGTGACTAATTAATAAACTTTTTTTAAAAAAATGAACATTAATGGAAAGAAATCAACAACTAATATCAATATAATTTGCACTCTCCTGTAACAGGGTGTTGCATCCAGGCTGGAGGGATTGGGGGCTGGGGGGAGTGAAATGAGAGGGGTATTTGTTAGCATGAATGGTAGTTCGTTAGAATGGATACTTGGCAGAGAAAAAATACACCAGGAAGTAAGGTGAGTCCAACACAAAATTAGCCTGCATGGAAGGATTGTGGAGTGGTGCAATAAGAGCCACCTGAGGGGGTAGCAGAGGCAGGTTTAGCTTGGAGGGATTGAGGAGTGGTGGTGCCATGACAGGGCCTGCACAGGAGGACAAGCGATGGGAAGTGTGGAATAGGGGGTAAGGATGGCATAAGAAGTAGTGGAACAGGGGATAGGATGTGAATGATATAAAAGGGATGAAAAGGAACGGGGTGGGAATGACGCGAGGGTTGCAACAGGAAGGATGAATTGGCATGAGAGTGGGATTTAAAGCAGTTCTGATATAAAGATATCAATTTCACTGGAAATATTCTGCTGGTTTCTGCTAGTCTTTTAATGGTTTACTTTTTTAATGAAATACTGAAATTAATTTTTGAAAATACTTAAGCACCTCTGTTTCAACAAGAGTTTGTGCAGAAATACTATGATGCAATCACCCTGTAAAAGGCATATTTTCAAATCTCTTTAATTGAATGATTTTGTAGTTACCATAAAATTTGTCAAGTCTCATTACCATCTTATCCGTGAATGGATACAATTACGATATCAGAGGCTTTGGGGAATCAGAACGTAAGTTACGCAGTGCAAAGTTTCCAGCCTCTTGTAGTCACAGAATGTTTATAGTGCAGAAGTCCATTTAGCCCCATCAATTTGTACTGTTTCTGGAAGAGCATGATACTTAGGCCCACTCTCCTGCCTTATCCCTGTAACCTTGCACATTCTTTTCTTGGCAGACAGCAAGCTAATTCTCTTTTGAACATCTCAATTAAACCTGCCTCTGTCACCCTTTCAGGGATTTCAGATGCCAATGACACACTGGGTGAAATCTTTTCTCCTCACATCATTTTTACTCCTTTTGTCAATTATTTTGGGGTGGCACAGTGGTTAGCACTGCTGCCTCACAGCACCAGAAAACCGGTTCGATTCCCAGCTGGGGTCACTGTGCAGAGTCTGCACGTTCTCCCCATGTCTGCGTGGGCTTCTGCCCATTGTTCGAAAGATGTGCTGGTAAGGTGTACTAGCTGTGCTAAATTCACCCCCAGTGTATTCAAACAGACACCGGAGTCTGGCGACAAGGTGATTTTCAAAGGAGTAAGCCTACTTGTGACAATAATAAATAAACTTTAAACTTAAAAAAACTCTAAAAACTTTATTTTGAATCTGTGCCCTCCAGTTCCTGATGCTCTCTTGAATAGGGTTGTGACTGTTTACCCTGTCCATAACCCTCAGGATCTTGAGATCTCGAACAAATCTCCTCTCAGCCTTCTCTTCCCCAAGGAAAACAGTCCCAACCTCTCCAATCTAGCCTCATAGCTTGAGTTCTTTCTCTCCAATGCCTTCAAATTTTGCTCACCAGTACGGTATTCCCATAACATCCTCTCTCTCCAATAACGTAATGCCATCTTTAATCAATATTGCCGCAGAGCAATTCCCCTGCCAATCTAGTTTAAATCCTCTCCAACAGCACTCCCAACCATTTCCCCAACGACATCAATCCCAGTCCTGTTATGGTGCAACTCATCGTTCTTATACAGATCCCAGCTCTCCCAGAATTGGCCCCAATGCCTCAGGAACCTAAAGCCCCCATCCTTCCCCATTTCTCCAGCCATGTGATGAACTGTTCAATCTTCGTATTCCTATTCTCATTAACATATGGCCCGGAGATAAATCCTGATGTCCCGCTCACAGATTATACCTGCACACAATTTTGCTCTCGCAGATGACCCCAGCACTTCGTGGATGTCCAGTGTTAAGGTGCTGTATCTGTTTTGAACTTATCCCATTTCGCATGATGGTAGTGCCACACATGATAAAGCGTGGCCTCACTGTGAAGGCATACACAGGTCTGACAGTAAAACAGGGTGAATGTTTCAGGGGGAGGCGATGGGCCTCGTGATATTATCACTCAGCTATTAATCCAGAACTTTTCACTCACCTGATGAAGGGGCAATGTGCTGAAACTCGTGCTACCAAATAAACCTACTGGATTTTAACCTGATGTTGTGAGACTACTTACTGTGTCTACCCCAGTCTAACGTCGACATCTCTACATTGCAAGTGAATTGGGAAAGAGACTGCTGCATGGCAGACACAGAAAAAGGGCCTTTTTCTGAGCCTTTTGCTCTGACATCTCTGCTGTTGCTCCTTATAGCTGTTCTTGCCAGAAGGTCTGCTGTCATGGTATGCCGCTCCCGTCTGTCCTGCGTCATCCTTACATATGCACTGAAGCTTAGCTGCAACCGCTCCATGTCATTCAACTCTACCTGGGTCAACGTCTCATTGTGCTGCCCTCAACTCTGCCCTCCACTTTACATAATTCTGTAGCTTTTCACATCTATTCAAGAGGCTGAAACACAATATCTCTAGCCATGCTCTTATCTTCCTAATCTGATCATTGCTCTATTGGCTAACATAGTCGAATGATCTTTGTGGTCATGTCTCAATCTTAATCAAATAACTGGAACTTTCTGCAGAGGCTGAGTCTTTTTTCTGTCCTAGATCTTTGGTTCTGAAACAAACCATGATTTTGACAGATTGCCAGCCATCTGAAAAGGACTTGTGTACCGTTCCGTTACAGTCCTCACCCCAGCACCTGAAAGGCAACACACCTCTTGGAATTCATGTTTACAATGACAGAAACAACTCTCTGCTTCTTTTGCACTTCCTGCACTTATTCTCCCCCTTTCACAGCTACTTGAGAAGATTATTTTATTCTAAACAAACATATGTATTTATTTCGAAGGCCATGAACTGAACATGTGATAATTTACTTATATTGTAGCTTCTGCATTCAGAAAAATTCCAGTACACAGTGAAATAGGTAAAAACAAGATCGTGTTCATACTCTTTCAACTTTGCAATTCAAGAAGCTGGATTTGAAATTCAACTGCTAACCAGCTGACGCAGTTAGTTGGAGCATCTGCAAATTTCCATGATAGCCAATGCAGGATTGGTCAAATTAGTAAGATAAAAGAATATATTAGCTGATATTTCAGCTAATTGATTAGATGTGTTAGATTTCTGTTCTAGAATTCTGTTCCTAGTATTGGCATAGAATGTACAAGCAGTCTACAGTGCTCAGAAACACATACCTGGGTCAAATGAGAATGGCATTGTTGCGCTCGAAAGCAATAGCAAATGACAAAAACACAATGAAGTATGACTAATGCTTTCAGAGATCAATCATGAAGAATTATTAGAGTGAAACTGATTAAATTAATCAGAGTTTGCTGAGAATTAATTGCTAATTTTACTGACACTGACAACTGGTTACATTTCAAAAACGGAAGACATGCACAAAAAAGGTTTTCCTTACTTCTTGCATGACCTAAAGACAATGAATTAGTTGCAATCTACTGTGTGCTGTGCTACCAAGCACCAAGAACAGCAAATCCTTAGGGTGCACACTAATCTCTTGATACATTTATAGAATCTGCTTGAGCATTTCTCAATTACCTCCTTGTTGCGTACAACAATAAAAACTGTGTACTGTTAAACAGACACTAAAGCAATTTCTCTCCCTCAGGTTCTGCTTTGGGATCAGTGATGTTCATCCAGTTAAAAATCAGTGAAAAACTTAGTAAGACCATAAGGAGACACACCCTAAAAGACTCAAAATGTTTGCTCTGTTCTCTTTCCACAGATGCTATCAGACCCACTGAAATTTTCCAGCATTTTCTGTTTTTTTTCAGATTCCAGCATCAGCAGTAATTTGCTTTTGTCCAAAAGAATAGAGTTAGTTACAAAAGATAACAAACTTAAACCAGATCTAGCAGAACACTTCACTAAAACCATTCACCTCATCTCAATTAGTTAACCTGAAATTACCTGACAGGTTCCCCCATATCTACATACATTTGCTTCATAAATGTTTCCAAATACTCTACAGAGAATTCTATCCATACATTGTGCAGAGAAGAACTTAATTGTAACAACTGTCATACTTCATAATCCATCTGAATTAATTTGAGAGATTAGGACAAAGTAATATTATGGATTTACTTTTTCCATTCCCTTCACCATCTCCCCACTCTTTACAAGATACACAGATGCTTCCTCCACAGATGGAAAATCACAGATGCCTCTGCTCTTTTCTCATAGCTCAGGCCATGGGGAACAAAGCCTCCAGCTCTTGAATATCTCCCTTGGTGACCTGAATAAGAAATAGTGCTTAAGGTTGGGCAAGCCAGTATTACAGTTTAATCATTATTGTTTTGTGTTGTTGTCAATGATTTGTCTTTGTTGATTATTGCTCTGCATTGTTGAGCTTGACATTTACTAGGCCTCTCAATTTCTTTCTCAATTATTGGAACACCATTCATGGAGTACTGTAATGACCATTTTGCCTTTCCATGTCCAAGACCTTTATATCATATTGTTTAGAAGTTACACGGGATACCTCATTTAGTACTTCCTCCCCAATCCAATAAACGTCATCAAACCCAGTTGCTTATCCACTGCCAAAAGTTACCCTGAATCCTTACAGCTTTCAACATTTGGCATTGCATTTGGTATTTGGCCTTTGGTGTAGAATTTTGTCCAAGCTTTTCTCAAGTCCACTGAATAATTGACATATCTATCCCAACCTTTTGTGTTTATTTCAACAGGAAAGTTTCTATTCAAGAAAGCTAACTGATGCTTAATTGCAGTATTATTTGGAAGTGTTTTTACTTTGCACCAATGCTGCAGATGTCAAGTAAGTGTAGATATGGAAGCTATGGCCTGAACATTAACAACTGCGTGAAGACAGACATATTCTAGATCCTGAAAATCTGGTTGCAGATCATGAGCCTCAGGTACAGTGCACCTAGTTTGCACCTTATAACAGTAATAAAAATGACATAATTGAGGTAGTGATGATATCACACCGCCTAAAAGAGTCACTACTTATAAAGTGGAAAAGTGGCATTTTCCTGTCCTTACCCTGATTCTTGACTTCTGCAAACTCCTTGTTGTATTCCTCAAGTGTTTCCCGCAGTTTCTGATTCTCTGTTTCTATGTCATGCATACGTTGGACTTTGAGCTGGAGTTGTTGTCCTAGATCTAATGCTGGAACAGGATCTGCAACAAATCAATAACAGAAGGATAAATCATCAAATCTAATCCTCTGGCCAAGAAAACAGAAGACTGTAAATATACAGATACGGTCTTTAACAACATGTTTAGTTCTGGTGCCTAATTTCCCAGAGCAGCAACTGGCATTAGAAATAGCTTTACACAACTTTAATTAATTGGCAGAACTTCCTCATCGACTAATACAGCAATTCTGATCTTCTCCCCAGCACTAAAGGATGCCTTTGCTCATATCCTGAGTCAGAACACAATTGTAATTGGAGCACACAGTAGATACATTTTTCAAATCACACTCACAACCGAGGGGAAGAAAAAACCCTTGCACTGCTACTGTTGCTGAAGGCGTTGGGCTGTTTCCTGCTTACGTAGTCTTTGCAACTTTAAGACAAACATGTACATTAGGCTGTGATTATAAATCACAAACTATTACCAAGTCTATAATTTTAATGAGTTTAGATTACAATCTTTTGTAAAAAGAAATCCAGTGTTCACTATCGGGGTTAATTTCTGCAATGGGGCAATTTTTCTTGTGTGTTTTATACAGTGCCTCTTATGGCTTCTTTAACAAATTAGATAACAGAATCAAAACTACTGCTGTGAAATATGTGTATATTTATTCAAAAAACATCATCCTGAGGACGCTGGAATTTTGAAATTAAAAACAGAAAATACAAGAACATTCAGCAGGTCTGGAGGGTTAACATTGTGAATCACGATCTTCCATCATTGTATATTTACAATCTTTCTTCTGTCACCGTTTCAGGATTGAGCTGCTGGTTAGAAGACAACAATTTGTATCAAACACTTCCTGATGTGACATTGTTACAATTCAATCCTGACCATCAGAATATCAAAATTTTAACTTTTAAATTCCTCGTATCAAAACATCCTGAAGTAATCAGCTTCAACAGTAATACAACAAAGAATGGCATTCCTCAGAGTACATAACATTGCAGAAGACCACATTGTAATCATACAAAACAGCATGAGAATTCGGATGTTAAACTTAGTGAGAGTTCAACTTAGTTCTTCTGTCCAATAACACATTAAATGGAAAAAAAATTCCTGACAAATTAGATGACATTATTTTCGGTCTGCAATAAGAGCCCATATTTTGTGGTGGTAATGGTGGCAGAACTGTTTTTGTTTGCTGTCTTCACTCCACTGAAATTGATACTATCTTCTGGAATCTGTATAGGCATAGAACAACACAGAAATCCAGAAGCTGCTGTCAGTGATTCTATGCTCTTCCAGAGGACGTGCTGTGAAGGTACCCCCATTCATTGAGAATTTATGAATGTTCTACACTTGGATGCTGTTTGGTTTCACTAGAAAAACCTTCAAGAAATTTATACTTTATTAACATTCTTCACATTAAACCTAATTGGCTTCACGTCAGTTTTTTTTTCATTTGAAATACATATTCAAAAAGTAAAATAGCATCCCATCAGTAGTCTTACTAGAAATTGAGTCTGTTATATTTGCCGAAACTATATAAAGATATTTCCATAACCTTGGTTATATAATTCCTGAACATTTGCTACCTCAAAACTAGTTAACAAAATGAAAACTCGATTGTGCCCAATTATTTCAATATCACTTTTTTCACCTCCTCCGCAACCTCTCCGTGGCTGTGACATCTTTGACCAAGCAAAGCATCACTCTGGACACGATATTCTAACCGCAGTTTCTTTTTCTGTTCATTCATGGGACATGAGGATCATTATATCGCCCATTCCTATTTATCCTCGAGAAAATGGTGAGCTGTCTTCTTGGACCACTGTAATCTGTGTGGTGTAGGTATACCTGCAGTGCTGCTTGGGTGGGGGAGCTCCAAGAATTTGGCCCATGAACAATAATATATTTCCCATTCAGGATGATACACGAATTGGAAGAATAAGTACAGGTGGCGATGCTCCCATGTATCCGCTGCCACTGACTTGCATAAGTTGAGCATTAGCTTTTTATTCAGTGTCCTTAAGTTATTAAACCTGGAAATGACTTGAATTAACTTCTCATCCCACTTTGTATGCCTGCAGGCCCAAATATTTCTTCTCATTATCGTACCATAATCTATCACATTGGATTTCTCCACAAATAATTTTATCCAAGCTGTCAATCTACTAGTTAGTCTCTGTCCTCTCAGAGGTGTTTAAGGCTCTCCTCACAGTTACCCATGCAACCTATTTTTGTATTAACTGTCGCTTTGGATTTTGAACCTCCTACAGCCAAGTCCTGGGGGACCTGGTGCTCCTGGTGGTGGTGGTGGGTGGGTGGGGAAGGTGCTACCATTCAACATACCTCCAGTCTAATAACCATCCATTAACTATTACACTTTGTTTGCTCTTTTACCAACTTACAGTTAATACTGCCATGTAACCTGCAATAATGTCCAGCTTAATTTTACCATCTATCCACATTCTTTACTAAAAAGTCAAGACAAAGTTGTCACTAAGTATATTTATTTATTTTTAATTCAAAGTGATGAATGAGGCCATTTGGCCCATCAAGCCTGTACTGACAACTATCCCACACAGGTCCTATCCCCATAACACTCTGCTAGTCCTCCTGACACTGATGGGTAATTTATCATGGTCCATCCACCTACCCTGCACATCTTTGGAGAATGGGAGGAAACCAGAGCACCTAGAGGAAACCCAAGCAGACACGATGAGAACGTGCAGACTCCACACATTCAGTCACCCAAGGCCAGAATCAAACTCAGGTCCCTGGCGTTGAGGCAGCAGGGCTATCCACTGCTACCATGCCGAATTAGCTCCCATCATTTCTTTATCAAGACAAACTCTCCTGTAATTGTCCTAGAAACTTTATTTCTTAGAGCGTAAACTAAATGTCCTTGAAACCTGAACCTGCTAATCACACTGATCACATACATACCTATTTCTTCATTTGTTCTGAAGGAGGAACAGACAGGAAAAGACTTTCCATCCTCCATGATATAATTTATTTTTATTTATTCCACCAGATGTGGGTGTCACTGGCTATACCAGCATTGATTGCTCATCCCTAATTACCCTACACAAGGTGCAGGTGAGCCACCTTCTTGAACCACTGCAGTCCATGTGGTGTAGGTACATCCATAATACTGTTAGGGAGGGTATTTGACCCAGCAAGAATGAAGAAACAATTATATATTTCCAAGTCAGGATGGTGAGTGACGTGGAGGGGAATTTGCAGGGAGTGGTGTTCCAATATGCCTGTTGCCCTTGTCCTTCTAGATGGCAGCAGTCATTTGTTTGGAAGGTGCAATGTATGGAGCCTTAGTGAGTTTGTACAGTGCATCTTGTAGATGGTACAAACTGCTACCATTGTGCATCAGTGGTGTTTCCAGATGTGGTGCCAATCAAGAGGGCTGCTTTAACCTGGATGGTGTCAAGTTTCTCGAGTGTTGTTGGAGCTGCACTCATCCAAACAGGGGGATCAAACTCTTGACTTATACCTTGGACAGGTTTTGGGAATCAGGAGGTGAGTTAATCACCACAAAATCCCTCCCTCTGACCTGCTGTTGTAGCCACAAATTTATTTGGAAGCATGAGATAAGATAATGGCTCTCCATTGTTCCCAATCAATCTGATTTCATTGTTGCAAAAGTGATTACTCTTCAAGATTAAGGATAGCATCAGGGTGGTAGCAAGGGATGATATAGGAACCAAAGAGCAGAAAGTGGAATCGTTGTGGGCGGAGATTAGGAACAGCAAAGGGAGGAAGACGCTGGTGGGTGTCGTCTATAGGCCCCCAAATAATGATCTGGAGGTGGGGAGGGCTGTTAACGCGAAAATAAGTGCGGCGTGCAGGAATGGAACAGCGATAATTATGGGGGATTTCAATCTACATATTGACTGGTCGACCCATGTTGGACGCGGTGGGCTAAAGAAGGAGTTCTTGGAATGTTGCCGGGATAGTTTCCTCGAACAGTGTGTGTTGAAGCTGACGAGGGAGCGAGCTATCTTGGATCTGGTGCTATGTAATGAGGCGGGTAGAATTAGGGACCTTGTGGTGAAGGATCCTCTTGGGGAGAGTGATCATTGTATGGTGGAGTTTCTGATGCAGATGGAGGAGGAGAAAGTGGGTTCCCGGACACGCGTCCTTTGTTTGAACAGAGGGGAGTATGGTAGGATGAGAGAAGAATTGGCGAATGTTGACTGGGGGAGCGCGTTGGAAGGTAGGTCTGCTGAGGAGCAGTGGAGGATCTTTAAGGAGATCTTTCTTGGTGCTCAGCAGAAATTTATTCCGATGGTCAAAAAGGACCGTAGGAGGAGAGGTAATAAGCCGTGGATAACGAAGGAGGTGAAGGAAAGTGTTAAATTAAAAGCGGAGGCATTTAGAGTAGCTAAGAGTAGTGGGCGAGAAGAGGATTGGGAGAGGTTTAAATGTCAACAAAGATTGACAAAGAAGTTGATAAAGAAGGGTAGGATAAACTATGAAGCTGGGCTAGTGCTTAGTATAAAAAAGGATAGCAAGAGTTTTTATAAATATATAAAAAGGAAGATGCTGGCTAGGGTGAATGTTGGACCCTTAGAGGATGAGAGGGGGGACTTAGTGGTAGGGGATGGGGAAATGGCTGAGGCCTTGAATAACTTTTTTGTTTCGGTCTTCACGGAGGAGGATGTGAATAATTTGCCGGGTGTTAGCGATGGAAAGATGGTAGGACTGGAGGGTCTCAATGACATTATTGTTACTAGAGAGGCGGTGCTCGATAGAATGGAGGGACTGATTGTGGACAAGTCCCCAGGACCGGATGGAATGCATCCGAGGGTTCTGAAAGAAATGGCGGAGGTGATAGTGGATGCCTTGGTGGTTATTTTCCAAACGTCGCTGGATTCCGGGGAAGTGCCGGATGATTAGAAAACGGCTAACGTTACGCCGTTGTTTAAGAAGGGTGGCAGACAAAAGGCAGGGAATTATAAGCCGGTTAGTTTAACGTCTGTTGTAGGTAACATGTTAGAATCCGTCATCAAGGAGGAAATAGCGAGGCATCTTGAGGGGAATTGCTTGATAGAGCAGACGCAGCACGGTTTCATTAAGGGGAAGTCGTGTCTGACAAATTTATTGGAGTTCTATGAGGATGTGTCTAGGGCGGTGGATAGAGGAGAGCCGGTGGATGTGGTCTTCCTTGATTTTCAGAAGGCATTTGACAAGGTACCTCACAAGAGGTTATTGCAGAAGGTAAGGGGGCATGGAGTTGGGGGTAGGGTGTTAGCTTGGATAGAGGATTGGTTGTCAAATAGGAGGCAGAGAGTGGGGGTCAATGGGTGCTATTCGGATTGGCGGATGGTGACTAGTGGAGTGCCCCAGGGGTCGGTGCTGGGGCCTCAGCTATTTACCATTTATATAGATGATCTGGAGGAGGGAACCGAGTATATGGTATCGAAATTTGCTGATGGCACCAAGATTGGTGGAACAGCAAATTGCGCGGAGGGTGTGGAGAGTCTGCAGAAGGATCTAGATAGGCTGGGCAAATGGGCCAGGAACTGGCAAATGGAATTTAATGTTGGCAAGTGCGAGGTGGTCCACTTTGGTAGGAATAATGGAAGGAAGGACTTTTACTTATGTGGTGAAAAACTGCAGCAGGCGACGGTGCAGAG
Source organism: Carcharhinus amblyrhynchos (assembly GCF_965287045.1). Taxonomy (NCBI): domain Eukaryota; kingdom Metazoa; phylum Chordata; class Chondrichthyes; order Carcharhiniformes; family Carcharhinidae; genus Carcharhinus; species Carcharhinus amblyrhynchos. The sequence continues at coordinate 46,078,387 of NC_137346.1, forward strand.
GAACCTCGGGGTCCTTGTGCATGAGTCGCAAAAACCCAGCCTGCGGGTGCAGCAGGTGGTCAGGAAGGCAAATGGGATGCTGGCCTTCATAGCGAGGGGGATTGAATATAAAAGTAGGGAGGTCTTGCTGCAGCTGTATAGGGCATTGGTGAGGCCGCAGCTGGAGTACTGTGTGCAGTTTTGGTCGCCGCACTTACGCAAGGATATTTTGGCCTTGGAGGGAGTGCAGAGGAGGTTTACTAGGCTGATACCGGAGTTGAGGGGTTGAGCTATGAGGAGAGGCTGAATAAACTAGGCTTGTACTCATCAGAGTTTAGAAGAATGAGGGGAGACATATAAGATGATGAATGGGATGGATAAGATGATGAATGGGATGGATAGGATAGAGGTGGAGAGACTCTTCCTGCTCAGAAAGGACAGTAGGACTAGGGGGCACAGCCTCAAGATAAAGGGGGGGGGGGCGGTTTAGAACGGAGTTGAGGAGGAACTTCTTCACTCAAAGGGTGGTGAATCTCTGGAATTCTCTGCCCGTTGAAGTGGTGGAGGCTGCCTCGCTAAATATTTTTAAGACACGGGTTGATGGGTTTTTGATAAGCGAGGGGATTAAGGGTTATGGGGAGAGGGCGGGAATGTGGAACTGAGCCACGACAGATCAGCCATGATCTTATTGAATGGCGGGGCAGGCTCGAAGGGCTAGATGGCCTACTCCTGCTCCTATTCCTCATGTTCTTATGTTCTAAGAAGTACCTCATTTTGAGATGTCTGGTGGCTGTGAAAGTGCCATATAAATGCAATAAAAAAGAAAATGCAGGAAATACTCAGCAGGTCTCATGACTTTCTTTTGTTTTGATGAAGCTCATCAACTTTGTTTCTTTCTCCACAACGGCCACCTGACTTGCCAAGTATTTCCATCATGTCCTGTTTTGAATGCAGATTTCCAGCATCTGCAGTATTTTGCTTTTCTTTATAAATGTAAGATTTTCTTTCTTTATGGGTAGTGATAACAAATGGCTTTAGCACGCATTTTGCAAATTAAAATACCAGAATATCAAACCCAAACTTAAAATCTTTTTTCCCCACCCACGACCTTTCTTAGGAAAGTGAAAATAAACATCAATGTCACAATTTACCTGGATCAAAATTTGATTTTGATCATTACCAACATCTGTTCCAGTGAGGGAGGAGGGAAGAAATCATTCTCACGTTTGCCACACTGTCTGAACCCAACAGTCAGACTGATCTGTGCTCAATCCAAGAGGGAGTTATGTGTGGGAACTGGAGGTCAACATGCATTTGAAATTACTCGTGAAAACCCAGAAGTAATTTTAAGTGATAGGAATTGTTAATGTCTTATAGATGTGACAGATAGGCAATCACTTTTAACAAGATTTGTATGTGAAAAGTTTTCAATTCCCATTGTATCCAAGGAGCAAAATAGGGACTTGCTACTGATTTGTAAACGCGACAAGAATAAATGTTCAGTTCTAAGGTGAAGACAAATTGGGGAAAGGAAATGCACACTGATGGTGCATTTCTAGATCAACGACTGCATAGAATCAGCTGCATTAATAAAAATTATTTCCTCAAGGTCAGCTGTATTTACTTTGCTCAGCACAGTCCAGGAAAAGAAAGACAGCCTTCCATATATAGCCCCTTACGTGACAATCGGACATCCTGCAGCCAGTTATAATGCAGAAATGTGGCAGCCAACATGCACACAGCCAGCTCCCAGAAAAAGTACTGTCATAATAATGAAATACTCTCCTTCTGTGATGTCCGTCAAGAAATAAATATAGGCCAGGGCACCGGGATAGCTCCATGTTGCTTTCCTAAATAGCATCATGGGATCTTTTACATCCCATGAGGGCAGACAGTAGAGTATCCACAAGACAGCACCTCCTCATTATGACTCTGTAGTCTCAGCCCCAACATTTGTGCGCTGATCCTGGAGTGGGATTTGAACAAAGAATCTTGTCACTCAAAGGAAAGAATGTTGCCAATTGAGCCATAGCTGACACGTAAACTTAACAGTGAAGCTTGTGTTGTGGGAGGAGTATACCTTACCCAAAGAATCATTACGGGGATAGTTCAGGAAGGGATGAAATCTTATTGAATGGTAGAGTAGACTTGAGGGCCCACTTCAGCTTCTATTTCTTATGTTTTTATGCTAGTAACATAAGCATTTGGCATCGACTCAGATTGTTTAAATGCAGTGTCCTAAACTGATGAAAGACCCCACCACTCCCACTACCCCACAAATCCCAACTATGCTGGCTAGTAGATCAGTTTTGTACCCAGTGACCCTTCAAAACTACCGAAGAACCGCCAAAAAGAGACTGTTGGTGATGTTTATTTGTGCAGTGCAATTACAGAAATTCCATGGCAATATTAAAAGATCAGCTTCTATTGGATCAGAAACACATCCTGAGGAAGCTCGGCAGGAAAGGAAATTTTAATTTATTCTTCATGTTTAAATGCTTGTTACCATTTTTACGGCATCCATACAGATACACGCAGCTACATTTTTGATAAAGGGGAGAGTGTAATCAGAGGTGCAATTTTCCTGAAGGGATTTGACCCACTGATGAAGGTGAAAACGAGAATACTAAAAAAACCATAATGTGTAAGCAACTCTGAATGCCTCACTAATATGGTCAATATGAGGAGAAGTGTTTGCATACAAATACTATTAGCATGCATCAGAGTTACACTCAAGTTGTCAATTTATACTTTGGTGAATATTAAGAAAGTGGGATCTGGGGAAAACATGAGCACAGTTGGTATTTGCATATATCAGTGCTGTATGCTAACTCAGCTAGATTATACACTTTTACAAACTTTGACACACACTGTAATTTCAGAAACTAACTTTTACCAAAAGTGCCCTGCTACATATTGGAACTGTTACTGTCACAGTCTCTAAGGAAAATTTAATGCAAGAAACAAAAGCTGTATTAATGGAAATAAAGTTCTCTCATGGGCAATAAATCACCTATGAAGCTTGAGCATCCTTCATAATGAAGAGATTTCAGTTTTCGTCAACTAATTATTACTTTTAATATAAAGGTTCACATTTTTCTCTTTATAGCATTCCTATATTGCTACTGTCAGAGAACTGTATAAAATACAAAGGCCCCAAAGTTCAATCCATCATCTCTGATCTTGATGTCAACGTCAGTGGAAGAATGATTTTGGGTTGGCAGTTCTCATCAGTGACAAATAAAGCAAAGTACATACTTGTGACTTTGGAGGCACCACAGAACAGGGTTTGGTCATGATGCTTTACTAATGAAATAACTCATCAGTACTCACAAATCATGACAGAAGACCCAAGATTTTGATTTGATTTATTATTGCCACATTTATTGGTGTACAGTAAAAAGTGTTGTTTCTTGCAAGCCATACAAATCATACCGTTCAGAGTACATAGGGGAGAAGAAAAGGAGAGAGTGCAGTGTTACAGTCACAGCTGGGTCATAGAGAACGATCAACATAATACAAGGTAGATCTGATGGTAGCAGGTAAGAAGCTGTTCTTGAGCCAGTCGGTACATGTTCTCAGACTTTTGCATCTTTTCTCAATGGAAGAAGGTTTAAGGGAGCATGACTGGGGTGCGTGGGATCCTTGATTATGCTGGCTGCTTTTCCAAGGAATCAAAGAATGGGCGGCTGCTTTTCTGTGGAATCAAAGGATGAGGAGGCTGGTTTGCATAATGGACTGGGCTTTGTTCACCACCCTTTGTAATTTCTTGCAGTCGTGGTCAAAGCCTGAGCCCATACCAAGCTGTGACACATCTAGAAAGGATGCTTTCTATAGTGCATCTGTAAAAATTGGAGACAATTGTAGTGGACATGCCACATTTCCTTGGCCTCCTGAGAAAGTAGAGGCATTGGTGGGCTTTTATAACTTTTGGGACTAGGACAGATTGTTGGTGATGTGGACACCTAGAAACTTGAAGCTGTCAACCATTTCCAACTCATCTCCTCTGTTGTAGACAGGGGCATGAACTATACCCTATTAACCTACAATTTTCTAATAGTACATCTGTTGCTCCCATTATTCTGCTTAACCTGGTATTCTTCTTCCTCCTGGATCTCACACCCCTACCAAGTTAGTCCAACCCTCCTAATTGCACTAGCAAATCAGTCCAGGAGGTGATATTAGAAAGGGATACCAGGATGTGAAGAATATTGGGAGCAGATGCACTAGAGTAGGAAATAGTAGGCGTGTTTAACATGACAGAAAGCAATAAATGTAAATTATGGTTACTGTGCATGTCCATGAATGTCTGGAGTATGGTAATCATGAATCCTAGAATCTAGTACAGAAGGAGGCCATTTGGCCCATTAAGTCTGTACAGACCACAATTCCACCAAGGCCCTATTCCCATAACGGCTAATTCCCTGTCACTAAGGTCAATTTAATATGGCCAATCCACCTAACCCTCACATCTTTGGAGTGTGGGAGGAAACCGGAGCACCCAGATGAAACCCACGCAGACACGGGGAGAATGTGCCCACTCCAAATGGCAAATTGGTCATGCTAAAATTGCTCCTTAGTGTCCTGAGATGCGTAGGTTAGAGAGATTAGTGGGTAAGTATGTAGGGATATGGGGTAGGGCCTGGGTGGTGTTGTGGTCGGTGCAGACTCGATGGGCCAAATGGCCTCTTTCTGCACCGTAGGGTTTCTATGATTCTATGATTCCACACAGACAGTGACCCAAGCGGGAATCAAACCCAGGTCCTGGCTCTGTGAGGCAGCAGTGCTAACCACAGTGTCAGCGTACTGCACACCAAGATTAAGATTGGAGAATTGCAGACATAGGCACTTGGAATTATGATGTCGCAGTGACAACTGAGACCTGGCCCAAGTCTATTAAGTATTCATGTATACAAGGTGTGCAAGAAAGATAGGAAAGGAAAGGAGGTGGATGATAGTATTAATTTTTGTTAGTTCTTTCACATTGTAAGCATTACTAGCAAAGCGAACATTTGTTGTCCATTCCTAATTGCTCTCAATAAGAAGGTATCGTGCCACCTTCTAAAACCACTATAATCCATCAGGTGTCCATAAGGAAAATTTTGCGGCATTAGATCAAGGGAGAATGAGCCAGAGGGATCAAGGACAAAGTTGATCTCTGAATGGATGCTGTTAGCATTTTCTCAGCATTTATCATCACCATTTATGTTCCCTTTGTCTAATTACAGTCCCCTGTGCGCACCCCCCCCGCCACCCCACCCCAGATGGTATATATCTTGTCCTAGTTTCTTTGTCTTAACTCTGCTGAAGGGTCATCCAGGCTTGCAACACTGGCTCCGTTCTCCCCATCGACGCTGTCAGATCTGCTGAGTTTTTCCAGCATTTTCTGTTTTTGACTCAGATTCCAGCTTCTGCAATATTTTGCCTTTCTGAAGAGCAGAGTCGACTTGGACAGAGTTAAGGAACAAAAAGAGTACAATATATTGCATGGTGTAGAGTATAGGCCACCAACAAGTGGGAAAGGCGTAAAGGAACAAATTTGGAAGGAAATTACAGAGAATGCTAACATTATAGAGTAGAGGACTTTAATTATTAGAATATAGAATGAATCAGTAGTGAAGTAAACGGTATTGAGGACCAAAAGCTCCTAAAGCATGTTCAGAATTGTCTACACAGTAAGTTTTCAGTCCAATGAGACACTGCTGAACATGGTTCTCAGAAATGAGGTGGGCCTAGTGGATGAAATATCGGTAAGAAAACATTTAGGTCACAGTGATCAATGTATCAGAACATGAACAATTAGCTATGGGAAAGCCAAATTCAACGGGCTAAGAAATGAATCTAACCCAAGTAGACTGGAAACAAAGATTGGCAGGCAAACACTGTCTTTAAAAGAATAGTTTGGGTGCAATCCAAGTTTATTTCAATGAAGGGGAAAAAGTAGGACAACCAAATCCAGATGTCCCTCGATGACAAAAGAGACAGAGATTGAGAAGAAGCAGAAAAAGTGTGGTTATGACAGATGTCAGGTAGATTTTACAATTGAGAACAAGTAGTAAAATAGAAGCTTCGAGAGAAGAGGCTGAGAAAGCAAATAAGAGGCAGAGACGGGAGGAGAACAAACTGGCAGCTAACGTAAAAGAAAATCCAAAGGTCTGCTATGGGCACATAAATGGTTAAAGAGAGATAAAAGGGAATTAAAAAATGTCAGAAGGCAAGGGTATTAAATGAATATCCTGCATTTGTTTCTTTACTAAGAAAGAAAATGCTACCCAGGTCATGGTAAAGGGGGGTGCTGGGATAGTGGAATTTAAACACTTGAAAGGTTTAAAATTGATAAGGAGAAGGTATTGCTAGGATGTCTGTACTCATAGTTGATAAGCAGCAGGACCAGGTGAGATGCATTCAAATATACTGAGGGAAGTGAGTGCAGAAATTGTAGAGGCACTGGCCATAATTTTCCAGTTTTCCTGAGACTCAGGCATAGGGGACTGGATAAGTGCAAACATTGCACCTTTGTTCAGAATTGCAGTCCCAGGTCAGGGGTATTGAGGCACGAGAGGAAGGGCATCGGATCTGAGATGCTGGGAGGAGGGCCCCCCCAAACCTTGGACATCGGGAGGAGGGGCTTGAGATCTGCTTTGTGGACGAGGGGGTGAGGGGAAGAATGCGCTGCTGGTGGGGGCTTCAGCAGTCTCCTGACAATTGGGATTAACCAGGGTGTGTCTGTACTGCAGGTTAACAGGCTCAGTTGTGGATAGGTGCCAGAAGGAATCCCGGTATTTGGAACATTTGTCTGCCAGCTCCAGTCTGAAACATATCCATTTACTGAAAGCCAAAAATACAGAGAAAGAAGGAATTGTTCCCAAATACAGCAGATATTGACAAAACCAGAGGGACAGGAGTTTGGTGTTATTTCTGGAGCGTTAGAAGATTGATGCAGGTGTGGAAATAGCAACATGAAAGAAAAGGAAGAGCAAACCTTAGTGTATTGATGGATCATATGGGAAATCTAAGGTGAAAAAAGGGAAAGTAAGAGAGTGGAATGCAAGGAAAGAGAAAATTGAAAAACAGAAAAGAGGAAAGAGGAACAGAGATAGCAGGGAAGAGTGGAAAAGTCTAAAGGAGACAAGAGGGGAATAGCAAAAGGAGAGTGGGAAATGAAAGGATATAAAGAAAAAGAGGAAGGGGGATCAGGAAAGGATGAAGCATAGAAAACAGAAGAAGAATATAAACAGAAAAGAAAATAAAGATAAATGGCATCTAGAACACTGGAAGTCACATACTGAGGGGACACAAGCCTTCTTCCGCTAAAGGTGCAGTCATCTTAAATGTTTCCTGGATAATATTGTTTATGAACATAATATACATAGAATTGTTATTTTGCACAATGTACTATTTGTCTACTTTTCAGACATGCTCTAGTAAAGGTAGCAAGTTATTCAGAATATAAGGTTTACCAATATCTTCGTCTACATTGCCAGAAATTTACATGCATTATGTTGCACATTTGTAATGTTATCTTGTTCCCTAAAAATATTAAATATCAGCAAAAACTTAAACGCAACAAATTGCCAAGAATGTTTTGCAGAACTCGAAAGTGCCAGCAGATTTTTAAAAGCCATTATAATTTCAGATTATTTGTAAACATCTGGAAGACTCTACTGCTATTTGAAGGCCTAGCACCCTGCAGGAAGATGAATAGCTCCTTCCTATGTATATTTAACGCAGCTCATCTGATGGCACCACATTTTCAGATGTATTTCTGTCTGTTAAAGCGGGGTTTCGTGGCTAATGTAATTAGAGGATTACATAATTAACTCAACTGTCTCATTAAGGAAAATCAGCTGGAATTCTAAGCACTTTTTTCATACAACAAACAGTAGTGTTATAAGAAAAATCCACTATCCAAGCCACCATAACATTGTTATTTAAATTATTTGACTGAAGAGAAAAATATACCTGTTACTCTGCATTACTTCTAAATTTAAGGAAAATGAAAAATGTTTCTGGGAATTCACAGCTGCATTGTAGTTCAGTCACACAGTACACCTGAAATAATATTTTATATTACAGGCACTGGCATTAGTAAGTTGTGCCCATATTTCAAGCCATGTTAGAAACCTGCAATGAGTTATCGCAATGAGAGCCCCTAACCACAGCAGTCATGATTTACTGAGCAGTTCCACGACTGACCCACCAAGACTAACTGTAAAGAGTACACAGAAAACAAGGTATAGAGAAATTTGTCTCAGTGGATCTGGTTTAGATGTTAAAACTGTACACAACATAACATAAGGTCAGACCCGAGGTTCACCTCAGCTCCGTTCAGAAGAAAGCCAGTGATGATCATACAACACTGACATTTTAAAAAATGATGTACAATAAATAGGATGCAAATTATTGTAACAGTGTTATGTCAAAATGAATAGCCATGAAACAAAAATAAAGATGCACAGACACAGTCCCGTTTCTACGTGGAAAATATGGGGAAAATATTATAGATACACTTGTTTTAAACAGGTAACATATGTTATGCACATCTTTTGAATGGTCTTTATAATCAAGTACACATTTTCTACACAACACATTTTCATGCCAAATTTAAAACAAATTACAGAACTACAGAATTTAAGGGTTCTTAGATTAATTACAATCCTATTAGTACTTCGCCTAAAGTGCAGAAAAATTTCACCAATATTTAAGTTTTCAAACAAAACGGAATCTCTTCCACCATGAACATGAAGATAGCACTGGTTTGCAGTACTATTGTGGAACTTAATGGGCACAATGAAAAGCTCAAGAATATAGGTTTGTCCATACAACACCATTTCAACTTCAGTATTCCTGACATTTTTAAGCACCATAGTCTCTTTGAGTGAATCAATATTTATTTATCATATAGATTGAAACATGGTTTTAGATTCACAAAACCTAGGTTTGGGCTAATTTTTATATCAAATCCCAGGGGAGCAAAGGACATAAACAAAGCATTTCTAAAGCTCAGGAACTAACATAAAATGCACTGGCTTAGGTCACAGACCACTTTGGGTAAATCACAAACATACCTGGAACATCAATTAGTCTTTTGTAAACATTTAAAAAGGCTGCCTCTGCTTCTTTGCTTCTTTTACTTAGGGCATCGATCTGAAACAAACAACAAAAATTCTTATTAAAAGAATACATCACTCTTTCCTTAAGACCATAGATATTGACTAAATTTTACAATATTAAAATGATTTTAAAATTGTTTTACATCTCCTCCATAACCTTCCAAGATATCTGCCCTCCTCCAGTTCTGGTCTCTTGCCCATTCCTGATTATAATTGCTTAACCATTGGTGGCTGTTCTGTCAATTGCCTAGACCTTAAGCTCAGGAATTCCCTTACCATACCTCTCGGCCCTACCTTCCGCCTTTAAGATGCTCCTTAAAACATAGCTCTTTGTCCAAGGTTTGGTCACCTGATTTAATATTTCCTTCCACAGTTCAGTTGTTTTATAATGCTCTTATGAAGTACCTTGGGATGTTACATTACAAGCACTACATATATTGTTGTTGTATTACAAAACTTCTAAGCTTCAAAAGTTTCACAAATCCAATGTTTCTTTTGAGCACATAATACTTACACCCACAGAACCACAACAAAAGAAGTAACTTTTGTCTCCAGACTTTGATAGACCTTTCCCTTTTAGTTATCACCCTCCTCCTCCCCTTTCCCATGGCTCTGTACTTGCTGAAAAATATTCATCAGTGCCTCCCAAGTGTTAATGAAAGAATCAATAATTCCGCTTTTCTCTCTTCACAGATGCTGCCTGACTTGCTGAGTGTTTCCAGCATTTTCTGTATCTCTCGTGATTGGGAACTTCTTTGCTAACAGGAGATAGGAACAAGGATAGAAGGTAGGAACAAGTCCAAAATACGGGCTGGTTCAGAGCATTGGCCATGCTAAATTCTCCTTCAGGAAGGAGAGGCACCAGGGTGTGGCAAGTGGGAGGTTTTCACCGAAACTTCATTACAGTGTTAATGTAAGCCTCCTTGTGACAATAATAAATAAACTTTAAAAGGTTAGGCCATTCAGTCCTTAAGTTTGTTCCACCATTCAATAGATCATTGCTGCTTTTCCTTCAATTACAATTACTCACTTTTTCCCAAAAATATACTTTATTCACAGAATATCTAAAAGATAAAAGAGCATTCCAAAATACTTCAATACAGAAAATGCAATAACATTCAACGTTTCTCTATTGAGAATATTGTACTCTGAGATACTTCAATACAACACCATTTGACTGACAAAAATCTTATCAATCAGTTTTGATCATTGTAATTGGCCCTCAGAAACACATGGCAAAGGAGCTGTTGTTATTTTCACAATATTCCTAGTTTAATAGCATGCGCTAAACCAAAAATAAAATCACATACACACATGAAAATAACACTAGCCACAGGTGGGTTTCATCACATTAAGGAACAAGAACACTGTAATTGGCCCTCAGAAACCACAGCTCCTTTGACTCTAAGATGTCAACCTTCACATTGATAAGATTCACATTGAACATACTGAGCAATGGAAATGGCATAAAGACCAGGCAAGCAAATGCCCCACCTATTCTTGCAATTATTCTTCCAATTAGAATCATAGTATTTTGAAATGATTACACCATAAGCCTAACAAAAGCATACGTGATTATTTCCATATCACAACTGCTCAGAAACCCATTTCTTGCTTTCTAACAGCAAATCAAAAACTTTGCAAAGCAACTTTTATTGAATAGGAACAGTAACATAGTAGTTACGTGATCCAGAAATCTGGACTAATCATCTACAAACATGAATCAACTCCCACCACAGCAACTGGAGAATTCAGTTAATCAACCAAATCTGGAAATTAAAAGACTATTAGTTATTATGGCTACATATGTACGAAATTGTTGCAAAAACCCATCAGGTTCACTAAAGCCAGTCAGGAAAGGAAATCTGTCGTCCTTACATCGTACAGCCTGTGAAAAGAATCATAGAATGTGGTTGTCACTAATCTCTGAGAAGGTTGAGATAGCCATTCAAACACACCATACTGAGCGCAGCAAGTCAAGAAGATAACACATCACCACATCTAAGAGCAATGTTGCCAATGATGTCCATAACTAATGAATTGATTGAAAAGTCCTTTTTTTTGCCTCTTAAAATACTTCTTCAGTACCGAGGTAGGAACCTTTCTTTGTACCTGTTCCAGACTATAGGTCAGCAGCAGGAATTAAATTTTAAATCAGGTCTAGCTGTTTTTCTTTCGACTTGACTTCAGTAATTTGTTAGCCTGGAGAAAATAATCAGTTACAACTGTAAAAATAAAATATCTGTATGCCTAAGTAGCAATTAAATGACTATCGTAGGAGAATATATCACTTTTATAATGGTCGCTATATTTCCCAATGGCTTTGTGAACAAATATATTGAGCCACACAGATTCATGCCTATTACATCTCAAATCTTACATTCTCTAGTGAAGTTACAAATAGAAGCAGCATTACAGAACTACAGACAGGAGAAAGGAATGTCGTCTGTTTCCAGTCCTGCCTGGGGTCAGCTGAAACAACCTCACACACTTGGGCTCAAACTAATAACGGGGACTTCAGCGAGGACACGGTGCCCACAAGGACAAAAGGTTTACCACAGTTTAAGCATCGTTAGAGAAGAACAACACTGAATTTTTTTTCACAAGTGATATCTGAAAGCACTGCAATCCATGCTGTTGATAGTGATTAGAAAAGCTGATGACCAAAGCTGAATTTATTATATCCTTAGGCCAGCAGCCCATGTAACAACAGAATGCCAGTTTTCATAACTTTCCAATGAAGCACCCAACTATACCCTAAAAAGATCATTTACACTTTATTTAAATAACTGAAGAAAAGCATCATGAATCTTTCAGGCTCGAAGCTGTAAAAACTTTTAAAATACTTGCATTGAGAACTTTAAAAGCAACCAGAAAAACTGACACTAATTGAAATTGCGCCCACTCAATCCTTTAATGGAGTCAACAAAATATTCTAAACTGCTCTGCGTGGGCCAGAATAAATGAACAAAAGGCTCAGTTTGACGCAATCATAGAACTGAACAACTCCCTGGTCTCTGAAGAAAATATCTCATCTCTCATACACAATATAAAGGTCTCAAAGTAATTCCAAGCACATTTGTTCAGATAAGTAAACAATCAATCATTAAGTGATAAAGGACAACATTTAACTTGAAAACCATTAATTGTTGGATTCTGCACAGGGCAGAAAATGTTCAACCAGACAAAAGTAAAATATTAATTTCAGAATTCAGATATACAAGTCCTGCCACTATTGCATTCTATGAAACTAAACCACAACATCTTGAATAAAAATCCCTTATCACTTACAAACAAGACTGTAGAGATTTCTCCCTGCACGCACATCTACCCCGATTCAGAAGAGGCATTGAGAAAGAAAATAGTTGCCACACTTGACACGTTTATACTCGAACATTAACATCGTTTTTCCACCATAATTATATTAATATTTCTCATGTTGTGCAGCTGAAATATACATCACAGCCAAGGGCTGTAACGTATTGGCTAAACAGTTAAACCATTAAGGCCAGTTTTATGATGACTGCCAACGAAACAATGCAGAGGAGATGCATTAACAGCATATCAAGAATGAGGGACAACAGTTATCAAGGAAGACAAAGGGAACAGAAATGGAGAACAGAACAAGAGCTGTGGGTGGAAGAAACAAGCACTAGGTTTTGAAGTGGATGGGAGCACAAAAGATAAATGAGGAGGAAACTAAAGCAGTGGAGAGGTGTGAAAGATGAATTAAGAAGAAACACAGAGTTTAGAAATTGAGGAATGCAGCAGGGTAAAAAATGATAGTATTGGCTGCTCAGCTGTAGAATAGTGCCATTAATATCACTAATGGCAGTCTAGTTTTTCAGGGAAAACAGAAGGAATGAAAAATACAAAGAGAATCACATGCCTTCCAAATTGGACTTGTTTTCCTCCAAATATGACAGTTGAAACCTCGTAACAACATTTTCTTTATACTTTTTACCTTGATATCCTGCAGGGGTACAAATATACGCAATGGGAGCAGAAGTGGATTATTCAGCCCGTTGAGTCTGTTCTGCCATTCAGTAAGATCATGGCTGATCTGTGTTTTCAATTCTACGTGCCAATCTACCTCCGTAATGTTTGATTCCATTGCCTAGCAAGAATCTATCAACCTCTGCCTTAAAGATATTCAATGATCCTGCCTCCTGGCCCTCTGAGGCAAAGAGTTCCAGAGTTTCACAACTTCAGAGAAAAGGTTTCTCCTCATCATTGACCAAAAAAGGCAATACCTAATTTTAAAACAGTGTCCCGTGGTCCTAGACTCACCCACAGCGGGGATGGATCATTGCTGCGTCAACTTTGTTGAGACCATTTAGGATCTTATATACTTGAATCAAGTCAACCTAATCTAAACTTCAGCAATAACAAGCCCAGACTGTCCAGCAACACCTGTAAGGAGAGAAAGCAGATTTAACAGTTTGAGTCTCTTCATCAGAACTGAAGGGAGTTATGAGTGATTGCAACAAAATATAGCAACTTTAAGAACAAAAGGCAGATGGCCTGGTGTGGGAGGGGGAGCTGTATTGAGGCAATAGATATTCGGGATATTTTTTAAAAGGGGGCTTAAAATGAAGTAGAAAGATCACAATCTAAAACTGCCGAACTCAACATCCGAGTCCCAAGGGCTGCAACATGGCCAACCCAAAGATGTGACGCTATTCCTCCAGCTTGCGCCGGTTTTCACTGGAACATTACAGCAGGACAAAGGCGGGCATGTGGGCATGAGTGCAAGGTGCTGAGTGGTTCCCCCACACACCAATTCATCTGTCTTTTGTTAACCTCGGATTTTACAGCCAATTCCAAAGCATCCAAGACTAAGATTTTAAACTTAAATAAGGGCAACTATGCAGACATGAAAGCTGAGCTGGCTGAAGTGAACTGGGATACTAAGCTATGGGATTGATCAATGGAAAAGCAGTAGCAGATATTTACAGTGATATTTCAGAATAAGTATATTTTTAGTATAAAAGAAAAATTCTAAGGGGCGGACACACCATCTGTGGTTAATTACATCTTGTTGCAATTTCGCACAGCTACACTTCAATATCTAACACAGTCTCTCTCTCTTCAGTTCTGACGCACAGGTGCTGTCAAACCTGCTGAGTTTTTCCAAGGTCCCCGTCTTATAAAAGTAAGGATATTATGCTGCAGGGCAGTGGTGAGAGGCTACATCTCTTCTACTGTGTCTCCTTATTTAAGGAAGGATGTAAATGCATTGGAGTTGATTCAGAGAAGGTTTACTTGGATGATACCTGGAATGAACTTATGAGGAAGGATTGGGCAGTCTGGGCTTGTTACTGCTGGGGTTTAGAAGAGTATGGTTGACTTGATTCAAGTATATAAGATCCTGAGCGGTCTCAACAAAGTTGACACAGCAATGATCCACCCCCCTTTGGGTGAGTCTAGAACCACGGGGCACTGTTTTAAAACTAGGTATTGCCTTTTTTTGATCAATGAGGAGGAGAAAACTTTTCTTTGAAGTTGTGAAACTCTGGAACTCTCTGCCTCAGAGGTGCAGGAGGCAGGATCATCGAATATCTTTAAGGCAGAGGTTGATAGATTCTTGCTAGGCAGTGGAATCAAACATTATCGGAGGTAGATCAGCATGTAGAATTGGAAAGGGGCAGCACGGTGGTTAGCACTGCTGCCTCACAGCACCAGGTATCCAGGTTCTGTAGAGTTTACATAGCTTTCCTGTGTCTGTGTGGGTTTCCTCTGGATGCTCCAGTTTCCTCCCACAGTCCAAAGATGTATGGGTTAGGTGGACTGGCCCTTAGTGTCAAGGGGACTAGCATAGTACATACATGAGGTTACAGGGATAGGGCCTGGGTGGGATTACGATTGGTGCAAGTTGGATGGGTTGAATGGCCTCCTTCTGCACTGTAGAGATTCTACTCTATTCTATGAAATGCTAAAGGACTCAAAATGTTAACTCTGCTTTCTGTTCTTGCAGATGCTGCCCAACCTCTTGAATTTTTTCAGCATCCTCTGCTCTTGTTTCAGATTCTGGCATCCATAGTATTTTGTGTCTAATTCCCCTCATAAAAGGACAGCATTCTATTAGCCTTCTTAATTACTTGCTGTAACTGCATAGTAAACATTTTGTTACTTGTGAACAAGAACACCTATTGTCCTCTGCACCACAGAATTCTGCAGCAATTCTCTGTTTAAGCAACCTTTTCTTCCTGTCAAAGCAAACCTCATATTTTCCCACATTGTACTCCACTCAGTCAACCTGTTTACATCCGTTTGCAACATCCTATTCACAAAATACTTTCCTGCCCACCTTTCTATCATTTACTAATTTAGCTACCATGCTTTCGCTCCCCTCATCCAATTCATTGCTATAAACTGTAAAAGGTTGACACCTCAGCACAGATCCGTGGGGACTTCACTCATCACATCCTGCAAACAGAAAAAGAACATTTATGCATACTCTGCTTTATGCTAGCCAACCAATCTTCTATGCACGCTAAAATGTTAAATTTTACATGATGAACATTTGTGTTTCACACTAACTTCTGACATGGCATCTTATCAAATTCCTTCTCAAAATCTAAATACAGTACGTCTACAGTCTTCCTCTTATCCACAACATACGTTTAGAATTTAGGAGCCGCAACATCATGTTGCAACTGTACAAAACTCTGGTGCGGCCGCACTTGGAGTATTGTGTACAGTTCTGGTCCCCACATTATAGGAAGGATGTGGAGACATTAGAGAGGGTGCAGAGGAGGTTTACCAGGATGTTGCCTGGTATGGAGGGAAGGTCCTATGAGGAGAGACTGAGGGATTTGAGGTTGTTTTCGTTGGAAAGAAGGCGGCTAAGAGGAGACCTTATTGAAACATACAAGATGATTAGAGGTTTAGATAGGGTGGACAGCGATAGCCTTTTTCCTCGGATGGAGAAAGCTAGCACGAGGGGACATAGCTTTAAATTAAGGGGTGGTAGTTATAGGACGGATGTCAGAGGTAGGTTCTTTACCCAGAGGGTGGTGGGGGAATGGAATGCCCTGCCTGCTGCAGTTGTAGATGCGCCTAGTTTGGGGGCGTTTAAGAGGTCCGTGAATAGGTTTATGGATGGAAAGGGATTGGTTTAGGTTAGAGGGTCATTGCTTTTCTCGTAATTGGTCGGCGCAACATCGTGGGCCAAAGGGCCTGTTCTGCGCTGTAATGTTCTATATGTTCTATGTTTCAAAGAACTCCCAACAGATTGGTAAAATGAATTTCTCTTTTCATAAAATCATGCTGACACTTCATGGTTACTTTGAGTTTCTCCAAATGCCCTACCCTAATGATTAATTCTAACACCTTCCTGATGTTCAACTAACGAACCTGCAGTTCCATGTGTTCTATCTCCCTCCATTCTTGACGATATATTTGCTACTTTCCAGTCTATTAGAACCCTTCCAGAATCTAGGGAATTTTAGAAAATTAACACCAATGCATCTAGTACCTATATACTTATATTTATTCTGAATATTCTTAAATATCACCGTAAATGTCAGCCACTGCTTCTCTATTGATCGATCCCACAGCTTAGTATCTCAGTTCACTTCAGCGAGCTCAGCTTTCACGCCCACTTAGTTGCTCTTATTTAAGTTTAAAATTCTAGTCTCACACCCACCCTTTGAAACTGGATGTAAAATTCAATCATATTGTGAGTCCTGCTGCCTAGGGGTGCCTTTACTCTGACATCTTTAATTAATCCAATCACATTACACAATACCAAGTCCAATATGACCTGCTCTCTACTTGTTCCAGAATATAGTTTCTTACAGCACAATCTCAAAAACATTCTATGAACTCCTCATCCAGACATTTATTGCCAATCTAATTTTTCCAGTTCATATGTGGATTAAAGTCACCTATATTGGTTCCTTTATTACAAGCACAACATCTCTTCTTGTACAATCTGTCTTACATTGTGGTTATTACGGGTGATGTAGACCCCTCCCACAAGTGACTTTTTTTTTAACTATTCCTCATCCCCTTCAAACCAATTCTACATCCTGATTGCCTGGGTCATGGTCATCTCTAACTATTGCACCAATGCCATCCTTAATTAACCTATTAATTTACCTATCTTGCCATTCTTCTTGAATGTCACTGACCCCTCAACATTCAGGGCCCAATTCGCATCCTCCAGCAGTCACATCTCCGTAATGGCAGATCAGATCACATTTATTTCCTTCAAAATGCACTACCATTTATTAACTTTATTGCTCCGTACATCTAGATACAAAGCCTCTGGTTTTCTCTTTTTGTTAACTTTGTAATATTCTTGACTGCTGGTAGATTTTAGGTTTTTCTCTCTGACCCTGCCATTCACTGACAATCATTTTCCATATTATTAGTTTGCTCTGCTGCTTTCAATTTCATCTACTCAAGCTCAAGGCCCCACCTGCCTTATTTAGTTTATAGCCCTCTCTACTTCCTGCATTAAGAGGCCTACTAGAACACTCGTTCTAAGACAATTCAGGTACAGACCATCCCTATAATACAACTTCCACTTTTGCCATTATTTGTGTTTGCACACTATGAAGCAGAATCCACTTCTCCCACTCCACTCTTTCAGTCATGCTTCAATTTCTCTAATCTTATTTGCCCTTTATCAATTTGCACTTGGCTCAGGTAATAATAATACAAAGATCATTACGCTCGAGGTCCTGTTTCTTAATTTGGTGCCTAGCTCTTCATATTGACTATACAATACTGACCATCCAGTCAATATTGGCGGTATCTAGATGGATCATAACAACGGGATCCTTCCCCTTCCCTCTGCAGGTTCCTCTCCAGCCTGAGAAGATGTCCTGAACACTGGAACCAGGCAGGCAACACAACAGCTAGAACTTCACTCTTAGCTACAGAGAACAGTGTCAATCCCACTCACTATATTGTACCGTACTGCCATTACATTCTTATGTAGCCTCCCCACTTGAATAACGTCCTCTTCAACAGTGCCACGGTCAGTCAGCTCATCCACCCTGCAGCACCCATCCAAACAAGCTGCAAGAACCTCAAACGTATTGGACAATTGCAGACACTAACATTCCTGCCCTCTGGGTTCCCTTATTGCCTTAGCTGAGTAACACCCTGACCACCTTCCAAATCAGAAAATCCTATCCTGAGGAGCGTGAATCAGAGTGTCCAGGTAACTCTCTCCCTCCCTGATGAATTGCAGCGTCTGCAGCTCAATGACTCTGAGTCGAAGCTCCTCAAGTTACACTTACTACAGACTGGCATCCAGGAGATCCCACATGCTACAGCTGTGACACAATGCTTTTCAATCCTTGTTCTAATTAATCACATTATTTTATCAATAATTTATTTTATCAATAATTTATTTTACGTATTCTATTAATCTCATCACAAATTCCTGTACTATTTTAAACCTTGGGACTAGAATAGTCCATAACCACTCATCAGATATTTATCAGACACTCACCAAACAGCTAGCTTCTTCCCCTATAATAAAGCAGGTATCAGTCCTCACATGGTGAAAATGTTAGAAAAAGCAAAGGTTCACACCCCTCCCCCCGACCAAATTCCCTCAACTTGCTAAATCTCCAGCACTTTGTTGAGGTCACACTCCAGTCATGCATGATATCTTTGGTAAAGGTGCGAGTTGTCATTTCAGACCAAAGTAGTAATGTGAAATTACCAACATGCTAAATGAAACAGATTGCGAACAGGTCTAGGAAAAGCAATGGTTTGCACTGCTGCCTCTCAGTGCCAGGGACCTGGGTTCAATTCCCAGCTTTGGTCATTGTCTGTGCGGAGTCTGCACATTCTTGGTGTCCTCCGGATGCCCCAGTTTCCTCCCCGAGTGTGAAAGACATACTGGTTAGGTGCACTGGCCATGCTAAATTCTCTCTCAGTGTACCCAAACAGGCATCGGAGCGTGGCGACGAAGGGATTTCACAGTAACTTCATTGCAGTGTTAGTGTAAGCCGACCTGTGACACTATTCAATAAACTTTAATTATAAACTCAAAACTGGACATCCGTGAGGCACCGTGGCCACTAGTAGTAGCAGCAGAATTGTATTCCACCACAATCTGTAACCTCATGGCCTGGCATATCCGCCTCTTTGCCATTACCAACAAGCCAGGGGATCAAAGCAAATTATTGTGGATGTTGGAATCTGAAACCAAACAAGAAAATTCTGGAAAATCTCAGCAGGTCTGACAACATCTGCAAGGAGAGAAAAGGGCTGATATTTCGAGTCTAGATGACCCTTTGTCAAAGCTAAGAGGGAGATATTTATAATGTAGAGTGAGGAAATGCAAGACAAAACAAGGGGAAAGGCTAAGAGGTACTAATGGCAGTCCATAGAGAGAATAAAAAGTCTGAATGGCTAAATGGCAGAGAAGCTGAAATCAGAGAGTAAACTGTAACAGACGAAATGAGGGGGGTAATGGGGAGAGGTAAAATTGAGAAAAGGGGGAAAAATGAAGCAAAGGGGGAGAAAAGGATAAAATGGGGGAAAGAGCGGGGGGAAAGAAGAATAAAGACAGACAATAAAGAAACAAAGGCAGAGAACAGTTAAGAATTAAATAAAATGAAAACGAAGTGTTTAAGGTGGGGAGAGAGCTCATCATTTGAAGTTGTTGAATTCGATGTTGAGACTGGAAGGCTGTAACGTGCTGAGCCGGAAATGAGATGTTGTTCTTCCAATTTGCATTAAGCTTCACTGGAACACTGCAGTAAGCCAAGGACTGACGTAAGCATGGGAGCACAATCGTGTGTTAAAATAGCAAGCAATGGGGAGATCAGGGTCCTGACTGCGCACAGACCGAAGGTACTCAGCAAAGCGATCACCCAATCTTTGACTGGTCTCTCTAATACAGAGGAAACCACATTGGGAGCAGCGAATGCAACAGACCAAATTGAAGGAGGTGCAAGTGAAACACTGCTAAACCTGGAATGAGTGTATTGGACCTTGGGCCTCTTCCGTGTTTACAATCCAAGGTAATGCTACCATGTCCAGTTGTGAATGGTGATTGACAATTAACTGGAGGAGTCTCCAAAAATAATCCCTCAATGATAGGAGAGCTCAGCACACTAGTGCAAAAGGCAAAGCTGAAGTGTTTGCAACAATCTTCAGCCAGAAGTGCTGAATGGATGATCCACCTTGGCCTCCTCAAGAGGTCCCCAGCATCACAGATGTCAGTCTTCAGCCAAATCAATTACTCCACGTGATGCCAAGAAATGGCTAAAGGCACTGGATACTGTAAAGGCTTTGGGCCTTGACGATATTCCTGAAATAATACCGAACGCTTGTGTTCCAGAACTTGCCGTGTCCTATCCAAGCTGTTCCAGTACAGCTACAACATTGGCATCTAACTGACAATGCTGAAAATTATCCTTATATGTCTTGTACTCGAATAGCAGAAAAAAATCCAACCCAGCTAATTACTGCAGCATCGGTTTACTTATGGTCATCTACAAAGTGTTGGAAGCGGTCACCAACAAATTGGCACTTACTCAGCAATAACCTGCTCATGGACGCTCATGTTGGGTTCTGCCAGGGCCAGCTCCTGATCAAACATAGAGAAGAGAGTTGAACTCCAGAGGCAAGGAGAGAGTAACTGCCTTGGCATCAGGGTAGCATCTACCTGATTGTGATATCAGGAGTTGGGAGTAAAACCGAAGTCAACAGGAAACGGGGGAATTCTCTCCACTGACCAGAGTTATATCTGGGGCAAACGAAGATGGTTGTGATAGTTGGAGGCCAATCATCCTAATCACAGGGCATCACTGCAGGACTTCGTCAAGATAGTGTCCTGGGCCAAAGTTCTTCCAGCTGCTTCATCAATGGCCTGCCTTCTACCATAAGTAAGAAGTCTTACAACACCAGGTTAAAGTCCAACAGGTTTATTTGGTCGCACAAGCCAGTAGCTTTCAGAGCGCTGCTCCTTCGTCAGGTAAGTGGGAGTTGTGTTCACAAACAGGGCATATAAAAACACAAACTCAATTTACAAAATAATGGTTGGAATGTGAGTCTTTACAGCTAATCAAGTCATAAAGGTACAGACAATATGAGCAGAGAGCGCGTTAAGCACAGGTTAAAGCAATGTGTATCGTCTCCAGACAGGACAGTTAGTGAGATTTTGCAAACCCAAGCAAGTCGTGAGGATTACTGATAGTGTGACATGAACCCAAGATCCCGGCTGAGGCCATCTTCAACTTGGCTATCGATCTGTGCTCAGCAACTCTGCGCTGTCGTGTGTCATGAAGGCCTTCTTGGAGAATGCTTACCCGAAGATCAGAGGCTGAATGCCTGTGACCGCTGAAGTCTCTGAGCAGAGACTGATAGCCAAGTTTTGCACACGAGGAGCCTCATCTGGGACCATGTCACACTATCTGTAACCCCCGTGACTTGCCTGGGCTTGCAAAATCTCACTAGCTGTCCTGCCTGGAGACAATACACACCTCTTTAATCCGTGCTTAATGCTTTCTCTACTCACGTTGTCTTGTACCTTTAAGACTTGATTACCTGTAAAGACACGTTTCCAACCATTATTTTGTAAATTGAGTTTGTGTCTTTATATGCCCTGTTTGTGAATAGAACCCCCACCCACCTGACAAAGGGGCAGCACTCCAAAAGCTAGTGGCTTTTGCTACCAATTAATCCTGTTGGACTTTAATTTGGTGTTGTGAGACTTCTTACTGTGTTTACCCCAGACCAACGTCGGCATCTCCACATCACTTCTATCATAAAGACAGAAGTGAGGGTGTTTGCCAAGATTGCACAATGTTCAGCACCAATCACAACTCCTCAAATACTGAAGCAATCCATATCCAAATGCAGAAAGATCTGGACAATATCCAGGCCTCAGCAGATAAGTAACATTCACAACACAAGTGCCAGGCAATGACCATCTCCAACAACAGAAAATCTAACCATCTCGCCTCAACAATTAATGGCATTAACATCACTGAATCCCCCAGTACTATCATCCTGGGGGTTACCACTAGCCAGAAACCGGGCTGGACCAGTTATATAAGTACTGTGGCTACAGGAGCAAATCAGAGGCTGGGAATTTGGCAACACGTAACTGATCTCGTCTTCCAAAGGCTAGCCCACCATATGCAAGGGACAAGTTGGTTGTGTGACAGAATGCTCTCCTCTTGCATTGAGTTCACCACCAACAATACTTGGACATTCAGCCTCTGATTCAACACTATCCAGGATAAAGCAGCCCACTTGATTTCAACCTGTCCACCATCTTAAACATTCACTCCCTCTATCACCAACACACATTGGCAGCAGTGTGATGCCCAGCAGGAACTCAACAAGGCTCCTTTAGCAGTACCTTCCAAATCTGTGACCTCTACCACCTCAGGGGACAAACACAGCAAATGCACTGGAGCACCACCACCTGCAAGTTCAGTTCCAAATCTTACACTGTCCTTACGTGGACCTACATCACTATTTTTTCACTGATGCTTGGTCAAAATCCTGAAACTCCCTTCCTAACAGCACTGTGGGTGTACCTACATCACACGGATTGCAGTGGTTTAAGAAAGCTGTTAACCACCACCTTGGGGATTTAGGAATGGGGAATAAAATCCATGAATGAACAAGTTAATAAAAAAGTTAGTTGTCACGGATGTACCGTCTACAGATTCCTGCTTGTTTGCCCTTGATATTTTGGAGCCACACATCATTTAATGTAGCGCATTCCCGAGTAGCACAAAGTATTATGTCAGATCTTGTATCTGGAGACCCTGAAGCTCAGCAGTCCCAGTAAGCATAAACAAGTACTTGGGACTTGATACTAGCTCAGGTACCATATGGTCTGAGTTACTGTAGCCAGTGCTGCTTCTTTGTTCTGGTTCTGCTCAACAACTATTTCCTGCTTCTGACCAAAACATCCTTATCATTTAAATCATTCCCAAGTAGAATTTTCAGACGGTACATTTCTTAATTCATTTTAATTTATTTATTTCCAAGCACGTACGATATTCTTGGCCTTGTGTGCTGGCATAGCAATTGACCTGAAATCATGGAGGTGGATCTCTAGGCATTGATCACCTCAAACCTGGTGTTTGATAGGCTGCTCATTCATCAATACCGGATGTGTTCCTTATGTTTGTCAGTGCACAGCCAATTGTCTCAAACATCACCACTGGTGCTATCTCACTGATGGATCATTAACTGCCTGAACTGTGTAACAGGAAATGCTTTCCCACATTAAACTATGCTACAATTTTATTACACAGTACTTCTTTCTTTCCTTTTTTCATCTGATTTAACTTTGAGGAGATTTTAGATAGATTTAATCATTTGACATGCACAGATTAATACCTCTTGTGCATCTAGACCCATTAAACTAAAAATGCATATATTTCAACAAGTTACATATTGAAAGCGTGTGCCTTGATTCCCTTTCTGGGCACTTGTCTTTAGACAACTGACTAATTATTGCAACAAAATAGAAAGCTGGAGAGTAGAACTGCTTTAATCTCTCATGCAGACCTACAACCAAGACACACTGGGGGAAGGGGAGGCAAGGGAAACTGTGATCAAACACATTTCTCAACCATTTGGGGAGTTTATGTATCCCTCCCCCAATTGCAATACTATTTTTCTTTGGTTTCTTGCAAACAGTCAAGGTCTATCCAGTCCTGTTGTTGACCATCAGACAGTAGATAGCTTAATTATAAAAACTGTACTTCAGTTCCTAGGTCATTCCTCATCATCATACACCATGTTATTTGAGCTATCATATCTTACATCATTCTCACATGTGAATCACAACTCCTATTACAAAAAGCATCCAGTTGCTCTGAGATTCTGGGTCAGTCCAATAATTTGATGGTTATGGTGGAGTGGAGGATGTACCAGGTTAAGAGATTAGGGATGTCGTTGAATAGAATTCGGTTGCTACCGCTACAGCTACAGTGGCCTACAGTGCCTCACGGATGCTCAGTTTGATGCTGCTGAATCTGTTCTGAGTCTGTTTCATTTAGCACGATCATAGTGCCAGTACAACACAATGGAGGCTGTCCACAGTGATCAATCCTATCAATGCCATCATGCATCTGCAAATGGTAGACTGGTAAAAGCCAGATCAAATAAAATGTTTCTCTCTTGCTGGTTCCCTCACCATCTGTCAGAAGCGTAGTCAATAGTTACGTTCTTCAAGACTGAGCTAACACAGTCATTAGCGGTGCCACTGACATCCGCAAATACGAGCTTAACATAATACGCAATATTTATAAAAGCTTCACAGGACAAAATGAAATGGGAATTTTTAAGCAATTTGTGGCATAAACCAGCAATATTAGATATTGAAATAAGCAGTTAGATCAGTATCAGTTTAGAAAGGTCACTGAAGATTCCAGATATTACCAACACTGAATGACACTTTTTTTTTCAGGAAAGCAAAATTATGGCAGCCAGAAATGGATTGGGAAGAGAGGAGGAAGTCCATGAGAGAACTATTATATGACTTTGGTTAGAGATGGCTTGCCTTTGCTGCAAACTATGAAGCCAAATTGCAAAGCGTCTGACCAGCAAAACGCACCTTCCCAGGATAGTGGGTCTCCACAATTTTAAGTAGTTTCCTCTGCCTTGCAAGGTACAGATTGTGGAAGAGTCTTTACAAGGTAAGCCCCTTAACACGGGAGCTGGGGAGTGCAGCTAAAGGAGTCTCCCCAAGCTTACGGTTCCCACCCCGAGCCTAGAATAGGTTCTGAAGCAGTACTGAATCCATTACATGGGCTGAGCAGAGGGGATCACTACAAAAGGGAGACCACCTCCGTTGTCTACATGGCAATAGACAGAAGTATCTACAGGGTACATTATTAAGCAGACATGAGGGATGTACTCAGTGTCCATATGCTCCAAGCTAATGACATGTTCAATGACCCAGCAAACTCTGGAGACAATCAGCACTGGATGAAGTCAGGTATAATACTGGCATAACCAGGATTCTTAAAGTATTGCAGGACTTGAATTCAGCAACAATATGCACACATCACACAAATCAATAATGCATATTTTTAAATTTTTCCACAGTGCCAGGGACCAGGTTCAATTCCTGGCTTGGGTCGCTAGCTGTGTGGAGTTTGTGCATTTTCCCCGTGTCTGTGTGGGTTTCCTCTGGCCGCTCCGATTTCCTCCCACATTCTGAAAGACGTGCTGGTTAGGTACATTGACCTGAACAGGTGCCAGATTATGGCGACTAGAGGAATTTCACAGTAACTTCATTGCAGTGTTAATGTAAGCCTCACTTGAGATTAATAAATTTTACTTACTTCACTTTAAATTTTTAGAATTGCTATTTAGAGTTGTTCAGTTGTCAATTTCTAACTACAAAATCATCAAATCTTATAACGATATTTCCAAAAATATACAATCTTGTTAAAGTTTTGTCTCAAACTCAAAGAACTTCCTTCAGGAAAAGCTTGGAGAAAATAGCTGTCTTGCATAGCCAGTAGATCACCCATGGCATTATTCACTGCAAATCAGAGACTGACTTTTGTTGAACAACACAGTTATTCATACCAAGTTGGGGATAAAATAATACTGACTGAATAAACCAAATTAATTTGTATCAATGGTAATCTTGGATTCTTAAGTTGATTCCAGAATTTTGTCTATTTTCCCATGAGTACATGGGATTTATTGGGATTGAGTGTTATAGATAGGCCTGATAGGTATGGATATGATCGGCACAACTTGTGGGCCGAAGGGCCTGTTTGTGCTGTAGTGTTCTATGTTCCATGAAAATTCTAAGTAAATGCCCTTTTAAAATATATATTCCAACATCTAATCTTTTGAATGTTATCCATACTAAGTTAATGTTGATGGAATTCAAGGTTGCACAAATTGGACAGAGACGCCCGGTACACACAATGGGTTTAAGCTGCAGTTTGTGGCACGCTGGCTTATTGTCCTGAGGTTTACATTTGTGGAGTATTCCTTAAAGAGGACCGGAAATTTGACACAGCTCAGAGGTTTGAATGTGAAGTTTGGTTCACTGGTGAATTTCAGATGAAGTGAGGGGAAGGACATGAATAAGCCCTGCAGTACTGAGTGGAATGAAAGCTGGGACATCTTGGGAAAGGACAAACTTCACAATTAGAATTCAGTTATATAAGCTCTCGATTCAAGCCCCAGGATTTTGGGAGAGGTTGAAGATCACAAGAAAATTAAATGGAAGTCCCAAAAAGAAAAATGAGCGGAGAAGCAAAATGATCTTATTGGGAAATATATATTTTTTAAATATTTTATTTAAATTAGTTGTTTGAA
The DNA here is from genome assembly GCF_965287045.1 of Carcharhinus amblyrhynchos. Taxonomy (NCBI): domain Eukaryota; kingdom Metazoa; phylum Chordata; class Chondrichthyes; order Carcharhiniformes; family Carcharhinidae; genus Carcharhinus; species Carcharhinus amblyrhynchos. Next base: position 46,104,771 of record NC_137346.1, read on the forward strand.
AAATGGCTCACTAAAATTGTTACTGAAAACACGTCTGAGGGAAATGTACAGAGATAAATACCAAAATATACAAATATCCTATGGGGTACTCACTGAAAGTTATGTGACATATTTGATATTGGAAGTCCTATCAGAGTTACCCATAGGTATCTGGGTTAATTGCAAAAAAATGTGGCCATTTTCATGTAGAGATTTCCCATAGCTGCGGCCTTATGCAGGAAACAATGAAACACTTGCCTTTGTATACCTTGGATATAATACATTATTAATTCTCTGTCGCAAAGATATGTCAGCTAGAAAGTTTCTTGAGCAGATTAACAAACCACAGTCCCCACTTAGTCTGGAGAATGGAAAATTAGCCCAATTCCCAGCTCTTAATCTCAGCAAACCATGACTGCAGTCAAGCTGGATGGACACCATGTAAGCAAAAACACAATTGGTTGCAGGAAACAGAAAGTAACCAAAGGCTAGGTTCTGGGGAAATTATTGCCTGTTGAACACAACAGTGTAAAAGAAAAATTTAAAGTTTATTTATTAGTGTCACAAGTAGGCTTCCATTAACACTGCAATGAAGTTACTGTAAAATCCCTTAAGTCACATCTTCAGGAAAAATGGGGAGCTAACTGGAGAGCAAAACTTATATGACAAGGACAATATCAAATTATTGACTAAATGAATACACCAGATTTTACCCAAATTACATTACAGGGTTTCTCCCACCAACATAGCTCTAGGGAGGAGACACTGAAGTGTGCAGTTAACTTGGACAACTGCTTTTGCAGTCATATCACAACCAGGATTACGTTACAAGAGACACCATCATTTTATTTTATATTATCATGAGCAACAAAAATCGCTTACAATATCTGAGATTAACGTTATAACCACTGTCTTCCTACAGAGATAACAAATCATTACATACACGTTATTCTAGACCTTGAAACTTAAGATCTGGTTGAAATCTGTGTTTCTTCACAAAATAGAAGTAATCAAATTACATTTGTTATCAAAGGAATGCATCTGTGTTCTTTAAAATCAGTACAGACACCAAAGATTAGATCTGCTGAGTTCACCTATTGCAGCAAACAAAAAGATTGTATCTGCAGTACAGAATAGCCATGATGTGGAGATGCCGGCATTGGACTAGGGTAGGCACAGTAAAAAGTCTCACAACATCAGGTTAAAGTCCAACAGGTTTATTTGGTAGCACGAGCTTTCGGCTCCTTCATCAGGCTCACCTGATAAAGGAGCAGTGCTCCGAAAGCTTGTGCTACCAAATAAACTTGTGAGACTTTAACTTGGTGTTGTGAGTTTCTTACTGGACAGAATAGAATCATTGGAACTCTGCACGGGATACATGCATTCTTAACTGCAAACATACATTGTTGCACTAGACAGCGTGCAGAGGAGATTCATCAGGGTATTGCCTCGGCTGGAGCATTCCAGCTATGAAGAGAGGCTCAGCAGGCTGGAGTTATTTTCCTTAGAACAGAGAAGACTGAGGAAGAACCTGATTAAAGTGTACAAAAGTATGAGGGACGTAGATAGGAAGCAACGATGCTGCTTCATCGAAATGACAATACCAGGGGTCATAGATTTCATGCACAAGGCAGGAGATTTAGAGGGAATTTGAGGAAAAATGTATTCATTCGAAGGAGGAGGGAATCTGGAATTCTGCCTGAAAGGCTGGCAGAGGCAGGAACCCTCATCATTGAAGAAGCATTTAATGAGCACTTGAAATGACACAGCATACAAGGCTATAGAACAAGTACTGGAAAATGGAATGACTTGATGGTTGGCGCAGACATGATGGGCCAAAGAGCCATTTCCTGTGATATAAAACTGTGGCCGGAATTTTACCACCCCACCCGCCACGAAATTGTTGTGGGGGAGGGGCTGATCATAGAAAGATCCATTGGCCTCGGGCGAGATTTTACAATTTTTGGGACGAGCAAGGCCGCAAAATCCTGTTCCCTGATTCTATAACTACAACAACTCTGCCAAGCCACACACTCTTCCAGGACTATCGTGGAAAGCAAAGATATTAAATTTTACTCCCAGCTCCCCACAAGTCTTCCAAAAAGTCATTATGTCTACAGTACACACCTCTTATTCCCTTGGCTCATTCACATTAAATTGCTGGCCATCTAACTTCCCCTAGCCCCATGCTCTTTTGCAATTTTCTCTCTTCAGGTACCATCTCCACCCCTTTCAAAGTTATCACTCTTTCCCAAGAAATCCATCCTCAAAACCTCTGCCCTTGTAAAGGAATGCAAACTTCACTTTCTCCTGCAGAATTGTGAAGCATGCTGTTCTCTGCTAAATTGGAACACAACTTTCCTACAAGTTCAGGTTTGAGCCTTTCGAATGGTATTAACTAAAGCCACAAATGATATCAGCTATAACTTGTACCACTGTGCATTTTTCTCCTCATCCACTTTACAATCTTTGACATAGCTGACCACACCATCCTTCTCCAACAACTCTCTGCTGTCCTTCTCAATCGAGCTGCCCCTCTTCTTGGCTTTATTCTTAATCATTAGACCAGAGACAGAGCACCTCCAGTTTTATTTTCTGACTCCACACCATTGCATCTGGAGTACCCCAAGAATCCATCCCAAGTCCCCTCCTTTTCCTCATCCACTCACTGCTCCCTTGGCAATAACATTTGCAGATAATGGAGTGCACTTCCATATGTACGCTGGTGGCAGACAGCTCTGACCTCAGCTCTCAACCTATTCTCTGACATCAAGTCCTGGATAAGACACAATGTGTGCATGTAGCGTGCACTGAGGCAATGCATGGCAATGAGGCAAAAATGTCATGTCTAAAATGTCACAAATGTCTAAAAGTTGCCAAACTCAATATTAGGTGATGACGTGGGTGAATACTGAGCTTCACTGAAGAATCACAGGTGCCCCAGGATGGACAAGTGGGTATGAAAACAAGGTGCTGAATTAAAATGGCATGCAACAAGAAGGTTGGGGTCATGATTGCGGATTGAGCGAAGATGTTCCACAAAGTGGTCATCCTGTCTGTGTTTAGTCTCTCCAACGCAGAGCCGATAGCATTGAGAGCAGCAAACAAAACAAAACCAAACTGCAGGAGGTGCAAGTGAAACACTGCTACACCTGAAGGGAGGACTTGGACTTTAAATGTTATGGGGAGGGGGGGGGAAAGAAGTAAAGGGGCAGGTGTTGTATCTTCTGCGATTACATCGAAAATTGTGGGGCTGGTGGCATGGTAGCATTGAGTTGGCAGGAAATGATAGAGGATGACACTTCGAATGCAGAGATTAGTGGGGTGCAAAGTGATGGTTGGGGACACTATTCATAGTCTGGGAGAGAGGGGAATAGGTGAGGGCAGAGATACAGAAGACGGGTTGGACACAATGAGTACCTTATTAACCACTGATTGGAGGAGGGCTATAAACTCAATTAAGGAAAAAGGCATTTATTTCAGAAGGTGACATCATCAGAACAGATGCAATGGAAGTGGAGACACTATAAGAATAAGGTGGAATCCTTACAAGGAATGGGATGTGAGGAGCTAATGTCGAGGTAGCTGTGGGAGGAGGAATGGAGTCAGACGGACGGCAAGGTGTGGAAGGGCATTGGTATCCATATGTTGCTGGAGCTTGTGTTCTTCAATACCCGAAAGGAAGAGAAAAAGTTTCTTGTTAAAATGTCTGAAAGAACAAAGAATAAAAATGGAAATGTGGACAAGGGACAGCTTTGAGAGAGAGATGGTACTGCTGAAGGGAGAAAGTGTGTACATATGGCTGTGCATGGCACTGAATGTGGATCTCAAAATGCAGTGAGAACAGTAGTCTAAGGAGCATTGTATAGCTCAGAGATAAAGTAATCCTGGGCAGATTGAGAACATGAGGGATGGAACCTGAGTTGAAATCCACATGGGGTGAGACAGAGATAGTTGCTAAGTAAGGAGATGTGACCATGGAAATGAGTTTTGGTAAACACCCTGTGAAAGCAAAAAGAGGGAAATGGAAAGCAAATGGTGAACATGATGAAAGAGACAAACAGAAATCCCATTGAAGAAAAAGCTAGTACAAAGAAGGCATTCCTGGAACAGAAATGATAGTGAATCAAACACTAAAATAAGCAAAATAGTGTAGGTGTTAGAACCAGAAACAAGCACAGAAGACCCTAGAAAAACCCAGCAGGTCTGACAGCATCTATTAGGAGAGAAAGCAGAGATAAAGTTTCAAGTTCTTTGTCAGAACTAAAGGGAAGGAAGATGTATTAGACCTATAAGATTACAACAAAAAGAACAAAAGACGGATCTGGCCTGGTGTCTTTAATGTTTAATAGTCACAAGTAAGACTTACATTAACACTGCGATGAAGTCACTGTGAAATTCCTCTAGTCGCCACAATCCAGCGCCTGTTCAGGTCAAAGCACCCAACCAGCACATCCTTCAGAATGTAGGAGGAATCCAGGGCACCTGGAGAAAATCCACGCAGGCACGGGGACAACGTGCAAACTCCACACAGGCAGTGACCCAAGCCGGGAATCAAACCCGGATCCCTGGTGCTGTGAAGTAGCAGTGCTAACCACTGTGCTACCATGCCACCTGTGTGGGGCCAGGGGATGTGGGAAAGACATGATGAATTGAAATTTGAGGCATTGTAGGATTAAGATTGTAGGGTAACAATGATGAGTTGTCAGGGTTCTATGGTTCTATGATAGATGGGTGTGGGAGGAGCTACAGGGCAACGCATATGGGATCCGGCAATATGTATTGAGAGTAAAGGCAGAGCTAACATTTCAAGTCCTTAATAAATAAAACTGTTTACAATCACAACTCAAAACTTCTCCCAGAGCTCCGCTGGGCAGACTTATGCCCTCTCCTACACAAAGGCCTCCTACTTTCAGCACCATACCGTCTACCTCAGGCAATTTTCTGCTCATAATTGTTGACCTACAGTCTTAATCCCACAATGCCTCAAAACTCAAAGAGAACCATAGAACATTACAGCACAGAAACAGGCCTTTTGGCCCTTCTTGGCTGTGCCAAACCATTTTTCTGCATAGTCCCACTGACCTGCACCTGGACCATAAGAACATAAGAAATAGGAGCAGGAGTGGGCCATCTAGCCCTTCGAACCTGCCCCGCCATTCAATAAGATCATGGCTGATCTGAAGTGGCTCAGTTCCACTTTCCCGCTTTCTTCCCACAACCCTTAATCCCCTTGCCTACCAAAAACCTATCTACCCACATCTTAAATATATTTAGTGAGGTAGCCTCCACCACTTCAACAGGCAGAGAATTCCAGAGATTCACCAACCTTTGAGTGAAGAAGTTCCTCCTCAACTCTGTTCTAAACTGCCCCTCCACCCCCCCTTATCTTGAGGCTGTGCCCTCTAGTCCTGCTGTCCTTTCTGAGCAGGAAGAACCTCTCCCCTATCCATCCCTTTCATCATCTTATACGTCTCAATGAGATTCCCCCCTCATCCTTCTAAACTCTAATGAGTACAAGCCCAGTCTATTCAGCCTCTCCTCATAGCTCAACCCCCTCAACTCCGGTATCAGCCTAGTGAACCTCCTCTGCACTCCAAGGCCAAAATATCCTTGCGTAAGTGCGGCGACCAAAACTGCACACAGTACTCCAGCTGCGGCCTCACCAGTGCCCTGTACAGTTGCAGCAAGACCTCCCTACTTTTATATTCAATCCCCCTCGCTATGAAGGCCAGCATCCCATTTGCCTTCCTGACCACCTGCTGCACCTGTAGGCTGGGTTTTTGCGACTCATGCACAAGGACCCCCAGGTCCCTCTGCACCGTAGCATGCTGCAGCTTTTCGCCCTGTAAGTAGTAGTTCTTCCTACTATTATTCCTACCAAAGTGGATAACCTCATACTTATCAACAATGCCATCTGCCAGGTCCTCGCCGACTCGCTCAGCCTATCTAGATCCCTCTGCAGACTTTCCACACCCTCTGCACAATTTGCCATTCCACTTATCTTTGTGTCATCGGCAAATTTCGACACCTTACACTCGGTTCCCTCCTCCAGATCATCTATATAAATGGTAAATAGCTGAGGCCCCAGCACCGATCCCTGGGGCACTCCACTAGTCACCAACTGCCAATCAGAATAGCACCCATTGACACCTATTCTCTGCCTCCTATTTGACAGCCAATCCCCTGTCCACACTAACACCTTACCCCCAACTCCATGCCCCCTAACCTTCTGTAACAACAGAACGAGGGGGCATGGCTTTAAATTAAGGGGGGGTAGCTACAGGACGGATGTCAGGGGTAGGTTTTTAGGTTCAGCGGGTGGTGAGGGATTGGAATGCCCTGCCTGCTGCAGTTGTAAATTCTGTTTCTGTTCTGCGCTGTAATGTTCTATGTTCTATGACACCCCTCCACACCCCTCTCATCCATGTACCTGCCCAAGTTTTTCTTAAATGTTAAAAGTAAGCCCAGTTTCACCACTTCATCTGGCAGCTCATTCCACACTCCCACAACTCTGTGTGAAAAAGCACCCCCCCCCCGGCAATATTCCCTTTAAACTTTTTTCCCTTCACCTTTAACCCATGCCCTCTGGTTTTTTAGCCTCAGTGGAAAAAGCTTGCTTGCATTCACTCTATCTATACCCATCGTAATTTTATACACCTCTATCAAATTTCCCCTCATTCTTCTAAGCTCCAGGGAATAAAGTCCTAACTATTCAACCTTTCTCTGTAACTCAGTTTCTCAAGTCCCAGCAACATCCTCGTGAACCTTCTCTGCACTCTTTCAACCTTATTAATATCCTCCCTGTAATTAGGTGACCAAAACTGCACACAGTACTCTAAATTCGGCCTCACCAATGTCTTATACAACATCACCATAACATTCCAACTTTTATACTCAATACTTTGATTTATAAAGGTCAATGTACCAAAAGCACTCTTTACCACCCTATCTACCTGTGATGCCACTTTTAGGGAATTATGTACCTGTATTCCCAGATCCCTTTGTTCTACTGCACTTTTCAGTGTCCTAGCATGTACCTTATACGTTCTAACTTGGTTTGTCCTTCCAAAGTGCAATACTTCATATTTGTTTGCATTAAACTCTATCTGCCATTTTTCAGCCCATTTTTCCAGCTGGTCCAAATCCCTCTGCAAGATTTGAAAACCTTCCTCACTGTCCACTACACCTCCAATCTTTGTTATCATCAGCAAATTTGCTGATCCAATTTACCACATTATCACCCAGATCATTGATATAGATGACAAACAACAATGGACTCAGTACTGATCCCCGTGGCACACCACTAGTCACAGGCCTCCACTCAGAGAAGCAATCCTCCACTACCACTCGCTGGATTCTTCCATTGAGCCAATGTCTAACCCAATTTACTACCTCTCCATGTATACATAGCGACTGAATCTTCCTAACTAACCTCCCATGAGGGACCTTGTCAAAGGCCTCACTGAAGTCCATGTAGACAACATCCACTGCCTTCCCTTCATTCACTTTCCTGGTAACCTCCTCGAAAATCTCTAATATTTTGGTTAAACATGACCTACCACGTACAAGGCCAGCTGACAGTCCCTAGTAAGTCCCTGTCCATCCAAGTATTTGTAGATCCTATCTCTTAGTACTCCTTTCAATAATTTACCTACTACTGACGTCAAACTTACCTGCCTATAATTTCCCGGATTACTTTTTGAGCCTTTTTAAACAACGGAACAACATGAGCTAGCCTCCAATCATCCGGCACCTCACCCGTGGATACCGACATTTTCATACTCTTTCCCATCATCATCTCTTTCCCACATCCCCCGCCAAACACTTAAATCCCCTGCTTAACGACTTTTACCCCCATCTCCTCATTATAATACCCTCCTGAATATCTACTACTTTGACCAAGTTTTTGATCAACCCTACTAATATCTCATTAGATACAATGGCTGGCACTGCTGCCTCCCAGCACCAGGGGCCTGGGTTCAATTCCAGTCTTGGGTGACTGCGCAGAGTTTACATGCTCTTAACATGTCTATGTGGGTTTCCGCCAGGTACTCTGGCTTCCTCTCAGTCTAAAGATGTGCAGGTTAGGCTGATTGGTCATGCTAAAGTGCTACTTAATGGTAGGGTAAATATGTAGGGCTACAGGGATTGGGCCTGGGTGGGATAGTTGTCAGTACAAGTTCAATGGGCCAAATGGCCTCCTTCTGCACTGTCGGGATTCCATGGTTCCATAATAGATGGGTTGGCTATGTCTGATTACGTACCTGTTCAGTATCTTGGGATATCTTCCAACAACATTAATGGCTATATAAATGGAAATATTGTCCTCATTGCATCTTGGATTATTGTGTTTAAATATTCCAAATAATATTTTGTTTATTACAGTGTGAACCAGAAGGACCAGTGACCAGGTTATATATTTCTTGTTGCAAAGCTTTCTTCATGGTATAAGAATTTTTTTTGACAGTCAAACATACTTTGTGTAAAAAGATCAAAATGTCAGTAACATTATTCTATACTGACAGCATTCCTAAAATGGAATGGCTGGCTCAGAGATTTAACAAAGTGGGATCTTGGGCATCTTTCAGTTCGATTGGGAGCCTGAAGCATCTTTGGTCAAGTGCTGTATCAAATGTCAGCAAGGCATACAGCATTATCAGTTAGCAAGGAATTGAGGGGGCTGTACATAAGAGCAGGAACTGGATATTGAACACGGATGAAATGTGTGTCATCTTAAATTATCCTTTCAGGTAGTTAAAGACACCACCAATGTTACTCTGGTAAAAGCAGAAACTACAGTTCTTTATTTAAATCAGATGGGCATGATGACTGATAAACACTAAAAGCTTGGCCATGACGTGTGGAATTACATGATATGGGCAGCGTGGTGGCTCAGTGGTTAGCACTGCAGCCTCACAGCTTGATGGACCCGGGTTTAATTACTTGTGTGACTGTGTGGAGTTGCACATTCTCCCCGTTTGTTTGGGCTTCACCAGTGCTCCCATAGTCCAAAGATGTGCATGAGGTGGATTGGCCATGCAAAATTGCCCCTTGTTGTCCCAAGATGAGTAGGTTAGATGGATTAGTCATGGGAAATGTGTATGGAGTTACAGGAATAAGACAGAAGAGAGGGTTTGGGTAGGTTCAGTGCAGACTCAATAGGCCGAATGGTCTCTTCTGCATTGTAGAGACTCTATGATTGGATGTAAGGTCAAACACTTGAACTGCCCAGATCAAAGCAAAATGAGTGAGAGAACTGAACATGTGTAAAATGGACATGAATGGAAGATAATATGAAAAAACTAGATAAGTTGCAATTAAAACAAAGATAACCTTTAACAGTCATGGATACATGGGCTGGGATTCTCCCCAAAAAATTCCAATTCTCAAATTCATGTGAAAACTGGAGTAAATCATACTTTTTTTTTTCCAATGAATCTGCTGGGTGCACTAGCGTAAATCCCATTGAAAATCTGTGGGTGGGGCCTATCCCCACTGAAGAGGCCAGCAGCATAGCGCTGATCTGCCAGCTCTAAGATCGACCACATGCCCAAGGCCCCTGCGCAATTGGCCACTGGCCGGTCCTCCACACCCTCACGGGCCGACCGCTGCCCACCCCCCATGCATGCATGCCCGGGCCTAACCTCAATGTCCCCTCCCCCCCATCTCCTCTGACCCTCTGGGCACTTCACCAATTCTTTACTTTCCTATCACATAAGAACATAAGAAATAGGAGCAGGAGTAGACCATCCAGCCCTTCGAGCCTGCCCCGCCACTCAATAAGATCATGGCTGATCTGTCGTGGCTCAGTTCCACATTCCCGCCCTCTCCCCATAACCCTTAATCCCCTCGCTTATCAAAAACCTATCAACCCGCGTCTTAAAAATATTTAGCGAGGCAGCCTCCACCACTTCAACGGACAGAGAATTCCAGAGATTCACCACCCTTTGAGTGAAGAAGTTCCTCCTCAACTCCGTTCTAAACCGCGCCCCCCTTTATCTTGAGGCTGTGCCCCCTAGTCCTACTGTCCTTTCTGAGCGGGAAGAGTCTCTCCACCTCTGTCCTATCCATCCCATTCATCATCTTATACATCTCAATGAGATCTCCCCTCATTCTTCTAAACTCTAACGAGTACAAGCCTAGTTTATTCAGCCTCTCCTCATAGCTCAACCCCCTCAACTCCGGTATCAGCCTAGTAAACTTCCTCTGCACTCCCTCCAGGGCCAAAATATCCTTGCCTAAGTACGGCGACCAAAACTGCACACAGTACTCCAGCTGCGGCCTCACCAATGCCCTATACAGCTGCAGCAAGACCTCCTTACTTTTACATTCAATCCCCCTCGCTATGAAGGCCAGCATCCCATTCGCCTTCCTGACCACCTGCTGCACCTGCAGGCTGGGTTTTTGCGAGTCATGCACAAGGACTGCCTCTGCACCGTCGCCTGCTGCAGTTTTTCGCCACATAAGTAATAGTCCTTCCTACCATTATTCCTACCAAAGTGGACCACCTCGCACTTGCCAACATTAAATTCCATTTGCCATTTCCTGGCCCATTCGCCCAGCCTATCTAGATCCTTCTGCAGACTCTCCACACCCTCCGCGCAATTTGCCGTTCCACCAATCTTGGTGTCATCAGCAAATTTCGACACCGTACACTCGGTTCCCCCCTCCAGATCATCTATATAAATGGTAAATAGCTGAGGTTCAGCACCGACCCCTGGGGCACTCCACTAGTCACCAACCGCCAATCCGAATAGCACCCATTGACCCCCACTCTCTGCCTCCTATTTGACAACCACTGCAATGTTTGAAGTAAAACACGTAAGTACTGTGTTGTGGGAACCATGGCTGCTTTTCATGTGGCTAAATTAAACACTAGCAGGCCTGGAGACTTCAGTCCCAGGCCCACTAATTGTATTTAAGTGATATTGAGATTGCCATTTACATGAATAATAAAGCTCCGCACCTATTTCCAGCGCAGAGCTGACAGCGCTAGAAATATGGCACTGGCAGACACGCTCAGGCCTGGACTTCCACCGTAGATTCTGTGCAACCAAAATCTCCCAGCCCACTGCGCTAGAAAAAAATCAGCACAGTGGGATTGGAGAATCGACCAGGAAGACTGTCCGAAAATAACAAGCAAGGTGGAATAAGAGTGCTAGAAGATGTGCAGCTTTCCCTATTTTAACAGTGAATGAATGTACACAACCAGTGCACAGACAGGCAAGCAGAGTCTGCTGGGAGGGAGAGACATTGGCAGCTGTATAGTAATTCACGACTGAAATTCCATCTTCATCTTCTCAGAATTGGTCCAAGTCTCAGACTTTGTCTGAGTGAGTTCTGGGTTTTGACTAGTTCAATTTAAAAACAAATACTGGATTGGTTATTTTTACAAACAAATCCAATATTCCATTTGTAAACAAAATGGGATAAAAACTTCCAATGTCACGACAATAAACTGGCAGAACCTCAAATTTTCAATTAAGATGCAATTTACTCAAAAGCCACATTAGCATCAGCCCAAGTCTTAAATGAGATATTAAGGCGTTAACATCGCACACAACTAAGAACTTTTGAGTTGATACCGAAATGACAAGCTTAAGACATCTGTGATTAATGAATTTACCCTTTAACGGTTCTCTTTCTTTCAATGTAAGATATTACGACCTTAGATATGGCTAACCTGGCTAGAACAAAGGGTGCCTTCTGATTAGCTATATTGTATCAGACTGCATGCAATCATAAGGATTGTAAAAGCTACATAAAGGGGGACTGTCCCATTGTCTGGCGCGCCTTTGCTACCTGACTCCCAGCACTGAGTGGAAGTTACGTTGCAAAGGTTTGCCAGCTTGCATAAGGAAGAAGAAAAAAGAATTTTTGAATTGGACAGCAGTTGGTATTTGCCTTTGTATCAAGGACAGAAGAGTCTCACGAAAAATGAACTTAATACTAATTCCAAACTTGAGATTAAAGACACATTCCTGATTTAAAGATTCTGGCTGCTTTCTATCTAACTAATCTTGCTGTGACTGGTTAGGTTAATTAAACTAGAAAGATCTCCAGTGAATAATATAACGCTGAATCATCCCTCTTCCTTACATGTAAAGAGTTCAATTCCCTGATCCCATGCAGCTCACGAAAATATTCCCAAGCTATCTGGCCAAAAATGAATTGGCTTCCTTTTTGACAATTAATTTCCTATCATAAACATGGTTATATCCTTTCCTGCATTAAAAATCTAACCATCTGTAGCTGTGGGAAAGATGAGGAAAGGTATGTTTTTAATTACTGACTTCATCCAGCTAATGCAATAGTGATACTCAGCTTTTAAATCAGATTCCTGAAATATAATTTTGAGTGCCTGGCACTCAGTCTGATATAAAACTTGAAACACATCAAATATTTTTGTTTTCTAGCGATGAGCTGGTATAGTCAACAGTTTTATAACTTCTACATAGCAGCAAATAACCCTTGAACTGACAAGGAATAAATTACCAAACTTGGGGAGGGGGAAGCAAAAGTAAGTGTCATCTTGTTTTCTTTACAACTACACTATAGCACTTTTCCCACAAATGCCATGTGCCTCACCTAAGAGGCCGCTGCTCAAATAAAATGTCAGCTCAGTGGTAGCACAGTTAACTCTTAATCAAGGGGTTGTTATTACTGAATGTCATTTTGAGTACAGAGTATTCTTATGAGCCTTTTTTCCTATGTAATTGCTTTACTGTTGAGTGTTTTCACGCATGTGGGCTTTGGCAGGATTTTCAGTCTGCAAGAACCTGTAAGAAAAGCCTATTTTAATAGCCCTGTTTTTCATATTTATTACTGTTATTAATAAAGTTTAACAAAACTTAAAGTTTTTCAATGTTCTGTGTGGAAACACGAGATACCATACAGAGAGTAGCTAGTTTTTATTGTGGGTTTACTGGATGGAATTTTAAGTTAGCAACACCATGGTTATGTTCAGGGTAGTTATGATGTGGAGATGACAGCGTTGGACTGGGGTAACTTGGTGCTGTGAGACTTCTTACTATGTTCAGGGTAGTCGGTGAGTTTGAAGATAGGAGTGAGGATGAGACTGAATACGTGGAGAGGTTGCAGCATTTCATTTTAGCAAATGAAATAGAAAATGAGGTGAAGAGAGCGCTTGATTAGGACAGCTTAGAAAGGATAGCAGAACTAGACGGCACAGCCTCAAAATAAGGGGGGGCGGGGGCAGTTTAGATCAGAGTTGAGGAAGAATTTCTTCACTCAAAGGGTGGTGAGTCTCTGGTATTCTCTGCCCATTGAAGTGGTGGAGGCTGCCTCGCTGAATATATTTAAGTCATAGGTAGATAGGTTTTTGATAGACAGGGGAATTAAGGGTTATGGGAAGAAAGTGGGAAAGTGGAACTGGTCCACTTCAGATTAGCCATGATCTTATTGAATGGCGGGGCAGGCTCGAAGGGCTAGATGGCCTACTCCTGCTCCTATTTCTTATGTTCTTGATTCTCCTGAATGATTGTGGGGCGAGGGAATATAAATTGATGAAGAATCTGGCCATGCTACAGAAGCAAGGGGACATTTTATTTACAGATTTAGTTGTTCTGGTCCAGAATCACCATAATCTGAAGCCCTCAGTAATTGTTCAAAGATTCAAATTTCACAGCGATTATCAAAAAACAGATCAATTAATAGCTAGTTTTGTGGCAGGTTTACACCAGCTTTCTGAACACTGATTCTACTAAGTTGCTGTTATTGCTGAACTTCAATATTTATATAAATAAGTTCCTACTTTTGAGCAACACATTGAACCACCCTATTTGTGGTTTCAAATCACCACAGTTGTAGATTCAAGCCCCATTCCAGAGACTTCAGCACATAATCCAGGCTAACATTTCAGTGCCCACTGAGGGCGTTCTACACTGTTGGATGTGCCACCTAATAGATAAAACATTGAAAAGGCCTTATTTACCATCTCAGACAGACATATAAAATCCCATGGCAAATTTTGAAGAACAGCATGGGATTAATTCCTCTTGTCTTGGTGAATATTTATCCTTCAGCCAACATCACTAAAACAGATTATCTGGTTCTAATCACTATCCTGCTTGTGGCAGCTTGATGAATGCAAACTGACAGCTACATTTCCTATACTGAAACAGTACATAATTTGCTGTTTAAAGTGCTTTAATTCTTCCTGATATTGTGCAAGGGGAAATATAAATGCAAGGTCTTTCTTCCTTAAAAAAGGAACAGAGTCCAGCTATTCAAAGACGCAAGCTGTCAGAACAGAGCTGCATCCTAACCCAATGGCCATACCCATTGTCTTGGATATCAGCAGGAACAGGCATTTTAGCTAATCTATTTATTCCTCTCTCTCTCTCCCCAAGAGGTACTGAGCCTCCCACTCGTGCCACGTGTGTAGGGCAAGGAATTATAAGTTGAGGAGGAATCTGGCCATGCTACAGAAGCCAGGGGAGAAAGTAGAGATAAATAGTGGAGCAGGAACTTCCCTGATTTGCACAAATTAGTAATAAACATTTGTCCACAGAACCATCATCTCAGAAGCCAGGAACAAATTCCTTTTAAACTGCTTCATCAACAATAAGGCACATCTTCCTCTACATCAATTTACTGTTATAATTCTTCATTCTGGATTTACATCTCTGAAGAAAATTTATTATGGTAAAAATTGATACATAATTATCTGAAATAAATGAAGCTTAGAGAAATAGCAGATAGAGGATTAACTGGCCTGCTCAACCCCAAGGTTGGCTTTCACTCTGTCCATAAAGGTAGGTACACAGAACCAGGGTAGACTCAAGCATAGCAGTATGACCTTATGAAGAATCACCCGGTGGCTATCATTAAACAAGAAATTTGGCTTCAAATGCCTCTCATGACTCCAGATGCTTACAGGTGCTTGTCACCAAACGTGGGGGAAATTTGAAATGACTGCTGAATAAAGCATTACTGGACTGAAGAAAAGGCATTGAACATTCAATTCAGGAATTGCTGTCTGAAGAAAACACCACTTGTAATTCCCCTTGTACCATCCCAGGTGTTGCATACTTACTGCAATAATGGATTGCTGACTTTCACAGCCAACAAATTCTATTTGTCCGCAACAGACTGAGATATGAGGGAAAAAATTATCAAAAATGCCCGAGAACCTTGGTCAAAAGTCACCTGTTCCTTCCAAGCCCTCTGAACTTACCATGTCACATCTGAAACTGTTTACATAGTCGACCTCAAAATGTTAGTTTCCCTTAAAAAATCTCTCATTTACATTTAAATGAATAAATACAAACTGTTTTATCATTTCACTAGGAACCTGCTCTATAGATTAACTACTTACGGAAATGTTAGTGCAGATTTTTCTTATAAATGTCAGTGAATGCATGCCATGCCTGCCGGTTCTACTGTTGTGGACAAGGTGAAACAGCTCATCATGGTCCATATTATCTGCTCACTTGAAAATTCCAGCTCATATCATTTTTACCAATGGGGACATGCCCAAATTACATCATCATTCAGCGAATCCTCTTTCCTCCTCACTCGTAAGTGAGGAGGATAGAATCACAGAACAATAAAGCACACAAAGTGGCCTTTCAGCCCATCACACAGTCTTTGATGCCACAATCCACTTAATCCCACTTCTTTGCTCTTTGCCTTTAGCCTTGCAATTCTTTCCCTTCAAGGACTTACCCAATTCTCTTTTGAATGTTACTACTGGAATACTTCCACCATCTTTTCAGGCAGTATATCCTTGATCATAACCCCTAGCTGTGTTTAAAAAAGCATGCCCTCCTGTTGCCTCCAGCTCTTTTAAAAAAAACACCTCAAATGTGGGTTCTCCCATCTTTCAACCCTTCTCCCATCTGAAAGTTCCCCTTTATTTATTCCAGCAAAATGATGGCTCACAGCGCCAAGACTGGAGTTCAAATCCAGCCTCAGGTATCTGTGTGGATTTGCACATCTCTCCATGTCTGTGTGGGTTTCTTCTGGGTGCTCAGGTTTCCTCCCACAATCCAAAGATGTTCAAGTTAGGTGGATTGGCCATGCTAAATTGCCCCTTCATGAGCAAAGATGTGGGGAGAGATTAGCCATGCTAAATGTATGGGTGGTTATGGGGATAGGAGGGGCAGTGGATCTGGGTAAGATGCTCTGTCAGAGAGTCGGTGCAGACTGTAGCTATTATATGATTCAAGACATTGAACAGCACTATAAAACCTCCTTTTAGTCTTTTCTGTCTCTAACGAGAACCAAAATCTTTCAGTCTCTGAAGCCCTTAACCATTCTTGTCAATTCCTTCTGCAGCATCTCCAAGGCCTTGATATTCTTCATAAAGTACAGCTTCCATAATCGAGCAGCATGTTTTGCTGAGACTGAACAAGTGCTTTACAAAGTTTTAGCATAACTTACTTGCTTAATATTCTTTTGCTCTATGAATAAACCCAAGACCCATATGCTTGTTAAAAACATGCCTTCTTAAATGCCCTGCCAGCTTCAAAGATTTTTGCACATTTAGCCAGGTCCCTTTGTTCCTGCATCCCTTTAAAATCAGAACATTTAGTTTATAGTACATCACTACATTCATCCTGCCAAAATGTGTCGCTTTCCAATTCCCTACATTAAATTTCATCTGCCAATGTCTCCCCTATTTCACCCAACCACATCCTCCAGAAATCCGAAATGACAGTAATCCTTGTTTTTGTGCCATCTGAACATTGAAATTGTGCCTTGTACACCCAAATCTAGGTCACTAATATATAATGAGAAAGAGCAGTGGTCCAATACTGACTTCTGAGGAACTTGCTGCCAGTCTCAAAAGCAACTCTTCACCACTGTTGTCAGTTTTCTGTCTCAAAATCCATCTAAGTTTCCATACAGTCACATGCTTCAATTTAAGTGACTAATGCAAGTAACATGCTAAGTATCAAAAGTGGTTCTTTGTCAACACCTTTTCAAAATCCACATGCTACAAACACTTCTTCATACAAGCTATTAAGTCACAAAGTGTTGAAGTTATGCTATCAACACTTTCATTCAGCATTAGTTTTAAACAGCACTCAAAAACATAAGGAGGAAGAGCAGCAGTAGGCCATCTGGCCCCTCAAGCCTGCTCCGTCAGTCATGGCTGATCTTATTGTGGACTCAGCTCCACTTACCCACCCACTCACCATAGCCCTCAATTCCTTTACTGTTCAAAAATTTATCTTTCCATGCCTTTAAAACATTCAATGAGGTAGCATCAAGTGCTTCACTGGGCAGGGAATTCCACAGATTCACAACCCTGTGTGTGAAGAAGTTCCTCCTAAATCTTCTCCCCTTTATTTTGTGGCCATGCCCCCTAGTTCTAGTTTCGACTGCCAGTGGAAACAACTTCCCTGCTTCTATTTTATCTATCCCCTTCGGAACCTTATATGTTTCTATAATAACATCCTTCTTTAGAATACTAAGAAACCTAAATGGAGAGATAAATGTCGAGGAAGGAAATCAATCCAAATAGAATTATTCACTCCAACAAACTGAAACACTTGAATAACTATTTTGCTTCTTTCAAGTAGTGGCAAACAAAATATAAGACCCTAGTCAGACCCCACTTGGAGTACTGTGCTCAGTTCTGGTCGCCTTATTACAGGAGGGATGTGGAAGCTATTGAAAGGGTGCAAAGGAGATTTACAAGGATGTTGCCTGGATTGGGTGGCATGCCTTATGAGGATAGGTTGAGAGAGCTTGATCCTTGGAGAGACGAAGGATGAGAGGGGACCTGATAGAGGTGTATAAGATGTAAGAGGTATAGATCGGGTGGATTCTCAGAGGCTTTGCTACGAGAGGACATAGGTTTAAGGTGCTGGGGAGTAGGTACAGAGGAGATGTCAGGGGTACGTTTTTCACTCAGAGGGTGGTGGGTGTGTGGAATCGGCTGCCGTCGGTGGTGGTGGAGGCAAATTCGATAGAGTCTTTTAAGAGACTTCTGGATGAGTACATGGGACTTAATAGGATTGAGGGTTATAGATAAGCCTAGTAGGTAAGGAAATGATCGGCGAAGGGCCTGTTTGTGCTGTAGTTTTTCTATGTTTCTAAAATGTCATGCACACGAAACAGCAGCATATTGGTTACTTTACTGGACTGGTGATCCAGAGAAATGGCAGCTGGGGAATATAAACTCAGTTTTTTCAAAAGCTAGTTTCCGTAATGCTGATCATGAAATGGCTGGTTGCAGCAAAAACCAACCTGGTTCCCTAATGCTCTTTAAGGAAGGAAATCTACCAGGTTTGTCTAATCTGGCCTACATGTGACTCAAGACTCACAACAATGTGCTTGACTCTTAAAGTGCTGTCAAATGCAAGTCAGTCAGTTGCATCAAAACATTATGAAGTTGAATAAAAATAAAATCAGTCAGATCACCTAGCATCAACCTTAGTAACTGACAGCCATAATTATGTCACTGCAGTTGTCTGAAACTTGCTCAATTTATTTTGAGGGTCAGGGAGGAGTTTTCCAAACACCTTTTACTGGCAGAGAGGTTTGCTGGTGCGTGTAGGCTGCATCAGATTTGTATCTGATTGACTAAACGGAGCAATTACCCAGAATTACACAAAGAATGTACAAAGGTTACAAACATGAATTCTGAGCAGTGGGCCATTCGGCTCCTCGGGTTGCTTTGCCCTTTAATAATAATTTAATAATTACGGTCGACCTATTTGTGTTGCGAATTCCATATTCCTGTCTACTTCTGATTTCCCTTGCCGAACAAGAATCCATCTACTCCGCCTTAAAATATTCATGGCTCTACCTCTACCTCTGAGGTAGGGTTCCAAATTTGCAAGACCCTAAAAAGAAAAAAAAATTCCTCTATCCTACAAGGGCAACTCTTCATTTTAAAACAGTGCTCCCTAGTTCTGGACTCACCCACAAGAGGAAATATCCTTTCCACATCTGCCTTGACAAGACCATTCAGGATTTTATATATTTCAATCAAATCAGTCCACATTCTATTGAATTCTAGTGAAAACAAGCCCAATGTCTCTAACCTTTTCAAGACTTTCACAAGACAACCTGTTCATTCCAGGAATCAATCTAGTAAACCACTTTTGAACTATGTCCAACACACTAATATCCTTCCTTAAATAAGGAGATCAAAACTGCACACACTATTCGAGATGGGTGCAGAGGAGGTTTACCAGGATGTTGCCTGGTATGGAGGGGCGGTCCTATGAGGAGAGACTGAGGGATTTGGGGTTGTTTTCGCTGGAAAGAAGGCGGCTAAGAGGGGATCTTATTGAAACATATAAGATGATTAGAGGTTTAGATAGGGTGGACAGTGATAGCCTTTTTCCTCGGATGGAGAAAGCTAGCACGAGGGGGCATGGCTTTAAATTAAGGGGGGGTAGTTATAGGACGGATGTCAGGGGTAGGTTCTTTACCCAGAGGGTGGTGAGGGATTGGAATGCCCTGCCTGCTGCGGTTGTAAATGCGCCTAGTTTGGGGGCGTTTAAGAGATCCGTGGATAGGTTTATGGACGAAAAGGGATTGGTTTAGGTTAGTGGGTCATTGTTTTTTAACTGGTCGGCGCAACATCGTGGGCCGAAGGGCCTGTTCTGCGCTGTAATGTTCTATGTTGGGCCACCAATACCACAACTGAACCATAACATCCTTATTTCTCTCCTAGTAAATGGTAGCACTCCATTATCCTTCTTAATTACTTGCTGTACATGCATAGTGAACATTTAGGACACTTAGATATCTCTGCACCTTGGAATTTTGCAATTGTTCTCCATTTATGTTTTATTTTTCTATTCTTTCTGCCAAACTGAACGACTTGATACTTTGCCAATTTGCTAGATTTTTGCCCATTTACCCAACCTCTGTATATCTGTCTGCAACCTCCCGCGTCCCCTTCACAACATTATTTCCAACATATCTTTGTTTTATCTGTTAATCTGGCAACCGTGCCTTCGCTCCCCTCATTTAATTCACTAACATAAATTGTAAAAAGATTATGTTATGTACTGCAGTTGTAGGACAAAGCAATGTGAAGTGATAGCACGTGGGGTTGAGTAAAAACAACGCAGGATTATTGAATAGCTGTGAACTCTACAAAGCTTGATCTAACAGAAGCAAAGCCCCCAAACAACAGCAACTCCAAATACAGAATAAATGAGACTGCAGGACGCCACTTATCACTCCCTGCCAAGCAGAAAAATATCTATTTATGCATAATAAGAACATAAGAAATAGGAGCAGGAGTAGGCCATCTCGCCCTTCGAGCCTGCCCCGCCATTCAATAAGATCATGGCTGATCTGAAGTGGATCAGTTCCACTTTCCCGCTTTCTCCCCATAACCCTTAATTCCCTTGTCTATCAGAAACCTATCTACCCGTGACTTAAACATATTCAACGAGGTAGCCTCGACCACTTCAATGGGCAGAGAATTCCAGAGATTCACCATCCTTTGAGTGAAGAAGTTCCTCCTCAACTCCGTTCTAAACTGACCCCCCTTATTTTGAGGCTGTGCCCTCTAGTTCTGTTTTCCTTTCTAAGAGGAAAGAATCTCTCTACCTCTATCCTGTCTAGCCCCTTCATTGTCTTGTAAGTCTCTATAAGATTCCCCCTTAGCCTTCTAAACTCCAACGAGTACAGGCCCAGTCTATTTAATCTCTCTTCATAAGCTAACCCCCTCATCTCTGGTACCAGCGTGGTGAACCTTCTCTGTACTCCCTCCAAGGCCAATATATCCTTTCGAAATGTGGCGACGAAAACTGCTCACAGTACTCCAGTTGCGGCCTCACCAGTGCCTTGTACAGTTGCAGCAAGACCTCCCTGCTTTTATATTCTATCCCCCTCACGATAAAGGCCATCATTCCATTCGCCTTCTTGATCACCTGCTGCACCTGCAAACTAAGTTTTTGCGATTTGTGCACAAGGACCCCCAGTTCCCTCTGCACCGCAGCATCCTGCAGCTTTTCACCCTTTAAATAATATTCCTTCCTACTATTATTTCTACCAAAGTGGATAACCTCACATTTGCCAATGTTATACTCCATCTGCCAGGTCCTCGCCCACTCACTCAGCCTATCCAGATCTCTCTGCAGACTTTCCGTGTCCTCCACGCAATTCGCTTTTCCACTCATCTTCATGTCATCAGCAATACTCTTTAACTGCCAGTCAGGCAATCTCCTATTCAAGCTAACGTGTTACCCAGCACACCATGAGTTCTTACATTGTATTATATGTGGCAACTTGTTGAAAGCCTTCTAGAAATCTAAGTACAGCACATCTAGAGGGTGGGCCTGTATTGATTGAAGAGGTGATTTTATTAAAACAGACAAGATCCTGAGGGGAACTGACTTGGTGGATACTGATAAACTTGAACCAAGGGACAACATTTAAAAACAAGGGGTCTCCTCTTTTTGGCAGAGAGGAGAAAAAATTCTTCTCAGAAGGTCATTACTCTTGGGTAATTCTCTTCCCCTGAGAACAGTGGAGCTTGGACATTGAATTTTAAGACTCGAGTTAGACAGATGCTTGGCTGACATGGGATTCATAGAGGGTAGGCAGTAAAGTGGAAGCCAAAATCAGATTAGCATGATCTTATCAAATGGCACAGCAAGCTCAAAGGGCCTTATGTCCTATACCTGCTCCAAATAGGTGGCACAGTGGCACACGGGTTCGCACTGTTGCCTCTCAATGCCAGGGACCTGGGTTCAATTCCCAGCTTGAGTCACTGGCTGTGTGGAGTCTGCACGTTCTCCCCATATCTGCATGGGTTTTCTCTAGGTACTCTGGTTTCCTCTCAGAGTGCAAGATGTGCTGGTTAGGTGCATTGGCCATGCTAATTTCTCCCTCAGTGTAGCTGAACAGGCATCTGAGTGTGGCAACAAAAGGATTTTCACAGCAACTTCATCGCAGTGTTAATGTAAGCCTACTTGTGACACTAATAAGTAAACTTCATACTTTAACTTCATAAGTTCGTATGTACACGAACAAGCTATTCAGCTCAGCTGGTCTGTCCAGATGTTTCTGCTCCTCAGGAATCTCTTCCCATGCAACCTATCAGCGTATCCTTTTATTCTTCATGTGTTTTTCTAGCTTCCTCTTAAATGTAACAATGCTATTCACCATTAACAATCTGCTTATATCATATAGATGTCCAACGTTGTTAAAGTTTAACGTTGCACAGGACCTTTATAAATAGCCTGTATTTATGGCCCTCTAGTTTTAGACTCTTCCACAAGTGGAAACTTCTACAAAGTTGGTTTTGCACGTGCAGGGGATTGGTGTGTTGGATGAATGCTGAGACAAACAATACAAAGTGAGTCTTTGCAACTCATATACACATTGCAAGATCATGTTCTGGTCATGCCAATGCTGGATCAAGAGGGCACATGGAGATTAAGTGAGGAGACTGATAATCACTCCCACTAACCACTTTAACCAAAACAAGATGCCAACAACCCAAAATGAACAAAAACTGCTTTTGTTAGTATATATTAATATTTACTTCAATTTAAAATAACTCTGTAAATATGTTACATGAACGAAAATTTGAACACTGCAAATACAAAAGATTGAGAAATAAATTTGTATCTGCTTACTGCATGAACCATTACCAGAAGCAATGCATCACCCATACCATTTAAATTCCAGCTGTTCTTCCTAATCTGAGTCTTATGTAAATATTCAAGAAATTCCGGTGAATTTTCACATTTAAAGTACGCAAAATCCACCTTCCAGTTTAAATATACAATAGCTAAAAATAATAGTAAATAACTCTAGCAGTTAAATACAAGAAAACTTTCTATGCAGCTATCTTCTGCTCCAAATTCTATTCCAGAGGCTATTGTAGAAGGCATTTTTATTTCAGAAACGTGAGATAAACCAAACATGGATATATTTTGGCTTAACTTATGCACGTGCGAAGAAATATAATGTTTTTCTCATTTGGGATTTATATTTTTATTCTTGGCAATGGAAACACAAGAAATAACGTAAATCAGAGATAATTTTCATGAAACATTTTTGAAATTGAAAAGGTGAAAGGCCACGTATTGAAAGAATAGCCGGGAGAGATTGTTACCATTGGGATGAAGCCATACCAAAGTGATTTCCACTTGACAGTATAATTCAATGCGATATATATTACTGAATTACAAGCAACTGACAGAAGACTTTTCAAACATTTCACTCAGAATTTAGCCCCTTTTGAAACTTAAGCATGCTGACAAATTTGAAAGCCTGCAAGGTGGAAAAGGATTTCTTAAGATCATAAGAAATAGAAGGAATTGACCATTCTCAATTCAAGATAATGATCATGGTTGTTCTGACCTCAGCTGAACATTTTCACACTATTTACATATATCCTGATTTCCTCTGCCTAAAAGTCGATTGATCTCTGACTTGAATCTATGCAATAATGAAGCCCTCTGTGGTAGAGAATTCCAAAGATTCACAACTTGAGTGAAAGAATTTGTCATCATCTCCGCCTGAAATAGATGATCCCTTATTAGAGGATACCCTATCGCACTCAGGCTCTTCACCAATTCTGGCCGACAAGGTACAAACTCACTTCCTTTAATCAAGTCAGAGAGTTTATTAAGCATCTCAGAGAATTACAAAGTTAATACTTAAAGACAACATCGCATAACTCAGCTCTGACAGTTTCTGCTTCGGAACACCCTGAGGAACAGTCTCCACTTGTGTTCCACTGACATCTAGCAAGGACATCCTGCAGCCCCATTCCTTTTAACCCCATCAAGAGACCCTGCCCATGCTGCATTAGGTTGTAGTTTGTCCTGGACAATATGATTGGATCAAGTTGATGTCACAGATGCATTTCCCCAATATGTAGCTACTTAAAGTTCTTAAAGGGACGTGTTGACTGGTAGTGTCTCAGCAGGAAGTGTTGACCTGTTAGAGAAAATCTCCATTACAAGGGAGGAAGTGTTAGGTTTTTTAGGGAACATTAAAACTGACAAATCCCCAGGGCCTGATGGCATCTATCCTAGACTGCTCAGGAAGACAAGAGATGAAATTGCTGGGCCTCTGACAGAAATCTTTGTCTCTTCACTGGACACATGTGAGGTCCCTGAGGATTGGAGGATAGCAAATGTGGTACCGTTACTTAAGAAGGATAGTAACGATAACCCGGGTAATTATAGGCCGGTGAGCTTGACGTCCGTGGTAGGGAAATTGTTGGAGCGGATTCTTAGAGATAGGATGTATGCACATTTAGAACGGAATAATCTCATTAGTGATAGACAGCATGGTTTTGTAAGAGGGAGGTCATGCCTCACAAACTTGGTGGAGTTTTTTGAGGAGGTGACAAAAATGGTTGATGAGGGAAGAGCCGTGGATGTCGTCTATACGGATTTTAGTAAAGCATTTGACAAAGTCCCTCATGGCAGATAGGTGCAAAAGGTTAAATCTCATGGGATAAAAGGAGGGGTGGCTAGATGGGTAGAGAACTGGCTTGGCCACAGAAGACAGAGGGTAGCAGTGGAAGGGTCTTCTTCCGGCTGGAGTCTGTAACCTGTGGTGTTCCGCAGGGCTCTGTACTGGGATCTCTGCTATTTGATATATATAAAAATGATTTGGAAGAAGGTGTAACTGGTGTGATCAGTAAGTTTGTGGATGACACAAAGATGGCTGGACTTGTGGATAGCGACGAACATTTTCGGAGGATACAGCAGGAAATTGTTGGGCTGGAAAACTGGGCGGAGAAATGGCAGATGTAATATAATCCAGATAAATGCAAAGTGATGCATTTTGGTAGAACTAATGTAGAGGGGGAGCTATACAATAAATGGCAGAACCATCAAAAGTATAGACACACAGAGGGACCTGGGTGTGCAAGTCCACAGATCCTTGAAGGTGGCAGCACAGGTGGAGAAGGTGGTGAAGGCGGCATATGGCATGCTTGCTTTTATAGGACAGGGTAAAGAGTATAAAAATTGGCGTCTGATGTTACAGCTGTATCAGACGTTGGTTAGGCCACATATGGAATACTGAGTCCAATTCTGGTCGCTGTACTACCAGAAGGACGTGGTGGCTTCGGAGAGAGTACAGAGAAGGTTTACCAGGATGTTGCTTGGTACAGAGGGTCTTAGCTATGAGGAGAGATTGGGTAAACTGGGGTTGTTCTCCCTGGAAAGACACAGAATGAGGGGAGACCTAATAGAGGTGTATAAAATTATGAAGGGGTATGGATAGGGTGAAAAGTGGGAAGTTTTATCACAGGTCGGAAGTGACAAACACGAGGGGTCACAGGTTTAAGGGGGGAGCGAGGTTTAACTCAGATATCAGAGGGACGTATTTTACACGGAGGATGGTGGGGGCCTGGAAAGCACTGCCAAACAGGGTGATGGAAGCAGACACGCTGGGATCATTTAAGACTTATCTGGATAGTCACATGAGCAGACTGGGAATGGAGGGATACAAAAGAATGGTCTAGTTAGACCAATGAGTGGCGCAGGCTTGGAGGGCTGAAGGGCCTGTTTCCTGTGCTGTATTGTTCTTTGTTCTTTTCTGATTTTCCAAACGTTTTAAGATTCACATTTCTCTTAACTTTTGCAAATCTGCAGTTTCACATTCGTCTTATCCTTTATTTTCTGTAAGCCAGCATTAAAGTGCCCATTGTACCTCTTCCATTGTTCTTACACAGAACTTTTACAAATATAGCTTTGAAAAGCATTTCAGAATGAAACAAGCATCAACTCAAAACAGATTTCAATATATTAATGCAGTTAACATGAAATTAGTTTTTTTAACTCAACTGTTCTATCTTTCATCAGTATAAAATATGTTATAGTATTTTGCCCTTGCAACGACCCATAGGAGTTAATGTGTGGTCCCCTTTCCATCTAAGTAACTTCCTAGTTTTCAGTGAGAAGTTTCACATATAAACATTGTCCAAAATTGATAAATTCACATATTTCAGCAAAGCTAACCATCATGCTTTATAGACCAACATTAGTTTCTTCATAAAAAAATTATAGGCAAATCATAAAAATCTATTAAACCCAACCCTAGCCAGGGAAAACATCTTCCCAGCATTTATTGTGTCAAGCTCCTTAAGAATTTTCTATGTTTTAATGACATCACCTTTCTACTAAACTCAAGAAAATATAGACCAAGTTTATTCAACAGCTCCTCACTGGAAAGTCCCTCATCCAGAAATTGGCCTGGTGAACATTTGTTGCACAATTTCCAGGGCAATCCACCCTTCCTTATATAAGGAGATCATGCACACAAACATACGAATTAGGTAGGAGCAGGTGGAGGCCATTCGTCCTTTTGAGCCTGTGCTTCATGTCTGATCTAATTATGGGCTCAACTCCACATTCCACCTACCCTTGGTAACCTTTGACTTCCTTGTTTGTCAAGAATCTACTGACCTCTGCCTTAAAAATATTAACAGATCCCACCTCCACTGCTCTCTGAGGAACAGAGTTTCAAAAATTCAAGATTACCTGAGAAAATAATTTTTTCTCACGTCCATAAATAGGAGACCCCTTATTTTTAAACTCTGTCCCCTAATTTTAGTCTCTTCCAAAAGGAGGAACATGCTTCCAGCATCTACCATCTCACTAAGATCACCTCTCAATCTTGTAAACTCCAATGTTTACAGGCCCAGCTGTCTAGTCATTCTTTATAAGATAGGTATCCCAGGAATTAACCAAGTGAACCTTTTCTGAGCTGCTTCTAATGCATTTGTATATTTTCTCAAATAAGGAGATTAAAACTGTATTGTGTTCTACATATGATCTCACAATTGCAGCAAAACCTCACTCCTTTTATATACTGCATTTCCCAAACTATACAAAGTACTCCAAGTGTGGTCTCACCAAAGTTGTTTATAAATGCAGCAAGACTAATTTACTCTAAGATTCAAATCCATTTATAGTGAAGGCTAATAGATTTCCTTTCTTAACTGCCTGCTGCACCTGCACGCGAACTGTACGACTTCATGTACAATGGCACCCATTGTACCTCTCAATACCAATGTTCCCCAGTCTGCCATTCTTCAAAAATATTCTGTTTTTCTACTTTTCCCACCAAGGCAGACATTTCTAAATTTACCACATTCTTACTCACTTTAGCTGTTTAAAGCTTTTTGCAGCCATGTTGCATTCTCTTCACAGCTTTCTTTCCCACGTAGCTTTGAATTGTCAAATGTCGATTTTTCTTTATTAATTTATAGGATGTGGGCATCACTGGCTAGGCCAACATTTATTGCCCACCTTTTTGTGCCTTGAGAAGCTGCTGTTTGAGCCACAGTAGTTCATGCGGTGTAGGTACAGGCTATGCTGTTAGGAAGTGAATTCCAGAATTTTGACCTAGCAATGGTGAAGGGACAGTAATATATTGCCAAGCCAGAATAGTGAATGACTTAAAGGAGAATTTTCAGGGGGTGGTGTTCTCGGGTATCTGCTGCCCTTGTGGGGCGACATGGTGACACAGTGATTAGCACTGCTGCCTCACAGCACCAGGGACCTGGGTTCGATTCCCAACTTGGGTCACTGTCAGCGTGGAGTTTGCACATGCTTCCCACGTTTGCGTGGGTTTCCTCCGGGTGCTCCAGTTACCTCCCACAATCCGAAAGGTGTGCTGGTTAAGTGAACTGACCATGCTAAATTCTCTCTCAGAGATAAACAGATGCCGGAGTATGACTACTAGGGATTTTCACAGTAACTTCATTGCAGTGTTAATATAAGCCTACTTGTGACATTAATAAATAAAAAATCTTTTTGATTTGATTTACTTTTGTCACGTATTACCATAAAGTGAAAAGTATTGTTTCTTGCGTGCTATACAGACAAAACATACTGTTTATAGAGAAGGAAACAAGAGACTGCAGAATGTAGTCGTACAGTCATAGCTAGGGTGTGGAGAAAGATCAGCTTAATGCAAGATGTCGCCCTTTCAAAAATCTGACAGCAGCAGGGAAGAAGTTGTTCTTGAGTCGTTTGGCATGTGACCTCAGACTTTTGTATCTTTTCCCCGATGGAAGATGATGGAAGAGAGAACGGTGTGCATAGGGTCCTTAATTATGCTGGCTGCTTTGTCAAGGCAACAAGAAGTGTAGACAGAGTCAATAGATGAGAGGCTGGTTTGGATGGATTGGGCTGCATTCACGACCTCTCTGTAGTTCCTTGCAGTCTTGGGCAGAGCAGGAGCCATACCAAGCTATGATACAACCAGAAAGAATGCTTTCTATGGTGCATCTGTAAAAGGTTGGTGAGAGTCGTAGCTGACATGCCAAATTTCCTTAGTCTTCTGAGAAAGTAGAGGCATTGATGGACTTTCTTAACTATTATATCGGCATGGGGGAATCAGGACAGGTTTTTGGTGATCTGGACACCTAAAAACGTGAAGCTCTCAACCCTTTCTACTTCGTCCCCGTTGATACAGACAGGGGCATGTTTTCCTTTATGCTTCCTGAAGCCGATGACAATCTTCTTTGTTTTGTTGACATTGAGGGAGAGATTGTTGTTGCTTCACCAGTTCACCAGATTCTCTCTCTCATTCCTGTACTTGGTCTCGTCATTGTTTGAGATCCGACCCACTACGGTGTTGTTGTCAGCAAACTTGAATATCAAATTGGAAGGGATTTGAAACACGTTGTTGCTCGTGGCATGCCCTCTTGTGCTCTTCATTGAACCCTGGTTAATCCCTGGCTTGGTGGCAATGGTAGAGTGGGGAATTGTGGAAGAATACAATTTTGCTACTGCTGATGTCCCATAATGCCTCATGGATGCCTAGTCTTGAATTGCTAGATCTGCAAAGAAACAGTACAGCACAGGAACAGGGCCTTTGGCCCACCAAGTTGCACCGATCACACTGCCTTACCTAGACCAACTGCCTGTATTGTTCTATAGCCCACCTGTCCATGGGCCCATCCACATAAGTCTTAAATGTTGCTTGCCTATTTGTCTCAACCACTTCACTTGGCAGTGGATTCCACCCTCTGTGTAAAACACTTTCCGCATACATCTCTACTGAACCTTTGCCCCCTTACCTTAAACTTGTGTCCCCTTGTGATTTTCATTTCTGCTCTGGAAAAAGCTTCCCACTTTCACCCTATCTATGCCCCTCATAATTTTATTAACTTCTAACAGGTCACCCCTTAGCCTCTGTCTTTCCAGGGAGAACAATCCCAGTTCATTCAATCTTGCTTCATAGCTAATACCTTCCATACCAGCCAACATCCTGGTAAACCTTTTCTGTACTCTCTGCAAAGTCTCCACGTCCTTCTGGTAGTGTGGTGACCAGGACTGGACACAGTATTCCAAAAGTGGTCAAATCAATGTTTTAAATAACTGACATAATTTGCCAACTTTTAAACTCAATGCCTCGGCCAATGAAGGCAAGTATGCCATATGCCTTTTCCACCAACTTTTCTATCTGTGTTGCCACTTTTCACGATCTGTGGACCTGTACTCCCAGATCTGTGTGTGTCTATGCTCCTGATGGTTCTGCCATTTATTTTATAGCTCCCACCTGAACTGGATACACCAAAATGCATCACCTCGCATTCGTCTAGATTAAATTCCATCTGCCATTTCTCCACCCAATTTTCCACCCTATCTATATATTGCTGTATTCTCTGACAATGTTCATCACTATCCATAATGCCAACAAACTTAGTGTTATCCGCAGACTTGCTAATCAGACCAATTACGTTTTCTTCCAAATCATTTATATACATTACGAACAACAGAGGTCTCAGTACTGATCCCTGTGGAACACCACTAGTCACAGGACTCCATTCAGAAAAACAACCTTCCACTGCTACCCTCTGTCTTCAAGGGCCAAGCCAGTTATGAATCCATTTAATTAGTTCATCCTTGATCCCGTGTGATTTAACCTTTTGTACCAACCTTGTCAAATGCTTTAGTAAAGTCCACGTAGACAACATCCACAGCCCTTCCCTCTTCAATCATTTTTGTGACTTTGTCAAAAAACTCAAATTAGAGAGACATGACTGCCCTCGTACAAAACCATGCTGTCTGTCACTAATAAGACCATCTATTTGAAGTCTGTCCCATTTAACACGGTGGTAGTGCCACGCAACACGATGGAGGGTATCCTCAATGTGTAGACAGGGCTTCTTCTCCACAAAGATTGTGCAAAAAAGTGTTACAGCAGCTATAACTGAGCTCCAAGTCATTAATAAACAAGAGATAAGTTTGAGTATCAGAGATAATGATGGGATAAATTCTAATAGCAGTTGTTACAACCGACATAGTTTCTATATATAAAAAATGTTACTTAGAAATTCTGCACGTTAAGTGAATCAAACCAAAAACGGTGGGAAAGTCAACAGTTGTGCTGTGTCTTAACACTTGGTGACATTTTTCTCATTTCCTCAGGATTGCACCTCCAAGTTAAAATATAAATACCTGAAAAATCTAGCAAAAGCACACAACTACTATCAGCACAACTGTCACCATTAATGCTAAAGATAGCACTGTTCTTAGCAGACTGTAGAAAAGGGAGCTCGATTTAAACAGTGCAATCATATTGATTGCAAATTATAAACTTGGGAGACCAGCAGACATTTTGAAGCTTTTCTGCAGCCACAAAGATAATTACTGTTTTTGGATCTGTGCCTTTAAACACATTTCAGAAGATGACAACAACACTACAGCAAGTTTGAGGTTCTGAAGTAAAAGAGCAAGACATAAAAGCCAGCTATCTCAATTTCACAGCAAACGACATGACAGTAAAAGCTTTACTGTTAAAGATGGTGCAATTTAATTGCTAAATTTAGAAAATTTAAACAACGTTTGAATGATATTCTACAAACACATGCTTAAAACACTGCGCGTTATTCGGCATTAAGAAATCTGAAATGAGACTCACCTCTGCCTGGAAACTCTTCAGTAATGGTGCCACTAGTTTCCTCAAGTCCTGCAGTCAAACAGGTGGAAGTGGGGAAGCAGAGTGGGAAGGATAAAAAAAAAGCTCATAAGCAAAAGGGTAATAAAATTTCCAATCTATCATATAATTTATCTTGTTTATCTTGTATGAGGCCATCATTTGCCAATTTATTAAACAATTTTCTGTATGAAATAATGATAGCTATGCAATATTATAGAGCATAAGTAAACTTCAGTTTCATGTCTCATAAACTTTCAATTAAAATTATGAAGTGAACTCTTCCGTTTACAGTCTGGGCTCACATCCGAAGATGTATATTTGCTCCAAGTACCAGAGGGTGCCTCATGTCATCTGCCAGCTTGAGTTGGTGCTTTTGAAAAGTGAGAAAATTTGGAAACACAAAAATCACTCTTTGGATTTAAAATGGAGGCTATCACAAAACATCATTTTAACATTGCAAATTCTTTTCTCTTTCATTCTGCATTTCCTTATTATGTTAGCAATGTCACACTTTGCAAATTTTCTACCGAACCCTCAAATAAATAGATGTAAATGTTTTTCTATAACTGGAAAGGTTTTTTTCTTCTACTCCAAGCAGGTGCCAGGTACTGTTCTGTCCCTGTATGTATGTACTACTAATAAAAACAGCTTTTCATCTGTTTTTGGAATTTACAGAATATACATTAATCAGCTGTGATTTTATTTTACGACTATTTCCCCAGAATAGTATGTAGAAGGTAAAATGTTCCTCGGGACACACATTATTAGACAACAGAAACTCTGGTTGCTGTTCTAAAAATGTTACTCAGTGTTTTCAGACTTCAATTTCTCTCATTTTTGTGTCAGTACACACTGCAAATTGCTTGCCAGAATGTCAGTTGAATGTCATTTCATTTCCAGTTATGAATCCAGTCACATTTTGCAAGGAGATTAGTTTACAAGTTATCAGGATAGGAGGTTAACTGTATGCGAACAACTCGCCATCCCTCAGGTCCAAGGTCAAACTTCTTCTATGAAGTCCAATGCTGGATCCACACTCTACCATAGGTGGAGCAGGCAGTGTTTGAGGAGGCGAATGCATGGGATGCTCAGATTTTGGTACACTTATTCTGCTGTTTGCATTTGGCATCCACTGTGGCCTACCGGAGACATTCAAAATAGTTGGCATATTTGTGGATGTTTTTGCTTCAATATGTGTGAGGTTGAGCAACAGATTCCCACATAATTTCAAATATGAAAGCAGATTGCTGAGGTTAGGCTGTTTCCCTTGGAGAAAAGAAGGCTGAGAGATGATTTTGTAAAGATGTTCAAAATCATGAGGGGCTCGGACACAGTAGATAGGGAGAAACCGTTTCATTCATAAAAGGACTGAGGACAAGAGACACATTCTCCCTGTGTCGGCATGGGTTTCCTCCAGGTACTCCAATTTCCTCCCACAGTCCAGAAATGCAGGTTAGGTGGATTGGCCCATGCTAAATTGCCTCACGGATGTGTAGTTAGGTGGATTGGCCATGGTAAATGCATACGGTTATAGGGATTTTGGGGGGGGTGCTTGGGTAAGGTGCTCGGGTAAGGTGCTCTTTTCAGAGAGTTGGCACAGACTGGATGGGCTGAATGGCCTCTTTCTGCATCGTAGGAATTACGGTAGGCACAGTGGCACAGGGACAACACAGGAAGACATGTTCAATTCCAGTTTGGTCACTGTCTGTGCAGAGTCTGGACATTCTCTCCATGTCTGCATGGGTTTCCTCTGAGTGCTCCTGTTTCCTTCCACAATCCTAAAGACATGGAAGACGTGAACAATTTGCCAGGTGTTAGCGATGGAAAGGTGGTAGGACTGGAGGGTCTCAATGACGTTATTGTTACTAGAGAGGCGGTGCTTGACAGACTGGAGGGACTGATTGTGGACAAGTCCCCAGGACCGGATGGAATGCATCCGAGGGTTCTGAAAGAAATGGCGGAGGTGACATTGGATGCCTTGGTGGTTATTTTCCAAGTGTCACTGGATTCCGGGAAGTGCCGGAAGATTGGAAAGCGGCTAATGTTACGCCGTTGTTTAAGAAGGGTGCCAGGCAAAAGGCAGGGAATTATAGGCCGGTTAGTTTAACGTCTGTTGTGGGTAAAATGTTAGCATCCGTCATCAAGGAGGAAATAGCAAGGCATCTTGAGGGGAATTGCTTGATAGAGC
The DNA here is from genome assembly GCF_965287045.1 of Carcharhinus amblyrhynchos. Classification (NCBI taxonomy): domain Eukaryota; kingdom Metazoa; phylum Chordata; class Chondrichthyes; order Carcharhiniformes; family Carcharhinidae; genus Carcharhinus; species Carcharhinus amblyrhynchos. Next base: position 46,137,814 of record NC_137346.1, read on the forward strand.
AGATGCAGCACGGTTTCGCTAAGGGGAAGTCGTGTCTGACAAATTTATTGGAGTTCTATGAGGATGTGTCTAGGGCGGTGGATAGAGGAGAGCCGGTGGATGTGGTCTTCCTTGATTGTCAGAAGGCGTTTGACAAGGTACCTCACAAGAGGTTATTGCAGAAGGTAAGGGGGCATGGAGTTGGGGGTAGGGTGTTAGCGTGGATGCAGGATTGGCTGTCAAATAGGAGGCAGAGAGTGGGGGTTAATGGGTGCTATTCGGATTGGCGGTTGGCGACTAGTGGAGTGCCCCAGGGGTCAGTGCTGGGGCCTCAGCTATTTACCATTTATACAGATGATCTGGAGGAGGGAACCGAGTGTATGGTATCGAAATTTGCTGATGACACCAAGATTGGTGGAACGGCAAATTGCACGGAGGGTGTGGAGAGTCTGCAGAAGGATCTAGATAGGCTGGGCGAATGGGCCAGGAAATGGCAAATGGAATTTAATGTTGGCAAGTGCGAGGTGGTCCACTTTGGTAGGAATAATGGTAGGAAGGACTATTACTTACGTGGCAAAAAACTGCAGCAGGCGCCGGTGCAGAGGGACCTCGGGGTCCTTGTGCATGAGTCGCAAAAACCCAGCCTGCAGGTGCAGCAGGTGGTCAGGAAGGCGAATGGGATGCTGGCCTTCATAGCGAGGGGGATTGAATATAAAAGTAGGGAGGTCTTGCTGCGGCTGTATAGGGCATTGGTGAGGCCGCAGCTGGAGTACTGTGTGCAGTTTTGGTCGCCGCACTTACGCAAGGATATTTTGGCCTTGGAGGGAGTGCAGAGGAGGTTTACTAGGCTGATACCGAAGTTGAGGGGATTGAGCCATGAGCAGAGGCTGAATAAACTAGGCTTGTACTCGTTAGAGTTTAGAAGAATGAGGGGAGATCTCATTGAGACATATAAGATGATGAATGGGATGGATAGGATAGAGGTGGAGAGACTCTTCCCGCTCAGAAAGGACAGTAGGACTAGGGGGCACAGCCTCAAGATAAAGGGGGGGCGGTTTAGAACGGAGTTGAGGAGGAACTTCTTCACTCAAAGGGTGGTGAATCTCTGGAATTCTCTGCCCGTTGAGGTGGTGGAGGCTGCCTCGCTAAATATTTTTAAGACGCGGGTTGATGGGTTTTTGATAAGCGAGAGGATGAAGGGTTAAGGGGAGAGGGTGGGAATGTGGAACTGAGCCACGACAGATCAGCCATGATCTTATTGAATAGCGGGGCAGGCTCGAAGGGCTAGATGGCCTACTCCTGCTCCTATTTCTTATGTTCTTATGCTGGTTAGGTGTACTGGTCACTGCTAAATTCTGAACAGGTGCCAGAGTGTGGCGACTAAGAAACTTTCACGGTAACTTCATTGCTGTGTTAATGTAAGCCTACTTATGACAGTAATAAATAAACTTTAAAATATGGTTCTATGGCACAGATTTAAAGTAAATAGCAAAAGAAGCAAAAGCAATAAGAAGAAAACATGTTTTCACACAGCGAGCGGTTACGGTCTGGAACACACTGCCCGAGAGTGTAATGGAGGCAGGTTAAATTGAGGCACTCACAAGGGAATTTTGAACATTGTTTGAAGAGGATAAACATGCAAGGTTATGTGGAGAAGGTGGGTGAATGATACTCAGTGGACTGCTCATTCAGAGGGCTGGTACAGGCACCACCAGTCAAATGGTGTAACAATGATCTGAAATTCAGTGCAATAGACAACTGGCATCAGAATGGTGCATGGGCCACTAGTTTCAGAAAATTTGTATCTTTAAATTGTCTTGCACAACATCAACTTCTTTTGAGAGCTGCTGAAATGCTTCTTTTGCAATTCAATGTTGGGAAAGGAATCCCATTATAAAATTTGAAGTTGATAGTAAAAACAAAACAACAGCTGAAGCAGGGAAACTAAATGTTGAATGGGAACTTTAATATTAGTTAAAAAAATGAAGAAGTAATAGTCTTGTCTCACTAAATGTTTACGAATGACTAACATGGTAAACAGGGAAGGGTCCACGGATGCTGTCTACATAACTCCGATATTGTTTCCCCACATCAGACAACAAACAAAAGTAAAAACAAAAACATATAGAATTTGAGGTAAACTTTTGGAATGAGGTATTCATTGGAATGTAGAAAACAGAATAAGATGACCAAGAAACCATTGATCATTCGAAGAACCCATCTGGTTCACTAAGATCCTTTTGGGAAGGAAATCAGCCATCCTTACCCGGTCTGGCCTACATATGACTCCAGGGTCACAGCAATATAGTTGACTCTCACCTGTCCTCAAGCAAATAGGGATGGGCAATAAACACTGGCCAGCCAGCCAGCAATGCCCATGTCCCATGAATCAATTTAAAAAAAAGCAAATCTATGAGGACCAGCAGAAAGTGGCAAACAACACTCAGCCACGACTGACAACTCCAAATGAAAGGAGGTCAGATGGCCATGTGGCCCATTGTTACTGCATTACCTCTTGAGCTATCCAATTTGTCTTCTCCTCCCCTGTTCTTTACCCACAGCCTTGTGGATTTTTCTTTTTATATCATGGGTCATGAGCAGAAAGAGGGAAAACACTTGTTTTAGTGGAAAAGAGTATTCATCATACCTCATCTAGATGATGAATGTCCAGTCCTAGACACGCTTCAGGAAGAATGCATTGTCCAATAAACAAACACAGTACTGATTGACCAGAATGATAGTGGGGTTTAAATTGAGGATAGCCACATAAATCTGATGTTATTCCCTTAAGTTCAGACAGTTGACAGGTGATTGAATCGGGGTGTTTAAAAGGATAAAAGAGATCGGTATACGCAGAACAACGATTTTCTTTAATCAGAGAATCCAGAACAAAAGTCATTGAGGTTTACAGCATGGAAACAGGCCCTTCAGTCCAACTTGTCCATGCCACCCATTTTTTTAAACCCATAAACTAATCCCAATTGCCCGCATTTGGCCCATATCCCTCTACACCCGTCTTATCCATGTAACTAAAGACAACATGGTACCCACCTCTGCTACTACCTCTGGCAGCTGCTCCAGACACTCACCACCCTCAGAGAAAAAACTGGCCCTCTTGGCCACTTCTGTATCTCTCCCATCTCATTTTAAACCTATGCCCTCTAGTTTTAGACTCCCCTACTTTTGGGAAAAGATATTGACTATCAAGCTGACCTGTGCCTCTCAGTATTTTCTAGACCTCTATAAGATCAGCCCTCAGCCTCCTATGCTCCAGAGAAAAAAGTCCCAGTCTATCCTTATAATCCAAAGCAAGTCCCGGTAGCATCCTAGTAAATCTTTTCTGCACTCTTTCAAGTTTAATAATATCCTTTTGATAACAGGGTGACCAGAACAACATACAGTATTCCAAGTGTGGCCTTACCAATGTCTTGCACAACTTCAACAAGATGTCCCAATTCCTGTATTCAATGTTCTGACAAATGAAACTAAGCACGCCAAATGCCTTCTTCACCACTCTGTTCACTCCTGACTCCACTTTCAAGGAGCTATAAACATGTACCCTTGGATCATAGAAACCCTACAATGCAGAAAGAGGCTATTCGGCCCTTGGAGTCTGCATCGACCACAATCCCACCCAGGCCCATCCCCATATCCCTACATATTTACCCACTAATCCATCTAAGCTACGCATCTCGGGATACTAAGGGGTAATTTAGCATGGCCAATCAACTTAACCTGCACATCAACTTAACCTGCACATCTTTGGATTGTGGAAGAAAAATGAAGCACTCGGAGGAAACCCACGCAGACACAGGGAGAATGCCTTTGTTCTACAGATCTCTTTGTTCTGTAACTCTCGCCAGTGCCCTACCATTAACTGAGTAAGTCCTGCCCTGGCACAATCTACCAAAAATGCATCACCTCTCATTTGTCTAAATTAAATTCCATGTGCTGTTCGTCAGCCCACTGGCCCAATTTATCAAGATCCCATTGGAATCTGAGATAACGTTCTTCACTGTCCACTATGCCACCAATCTTGGTGTCATCTGCAAATTTACTAACCATGCCCTCTATATTCTCATCCAAATCATTAATATAAATGACAAATAACAGTGGGCCCAGCACTGATCCCTGAGGCACACCGCTGGTCACAGGCCTCCAGTTTGAAAAGCAACTCTCCATTGTCAAGAAGCCAATTTTGTATCCATTTATATACCTCATCCTGGATCCTGTGAGATTTAACTTTATGCAACAATCTACCTTGTCAAAGGCCTTGCTAAAGTCCATGTAGACAACATCAACAGCACTGCCCTCATCTACCTTCTTGGTTATCCCTTCAAAAAACTCAATTAAATTTGTGAGACATGATTTTCCACTCACAAAGCCATGCTGACTGTCCCTAATCAGTCCTTGCATCTCTAAATGCCTGTAGATCCTGTCTCTCAAAATACCTTCCAACAATTTACCCACCAATGTGAGGCTCACTGGCCTGTAGTTCCCAGGCTTTTCCCTGCAGCCCTTTTTAAACAAAGGCACAATATTTGCCGCTCTCCAATCTTCAGGCACCTCACCTGTGACTGTCCATGATTCAAATATCTCGGCTAGGGGACCCGCAATTTCCTCCCCAGCCTCCCACAATGTCCTAAGGTTACACTTCATCAGGTCCTGGGGATTTAACTACCTTGATGCACTTTAAGACTTCCAGCACCTCCTTCTCTGTAATATGGATACTCACAAGACATCACTATTTATTTCCCCAAGTTCCCTAACATCCATGCTTTTCTCAACAGGAAATACTGACGAGAAATATTCATCAAGCTACGCAATCTTTAAATTAGATTTAATTTGAATAGCCAAGGCAGTGAAGCCAGGAAATATTTCTTCCACACAAAGGTTGGTGAAAATCTGATCTCTCTCCCAAAAGGCTGTATATGCCGCACGCACAGAATTGTTATAGCACAGGTGGCAACCATTCAGCTCTGGCGCTACAATTTACCCAGTGACACCCCAGCTCTCTTCCTATAGTCCTGCACATTCTTTCTTTTCAGGTAATAATCCAATTCCTTCTTGAATGTCTCAGTTGAGCTTGCCTCCACCACACCTGACCACTCACTGTGTGAAAGTTTTTCCTCATGTATCCATAGTTTCTTTTGCCAATTACTTTCAGTCAGTGCCTGGTTCTCCGTCCTTCTGCGAATGGGAATAGCTCTCCCCATCAACTCTGTCCAGACTCACCATGTTTTTGAACATTTCTATCTAACTCCGACACTCTCAAAACTAGACACAGATGACGCCAAACCATACTTTAGTACAAGTTTACACAGTTCAATCAAATTTTCAAGATGAAGACTGACAGATTTTAATTAGGCAAAGGTATCATAGGTGGTAAATTGACCATGATCTAACTGAATGGTGAAAGGGTTATGAATGACGCCCAGTCCATTATGCAAACCAGCTTCCCAACCATTGATCAGGTACACTTCCCACTGCCTCGGAAAAGCAGCCAGCATAATCAAAGGCCCTGGACATACTCCCTTCTACCTTCTCCCATCAGGAAAAAGATACAAAATTCTGAAATCATGTACCAACCAACTCACCAATATCCCTGTTGCTATCGGACTTTTGAACGGACCTACCATAACGATAGGAAGTGGGAATAGCTTGATCTTGGATTTGGACATAGCTCAGCACAACATTGAGGGCCGAAGGGCCAGTACTGTGCTGTATTGTTCTATGTTCTATATTAAGCTGATCTTTCTCTACACCCGAGCTATGTTTGTAATACTACTTTCTGCACCCTCTCCTTTCCTTCTCCCCTATGTCCTGTATGAATAGTATGCTTTGTCTGTATTGTGCATCAGAAACAACACATTACACTGTATCCTAATACACATGCCAATATTAAATCAAACAGGCTCAAGAAGCTGAATGCTATGTTTCTATGAAAATATTGCAATAATCTATTTTTAAGCATTCTTTCTATTTTCACAGACAATACAACACAGTATATCGATTGCCAATACAGCTGACAGCACCTAACATCAAGTCAGAGGATGAGACAAACAAATTAAGGTTTAGTGCTTCTTAATTTAAATGAAAAAATGTGACATGTGTATGTTACAGTGCACTGCTCGAGGAAGCAAACTATAATCTCTTAAATCAGTGCAGTTTCAACTTACTTGTGTGCGTGGCACAGCCTTTATGTTTCCAATATACTTCAATCACCCTGTCTATAATACATTCTGTCTCTGCAGCGTCTAAGGTTCACAGACTGACCTAGCTGTGTCTCTTATCTGATTGGCTCTGACCTACAAGGTGGCTTTCTCCCCTGTACACAGTCCAAAATATTGGGCAAATGTTTTACCAGTAATAACTACCCACTACATTTCCGATCGACTTTGCTGACAATATGTTCTTTTCATTATCCAGATGCACTATGGCTGGCTAGTATTCCTAGATTCAATATAGAGGAGATAATGAGATGCAGTGCAGTTGTTCCTTCTTTGGTGACATCATTAGCCCAGCTGTCACTTTCTATTTATGAAGTGGTCTGTCTCACACACACAATGACAGGCATCTTCTGGCATCTCACCCTTCTGCATTCCCACATTCCTTGTTATTCTGAACAGAATAATGAAAGACCAACACCTGGTGCCACTCTGGATTCATTCAGCCAGCTACTGTGGTACTGGCCTCAAACTGAACAACAAATGCAAGGAATCCAAACATACTGCTGTTCAGTACAAATTGTTGTTTATCATTTCACTCCAGAAACTCCATGGAATTGCAAAAACTGCATTTCAGTCGTGGAAAGTTAAAAATGATCCATTGCTAGCACTGAGCTCACTACAGAATCAATTCTGCACTATAAAATTGAGAATTGCAAGTGGTCAATACATTTTTACTTCAGAAAATTAAAACTAAATCAAGAAAGTGACCAAGTTTTTAAAAATTATTTAAACTTAAAAAAATACAAAAGGGTCACTTTGGCACTAAATCGTTTTCCAATTTCCCAGTATATGACAATAAATTCCGAAACTGCTTCGTAATATTTTCTTGTACCAGGTTTTGGTGCAAGTGTACACGTGAGTTTCATTTCAAAATTATGGCACAGTTTACCATCTCAATGAAAATTGAAACTTGCAGTGTGGTAAACAGGCATTACTCAGTGTGTACAGTTTGGGTGTGATACGACTTATTTCAAGATTGGCATTGAGCGAAAACAGTCAAACATCAAAAGGGACTATTCAAACCGTTCTTGCTCATTTAAACCATAAACATGCTCTCATGTAGTCAACACCATGCAATTAGTTTTCCAGTAAATTTTCTTACTGTGTTTAAGGCCAGAGGTAAGGTAAGGAACTGTAGGGTTCACGTGTAAAAAGAATCAAATAATCCCTAAATTCAATTTCTCATTTACAAGTACAAAGTTGTACGACCAGATGCACCTCAGTTTAGGTCTGTGACTAGTGGAATTTAGACAATAGGGGTGGCACGATATCAGTGGTTAGCACAGCTGTCTCACAGATCCAGGAACCGAGTTCGATTCCAGCCTTGGCACTGAGCGAAAACCTATGTGGAGTTTGCATGTTCTCTCTGTGTGAGTTCCCTCTGGATGCTCCGGTTTCCTCCCACACTCCAAAGACGTGCAGGTTAGATGGATTGGCCATGCTGAATTGTCCCTTAGTATGCAGTTTGGGGGATTAGCAGGGTAAATAATGGCTACAGGATCGGGCCTGGGTACAATGTAGACTTTGATGGATCGAAGGGCCTGCTTTTGCATTGTAGGGATTCTATGATTATAATTGCTATTATAATACAGCTATAGACAATGATACAAAATGTTTCCCTTTGAGAACACCAGCCAACAATTCGCTCCTCCAATCCCTTTAACATTTCTCTCATACAGCAAAAGTTAGTTTCAAAGTAAAATATTGCCATTTACTGACTTAGTGCTCAAATCTATTACTAACAAATAATGTTATCCTCATTGCCATTATTTCTGAGAAAGGAAACTTTTCTTAAAGATAAATATCATTAAAACATGTATACATCAGGACCAGATCAGTCACCATGCACAGCATCAACGAGGATCCCACATGATTTGGACGACATCAAAACTGGACAGCTCATTATTTCGTTCCCTAATCAGCTGCATGCTATTGAGGAAAATAAACTGGTCTACTGCTACCTTCCAAATGAAGGAAATAGCTGAACACAGGCAATTTACAGTCCTGCTGAAAAACAGCATATAAGTTGTTAATTTGGATGTGTTTGTAAAGATAAAAATTAACAAGAGTATGTAAATGAACACTAAGATAAAGTTTTTCCAGTCTCTTAACCAGAGGTTGATTTTGTTATTTTTCCACCATTTAGTCTCTCTCTAGCTTGTACTATCCTGTAAAGCAGGAATTCTCAACTGAAGGCTCTGAAGCCCTCTAGAAGTTTACCAGTTTTTAGGGGATCTGTAATGATCCAAAAATGTGTCAAGCGTGGGCCATGTGAAATTTGCCTAGATCTCCGTGTCTGATATGTTTCAAATCCATGCCTAAGCAATACAGCCTTGCAAAATGGCCAACTGCCAGTAATTGAACTTCGCCACTTGCTTCTAAAGTATGTCCTGTCATCCATCACTCCAGCCTTGACTTTTCTTTATTCATTTAAGGGATGTAGGTGTCACTGGCAAGGCCAACAATTATTGCCCATCCCTAACTGCCTTTGAGACAATGGTGAGCTGCTTTCTTGAACCACTGCAGTCCATGTGCTGTAGGTTTACCCACAGTGCTGATAGTGAGGGGATTCCAGGATTTTGACCCTAGTACTAATAACCCCTCAATTAAGTCTTAATCCAGTGCCTAGTGCCACCAGTTTCACATTTACTAAGGAAAAAAGTTTAAGTGTGCAATTATTTTTCATATGGTGTGTGCAGGGCACCTGTGTTAATTGCATCAACTGAGGTTAAGTGCACACAGGTAAAGGGCATTGATTGCTCAAGCAAATATAAAGAGACAATTATTGACAAAGGAATAGAGTGGAGTCAGGAGATACATGCCTGTAATGTTCAACTCTGTGAATAAATCTATTCCAAGTAAATAGTGAATCTGGTTTCTTCCTCCACCAACTGGCTAACGAAGTACAACAGTCTGTGAAACTTTTGTAACACAGAAGCAAAACAGTCAAGAACTGCTGTAAAGAATATCTAGAAATTTGTTCCTGCATCCATCAATAACGTCAGGTGAACAAGATCAGAAATAGATGCAAATCAACTTCATGAACAGCAGTTAACAGCAGGAGTGGCACAGTGGTTAGCACTACTGCCTCACAACACCAGGGAACCCAGATTCAATTCAGCCTCGGGTCACTGTCCGTGTGGAGTTTGCACATTATTCTTGTATCTGTGTGGGTTTCCTCCGGGTGCTCCAGTTTTCCTCCCACACTCCAAACATGAGAGAGTTAGGTTGATTGGCCACACTAAATTGCTCCTTACTGTTCCAAGATGTGTACATTTGGGGGATAAGCAGGGTAAATATATGGCATTCTGGGGACAGGGGCAGGGTGGGATTGTATTCAGTACAAATTTGATGGGCTGAATGGCCTCCTCCTGCACAGTCGGGATTTGTTGACTCAATATCACAAATTCAACATGTGCAAAAGCTGTGCAGTCTCAGCATATACAGTATACTTAAATTCCCAGAATCTGTACAATTGGAATATTTTTCTTTAGCCTCCAGCACTTCCTGATTTTTACATATCAATGTGCCAAAACAGACCATTCAGTATGTGTTAGTTCTACAGCTCATGAGCCTCCTCCCATCTTACTTCATAACACAATATTAACATACAATAATTATATTAAAGAACAAAGCCTTGCTGACGTAAAAGCAGGGATTTTTAAAATCCCATGAAGGGCAGTGAAATTTTTGTTTAATGGCCCATGAACTTGAGAGAGGGAGACAGAGACACAGTGTAAAGTGAGAGGAGATAGAGGGGCAAAGAGGAGAAAGAATGTGTACATTACATGTTGCTCCAGTTTACAAAACGTAATTGAAATGAAACAGATTGTTTTGATAACTAACTAATCAATTACAGTCGTGAGACAAATCTTGAATATTGATGGAACAGAGGAGGAGAGAAAGTATTATCATTTCTGTCATTCTAATTTGATTTTGGTTAAAGAAATTGGCACTTTTAAAGCCAGCAAAGTCTTTTTGGAGACCAGATAAGATTGGAAGACTGGAGCACAGGAGAGAAATAATGAAAGAATAGTGTGCAAGAGGAGCTTCTAGTGTCTCACCACCTGTAATAAAGGATGAGCTTGGCAGAGGGGTGAATAGAAGGTTGAGTAAGATGACTGACAGCAGATCTAAAGGGAGAGGAAGATGAGGAAGGTTGTTCAAGAGAGGTAAGAGGAGGAGGAAAGTGAATAGGTGGAGGGCAAGATAGGTGGAAAATTGAGCAGAGATTTTTTTTGCCAGCTGGCAAAATATAGAAATATCTCTTTATGAAGGAAGATTGGGCCTCTACCCATTGGAGTTTATAAAAATGACAGGTAACCCTATCAAAATATAAAAGATTTTGAAGAGACTTTATAGGCTGGATAACAGGAGGATGTTTCCACTTGTTGGGGACACAGTTTAAGAATAACAGATTTCCCTTTGAAGACAGATTTGGAGAAATTTTGTTCTTCTATATATGGAATTCTCTTCTCTCCAAGGAGCACTGAAGGTTGAATCACTGAATTTCTTCAAGGCAGAGTTAGACAAATTTTTGATAGCGGAGTGAAGGGTATGGACGGGAAAGTAGAGTTGAGGATATAGCCCGATTGGCTATGATCTTATTGAACACAGCAGCAGGCTCGAGGGGCCGAAGGACCTACTCCTGCTACGTTGTCACATCAACTGAAGAATTGTTATTTATCCACAATTCCTTCCAAATTCTTACAGCAACATCACTAAATATTTATAGACTGATCTTTTTATCAGGCTCAGAATGCAGAAGTTATATCAGAAAAATCTTCAACTACACAAATCACAAATTTTGTATTTAAGATACTTATTAGCTTTTAATTATATTGTAATCAAAATGTTAGTTTAATGTATTCATGATGTTTTATTTTACATGAAATTAGGAAGCCATTGTTCTGAAGCAGTTAAACCCACAAACTGCAGACACACTGTTAGAAGGAAGTGATTAGGTACTTAATAAAGTACAGCTGCTCAATGTTTCAAATAAAGGGTTTCTGTCAAGGAAATACCACACTTCCTTAAATACAAACCTTAAAATATTGGCAAGTCTCATTCAATTGTCAGGAACATGGCTCAAACCAGCATCAGATTTGCTTCTTAAATTTAAAACCCATTTAGTAATGTTGAGAGGTCTGTCTGACAGACATAAATAATTACAGCAATATATTCTTGTCATAATTCAGTTCATTCCTTACTGGAATTAATGTACAAAATACTGACAAATCAGTTATTTATTTAAATATATCTTTTAAAATACAAGTGCACTATTTTAACACAATTAAAATGAGTATGAGAGAAAATTAACAAGTACTGGTATGATGCATTTTACAGAAAGCAAAAACTGAGCTTAAACATGCCTACTGCTCTATCGCCCACCCACACTTTGGCAAATCAGATCACAAGGCTGTGCTCCTGCTCTCAGTTTACAAGCAAAAACTGAAGCAGGAGAATCCATCAAAAAAAGTCATGCAATGTTGTTCTGAGGAATCAGCTGATCTCCTACAGGCTGCTTGGAGTCAGTGGACTGGTCAGTATTTAAAAATTCTGTGACCAGCCTGAATGAGTACACCACTACAGTAACTGACTTCATTAGTAAGTGTGCAGAAGACTGTGTGCCAAAGAAGCAAATCCGGAAACCATGGATGAACAGGGATATCCACTGCTTGCTGAAGTCCAGGCGTTCAAGTGGGACGACACTGACCCATACAAGAAAGTCAGATACGATCTAAGGAGATCCATCAAAGATGCCAAAAGACAGTGCCAGACCAAGCTAGAGTCCCAGGCTAGCCACACCAACCCACATCAACTATGGCAAGGTCTGCAAAACGTAACAGGCTACAAGATAAAGGCATGTAAAATCTCTGGCTCCAATGCATCCCTCCCTGATGAGTTCAATGCATTTTATTTCCATTTGAGCAAGAGGTCAGCGAGAGCATGCCCTCCTCCCTGGGGTCACCATTGCAGATGTCAGAGCAGCTTTCTCAAAGGTCAACACATGGAAAGCGACTGGCCCAGTTGGAGTACACCTGACGAAGGGGCTAACCCCGAAAGCTTGCGAGTATATTATCAAATAAATAGGTTGGACTAAAACCTGGTGTTGTCAGACTTTTTACCCAGTTGGAGTACCCAGACAAGCACTCAGCTCATACGCAGATCAGCTAGTGGGAGTATTCATAAACATCTTCAACCTTTCCTTACAACAATCTGAGATCCCTATCTGCTTCACAAAGATGACCATCATCCCAATACCCAAGAAAAACCAAGCAGCGTGCCTTAATGACTATCGGTCAGAGGCTCTGACATGCATCGTTATGAAGTGCTTCGAAAGGCTAGTCATGGCACAAATCAATTCCAGCCTCCCGGACTACCTGGATTGCCGCAACAGTCCACAGCAGACGTCATCTCCCTGGCCCTGCACTCAACCCTGGAACACCTAGATAACAAGGACACCTATGTCAGACTCCTCTTTGAGTACAGCTCAGCCTTCAACAACATTATTCCCATGAAACTCATCTCCAAACTCCGTGGCCTGGGCCTTGGCGCTTTCCTGTGCAACTGGATCCTGAACTTCCTAACTCACAGACCACAATCAGCAAGGACAGGAAACAACACCTCCTCCATGATCATCCTCAACATCCTCTTGCACCCCACAAGACTGTGTTCTTAGCCAGCTACTACACTCTTTATACACCTATGACTGTGAGGCCAAATTCCCCTTCAATTTGATTTTCAAGTTTGCTGACAACACCACCATAGTAGGTCAGGTCTCAAACAGCGATGAGACAGTACATGGTTGAGACAGAGAATCTAGTGCACTGCTGCAACAACAATAATCTCTCCCTCAATATCAACAGAACGAAGCAGATTGTTATCAACTTCAGGAAGAGTAAAGGAGAACATGCCCGTCTACATCAATGTAGAAAGTAGAAAGGGTCGAGAGCTTCAAGTTTTTAGGTGTCCAGATCATCAACCACCTGTCTTGGTCCCCCCCCATGTTAACGCAATAGTTAAGAAAGCTCACCAATGCATTTACTTTCTCAGAAGACTAAGGAGATTTGGCATGTCAAATATGACTCTCATCAACTTTTACAGATGCATTCTTTCTGGTTTTATCACAGCTTGGTTTGGCTCCTGCTCTGCCCAAGGTTGCAAGGAACTAAAAACATAGAAACATAGAACATTACAGCACAGTACAGGCCCTTCAGCCCTCAATGTTGTGCTGAGCTGTGCCCAATCCCAAGTTCAAGGCATCCTCTCCCTATCATTCTGGAACGCTCCATGTGCCTATCCAATAACTGCTTGAAAATTCCTAAAGTGTCCGACTCCACTATCACAGCAGGCAGTGCATTCCACACCCCAACCACTCTCTGGGTGAAGAATCTACCTCGAACATCCCTCCTATATCTCCCACCATGAACCTTATAGTTATGCCCCCTAGTAACAGCTACATCCACCTGAGGAAGTAGTCTCTGTACACCCACTCTATCAATCCCTGTCATCATCTTATAAACCTCTATCAAGACGCCTTTCTACCTCCTCTGCCCTAAACAGAAAAGCCCTAGCTCCCTCAACCTTTCCTCATAAGACCTACCCTCCAAACCAGGCAGCATCCTGGTAAATCTCCTCTGCACTCTCTCCAATGCTTCCACATCCTTCTTATAATGAGGTGACCAGAACTGAACACAATATTCCAAATGTGGTCTCACCAACGTCCGGTATAGTTTCAGCATAACCCCGCGGGTCAAACCCAAACCCCCTGTTAATAAACACTAACACACTATAAGCCTTCTTCACAGCTCTATCCACTTGAGTGGCAACCTTCAGAGATCTGTGGATATGAACCCCAAGATCTCTCTGTTCGTCCACATTCCGTTGACCCTGTAATCTGCATTCAAGTTTGTCCTACCAAAATGAATCACCTCGCACTTATCAGGGTTAAACTCCATCTGCTTGAAACTCCATCTGCCAAAGGACAAAAGGTCGTGAGCCCAATCCATCACACAAACCAGCCTCCCATCCACTGACGCTGTCTATACTTCCTGCTGCCTCGGCAAAGCAGCCAACATAATGAAGGACCCCACGCAGCCCGGACATTCTCTCTTCCGTCGGCAAAAGATACAAAAGTCTGAGATCACATACCAACCAACTCAAAAACAGCTTCTTCCCTGCTCCTGTCAGACTGCACAGTCGCTGAGCAGAGACTGATAGCCAAGTTCTGCACACGAGGACAGCTTCAACCGGGATCTTGGGTTCATGTCACACTACTTGTAACCCATCATGATTTGCCTGGGCTTGCAAAATCTCACTAACTGTCCTGTCTGGAGACAATACACATCTCTTTAACCTGTGCTTAACGCTCTCTCCACTTACATGTCTGTACCCTTAAGACTTGATTACCTGTAAAGACGTGCATTCCAATCATTATTTTATATATTGAGTTTGTGTCTTTATATGTCCTGTTTGTGAATAAAACTCTCACTCACCTGATGAAGGGGCAGCGCTCTGAAAACAAGTGACTTTTGCTACCAAATAAACCTGTTGGACAACCTGGTGTTGTGAGAGTTCTTACGCTGTCAGACTTATGCAGAATGTATTAAGTTGATCTTTCTCTACACCCTAGCTATGACTGTAACACTACATTCTGCACTCTCTCCTTTCCTTCTCTATGAACAGTATGCTTTGTCTGTATAGCGCACAAGAAACAAGATTTTTTATCTGTATGTTAATATGTGACAACAAATCAAATCAAAGGATAAATCAAAGAGTTGTAATGATCTTTAAATCTAGGCCAGTAGCCAAAGAAGCTGGTTTCTGCTTTCTATATCAATAAACTTCAGCTCACAGACTGAGAAGCTAACGATCTGAGTTATGTAAAGATAAATCAATTAATATCAGAATAACTGACGTTGCAAACAATTCCAGTCCAAACATGAAAATGAGAAACAAATCGAATGAAAACAGTGCACCCATCCGTTTGACTGTGGGCGGTTTCCTAACTTATGACAAATGTCGTTGTGGTTTCTGGTAACAACAAGCTCTCTCGATTTTTGTTTACTGTATATCTGTTTTTCCTTTACAAAACTGAAAGTGCTGAGCTGGCAGCGCATCATCTAGGAGGATGGAAAATATGAGGAACAGGGTCCACACAGAAGTTGCTCATGAGTATAATATCTAAATGTAGATCAAATCTTGCTACATTTAATCCCAATTACAAAAGCCTGTTAATCCTACAGTGAATGCAATGATTCTTGTCGAACATTAAGCACACTTGATAGATAGCCAAGATGTAAACAATGTACTTGAGAAGATGGACAGTTTACATCTCCGCATTTACATTGAACTTTTACCATTAATCCCATTCATACCAAAAATCAAGACCTCAGACAAACAGCCTTGTTGCTGCCCTGGAAGATGCAATTTTTTCTGATGTTGTCAAAATATGAATTTTTTTTAGAATGGTGTAAGATTTCTCAGTTAGATGCTACAACTGCCAATTACTAAGCTATGTTTAAACCACACAAAGATGTATAGGTTTAGCATAAATAGGCAAAAAAAAATTTTCTCAAGTTTAATACACAAAATTACATTTTACTGGCCTCCAAAAAAGGTAAAAAACAAAATTAGCAGTAAATGGACTGAAACCTAAATAAAAAGTCAACACATTTCATAGAATCGCTACAATGTGGAAGGAGACCATTCGGCTTATAGAGCCTGCACTGATAACAATTCTACCCAGGACCTACCCCCACAATCCCACAAACTTACCCTGACACGAAAGAGTAATTTAGCATGGCCAATCAACCTAACTAACACATCTTTGGACTGTGGGATCTTTCTGCACTTCCACATCACTGCATCAGGGCATAATACGATATTAACCCCCTCTTCCATTAATCTGTCTCCAGGAACACCCTGTGCTTTAAATCTCAAATGCACTATGACAACATTCACTACCCAAGAACAATTTAACCAGGATACTTTGGCCCTGCATAATTCAAATGAACACAATGGAAGAAAGAGTTTTTTGATGTGTTTGGGGTCTTCCTTTTAAGAGCATGAAATAATTTGATCATAGCCAGTCTGAAGATCATGAAACCATACCTGAAGTATTTTTCAATACTTTCAAGGCATAATTTAGCTAAACAAACTGTAGGCTTTCTGGCTGCATCAGTCACCCTATATTTAGATTCTCAAATGTTCACTTCAGTTTAAGGGCTCTGATCAAATTGTTTTCTTTCTGACACCACATCGAAACTCACCAACATACTTCTGAGATTTCAAACTATCAAAAAATTCACCAAAACGTTCACTTTTTTGAGTCTTGATATGGCACGCACTTACAACTTACCCAAGTCAGGAAATTTAGTTGCAGATTGGCAAGGATCAGAGTCCTTCAAGAAACCACTTCTCGATTGCCAATTAACCTAAATTTTAGAATTGTACCTCTCCTGTTCCCTATTAAACCCTCTGCTCACAACCGATCTTGCAATTATCTCCCATACAGTCACTTCTGCAAACCTCTTCCCACCACCATAAGTAGTGTAAACTCAATTATTAATAGCTCATTGCTTTTGTTACACGTAGATATTTGCAACACAGTACGTGGTCATTCACCTTATGGTGCCTCAAAATGTGTGCTTGTAAACCATTTTCTGTCCAGATGGTTAAATTCTGCACAGAAACGAAAAGCAGTCAGCCAAAAATCAAAATTAGGAATATAATTGGCCCAGCTTGGGAAAAAAAAATCTAACTGCTCCAAAATCCTCAACTTGAAGATGGACTCACATTTGCTACACACTGATTACAGTAAACGAACTGCTGCATATAAAATGGTATGATGTGGAGTTGCCGGCGTTGGACTGGGGTAAACACAGTAAGAAGTCTTGCAACACCAGGTTAAAGTCCAACAGGTTTATTTGATAGTAAACACCACTAGCTTTCGGAGCGCTGCTCCTTCGTCAAGTGAGTGACCTGAAGAAGGAGCAGCGCTCTGAAAGCTAGTGGTGTTTACGACCAAATAATCCTGTTGGACTTTAACTTGAAGTGTGAGACTTCTTACTGTATGAAATGGCAGCCAGGCAAACATGTGTTTAGTGGTACGTGGGCAATGACAATTAAAAGTTCTGGAAAAACAATCCAAATGCAAACATTTTAAATGTGACAGAACCACGAATATTCAGCAGTGACAGCTGAAACTTCTAACAGTGCAATCGAAGAACTTTGGTTGACTGGCTTGATTACAGATTCACTGAATCATCTTGGGGCTTCACTTCATTAAATTGGCTGAAGAGTCTGTCAAAAATATTTGTTTCCTTCACTGTATAAAGTTAATCCAAAACTAGCCATTGAAGCATAATCACTCACTCTTTGGAAAAGATCAAAGAACAATGTATCCAATTTACAGTAAAAATCCTGTAACTCCATTAAAGTTCCTTTAGAAATTTTAGTTTGATTTGTTCAAATAAGATTAATTAGGCACCCATTTAGAGTTAGCTGGATACTCCTATAATGCTCACCAGCATTGCAACAACAGGGAAACTCTTAATGTCCAATACAAAAGGTTTCTGATTTATAAGACATTACAGGATCAAGAGAGTAGAACAGCTTTAATAACTAACTATGGTGAGGTCCTTCTGGAAGGTGCCAGAGGACCTGACACACTGCAATGAATTATTTGTGACAACTCCACTTTCATTGCTTGGACCTGCTGTTAAATTGTCTCATTAGATTTGTGGGTGGGAGACAAGGGAAAGGGACAAAACATGGATAAATTCAACATTCCGAAAATATATTCTGCCTTCATTTTTACAAGTAGAAGGAACAGTGTTGGGTATATAAATCCAATGTTTCATAAAAATTAAAGTGCATTGTGTATTATGTAGGAGGATAAATCCAACCATATGCTGCAAACTTGAAAGTAAATTGTGAAGAGAATTGTTCAGAACCAGTGGAATTTACAACACACAAGGAATTATTCAACCTGTTGAGCCTGTGCAAAACTAATCCAAAAATAATCTAAAGTAAGAGAATTTTATAAATCAGCTGGAGTATTGTACACAGTACTGTATACTTCAGGGAAGATACAAAAAGTCTTAGACAGGGAATGGAGGTTACCGAGAAATTACCAGGGCTGAGGAACTTGTGTTACTTTGGAGACAGTGGGGCGGAGGGGTTGGAAAAGGTAGGACCACTTTCTTGGATCAAAGAAGGTTAGGGAGGTGAGCTAATAGATGTTTTCAAGATAGAATAGACACAGATTAAACCATTTCTTTTGACAGGTGGATCAATGGCCAGCAATCATACATGTAAAAATCACTGGCAGAAGATGATGTAGAGATAAGGGGAATTTTTTTTCCTGAGTGTGATGAAATGCCGTTCCTAAAGGGATGGAGGGCATTGGTATAATTTTAGAAGGGAGTTAGACATTAATTCTGGATAAGAAACTTAAAGGGTTACAGACAAAATAAAGCACTGTGCGACAAAGGAGGGCTGACTTCCCAAAGTGTCAGCATATGAATTACAAGTCAATGGCTTCCTTCTGCACTATAATTCTATGGTGACCCTGTCCTCTGCCCACTACCTTGTGTCGTTAAATATTGATCGACTCTTCCCTTAAAATATGCAAAGGTTTCCACTTCAACTACTCCCTGTTTTAAAGTATCACATTTTGCAACAAGTTCACATCTAACATGTTCTCCTAAAGCCTCCCCTCGCTAGGAGAGACTTTTTGTTAATGTTCCCTCACCACTAAATCACCTGCCAGAGGTGCCTGTTATAACAGAACATAGAACAATACAGGCCCTTTGGCCCTCAATGTTGTGCTGAGCTATGTCCAATCCCAAGATCAAGCGATTCCACTCCCTATCATTCTGGAATGCTCCACATGCCTATCCAATAACCGCTTGAAGTTCCTGAAGTGTCCAACTCCACTATCACAGCAGGCACTGCATTCCACACTGCAACCACTCTCTGGGTGAAAAATCTACCTCGGATATCCCTCCTACATCTCCCACCACGAACCTTATAGTTATACCCCCTAGTAACAGCTACATCCACCCGAGGAAACAGTCTCTGCACGTCCACTCTATCAATCCCTCTCATCATATAAACCTCTATTAAGTCACCTCTCATCCTCCTCCGCTCCAAAGAGAAAAGCCCCAGCTCCCTCAACCTTTCCTCATAAGACCTGCCCTCCAAACCAGGCAGCATCCTGGTAAATCTCCTCTGCACTCTCTCCAATGCTTCCACAATCCTTCTTATAACTGAACACAAAATTCCAAATGTGGTCTCCCCGACGTCTGGTATTGTTGCAGCATAACCCCATGGGGTTATGTTTCTCAACTGTTTCTCATTCAGTTTGAGGAACAATTGTAGAATATAAATTTCTTGCTCAACCATACGAATCTGCTATGTCCCAGGTATGTTTTTAGATTCCTCCCGTTGCCTAGTGGGATAGGTCACTAAACTGGTAAACCATGCACCTAGAGTGATGCTCTGGGGTTCCAGGTTCAAATCTCACCTCAGTAGATGATTACATTTGAATTCTGAAATAAACTTCTCTTGCCAGTGGCTGGTTAGCTCAGGTAGCTTGCGTGTAGTGCTAATAACGCCAAGGTTTGATGGCAATACTGGCCAAATGTAATTGCTCCAGTGAAAGGCAACACAAAAACTCACGTCTTTTCTCACAACTAGTTCCCATTGCAGGGTTCATCCTTTTGAATGCACACACTGTGCCCTCTATAGCTTTAATATCCTTTCTATAATTGGACATTTAAAACTGCACATTGCACATAAAATGCTGGTTGAACCTTATACAAATGTTTTACTTTTCATTAAATGAGAAACTTAGTAGCTTTGTGTATATACTTTGAACTTTTAGAAAATTTGAAGCGCTAGGTCTCACTGAGCAGCAGGTCTTTCAGCATCTTTCCATTCATAGTACACATTCCTTGTTTTCTTTTTAAAAATGGGTCACCTCACACTTCTCCATATGACATTTTGTCTGCCTGCCACGAACATTCCACTAACTGATGCCACCCTCAAAATTTGTACATTTGCCTGTTTGCCAAATCCTCTGTATTTTCTGAAAATCTGACTCACCATGTCCAAGTATAACTTTTCTACACAGCATACTGACAACAAAAGTGAATCTGGCACTAATCCATGAAATATGACAACTCCAACTCTTCAACCAGAGAAAGATCCATTTTATAACTCATGGGTTTCCTAACTTTCTATTAATGACAAGTTCTGCTTAAGGCCAGATATACAAAATCCGACAAAGCTTCTCCATGTTTTGTCTTTTTTTTGACTACAAAGGAGCTTTAAACCAGAATGATTCTATCATGAACTATAATGGAACTGATGATGGTGGAAGTAGTACAATGTGAATTAGCTTTGTATAGGTTTAACTGTTGCTGAGCAAGAGACTCCTGAATGACTTGCATTAGAACATAAGAAATAGGAGCAGGAGTAGGCCATCTAGCCCTTCGAGCCTGCCCCACCATTCAATAAGATCATGGCTGATCTGTCGTGGCTCAGTTCCACATTCCCACCCTCTCCCCATAACCCTTAATCCCCTCGCTTATCAAAAACCCATCAACCCGCGTCTTAAAAATATTTAGCGAGGTAGCCTCCACCACTTCACTTCAATTCCAGAGATTCACCACCCTTTGAGTGAAGAAGTTCCTCCTCAACTCTGTTCTAAACCGCCCCCCCTTTATCTTGAGGCTGTGCCCCCTAGTCCTACTGTCCTTTCTGAGCGGGAAGAGTCTCTCCACCTCTATCCTATCCATCCCATTCATCATCTTATACGTCTCAATGAGATCTCCCCTCATTCTTCTAAACTCTAACGAGTACAAGCCTAGTTTATTCAGCCTCTCCTCATAGCTCAACCCCCTCAACTCCGGTATCAGCCTAGTAAACCTCCTCTGCACTCCCTCCAAGGCCAAAATATCCTTGCGTAAGTACAGTGACCAAAACTGCACACAGTACTCCAGCTGCGGCCTCACCAATGCCCTATACAGCCGCAGCAAGACCTCCCTACTTTTATATTCTATCCCCCTCGCTATGAAGGCCAGCATCCCATTCGCCTTCCTGACCACCTGCTGCACCTGCAGGCTGGGTTTTTGCAACTCATGCACAAGGACCCCGAGGTCCCTCTGCACTGTCGCCTGCTGCAGTTTGTCGCCACATAAGTAATAGTCCTTCCTACCATTATTCCTACCAAAGTGGACTACCTCGCACTTGCCAACATTAAATTCCATTTGCCAGTTCCTGGCCCATTCGCCCAGCCTATCTAGATCCTTCTGCAGACTCTCCACACCCTCCGCACAATTTGCCGTTCCACCAATCTTGGTGTCATCAGCAAATTTCGACACCATACACTCGGTTCCCTCCTCCAGATCATCTACATAAATGGTAAACAGCTGAGGCCCCAGCACCGACCCCTGGGGCACTCCATTAGTCACACAGAAAAACTACAGCACAAACAGGCCCTTCAGCCCACAAGTTGCACTGATCATATCCCTACCTACTAGGCTTACCTATAACCCTCAATCCTATTAAATCCCATGCACTCATCCAGAAGTCTCTTAAAAGACCCTATCGAATTTGCCTCCACCACCACCAACTGCAGCCGATTCCACTCACCCACCACCCTCTGACTGAAAAACTTACCCGATATCTCCTCTGTACCTACTCCGCAGCAACTTAAACCTGTGTCCTCGCGTAGTGAACATCTCAGCCCTGGGAAAAAGCCTCTGAGAATCCGCTCAATCAATACCTTATACACCTCTATCAGGTCGCCTCTCATCCTTCGTCTCTCCAAGGAGAAAAGACCGAGTTTCCTCAACCTATCCTTATAAGTCATGCCACCCAATCCAGGCAACATCCTTGTAAATCTCTTCTGCACCCTTTCAATAGCTTCCACATCCCTCCTGTGATGAGGTGACCAGAACTGAGCACAGTACTCCAAGTGGGTTCTGACCTGGGTCTTATAAAGCAGCAGCATTATATCCCAACTCCTAAACTCAATCCCTTGACTGATGAAGGCCAGTACACCATACGCCTTCTTAACCACATCCTCTACCTGCGAGGCCGATTTAAGAGGCCTATGGACCCGGACCCCAAGATCCTTCTGATCCTCTACACTTCTAAGATATTATACTCCTTCATCCCATTTGACCTGCCAAAATGGACCACTACATATTTATCCGCGTTGAAGTCCATCTGCCACTTCTCCACCCAGTCTTGTATCCTATCTACGTTACGCTGCAACTTCTGAAATCCCTCCAAACTATCCACAACACCACCAACCTTTTGTCGTCAGCAAACTTACCAACCCATCCCTCCACTTCCTCATACAGGTCATTTATAAAAATCACAAACAGCAAGGGTCCCAGAATAGATCCCTGGGGCACTCCACTGGTGACCGACCTCCATGCAGAAAAATACCCATCTACAACCACTCTGTCTTCTGCGGGCAAGCCAGTTCTGAATCCACAAGGCAACAGCCCTTTGGATCCCATGCCCTCTCACTTTCTCAAGAAGTCTTGCATGGGGGACCTTATCGAATGCCTTGCTGAAGTCCATATAAACCACATCTACCGCTCTTCCTTCACTAATGAGTTTAGTCACAATTTACTTCACAATTTACAAATTACTTAATCCCAAAATAAGAAATTTATCTGAACTTCAACTTACCCAGAAAGATATTCATCCAAGCAAGCTAAGCACAGCATCCCTTTGCACATCTGGGAAGAACATAGCAGGTAAAATGGGTGAATTTTAACTTTTTGACCCACTAGTGGGTGCTCAGTAATCTCCGCTGGCATCTCCACATCATGCTCAGTAAGGCACAGGAAACACAGAAATTTAGGATTTCACCATGTGAAATGCTGTTTTAAATGCTGTGGCATGTTACACCCTGAACAGTTTCCCTACCTGGCAGTCAGCTTCATTGATAGATGGGGAATAATTGAGCGCAGAGTCGCTGAGCAGAAACTGATATCCAAGTTCGGCACACAAGGACAGCCTCGACCGGGATCTTGGGTTCACGTCAGACTATTTGTAACATCCATGACTTGCCTGGGCTTGCAAAATCTCACTTACTGTCCGTTCGGAGACAATACATATCTCTTTAATCTATGCTTAATGCTATCTCCAATCACATTGTCTGCACTTTTAAGACTTGATTAGCTGTAAAAACTCACATTCTACTCAATGTTCTGTAAACTGACTGTGTGTCTTTACATCCCGTTTGTGATCAGAACTTTCCACTCACCTGACGAATGGTCAGAGGCCTGAAAGCTAGTGGCTTTTGCTACCAAATAAACCTGTTGAACTTTAACCTGGTGTTATGAGACTTCGTACTGAGTTCCATTTGCCACTTTTCTGTCCACCACTGATATCTTCCTGCAGTCTACAGTAATCCTCCTTGTTATCAACCATGTTCTTCTTTCCATGTTTAGATAAAGGCTGTAATGAGATCAGGAGCAAAGTAGCCTTGACGAAACACAAACTGACCATCTGTGAGCAGGTTATTGCTGAGCAAGTGCCACTTCACAGCAATGTTGATGAGCCCTTCCATTACTTTGCTGATGATTGTGAGGTGACTGATGGGGCAGTAAGTGGTCAAGTCAACTTTGTCCTGCTTCTTGCGGACTGGACATATCCGTGCAACTCTGCACATTGTCAGGTAATTACCAGTATTGTAGATGTACTCAAACATCTTGACTAGGGGTACGGCAAGTGGTGGAAACGTGCCTTAAATACTATTGCTGGAACGTGATCATCTTTATGATATCCAGTGTCTTCAGCCATTTGTTTTGATAAAACGTGGGAAAAAGAGTTGGCTGCAGACTGGCATCTGTGATGGCAGGAGAAGGACAAGGTGGGTTATCTTTTCAAAACTTCTGGCTGAAGATAATTGCAAATGCTTCTGCCTTATCTTTTTCACTGACGTGCTCAGCTCCCCCATTCTTAGGAATGGAGATATTTGTGAACCCTCCTCATCCAGTTAGATGTTTATTTGTTCATCACCATTCACAACTGGATGTGGCAAGATTGCAGAGCTTAGATCTGATCTATTAAGCTGTGGGATCACTTTGTTTATCGCATGTTTCTTACGCTGTTGGGAAAACAAGTAGTCCCTCCTGTCTTGTAGCTTCACCAGGTTGACACCTGATTTTTAGGTATGCCTAATGATGTTCCTGACATGTCCTCTTGCACTTGTCATTACACCAAGGCTGATCCCCCAGCTTGATGTTAATGCTAGAGTGGGCATGCGCCAAGTCATGAGATTTTGATAGTGGCTGAATTAAATTCTGCTGTTTCTGATGTCATGGATGTGCAATTTTGAGTTGCTAGGTCTGTTCAAAATTGATCCCATCTCCCAAGATGGTACGGCCAGGAGGAAGAAAATCTCAACGTGAAAACGGGACTCTCCCCAAAAAGACAGAAGTGGTCACTCCCAGCAATAAAGATGCATCTGCATACTCAGATTGGTAGTGGTTTTTCCCTCGTTGCCACAGACTCAGTTTACACGCTTTAGGACTCAGCTAGCATGGTCTGTAGTTATGCTATCAAGATATATTCAGCGTTGAATATTGAAGTTCCTCAACCAAAGTACATTCAGTCAACCTCAGTGCTTCTTCCAAATTATGTTCAACATGGAGTACTGATTCATTAACTGAGGGAATGGGGAGGGACAGTGTGTGGCAGCTAGTGGTAATCAGCAGGAGGTTTCTTTGTCCATGTGATGTGGTATCTGGCCCTAAAAGGTATGATTCCATGAGTATGACTATATCAGGCTCTTGCATGATGAGTCTGTGGACAACTCTGCCAATTTTGGCACAAGCTCCAAATGTTAGCGAGGAGGATCGGCAGGGCCGGACGTGCTGTTGTAATTTCCAGTGCCGAAGTCAATGATGGGTGGTTCTACTGGTTATTTTCCTTTTAGACTTCATAGTGGGTTGATATAACTAAATGGCTAAAAGAGTACACCACACTGCAATGGGTGTAACTAGACCAGGTAGGGATGGCAGATTTCCTTCCCTGAAGGACATCAATGAACTGAATGGGTCCTTACTAGAATCTGCAGTGTTTTCATGGTCACTATTATGGAGACCAGCAGATTTATAAATTGAATTTAAATTCTACCAGCGTTGTGGGATTTGAACCCGTGTCCCTGCAGCATCAGCCTGGATCTTTGGATTACCAATCCAATGTCATTACAACTTCGCCACTGACTCTCCACAATTATCACAATGTCCCAAGTTTTATTGTGTTACACATTATTACTAGCACTGCAGGCCGGGTAAACATTATATACTGCTAGCCAGGTGATATTAAATTGACCCATTATATAAATCATTATTCTTTTTTATAAAGGAGAGGGGAAAGTGGAGAATTGATTGTGCCAGCTCACTAACATACATCCTGTCACAACCAGCTCTGAATGGATACAAGGTCATCCACTGCAGGCTTCTCAGATAAACAGTGCAGCCTGCTGCAAAGTAACTTTAAGGAGGAGTCGCTGTATTAAAATGTTACATAATATGATCATTCAGGAGTTTGCACATTCTCCTCGTTGCCTGCATGGGTTTCTTCCGGATGTTCTGGTTTCCTCCCACAATCCAAAGATGTGCAGGTTAGGTTGATTGGCTAAAATTGCCCCTTAGTGTTCTGAGATGCGTAGGGATTAGCAGGTAAATATGTAGGGATTTGGGGGCAGGGCCTAGATGAGACTGCGGTCGGTGCAGATTCGATGAGCCAAATGGCCTCTTTCTACAGTGTATGGTTTCCATGATTTATATAATCTCTTTCATCCATTCCGGTCAGTTTGCTTAAATAGTGACTGATGATGACATAACCAGGCGACAGGCCTGAATTAGTCAGTGCGTTTGACAGTGCAAAGGAGCTGAATTTTCACAGCAGTGATTCAACACGTTGATTCAACTCCAGTGCACTCAGACTGAGTAACTCCTGCAGGCTTCTCCCCAGTGATGTCAGCAGCAATCATCATTTTTTTAAACCCATGTTTAAAATTGACAGATGAAGGAAACAAAATAATCAAATTATGTACCTTTAAATACAATTTATTCAAAAGTCAACCATTCGCAAAATACTTCCCTAACTGTAGATTTAATTAACTGATTAACGACTGCCCTTTGTACAAAGACACGTTGGGTGAGAAAAAGGGGGCTTGATTAAACCTCAAATTAGCAGTTATACTACTAGGTGAGAACATACAATGCAAGCTCTTAACACACAAGTTCCCAATCTTGGGAGATATTAATCGGAGGTGACATATTTAATGAGCAACTGTTGCATTTTGGCAGAAGGAACAGGGAGATGCAGTTGAGACATGCCATGGAGTGCAAATGCACTGATCTTTGAAGGTGGCAGATCATCTCAAGAGAATGATTCGCAAAGCATATGGGATCTTGAGCTTCACAAAACCATTGTGTATAAAAGCAGGCAAGTTATAAAGTCTTTATAAAGATCTGGTTAGGCCTCAACTGGTGTGTTGCGTCCAGTTCTCGTCACTACACTGGAGAGCGCGCAGACAAAATTTTACCAGAATGATTCCAGACATGGGAGATTCGAGTTTGTGAAGGCTCAGGTAATAGGAGCTGGGGTTGTTCTCCTTGGAGCAAAGGAGGTTTTGCGGGAAGGTTTCATAGAGGTGTGCATGATGATAACAGGTTGGATAAAGGACAAGGAAAGTCTGTTCCCATTACTGTACAAGAACTATAGGACACAGATTTAGGGTTTTGGAAGAAATAAAAAATGGGGAGATGGGGAGGTTTATGAGGAAGGACTTTTATTTTAATGAAGTGAATAGAAATACCCTGGAACACACTGCCCACGAGGATGATGGAGGTTGAGATGATCAATGATTTCAAAGGGAAATTGGATGACCACTTGAAAGAAATAAACCTGCAGGGATGAAACAGGGGAATGGGATTAATTGGACTGGTCCATAGAGAGCATGGACTCAAAGGGCTGAATGGTCTTCTTCCGTGCCATAAATAACTCTATTCCTCTATCTTCTTTCTGTGGGATAGTGGAGACTGAATTTGCTAAGCTCCGTGGGACTTACCTACTCACCTTTTTGGTCAGTATACTATGAATGATAGATGATACAATTCATTGTTTCAAGGCATGTCAGAGCTCACCATCGTGAGTGAATATGAGCTGTAGGCTGTTTAAATTTTGTTCTTGGAATGTGTATGATGCAATTATTGTTCATCCCTACTTAATCTGAAAAGGCAGTGGAAACCTTGAACAGTTGCAGGTCTCGAGATGATTGTGTTCTTACAATGATGTTGAAGAGGGAATGGTAAGATATTGATAGAGTGACGGCAGAAGGGCATCAGTATATGTCTGAATTGGAACAATGCACAGTTGGAATGGAGCTTGATGGCAATGGTGTTATCTTGATATTGTAATTATATAGCATTGTCATAATAATAAAGCAGTCTAAGGTACTTCAGAAGAGCAGTATTAAACAAAATTTGATACCAAGCCACATACAGAAGCATCAGGGCAGCTTTTAAGGAGCATCATAATGCAGAATAACGAGAAAGAGATGGAGGTGGCAGGAGGGAATTCCAGAATGCTCAAGAGGCTGGGGGTGGGTGGGATAGTGAGCAGAAAGGTGATTGAGTCTTGGAATGAGCTAGAAAATTGGATGGCATCAAGATCCCACAATGTAAAATGTTGAGGTCATTAACAAAAGCAGAGGAGCACTTCATCCTGGATACCTCACCAACTGCTTGTTGTTCCTTCACTGGCACCTCCATTGACAAGAACACCATGAAATGTAGCATTGGCTCAATCAAAGACTGCAAGCAAACCATCAGTGATTATATTCAAAATTTAACACAACGAGAGATCCGAATGTCAGAATCTCTCAAGATGTGGAGATGTCAGCGTTGGACTGGGGTAAACACAGTAAGATGTCTCACAACACCAGGTTAAAGTCCAACAGGTTTATTTGGTAGCAAATAAACTTTCAGGTGAGTGGAAGATCTGTTCACAAACAGGGCATATAAAGACACACGCTTAATATTTACAGAATGATTAGAATCTGAGTCTTTACAGCTAAGCAAGTCCTAAAGGTACAGACAATGTGAGTGGAGAGAATGTTAAACACAGGTTAAACAGATGTGTATTGTTTCCAGACAGGACAGTTAGTGAGATTTTGCAAGAACAGGCAAGTTGTGGGGGTTACAGATAGTGTGACATGAACCCAAGGTCCTGGTTGAGCTGTCCCCATGTACGCGGAACTTGGCTATCAGTCTCTGCTCAGCAACTCTGCATTGTCATGTGTCGTGAAGGCCGCCTTGGAGAACGCTTACCCGAAGGTCAGAGGCCGAATGCCCATAACCGCTGAAGTGTTCGCCAACAGGAAGAGAACAATCTTGCCTGGTGATTGTCAAGCGGTGTTCACTCATCCATTGTCGTAGCATCTGCATGGTCTCCCCAACGTACCATGCTTCGGGACATCCTTTTCTGCAACGTATCAGGTAGGCAACATTGGCCGAATTGCAAGAGTATATACTGTGTACCTGGTGGATGGTGTTCTCACCTGAGATGATGGCATCCGTGTCGATGATCCGGCATGTCTTGCGGAGGTTGCTGTGGCAGGGTTGTGGGGTGTCGTGGTCACTGTTCTCCTGAAGGCTGGGTAATTTGCTGCAGACAATGGTCTGTTTGAGGTTGTGCAGTTGTTTGAAGGCAAGAAGTGTGGGTGTAGGGGTGGCCTTGGCGAGACATTCATCTTCATCAATGACAGGTTGAAGGCTCTGGAGGAAATGTCGTAGCTTCTCCACTCCAGGGAAGTACTGGATGACGCAGGGTACTCTGTCCACCATGTCCCGTGTTTGTCTTCTGGGGAGGTTGGTGCAATGAGGTCAGTCTTCAGGAGAACAGTGACCACGACACCACACAACCATGCCACAGCAGCCTCTGCGAGACATGCCGGAGCATCGACACGGATGCCATCATCTCACATGAGAATAACATCCACCAGGTACACGGTACACACTCTTGCAACTCAGCCAACATTATCTACCTGATACGCTGCAGATAAGTTGTCCCGAGGCATGGTACATTGGGGAGACTACGCAGACCATGCTATGACAATGGATGACCGAGCACCGCTCGACAATCACCAGGCAAGGCTGTTCTCTTCCTGTTGGGGAATACTTCAGCGATCACGGGCATTCGGCTTCATGACACACAACAACGCAGAGTCGTTGAGCAGAGAGTGATAGCCAAGTTCTGCACACACGAGGATAGCCTCAATCGGGGTCTGGGTTCATGTCACACTATCTGTGACCCCCATGACTTGCCTGGACTTGCAAAATCTCACTCATTGTCCTGTCTGGAGACAATACACATCTCTTTAACTTGTGCTTAATGCTCTCTCCACTCACATTGTCTGTACCTTTAAGATTTGATTAGCTGGAAAGGTTCACATTCCAATCATTATTTTATAAATTGAGCGTGTGTCTTTATATGCTCTGTTTGTGAACAGATCTCCCACTCACCTGAAGAAGGAGCAGCGCTCCGAAAGCTAGTGGCATTTGCTACCAAATAAACCTGTGGGACTTTAACCTGGTGTTGTGAGACTTCTTTTAGAGTCTCTCAATACAGAAGATGCCTTCGGCCCATCGAGTCTGCACCGATGCCTGAAGAACACCTGACCTACCTACCTAATTCCATTTACCAGAACTTGGTCCATAGCCTTGAATGTTATGATGTGCCAAAGGTACATTCAGGTACATTTTATGGATGAGAGGCAACCCACCTCCACCATCCTCCTAGGCAGCACATTCCAGACCATCTGGGTTGTATAGGCAAATGCAATGCTTCAACAGGTCTCACATTAAAATATGTGCAAAAAAGAAAATCATACATACTTTCACTAAACTCAAAAGGCTAATGGAAAGCTGGTCTTTATACTTAGAGAACTGGAGTATTAGTATGCAGAAGTTAAGCTGCAGCTATTCAAAATCCTGGTTAGACCCCAACTGGGAGCACTGCGAGCAGGCCTGGACACCACACCCGAGGAAGGATATACTGGTGTTGGAGGGAGTCCAGCGTTTGTTGAAGGAAAGTGTTAAATTAAAAGCGGATGCATTTAGAGTAGCTAAGAGTAGTGAGCGAGAAGAGGATTGGGAGAGGTTTAAATGTCAACAAAGATTGACAAAGAAGTTGATAAAGAAGGGTAGGAGAAACTATGAAGCTGGGCTAGCGCTTAATATAAAAAAGGATAGCAAGAGTTTTTATAAATAAATAAATAAAAAGGAAGAGGCTGGCGAGGGTGAACGTTGGCCCCTTAGAGGATGAGAAGGGGGACTTAGTGGTAGGGGATGGGGATATGGCTGAGGTCCTGAATAACTTTTTTGTTTCTGTCTTCACGGAGGAGGACGTGAACAATTTGCCGGGTGTTAGAGGTGGAAAGGTGGTAGGACTGGAGGGTCTTAATGACATTACTGTTACTAGAGAGGGGGTGCTCGACAGACTGGAGGGGCTGATTGTGGACAAGTCGCCAGGACCGGATGGAATGCATCCGAGGGTTCTGAAAGAAATGACGGAGGTGATAGTGGATGCCTTGGTGGTTATTTTCCAGACATCGCTGGATTCCGGGGAAGTGCCGGAAGATTGGAAAGCGGCTAATGTTACGCCGTTGTTTAAGAAGGGTGCCAGGCAAAAGGCAGGGAATTATAGGCCGGTTAGTTTAACGTCTGTTGTAGGTAAAATGTTAGAATCCGTCATCAAGGAGGAAATAGCGAGGCATCTTGACAGGAATTGCTTGATAGAGCAGATGCAGCACGGTTTCGTTAAAGGGAAGTCGTGTCTGACAAATTTACTGGAGTTCTATGAGGATGTGTCTAGGGCAGTGGATAGAGGAGAGCCGGTGGATGTGGTCTTTCTGGATTTTCAGAAGGCGTTTGACAAAGTACCTCACAAGAGGTTATTGCAGAAGGGTGGGGACATGGAGTTGGGGGTAGGGTGTTAGCGTGGATAGAGGATTGGTTGTCAAATAGGAGGCAGAGAGTGGGGGTCAATGGGTGCTATTCGGATTGGCGGATGGTGACTAGTGGAGTGCCCCAGGGGTCGGTGCTGGGGCCTCAGCTATTTACCATTTATATAGATGATCTGGAGGAGGGAACCGAGTGTAGGGTGTCGAAATTTTCTGATGACACCAAGATTGGTGGAACGGCAAATTGTGCGGAGGGTGTGGAGAGTCTAGATAGGTGTGAAGGATCTAGATAGGCTGGGCGAATGGGCCAGGAAATGGCAAATGGAATTTAATGTTGGCAAGTGTGAGGTGGTCCACTTTGGTAGGAATAATGGTAGGAAGGATTATTACTTACGGGGCGAAAAACTGCAGCAGGCGACGGTGCAGAGGGACCTCGCGGTCCTTGTGCATGAGTCGCAAAAACCCAGCTTGCAGGTGCAGCAGGTGGTCAGGAAGGCAAATGGGATGCTGGCCTTCATAGCGAGGGGGATTGAATATAAAAGTAGGGAGGTCTTGCTGCAGCTGTATAGGGCATTGGTGAGGCCGCAGCTGGAGTACTGTGTGCAGTTTTGGGCGCCGTACTTACGCAAGGATATTTTGGCCTTGGAGGGAGTGCAGAGGAGGTTTACTAGGCTGATACCGGAGTTGAGGGGGTTGAGCTATGAGGAGAGGCTGAATAAGCTAGGCTTGTACTCATTAGAGTTTAGAAGAATGAGGGGAGATCTAACTGAGACGTATAAGATGATGAATGGGATGGATAGGATAGAGGTGGAGAGACTCTTCCCGCTCAGAAAGGACAGTAGGACTAGAGGGCACAGCCTCAAGATAAAGGGGGGAGCGGTTTAGAACGGAGTTGAGGAGGAACTTCTTCACTCAAAGGGTGGTGAATCTCTGGAATTCTCTGCCCGTTGAAGTGGTGGAGGCTACCTCGCTAAATATTTTTAAGACGCGGGTTGATGGGTTTTTGATAAGCGAGGGGATTAAGGGTTATGGGGAGAGGGTGGGAATGTGGAACTGAGTCACGACAGATCAGCCATGATCTTATTGAATGGCAGGGCAGGCTCGAAGGGCTAGATGGCCTACTCCTGCTCCTATTTCTTATGTTCTTATGCTCTTAACAAGAATGATACCTGGACTTCAGAGGTTACGATATACGGGGAGAATTTACAAATAAGGCCTGTTGTCGCTAGAATTTAGAAGGTTATGGAGCGATCTGATCAAAGTCTTCATGACATTAAAAAATAGAGAGGTAAAGATAACTATTTCCATTGTTAGAAACTCTAGAATTATGGAGATGCTGGCATTGGATTGGGGTGGGCAAGCTCATGATTCCAAATAAACTGTTGGGACCTAAACCTAGTGTTGCGAGACTTATTAGTCTAGAACTAGATGGTTAGGACCACACCATTCAGGAGAGATGTCAGGCAGCACTTCTGTACACAAAGGTTTCGAACTCTGTTCCACAAATGGCAGTTGATGAAAGATCAGTTGCTCATTTTAAATCTGAGACAGATAAAGTTTTGTTAAGCAAAGGTAATAACTGGAGAGGGTTCTTTGAGACAGGATTTATTGCCACTTGGAAATAAGTGGACGTATTAGTGAGAGGCAACATGGTTTTGTGAAGGGGAGGTCGTGTCTCACTAACTTGATTGAGTTTTTCGAGGAAGTGAAGATAGGGCAGTGGTTGTTGTCTACAACGACTTCAGTAAGGCCTTTGACAAGGTCCCTCATGGCAGACTGGTGCAAAAGGTGAAGTCACATGGGATCAGAGGTGAGCTGGCAAAGTGGATACAAAACTGGCTCAAAGGGAGGGTAGCAGTGAAAGGGTGTGTTTCTGAATGGAGGGCTGTGACAAGTGGGGCTCCTCAGGGATCAGAGTTGGGAACTTTGCTGTTTGTGATATATTTGTAAATGATTTAGAGGGAAATGTAACTGGATTGATTAGTAAGTTTGCGAATGACACAAAGGTTGTTGCATTTGCAGATAGCGATGAGGACCATCAGAGGATACAGCAGGATATAGATCAGTTGGAGACCTGGGCAGAGAGATGGCAGATGGAGTTTCATCTGGATAAATGAGAAATAATGCATTTTGGAAAGTCTAATACAGATAGGAAATATACAGTAAATGGCAGAACCCTTAAGAGTATTGATAGGCAAAGGGATCTGGGTGTACAGGTACACAGATCACTGATAGTGGCAATGCAGGTGGAAAAGGTAATCAAAAAGGCATATGACATGCTTGCCTTCATCACTGGGGTACTGAGTTTAAAAATTGGCAAGTCATGTTGCAGTATTATAGAACCTTAGTTAGGCTTGGAATATAGTGTTCAATTCTGGTCTCCACAGTACCAGAAGGATGTGGAGGCTCTGGAGAGTGTACAGAGAAGATTTACCAGGACATTGCTTGATATGGAGGGCATTAGCTATGAGGAGAGATCGGAGAAACTTGGTTTGTTCTCACTGGAGTGACGGAGGTTGAGGGGCGACCTGATAGAAGTCTACAAGATTATGAGGGGTACGGATCTCTGGCCAATCTGTTACTATACAAGCAGTCTACTAAATTAACACATGAACTTTCCACATCAAAATTTATTGCAGTACACTTGGAGCTACTACTGTAGACAGCCTCATATTTAATTCTCTCAAAATTCAGGATAGAGTGGCAAAACTATTAAAATATGCTTGCCACAGCAGTGAAATGTTTGAATATCTAGTTAAGACTTTTAAAAATGTATGATACTGACTGTCACTCTGAATACATGAATCATTTGCAGGATTCACATGCAGTGACAGAAACTCAGTCTACAGACTATCACTATCTGCTGACTGTTGTCTGCTCAGTTTTATAATACATTTGTACATTTCAAACAACACTTTCCCCTTTTACCATCTTACTTAGAACAGGTTGTAAACATCACTAGTCGCACTGTATCCTTACTTGACTGTTGTAAAAATTCAACTGGTTCATTCATGTCCTTCAGGGAAGGAAATTTGCTGCCTTTATTCAGTCTAGCCCAAATGTGAGTCTAGGTGGTGAGTTTAAGTGGACAGAAAGCAGTAAAATAGGATGGCCCACCCAACATTGGCCTTTGCACCAGACATGCAAAGACAGAGCCTACTTTGAGGAGTGCTGCTCACTAATGCATGGGACTTGTGCTAAAATGGAGAGAGCTGGCCCACAGACAAGCCAAGAAACCACTAGCCATACTCAAAGAACCTTACCAATCTCCAGATTCTTCTAAGTATATACTGTCCCACTATCAAGGTGTTGGCAGTAGTATATAGTTAGGAGGAAGTAGCCCAAGGAGTCCTCAACATTGGCTCTGCACACCATGAAGTCTTATAGTATCAAGTCAAAATTCTCTTGCCAATTATTACTTATCCTCAGCTGATAAATCAGTACTTCTCCATGTTAAATACCCCTTGGAAGAGGCAGTGAGGGGACGAAGGCCCAAAAATTAACTCAAGTGGAGGACTTCAATGTCCAAAACCAGTGGCCCAGTAATGCCTTTATTGACTGTCCTGAAGAACATAGCCACAAGACTTAGTCTGCAACAGGTGTTGACATAACCAATAAGAGAAAAAATATATTTTACCTCATACTAATCGATCTACTAGCACAAATGCATCTGTTGATGACTCATTGGTTGAGGCACTACACCAGGTAACTGTGAAATACTAGTTTGACCCTGATTACTCTGGCACTGCCTTGACCAATGAGTCAACAAATTGCTGTCACTTATTTTGTTTAGCTGAAGCAGGCATAATGTGCGTACCTGTTCTTTCTGTCTGCAAAGGGCCCTGTGTATCAACATACGTAATTTCCAGTACACTCAAATGCACCACATTGCAAGCCCGACTGACAAGCTTAAACTGTATATCAGTGTGACTCTTAGCACACTAGCGATTATTTAGTAAATGTATTCCAATCGCAGAATTATTGTATTTTGGGTTTCGCACGCATGGGCTGGTTGGGCATGGTCAGTTTGTTGCCTGTTGTGAAGAGCGGCTGGAGCACGCTGTTTCAATGCAATCAGTCAAGTCTTTAGGACCAGCATCATACTGGCACTGAAATTCATTTACCACATTACTCATTTGTGCAATAGTTGGACGTCTTTTTGGCAGCATCCTGTTAGTGGCAAATACCAATTGTGTTGCTACGCATTTACTGGAAGCTACATGTATTAATACACAGTTCTTTGCAGACAGGAAAAACGTACACACATTATACCTGTTTCAGCAAAACAAACTAAGTGACAACCATCCGTTGACGCATTGGAACAATGCTTGGCCAATCAGGGTCAAACTGACTGGTTAGATTTCAAACAACACTTGATCGTAAACTGTCATCTGGTGCATAATGCACTAATAATGCCACTACCAATCAGAGTCTACCTGTCAACTTTCTTTTTCCCTATAGTACAAATGGTGTTTTCCCCTTACATAGTGCCCTGATGAATGCAAGAGAAAAAGCTTCAATTGTGAGTCTGCCTTTTCTCAAGCAATAATTAAGATTCCTTTTTAAAACAAAGTTAAATAACATTCTCAAAATATTTCAAAACAAATCAAAAAACAAAATGAATTTCTGTATTCTCTATAAAGCATTGCATTACAAGATGATTCTCTTTTGAGGACCACCAATCATCTTCTGTTTCCAGCGTGCTTGTACCAATCAGATGATTGATGACTTGCATCTCAACCCATTTGATCTTGGAGTTAACAATTGTTTCATGCCAGTAAGGTCAATTCTTCATCTTGTTTTACTTACAATTGTCCAGTGAACAGTGTCCCACACGGAATGTTTACCTATATAAGATTCAATGGGCAAATTGTTTTCCATTCACCCCTTGTACAGAAATTCCCCTAAAATATTTGAACATAGAATCCCATATACATTACTTTCACAAGCACCTGTGTTTCTGCAATTAAAGTACTTTTGATAAACCTTACCTTGGCTTCCCAACCTAAAGAGCAACATTCCCTATCTTCACCCACCAAAAAATTACAAAATGTGCTGCATCTGTACACTCATCAGAAAGTCTGGTGTAAAAAGCATCACCAAAAATAACTAATTTCACGTTCTATCAGTCACCGAA
Source organism: Carcharhinus amblyrhynchos (assembly GCF_965287045.1). Classification (NCBI taxonomy): domain Eukaryota; kingdom Metazoa; phylum Chordata; class Chondrichthyes; order Carcharhiniformes; family Carcharhinidae; genus Carcharhinus; species Carcharhinus amblyrhynchos. The sequence continues at coordinate 46,174,175 of NC_137346.1, forward strand.
GGATGGGAACGCAAAGTTAGCACTATGTTTAATTTTTTTTAACACTATTTGCCCTTAAATTATACTCTACTGAAGGCAGCTTCTTCATAGTTTTTAGTTCCAATCCATCAAACTAACATCTAGTCTTGTCCAAGTGCATAACCAATTAAACTGGCCAATCAAGCTTCACAACTGCTCTTCTTTAGAAGTGACATCATCTTTCTGTGAAGACCGAGCACAATTAATTGGGATAGGAGTAATGATTACTGATTCAAAATTATTTCAGACCTATTCTGTTTCATGTCTAAATGAATATATTTAAAAGCCCTGAAGCCTGGCTTCTGATCATAAATTCTACTTTTATCTTGTTTAGAGCTTGTTTTTCAAATTCCACAGCACCACCCAGTAAGAGATCATCAACATGCATTATGATGATGCCTGAAAGTTGCTCCTTTCTATAGTACTAAAACATTGCAGGATCTGCTTTTAGTTGAACAGAGCCTATTTTCAGCAAATAAGATCTCACCAAAAAACACAACCTCGAGGCACCATGCAGGCTATAAACACATTTGTTTACTTTTCGTAGTTTCACTTGCGCATCACTTTCTACTTTAGCCAGTTTCAAAAACACCTCTCTGAAATATTTCAGCCAGCAGGAACAAGCCTCTCATGTTAATTACCTACACTTCCATAAATGCGTGGCCAAAACAGCCAGGATATCAGGATTACTTTTCTATTACGAGGAGTCCACTCTATCTATATTAGCAAGTCGATCTTCAAAATTTTGAGAAACTACCCTTGCTTTAAACTTAATAATCCCATTTGCAAGGAGGTATCTTGTATAAATTCACCTATGTAGGTGACTATCCCGTTTGGTACTTGATAATAAACTCCAAATTCCTTCCAACTTTTTTTTAATCTCTCTTAATAGTTATCTCCCTTTAGTTATTGATTTGATTTATTGATTTGATTTATTGATTTATTGATTTGATTTATTGATTTGATTTATTGATTTGATTTATTGATTTGATTTATTGATTTGATTTATTGATTTGATTTATTGGATTTATACAGTGAAAAGTATTGTTTCTTGTATGATACAGAGTAGCATACCGTTCATAGGATACAGCAGGAAAGGAGAAAGTTCAGAATGTAGAGTTACAATCATGGCTAGGGTGTAGACAAAGATCCACTTAATATAAGGTAGGTGCATTCTGATGGCAGCAGAGAAGAAGCTGTTATCACAACTTCATGGTCATGAGGAATTCTGCTTCTAGCCCTATTGAACTTTTTCTGTAACCTTCCTTTCATGCATAATCTATTCAAACTGCGACCTTCACTCATATTGAAGATTATTTTTGAGACGACTATAAGATTGTTTTATCACTCAGTCGGAGATTCGCTTTCTGGAATGTGATCATGTTCTAATGCATGAGCCCACTCAGAGCCACTATTAAAAATCACACTGCGCTTTGTTAGTTTCCATTTTTACTCCATTCCACCAGTCCATGGACCTCACTTTTTGGCCATCATCCTGAACATTTAACCAATACTTAAACTTAATCGTAGCTTTTCCTGCATATTTCTTAATAGTCACATCCCTACATTTACTGGATCTTTCTGGAATATTTGTCCCCCAAGTCACCACTTTAGCTGATTGGCCTTTGGATGTAATAGCCCTAGCCCTGTCTTGTACTATGATCACTCAGCCTTCCAATATCCATTCCCTGATCTGCTGTATTCCTCAGGACTATTATCACAAATACATGAGTATGTGAGGTACAAGGTACCTCACTGCCTTCTATTTGGTGCTCAGATTTGGAGAGTTTGTAATCAATTTTGATTAACTGTGAGGAATGAACCTTAATAATTTGAGCACAACACTGGATAACCACTGTCTTACCATCACACCTTACTAGGGCCTCTCCATTCCTTATGGCCCATCTTTCTTGGACAGGCTTGTACAATGAAGTCTTGGAGAGCTTTGAGGCAAAGATGCAGAAAAAAATTGAACCAATTGCTGCCTCCTTTTGGCAGCAGATACCATCCAGCATAGAAGATAATTCGGGATTTCTTCCATAGAGTAACTGACAGGAACTATTTCCTCCATCATCTAAAACAAGTTCTTTGCTTCAGCCGTCTGTGCCAGTGCAATTGTCAACCTGCAGTTTTGTTGATTTGCTAAGATTTTATGCAGCATTGAAAGGAATCACATGGTGATTGATACCAAGTCTATTGCTGAAAGGACTATCAACTGTGGTAGACATGACCACAATGTTCATGCTTCCAAAATCATTTGCAAATTCTCCTCCATTATCAGTCAGAAACTCTGCTGGTGCTCCAAGTATAGGCCTTATCCTTTTTTCCATGACTTCATCTCCAATCTGCCTTTGTCCTTACCATGTCCCAAATCATCTGATTGCGGTCAGCCCTGATCAGACCAAAAAAAACACCCATTTACCTTCTTCCAGTTTTCAATCTTATAATGGAGGATCCTTGCAAACTCAGTCAGCACAGGAAACCTCCAAGACATCAAGAAGGCAAGTGGTTAATGAGGTCGTATGGGTGAACTACAGAGACAGAATGCAACTGGATGAGGTGGCACCTGGGTCAGGTTGGTCAGTGAGTGACTTGGTACGGGTCTGTTGTATCGTCATCAGGAGTTAGACTAGGATTTTCTGTCTAAAGGTTCCTGGGTAACTCTTCAGGTAAGAAGATTGGAGCTGTCCGAGGTCTCTGACTCTACTTACAGTTGGAGACATCTTTGGAGTGTCTCTGGAGCAAGGGAATTGCCCACTGGAAGTTCAAACTTCCTGACCAATTTCCATATAGTCAGACAACCAAGAGGTCCCGTAGCACATCCTGGGGATACGTACCGTCTCTGGTGATCCAAAAACTGAAGATCTGGGCCGATGTATTACTGTAGAAAGACTAAATCTGGTCACCATGTTGAAAAGCGTAAAATTGAAATATTTCTGTCTTTATCCTGTACCTTTAGATCAATCACAACTATCTTATTGAAGTCACATACCAATGGAAGGCTTACAATAGGTGTCCTCCTCCAATTTTTTTTTACATATTTCACATTTTACACAAATCCTTGTATACTCTTCAAGAACACTGCAGAACTTTTAGTCTTTGAAAACAAAGAGCAAATAAGTTGTGGATGCAGCTTTAAGACAGTTTGCTTTTTTTCTAACTCATAATACCTCTTGCAATTCAAACTTCTTCAATATTCTGCTCAGAAAAATCAGGTTTTGTTTACAGGATACAACACTGCCATGATTAGGTAAGCTGTAGATCCAATGATTTTCCAAAAACAATTGCTTTATCGTGCGCCATGTCCAATTTTCTTTGTCAGTTCCATGGAAGTTATCTAATGGATAACTGATTAGAAATGTCATCAGTACTCATTGAAGTGGTGCACTCCGGTTATTTTGCATGGATTCACTGCTCTTTTTAGTGAGCTCAACGTATCATCCCTCAAACCTGAAAGCATTAAGAAAAAGGGACCTTGGTGTACACATCCATAGACCCCTGAAGTGGCAATCCAGGGAGACAGGGTGGTGAAGAAGAATACAAATGCTTGCCTTCATAAGCCGGGGCATAGAATATAGAAGCAGGGAGGTCTTGGTACAATTTCATAAAACATTGGTTGGGCCACAGATAGAGTATTGTATGCAGTTCAGGTCGCCACACTAGCGGAAGGATGTAATCACATTGAAGGGGGTGCAGGGGAGATTATAGAATGTTGTGCCAAGCTATGTCCAATCCCAAGATCAAGCTAACCCCTCCCTATAATTCTGGAGTGCTCCATGTGCCTATCCAATAACGCTTCAGCAGGATGTTGCCTGGGACAGGAAGTTTCAGCTATAAAGAGAGACTTCAAACGCTGGGTTTGTTATCCCTGGAGCAGAGAAGGCTGAGGGGGTGATCTAATCAAGGTATATATATTATGAGAGGTGTAGACCATCTAACATTGTATATTTAAATGAATCAATGACCAATATATTTATCACCAGACAAAAGCTTCTTGTGAGCAGTATAATTCCTCCAGACTGATCATTATCATCTTCAGCTTCCAAATTCTCTGTCATATATCACTACAAAAACACTGTTGTCCCACTTTGGGCAGTTCATTGAATAATGTGTCACACCTAAAGCACCGGTTAATTGTTCCCTGAAAATAGCTGGGGTCCATTCACCTGCTATTTCTGCTCCAATCCTGCTATCTGCTGTGTTACCCAGATCTGCTAGAAGTACTTTAATTCTCATTCCTACGTCTGTAACTCTTCCTTCGTACAGGCCCACATCCAGTGGCTGGACAATCTCAAACTGCTGCAATCATTTAGTCCTCAATTGTTTGTGACTGCAGAATTGTTCCATTTGTGCTATTAAGGCTGCTGAAAATGATTGATACCCCAAGAATTTTTTTTCAAGGCAGTAGACACCTGCTCCAAAAGAGAGTCTCTTTCCAAGAACCGAACCACCTCAAGACCAAGGTCTGTCCATATGCAAAGCCTTGTCACAATCTTGTAATTTAAACGTTAGCACTGAACAAAGAATCTCCAAATTGAATTTCAGTAATATTTTATACAGTCTGCTAAAGCTCATGATGTGAAAAAACTGCCTGTCTTTCAAAATCTCTCAATGTCTGACCGCACCTCATTGGCATTTACGGTAAACTTCATCCATGAAGCTGAACAGAGATGACAAACCTCCCTCTGTATTCAAATGATGAGTTTCCAGTTCCAAAAATATTTTGCTTCTGATTTTACTCTAGTTAGGAAGCAAAAATGTCAAGTCATACTTTGTTCCCTCTACAGTAGGATCATAACTTTATCCACATTTCCACTTCATTCCTCCACCAGTCACAAGGTGCAGCAGCGAGTAATCACACCCCGATAGTTTAGACTGGCTTTCAGCCATTTTTCATGAAAGTTACTCAGATTGTAATGTTCAAGTTTAAAAAGTTGTACTTAGTTTCCAACCTTCATTTTTAGACAACTGTTCTCTGCTACCAGGTTGCATCTCTAATAGCCAGTTGGTGAAGGAGGGGGTCCAGAAGTCTTCACTCAGTTTTAGATTTATTCACAATGTGAGACATTACAAATGTGTAGCTCCTAACTTTACAACCCACCTCCAGAATCAGTAAGTGTCTCTTCTTACGTGCACAAGTGATTATCAAATAAGTACTCCTACTTGTTAGGCATTTACCTAAAGTTAAGAAAGAAATCCTACAGTGCAGAAAGAGGCCCTTTGGCCCATTGAGTCCGCACCGACCACAATCCCATCCTATTCCCTTATCCCTATATATTTATCCGTTAATCTCTCTAATCTATGCATCTCAGGACACTAAGGGGCAATTTTAGATTGGCCAATCAACCTAACCCACACATCTTTGGACTGTGGGAAGAAACCGGAGCACACAGAGGAAACCCACGCAGACATGAGGAGAATGCGCAAACTCCACACACAGTGACCCAAGCCAGGAATCGAACCCAGGACCCTGGAGCTATGAAGCAGCAGTGCTAACCACTGTGCTACCGTGCCGCCTACCTCACTCTACTCTTCGTAATACAGGCAGGATCAGTCCTGATTCTGAGAGGAGTGAACATGCGAGGACAGCAGCAGGCAGGGGGTGGGTGGAGAGGGGGACTGGTGGTGTTGGGATGGCGGCGCGGGCTCGAAGGGCCTGTTTCCCGGGCTGATTTTGTTCTTTGTATACCTAAAAATGAGATGTCAACCTGGAGAGGCTACACAAGATTATGTGCGTGCTCAACAGCACAAGCAGCAAATGATATACAAGATAACTACTTCATATATGTCACTTCCAGCAGAAACTGCCTCTCATGGATTGGTCTCTTCAACCATCTGCAAAATTCAACATGTAAAATTGCCCAATCCCAAGGAATTGGATTTTCTGAAAGTCCACTGTCTTACACAGATGAAAGAATACTAATGATGACATTTTAATCAATTCCCTAATCAGTCTGCACAGCTCTTCCTACTCCTCCCATCCACTATTCAGTGGTCAGTCGTCTATATCTCTTGTGAGAGATACTTTATCATCTTTTATCCCCATCCATGTGGATTCTACTTTTTCTTGCCAACAGCTGCATCCCTTTTTCTCTACTGTCATTCATTATGTTATACCCAGTAGGTATAACGACTTCAACTCTGTTTTCTCCCTCTAATTTTTCTAAACATTATACTCTGCGGTGTTTAATTCTTAGTCTTGATTTTTCTTCAGCCGTAACTCAGAGTGCACATAGTAGAGAATAGCTAATCAAAAGATAGTGTGATGTTTTGCAAGCTTATGTTGAACTTCCATGGGAGGCCAAGAATATCAAGTCAGGGAGGGAGTAGGCAAGAAAGACAGGGAAGTTTGAAAAGAGAAGGAAAGTTTCAGGAGTTGGACCATGTGAGGGTGAAAGAATGGTGGAACTTGGATGAAATTTTCATTATCCCATTGACTATCAATGGGATAATGGATTTCCATTATCTCATAACTACCTGAACTACTGTTCCTCACACCCTGCTCTCTTCAAGGACTTCATCCCATCCTCCTCGTTGCCCCATCTCCATAGCATCTGTCCAGATGTCTTCCATGCCATTGCTACTAATGTCTTCCTTTTTCCTCAACCAAAGAATCTCTCTTGAGGTTGACAAGGCCCTAAACTATATTTGCCCCGTTGCCTGCACTTCTGCTCTCACTCCTTCCATCTCTTCCCAAAATCACGATACGAGTTCACTTGTCCTCACCGTCTGCCCCACCAGTCTCTGTATGCAATGGATTTATCCTCTCCTATTCCTGTCACCTTCAGCATGATTCCGCCATCAAATACATCTCCCCTCCCACCCATCCAACCCTCTGTATCCCAAAGGGACCATTTCCTCTGCAACGCTCATTCTTCAATCACCCCCAACAACTCCACCGCTTCCCACTCCACGTCTTCATGCAAATACAGAGATGCAACCTGCCCCTTTATCTCTTCTCTGCCTTCACCATCCAAGGCCCCAAACACTCCTGCGTGAAATCTCTTTCAATTTGGTCTGCAGTATTTGCTGCTCGTTGGGGATCCAAACATAGACTTAATGACTACTTTGAGGAACACCTCCGTTCAAGTATGACTGTAAGTTCTGGTCACCTATCATTTTAATTCTCCATCTTTCTCTCATACTGACCACTCTGTCCTTTGCCTCCTGAAATGTTCCAACAAAATTCAATGCAAGCCAGAGAAACAGCACTTGAGTTTTGTTTTAGGCACTCAACAGATTTCCAGCTTCACCATGAATACAAAGATTTCAGACAATAATCCTTGCCCCCATTTTGTTTTCTCTCTCTTTACAGGCTTTGGTTTAATTTTTTTTTACACTTGTTTTTGCTTTCAGGTGGCTGTCCAATCTGCCATTTGTAACCCCTTGAGACACACATTTTGTTTCTTTACTTGTCCCATTATCACTCCCTTTTGCCCTGCACCACCAACTCTTCTGTCATTTAATCTTGCCTCTCTTCCACCCTATCCATATCCCTTTTTGCTGCTTTCCCACTGTCTTCCACTGTGCCTGCTTAAAGCCAATTACGTTTCTAAGTCTTCTTGAAATTCTGTTTCTCTTCAAGTTGCTGTTAGACCTGCTGAGTATGACGGCATTTTCTATTTCATTTCAGATTTCCTGCATTCACAGTATTTTGCATTTGATTGGAATGTTTTCAAAGTGGTAGTTATCCAGCTGCAATTCAAGTGACCCATCGAGAAAAATTAAATGAATGTTACAGCAATCCTCAGAACGTGTTTCAAAAGAAATTGAGTGTAAAATATTTGAAGTGTTATGTGATACAATTGATATTGAATAACAATAAGTAGCTGTTATATCTACTGTTGTCACTTACACATTCAATTTTTACTTGTAGATAAATACTGTATTTCAGTTCCTGCTGTTCAATCTCAATTTACAAATGATTTAAAACATCTCCAAGCACTAGGTTTCATTTCAAAATCAGTAAACTCTCCCTCATTTGGGTTTTCATTTTCTGCCCTTATTTTTCACATCCTACCTTCATTTTTCTCACTTCAGCCTCCAAACACAGGCTGTTCTGCAACAGCAGAGTATGAGACGCAAAGTATAAGGTAGGCTTGCCAAGATAGTCAAAGGATTTACCATATGACTATATAAAGATAGAAAACAGTTAATTTTTAACAAATCCCAACAGGCTTGGTGAGAAATCTTGTTTGTACCTATTGTATGCACAAGCACCTTTTCTTTATGTACTGTGGAAGGAAGACAATGGGATTGCTTTTTGTTTCTAAAAAGGAAATTTATATCCAAGGTACAGCAATAACTGCAGATGCTCAGAAACAAAAACAGCTACTTATTCTATACTAAATATTGTTCAAATTAAGTATAATTTGAGCGATTGATAATTACAAAAACTCATATAGCATACTTTTCAACAGAACAGTTCTCTTGAAGCAAGTCTTTAGAGTGTTTCCCAAAGCTTACATGTGGAGTAATTGCAAATATATCTATATGACATATGATATATATAATATATATGACACCAGAACAAAATGGAACACTGAACAAGTTTGAATTTCATGGGAATGGTCCAACTTTGAGCTGGGCTAGAAAAGTGCCAACTAGTTGAGACAAAGTTGCTTTTAGCCTCAGGTAAAACAAACCCTAGTAATTAATCACCTTACATACAACATGAATATATATGTCTCCTCATCTCCAATTCCTCAAAAATAACCAAGGCTGGGGATAGCTGAACATCGTGCTGCTTGGTAAATACAAGCCAGGAATCTGTACCTATTAGGACTTGTGAAAAATATTGAAAAAGATGCCTGAAGAATAACATTTTTAAATTTACTGTTAAAAGCTATGCAGTCAGACCCTGAATGCAAAGCTGATTATCATTTTCATAAAGATTTAGATCAATTACGTGGCTAGGTTGCTATATAACCAATGGAATTTAAACCTATGAACAACAGAAGGATTTTCCACTGAAAAAGGCAAAAAGGAAAATAAAATTCGAGAATGATTCAATGATCGGGGTCTGACTCATATAGTTATTTTAAGCTAGCCATAAATAAGGCAAATTAGGATCTGAAATGCATTGGGATAGCATTGGATTACAAGTCAAAATAAAGTAGAATAGTGGTTAAGTTTCAAGCTCTTAGCACCAGATGCTTTTCTCACATCAGACACAACAATTCACTTCTGTAGACAAGCACACACATGGCTTATGACTTCATGCACAAAATAATCTAGAAAAACCTGTTCCGGGTAAAGGTTAGACCTTCTATTTTTCTTGCTTTAGAAATGGACATGGACCCAATTCACCAGAGGATGATGAATAATCCTCTGTTTAATATCTGTTCGTACCAGATATTTTTGTATCAGATGGAGTTACAAAATTAGATGTAGATACAGTCTGTTGTCAAAGTTTGCTCAAATAGCAATAGTTCTGAACCAATTCATCAGAGTTAAAACAGACAACTCAGTTTAAAATTCTTTCAATGCTTTTGCTTACTTATTTTCAATGAATAAAATTCTTGATATCTCAATGGCATGTTAATTCCTATTGGTTCCGGTCACATTTGAGATTATATAGACATTCGTTCCTAGCTATGGAGTTAATATTCTGCCTCTGTCAACTTGAGGCTTAGTCAAAATCATCCATTAGAATAAAATGCCCAAAGCGCACATTACTAACAGTCTTCAATGTGTTCTTCAAGAGGCAAATTAAAAGCTGAAAGGGCAGCCAGTTTAGATTAACACATATACTAGAGGTAGTCTAAGTTAAAGTTGCTCCTTCAAATTTGGGTTGACTGTCGATGCCTTCTTGGGTTCAATGATGTCAAATGCTCCCTTGAGCAGTCTGAGCATTATATTTTTTTAATGGAACTTGACACATTGCTCCATATCACTTTTCTTTTAGCATTAATTCATGGGATATAGACTTCACTGGCTCGGCCGGCATTTATTGCCCATCACAAAATGACCTCGAGAAGGTGGTGGTGAGCTGTCTCCTTGAACTGCTGCAGTCCATGTGGCGTAGGTACACCCACAGTACTGTTAGGAAGGGGTGTAGGGAGTTCTAGGATTTTGACCCAGTGATAGTGAAGGAATGGCAATATATTTACAAGTTAGGATAGTATGTGGTTTGCAAAGGAGCTCCTAGTTGTTGATGTTCCCATGTGTCTACTGCCCTTGTCCTTGCAAACTGTCACGGTTTCCTGAGAAACCTTGAGTTCCTGAAGTGCATCTCTGAAATGTTACACAATGCTGTCACTGTGCATCCATGCTGGAGGGAGTAAATGTTTGAAGAAGGGATAACAATTAAGTTTTCTGTATTGTCCTGGATGGTGTTGAACTTTCTTAATTTTTGGAGCTGGAGCTGCACTCATCCAACTAAGTGGAGAGTATTCCTTGTGTCTTGTAGATGATGGACTGGCTTTGGGTAGTCAGGAGTTGAGTTACACAACACAGGATTCTGGGCCACAATATTTATATGACTGGTCAATGGTCATTTCCATGATGTTGATAGTGGAGGCTTCAGCAATGTTAATGCTGTTGAATGTTATTTGCCACCGGTCAGCCCAAGCCTGGACATTGACCAGGACTTGCTGCAGTTGGACATGGAATGCTTCAGTGTCTGATGTATCACAAATGGTGCTGAACATTGTGCAGTCACCAGTGGATGTCCCCAGTTGTGACCTTATAATGGAAGGAAGGTCATTGATGAATCAGCTGAAGATGGTTAGGCTGAGGATACTATGGTGAGGAACCCCTGCAGTGATGCCCTGGAATGAAGACAGCTGACCTTCAACCACCGTAACCATCTTCCTTTGTGCTGGTATGACTCCAAGCAGTGTCCATGGCACCACAGGTATGTTGGGGTTTTTTTAAATTGGAGGATGGTACGCTCTAGGGTACCCCTGGGGTCAGTACTATGGCTGCTATATTTCTTGAAACAATATTAATGACTTAGACTTGGTGTACAGAACACAATTTTAAATTTTACAAGTGACACAAAGCTTGGAAGTATTATGAACCATAAACTCATTTGACCTACCAATTCTGTGCCAGCATTTGTAAGGCAATACAATCAGTCCCATTCACCCATACTATCCCCAAGGCTCAGTAAATTTATTTCCCTCAATGTTACCACCACCAAAGAGGAGAGGGTTACTACTGACTGACCAGAAACTGAACTGGACCAGCCACATAAATCATGTGGTTATAAGATCAGGTCAAAGGCTGGGAATTCTGCCCCAAACAACGCACCTCCTGACTCCCCACAGCCTGGTCACCATCTGCAAGGCACAGATCAGAAGACCAATGGAAAATTTTCCACTTAGCTAAGCAAGTACAGCGACAACAGTGCTCGAGATGCCACCGCCCCGTTACTGATGGCAGGGGTGTGGACCCTGAGTTGGAAGCATTCCCTCATTGTTGCTGGCTCAAAATCCCGGAACACACTTCCTAATAGCATCACGTGGACTGCTGCAATACAACCGGTTCTCCGCTACCTTTTCAGGGGCAATTAAGGATTGACAATAAACCCTAACATAGCCAGTAATGCCCACATCCCATAAATTAAATTTTCAAAACTTAATTAACTAGATAGGTAATTACTCCTGCTTCACAGAAAACAACTTCTATTTAGCATATTAATCAGCTTTTGTCGAGGTACTTTTTTAAGCCTGTGAAAATGCACACTGTTAAAAATTGAACATTGGAAATGACTTTTCCGCATCTTTTCTGTCACCCTGAAGCATGGCAGTTGTCCTGAATAGACTGTGACAATGATTAATTGCCCAGTGATCATTTTGGATGTTCTTTATATTTAGTATATTTTTTTTCTCAGGTGCTACATCCTAATGCCAACTCGTTTTGCCTGTAACTGAGGTCCCACGTTGACTAGGATTGGTGACAGTACATGGGAAGGCTTTGCTGCTGACTTGAGTGCCTGCAGTCAGGGAGGGTATGGAAAAGGCAGAGGACAAGGCAGAAAATCAGAAAGGCAGCGGGACTCGGCAAAAAAATGGTTTGGCGCAGCCAAGAAGGGCCAAAAGGCCTGTTCCTGTATTGTAATGTTCTATGGCTCTATGGTGCAAAAGAAATGACCAAATGGCAGAAAACAGAGTCCACAGAAAGCAACAAAAAGCGAACCTCTGGTCAATGCCATTCATCTGTACCAGCTGCAGTCTCCCTGGCACAACAATGTTCTTTCCAGAAACGACATATACCCCAAATGTAGCCCATTGTCTCCCTGGATGCAAGGATGCCTACTACTCTTTAATTAGAAATGAATAGTGTGAAGACTTCATGTGAAAGGCCTGAGATACAGAGTCAATTTTCCAGGATGAAGTGTTAAGAGTCACATCGAGGCTTGCACACCTTTTTAAAGAATGACATAATAGAAAAATCCCTCAAAATATTTCATTATCATTGCAACTGCAGAGCTTAATTGAGTGATCCATTAAGGAGAATGATGTGCACTTTTGGTTTACCCATCTCCAAAACACAGCATGGTGAGCACAGTGGTTAGCACTACTGCCTTACAGCGCCAGGGACCCGGATCCAATTCCAGCCTCGGGTGACTGTGTAGAGTTTGCAGGTTTTCCCCACGTCTGTGTGGATTTTCTCCAAGTGCTCCTGTTTCCTCCCAGTCCAAAAACGTGCGACTAGGTTGATTGGCCATGCTAAATTGCCCCTTAGTGTCAGGGGGACTAGAGGGGTAAATAGATGGGGTTATGAGGATAGCGCCTGGGTTGCAGGCACCTATGTCGTCAATGCAGACTCAATGGGCCAAATGGCCTCTTTCTGCACTGTACTGAAGAATTTAAAGAAAGATGACCAGGCCAGTTACAGTTCTTAAGATGACTAAATTCAGGAGAAAGGAGAAGCAAAGGAATCAAGTTGAAAAACTAGGCCAAGAGAAGCCTGACCCTAGTTTTTAAAATAATGAAAGTTACAGAGCAAATTCAAGCAAGAAGTTAGGACAAAATATGTATGATTCGACAATGTAATACAAAGTTCATCAATCTTACACAAGTTTAGAGCTTAAACTCCACCACTCTCCACACAGGAAGGGGTCCCCAGAAAGGTCATGATTCAGCCTGAACTTCCACCTTCAAATGAATATATCAGCAGGCCTGATTAAGGGTTTCAGAAATGTTAACAGCAGTTTGTTTTAGATGGTGTTCAACAAATGACTGGGCAGAGAGGGATGGCTCAATCTAGGATTACAAATTTTGAAATGATCCTCTGGATCTTATTTTCTACCTTTTTGTTTGTGTTCTGGTACAACTTTTCAAATCCATTGATCAAATCCATTTCTTTTCAAAATTAAATTTCTCTGTTTAAATTCACAATAATAAAATGAACAGAAAAATATTTTCCATCCCATACTACCTCTCTACTGGTGTTGGTATTTCAAGTTTGAATCTAGGTTCATGAGATAAAATGAGATAAAAGTCATCTCATTTGAGCAGTCATTCCTCATGTGTTGTTGGCAAGTTATTCAATTCAGCATCAAATAAGAACTCCTTTTACTAAACATACTTTCAACCTTTGGGTATGAAACACAAAGTTGAATTGTGGCCAATTTTTCCCTCCACCCACCAGCTGTAATATTCCCATCATTATCTGACTACTTACACAGTGGAGACACAAAACAAGCCAGTGCCATTCCTAATTTATAGATATGTTTTAAACTGCAGAACAAACTTAACAAATTTCCGTACTACTACAATAATTCTATTTTCAAATATGAAAACAAGCAACTTGAATCTTACTGTCTATTTTATATTCAAATCTTTTCACATTGAGTTAAGCAATTATCCTGAGTTTCCTGCAAGTCACCTAAAGACATGCAGTGCAGTGGTTAGCACTGCTGCTTCACAGCGCCAGGGACCCGGGTTCAATTCTGGCCTTGGGGACTGCGTTTGTATGTTCTCTCCGTGTGTGGGTGGGTTTCCTCTCACACTCCAAAGATGTGCAGTTTAGGTGGATTAACCATGCTGAATTGCCCCTTAGTGTACAAAGATGTGGAGGTTAGGTGGATTAGCCATGGTAAACGCAAGAAGTTATAGGGATTCGGGGGGAGATAAACTACTTTGTCAGAGAGCCAAACCTGGCACAATGGGCCGACTGGTCTCCTTGTGCACCATGAGGATTCTATGGTTCTAACTGATCTAAGTTGCAAAGTCTTTTCCTTTCTTTCTTCCAGTCTGAAAGACAGGAATGTTGTTACATCATGGTTTCTTTTTAAAAGTCAGTCATTCAAGGTTTGCAATTTATTAATGTAAAATATGTTTTCATATATTGCATTCATAAAGACCTTATTATCTTATGAAAGGCAACAACACACGTAAACAACACACAAGTGCACATTTAGGCAAAGAAACACACATATTTTATAGGGTTTAAACCCAAAGATTAAATTTTAAACAATCATATCCCCTCATTTTCATCCAGTCTCTGGGAAGTGACCAATTTGTTTCCAATTCAAAGTTGACAAACTAGAAAAATATTCTGTAAGAAAAGCTGAGACAATTCTAGGCACTGTACTGTCAACAGCCTGCCACCTCCGCAGGATCTATTAAGATAAAAGCTTGTTCTGTGCATGGAATCTGCCTGCCCAGAGAACTGTACACATACGATCATTGTGCTAAATCAGGAGCTGCTGCTTGTGATCGAGCAGAAATATGGAGCACAGCTGTAAAAGCCATCAATAGTGAAGGCATGAAACATAATGATTTTTCCGTGAACTGTGATCTTTTACATAAGAGAGAGTACCACTGGTTCACATCAAAATGCTATTCTACCAGCTGCAAAACTGCAACATGTTTATAAATCTTGTAAAATACAAGGAAATGGTGAATGATATGAGTGAGAACAGGAGAATTTATGTTTATTTCAGCAGAGAACATAAGACAGGATTGATCAAAATCCAAATGATAATAATTGCATGCCAGCACCTCAAACAATTTCAAGCAACTTATTTGCCAGCAGGCAGTGCTTGGCTTTGACTTAAAAGAAACAACTTCTGACTGAGTCAGTTTATACCCAAATACTGAAATCACTAAGAGACAACAACAGCATTTTAAAGAGCTCCTCCCTTCCCATGTACTTCAAGCCCCTGATGCTGAACAGAATGCTGAGAGACACCTCCAACTCAAGTCTCAAAGATCAACATTTTCTCTAAAGTTCCGCTCATGGTTCCAGCCCCACAGAGATCTCATTCAGCTCAGGTCAGGATAACCTGAACTGAATAAAATTCCCCCAGGCCAATACAGAAAGCTGCCCAATGGTGGTTAAGACACCAGGAGGTATTAAATTACCTGTTCAGCGCATGCGTTGACTGTCAATTAAACAACAAAAGCCAGGAGATTATCAGCCTTGTAAACTATCTTGGTGTAACTGCTCTGCATCTCAGCATCAAATAAAGCCTGAGTGCAGTAAAAAGATTTCTTCTATATAAATGCCTATTTGGCATTTAGTGTTGTCTGCATATAACTCTGATCTGCTGCATCAGTAAATGTTATGCATTGATCAGGTCTTTAAAAAAGTGATGCCATTTGTGTCAATTTAGATGGGTTTCTCTGCAGGAAACCTTAATCCAATATATACTGTACCCATCGATGTTCAGGAGTTTTATTCTACACTGGCAAATCATGACCACAGCTTCACCTTCCCTGTTCAATGGATAAATGCACCAACCAATATGGAACTGAGTTGTGTAGGTTGGGGCCCTGATTCACTTTGTAGGTTCCTTCTTTGTACCATTATTACACTTAAGCGACCTAGGTGAAAGAGGACAGCAGGGTATAAGCCAGGTGTCTCATCCTGATCACTGCTCCTGGGAAGTGTGGAAATGTGGACACTGGAA
Source organism: Carcharhinus amblyrhynchos (assembly GCF_965287045.1). Taxonomy (NCBI): domain Eukaryota; kingdom Metazoa; phylum Chordata; class Chondrichthyes; order Carcharhiniformes; family Carcharhinidae; genus Carcharhinus; species Carcharhinus amblyrhynchos. The sequence goes on from NC_137346.1 coordinate 46,190,061, forward strand.
AGACAATTGAACGAAGTTCAGCTGTGACACTGTCACAATCGTACAGGCTGTACCTTAGGGTTAGGCCCATAGACATAGAATGGCTATTGGAAATTAAGTACCAAAGTATCCTTTACCAGTTTATTCTAGCTAATCTTCTCTCCGTGCCAATGTTTCATCCTCTACACCTTGAGCTTTAATTTTCTATAATAACCTTTGATGTGGTACCTTACCAAATGCCTTCTGGAAAACTAAGTACAGTACATCCGCTAGTTCCTCTTTATCCGCAGCACATGTGAAGAACTCCAATAAATGGATTAAACAAGATTTCCCTTTACAGAACCATGTTGAGTCAACCTGATTGCCTTAAATGCCCAGCTTTAACAACTTTAATAGCTTGTAATGTTTTCCTTATGACAGATGTTAAGCTAACTGTTACTTACAATTACTTACGTGGCGAAAAACTGCAGCTTGCGACGGTGCAGAGGGACCTCGGGGTCCTTGTGCATGAGTCGCAAAAACCCAGCCTGCAGGTGCAGCAGGTGGTCAGAAAGGCAAATGGGATGCTGGCCTTCATAAGAACATAAGAAATAGGAGCAGGAGTAGGCCATCTAGCCCTTCGAGCCTGCCCCGCCATTCAATAAGATCATGGCTGATCTGTCGTGGCTCAGTTCCACATTCCCGCCCTCTCCCCATAATCGTTAATCCCCTCTCTTATCAAAAACCCATCAACCCGCGTCTTAAAAATATTTAGCGAGGTAGCCTCCACCACTTCAACGGGCAGAGAATTCCAGAGATTCACCACCCTTTGAGTGAAGAAGTTCCTCCTCAACTCTGTTCTAAAACGCCCCCCCTTTATCTTGAGGCTGTGCCCTCTAGTCCTACTGTCCTTTCTGAGCGGGAAGAGTCTCTCCACCTCTATCCTATCCATCCCATTCATCATCTTATACGTCTCAATGAGATCTCCCCTCATTCTTCTAAACTCTAACGAGTACAAGCCTAATTTATTCAACCTCTCCTCATAGCTCAACCCCCTCAACTCCAGCATCAGCCTATTAAACCTCCTCTGCACTCCCTCCAAGGCCAAAATATCCTTGCGTAAGTACGGCGCCCAAAACTGCACACAGTACTCCAGCTGCGGCCTCACCAATGCCCTATACAGCTGCAGCAAGACCTCCCTACTTTTATATTCAATCCCCCTCACTATGAAGGCCAGCATCCCATTCGCCTTCCTGACCACCTGCTGCACCTGCAAGCTGGGTTTTTGCGACTCATGCACAAGGACCCCGAGGTCCCTCTGCACCGTCACCTGTTGCAGTTTTTCTCCACGTAAGTAATAGTCCTTCCTACCATTCTTCCTACCAAAGTGGACCACCTCACACTTGCCAACATTAAATTCCATTTGCCATTTCCTGGCCCATTCGCCCAGCCTATCTAGATCCTTCTGTAGACTCTCCCCACCCTCCGCACAATTTGCCGTTCCACCAATTTTGGTATCATCAGCAAATTTCAACACCCTACACTCGGTTCCCTCCTCCAGATCATCTATATAAATGGCAAATAGCTGAGGCCCCAGCACCGACCCCTGGGGCACCCCACTAGTCACCATCCGCCAATCCGAATAGCACCCTTGACCCCCACTCTCTGCCTCCTATTTGACAACCAGTCCTCTATCCACGCTAACACCCTACCCCCAACTCCATGCCCCCTGACCTTCTGCAATAACCTCTTGTGAGGTACCTTGTCAAACGCCTTCTGAAAATCAAGAAAGACCACATCCACCGGCTCTCCTCTATCCACCGCATAGCGAGGGGGATTGAATATAAAAGTAGGGAGGTCTTGCTGCAGCTGTATAGGGCACTGGTGAGGCCGCAGCTGGAGTACTGTGTGCAGTTTTGGCCGCCGCACTTACGCAAGGATATTTTGGCCTTGGAGGGAGCGCAGACGAGGTTTACTAGGCTGATTCTGGAGTTGAGGGGGTTGAACTATGAGGAGAGGCTGAGTAAACTAGGCTTGTACTCGTTAGAGTTTAGAAGAATGAGGGGAGATCTCATTGAGACATGTAAGATGATGAATGGGATGGATAGGATAGAGGTGGAGAGGCCCTTCCCGCTCAGAAAGGACAGTAGGACCAGAGGGCACAGCCTCAAGATAAAGGCGGGGCGGTTTAGAACAGAGTTGAGGAGGAACTTCTTCACTCAAAGGGTGGTGAATCTCTGGAATTCTCTGCCCATTGAAGTGGTGGAGGCTGCCTCGCTAAATATTTTTAAGACGCGGGTTGATAGGTTTTTGATAGGCAAGGGGATTAAGGGTTATGGGGAGAGGGCGGGAATGTGGAACTGAGCCACGACAGATCAGCCATGATCTTACTGAATGGTGGGGCAGGCTCGAGGGGCTAGATGGCCTACTCCTGCTCCTATTTCTTATGTTCTTATGTAAAGAGCAGTCAGGTTCCATGAAATTATCTCCCAACACGAATCAGGGATCAAAAGTTGGAACAGAGTAATATGGCCAATACACAAGTAGTGAGGCTAAGTCAGAACCATTCAGCTGAAAAAATATCAAAATCCATTTGTGTTTTCTTTCTCTCCTGCAATGGTGGACAAGGGAGTGTCTACTGATGTTGTCTTTCTGAATTTTCAGAAGGTCTCCTCATTAAGGATTCACACTAGACCAATTTCACTACAAACTCGCACAATCTTGGAGCTATTTTATTCTCGTGACATGGTTGGTAATTGTTTGTTGCGGGGGGAGGGGGGAACAGGAAAGAACTTTCTCTGGTGTTCATATGGTGTGATAGCTGTTGTTCTATTAATAGCACTCTTGCCTCTGAGTCAGAAGATTGTGGGTTCAAGTCCACTACACAAAACCCAGGTTGACACTCCAGTGCAGTAATAAGGAAGTTGAAAGTGCCACCTTCCCAATGTTAACCCGTCCACCCCATCAGATGGGCACAAAAGATCCCATGATACTATTTCAAAATAAAGCAAAACAGCTATCGCTAGTGGTTTGGCCAATATTTATCCCTCATCAACAACATCACAAATACAGATTATCCAGGAATTAATATTTTGCTTTTTCTGGGAGTTTGCTGTTTCTAAATTGGCTGCGACATGGCTGACTATGCTTTAGCAGTACTTCACTGGCTGTAAAGCATTCTGGCATGTCCTGAAAGGTAGTATATAAATGTACATCTTCCTCTTTTTTACTAGTGAGATGTGAAAAAGAGTGGTGCTTGCTAGAAATATGTATTGATTGCCAGGTTTTCACCATATATATGAGTGACTTGGAGGAAGGAAAAGAGTTATATATCCAAGTTTTCAGGTGACAGTAAGATATTAGGCAGAAGAGATTTTTGAAAAAGGGAATGAACTTACAAAGGTACCATAGATAGATTAGACAGGCAGCATGGAGGCACAACATCCATGGTAGCACAGTGGCTAGCACTGCTGCCTCACAACTCCAGAGACCCGGATTCGATTCCCGGCTTGGGTCACTGTCTGTGTGGAGTTTGCACGTTCTCCCCCTGTTTGCGAGAGTTTCCTCCGAGTGCTCTAGTTTCCTCCCACAGTCCAAAGATGTGCAGGTTAGGTGGCCATGTTAAATTGCCCCTTAATAGCCTGGGATGCATAGTTTAGAGAGATTAATGGGGTAAGTATGTGGGGTTACGGGGATAGTGTCTAGATGGGATTGTTGTCGGTGCAGACTTGATTGGCTGAATGGCCACCTTCTGCACTGTAAGGTTTCTAAGATTCTATGAAACGAGTGGGCAAAAGTATGCCATAAGGAGTTTAATGTGGGGAAGTATGAGATCATTTGTGTTAGATGAAAGACAAATCAGAATATTTTCTGAATGGAAAGACACAAAGGGCTGGCTGTGGAGAAAGAAAGGGATTTGGATCATCACATATTTACATAAGAGCCAGTGACAGACACAAAAAAAACAAAATATCTAATAAATTAATCTCATGGGGCCTGACACAAAAGTGAAGAATTGACATTTCACTAGTACATAGCCTTGGTCACATGAATCTTTCAAGATATATATTAGCCAGAATGCTGGGGCTTAAAGGAATAAACATAGGTTGCATAAACTTGGACTGTAATCTCTTGACATTAACAAGACAAAGAGTGGTCTAAAAAAAGTTTATAGCACGGATATAGAGAAATATTGTTCTCTACTGGGGACATTCCAAAACAAGAGAGCATTTAGGAGTGAAATCAAGGTATACTTGTTCCAAACAAAGGCCAAGTCAGTTGACATTAACTGGACCTTTCCAATTTCCACCACATTTGACCTTTTTCAAAATAATTAGAAGGATTTGATGAGAACCTCTCAATTGAAAACTGATTAAATGCTGATTGATTAATGCTTTCTCACAATTGTTACTAACCAATTTCAGGAAGGCACATGAAAGAAGCAACCGTGAAATGTCACTGTAATGCAATCCTTTTGAGGAATAAATTCTTATATTGCTCAAGATATTCCGAGGTCTGCAGAATGCTTGATTATATACCGCATGTGATTTTGACATGCTCTAAAAAATATAATAGAGCCAAGTGTTCAAAAAAATGACAAACTGGTGTTATTAATGATAGAGCTACATGAAGTAATCATGACACCAACAAGTTCACCTAGAGAAGTAACTAATGCAGGTTAAATATGCCTATAAAAGCGCTAGCTGTATTAAAAAACAAAAGAAAGGCTGTCTGCCATTTCTCTGTATGGAATCTAAACATGCAGAATTTTCAGTCTAGGTCACTAAATGTACCGAATGAAATCACTCACTGTACCTCAATTTCAGTATAGAGTCGTAACACTGCTGATAGAACGTGTTTCTACTGATTCTGACAAATTACTTTTTTCACAGATAAGCAAACACAGCTATTTCCCTTTCCTGTTAAAGCCATCAGCTCTTTCTTCATCCCAAAAACATAAGCATTCACATAACAGTGTTAACACACAACTGATTGAATGTTACGAAAGACACATTAACACAGACATGACTAGCTGACATTATGACTGATTGATTGCAGACAGCAACGCTAGACTGTGACTGATGACTGATGTCCTGCACTCAGCACTCTCAACATGACTGAATTCCATAGGGAAAGCATTCAACCCCCAATCTAATACATTGCACAGAAATTTCAGCCAGAGTACAGAATTAAGGTATAATAAATGTATTCTCTGTGTGTGCAAGTAGAACGACCAAACACTCAAGTGAAAACAGAACCAAAAAGGAACAGCTAGGTTAAATTTTCGACTACATTTCACATTTTAACATCCATTCCATATCCTGGTGCATCCTCCAATGCAATAATTGCTAGTTAAATTTTACATCATTCTGTACAAATATTTATTTTCCTGCAGGTGTCATTCCTATTCACTTAATTTTGCTCATGTGTTTTATGTCCACTTCTGCCTACTCGTAACCCTCTTGAATTCCACCAATTAGCCATTCTTCAAGTTGAGTCTAGCAGCAAGTGCTGAAAAGGTCAATACATCACAATACATTCTCCCACTGAGCTGTCTGGGGAGCTCACCTTATGGAAGTGTAACAGAACTGAAAATTATAGGTGATACTGGTTGTCCCAGATAGTAATACAGTCCAATCCCAAATTAACAAGTATTGAAATAATTCAGAAGTGCATTCTCAAAGGTCCCAGAAACTTTTCAACAACTGTGCTCAGAAAATATAGTGAGCCTAAAAGTGTATTTTCCATCTAATGCATACAGTAAACAAATTTCTGTTTTTTTTTACAAATTATAAGTCTATTCATTGATTCATGCACCAATGTCTTATGTTCAATAATGTATTGCACACTGGAAAATAAAAACTGGGGTTGTTCAGGGAATTTGTCCAAAGTGAACTAACAGTACAGGCAGTACACGCTGAAAAGAGGCAACGTAGCCTAACTTCTTAAATAATTGTTGTGATGCGTTTAACTACAGAAACTGAACAGCCTGTATAAAGAGAACTGACCTAAAAGCTTCAATAAATCCTCTAATAACACAATCAATGTAATATTCCTGGTTCTCAATAGTTATTTGGAGGAAATCCAATTACCTATCCTTGAAAATTAATGGAATTCTAAATCTACATTCTGACAATGGCCGAGACAATAGTCAAGTCACTGAACAGGAAAAACTTTGATTTGAATAACTGAGTATTAGAACAGCAAACAGATGGTAGGTCAACGAGGGATAATGGGGTACACAAAAAAAATTATATTAAAGGGGAATATGGTGGACAGATCAGTCCAATTTCTTGGTATTCTTTCTCACAAGGTTCATTTTTTCATCCAAATGGCTGCTTTTCAGTCTCTCCTTTTTAATTTTGCAACTTCATTATTCATCCAGTTCTTCCACATCATCACCTCACTTATCTGTAACCATCTAATATTTGAGAGTGGGAGTCAGACACTTGCCTCCATTTCAAACACAGATGGCTTTTAAGCTTACACGCCTGGAATAATTCTGTCCTTTCATGAATGCTTTACAATCTGTAACCACATGAGAACTCTTACTGCAGTAGCAAATTCCAGTGCATCAATCGTTCTAGACAGTATTTCAGAATACCCATGAGCATAAACAATAGGAAAAAGAAGGCAAGAGTAAGAGATTGTGAAGGAAAGAGGGACAGTACTGGGCATGTCAGCTTAACTCCTCCTTCATTTCAAGGCAACCTATGAACATATGGGACTGAAAAAAAAATCACTCTAATCCATTTGGTCAGACTCAATTTTTAAGAAGCACAAAAACAGGAGGCATTCAGTCCACCTGGATTATGCGGGTATCCACGGTCTGTACAAGCATCTTTCCATCCTGTTGATTTTATTCTGCCAGCATATCCTTCCATTTTTTCCTCCCTCCCCCCGTCATATTTATCAAGCTTCCCTTCAAATGTATTCAAGCTGTTCACTTGAACTGCTCCTTGTGATACTAAGCTCCAGACTCTAATCATTCCCTGGGTGAAAAAAAAAACCACATGAATTTTTAAAAATACTGACTATTTTATATTTATTGTTATGAAGTTAGTGTTTGTAAAATTATAAATAAAAGGTAAAATGCTAAGAGTTATAAAATTTCCTGGCTCTGTTAAAAAGGTTTTTTCCCTGTACTGAACAAACGCAGATGCAAGCAGTACACAGACTGAAACATTGTGTCACAAGCCTAGGCAGTGGTGCTGCCAGGACAACAGGCTTTTTGAAGTTTGCCCTATCAGTTTAAACTAAGCATATGAATAGCAGCTGCCTATCAGATTTGAATTTGATGTTTTGATCATCTGTAAACCAATCCAATTCTCGGGACTTTGGTATGCCATCAGGGGTAGAAGAACCAGCTCGCAACTGCCAGTCAGCCAGCCTACACCACAGTTCACAGCTTGAGAGAGGCACAGCCAGCAACTTTCCCTAACAGCCACATTTTTGTCTTTAAAAAAAGTTTCATCTCAATCGCAAAGGTACCAACAGAAGATAGTGGCGGCAGAAGTCAGCAAAGACGACAGAAGATTCTGGAAGATTAGCACAGTGGTTAGCACTGCTGCCTCGCAGTGCTAGGAACCCAGGTTCAATTCGAGCCTCAGGTCACTGTGTGTGGAGTTTGCAATTCTCCTCAGTAAATATACAGTTACTGTATATTTCCTATCTTTGTTAGGCCTTCCAAAATGCATTCCCTCACATTTGTCCACATTAACCTCCATCTGCCATCTCTCTGCCCGAGCCTCTAACCGATCGATATCCTGCCGTATCCTCTGATGATCCTCATCGCTGTCCGCAAAGCCACGTGATTTCCGCAAACTTACTAATCAAACCAGTTTGATCTTCCTCCAAATCATTTACATATATTATAAACAGCAACGTCCCAGCACTGACCTCTAAGGAACACCACTTATTTCTCAGCCTCCATTCAGAAATACAACTTTCCACTGTTACCCTCTGTCTTCTATGACCAAGCCAGTTCTATATCCATCTTGCCAGCTCACTTCTGATCCCATGCAACTTTATCTTCAGCACCAGTCTGCCATGACGGACCTTGTCTACATGGACTTCAGTAAGGTTTTTGGCAACATCCACTGCCCTATCCTCATTAATCATCATCGTCAAACTCGATCAATTGAGTGAGACATGACCTCTCCTTCACAAGACCAAGTTTTCTCTCGCTCACATGTCCACTTATTGACAAGTGGGAATGAATCCTGTTTTGAATAATCCTCTCCAATAATTTCCCTATCACTGACATAAGGCTCACTGGACTGTAATTACTTGATTATTCTTGCTACCCTTCTTCAAGAAAGGAACAACATCGGCTATTGTCCAATCCTCTGGGACTTCCCCTGTTACCAATCACAACTGACTGGAGGTCTCATTCTGCACTGTAAACTCCTTTGCTTCAAAGATGAGGCCAAACCAGTTGGTCTCTACAAATGTTGAATCACCTTCTGACATTTGTCCTCTATATCACTGGTTACAGTCCAAGCTCCTTAAAGCTGGTCTCAATTTGCTTTGATGAGCCATCCACCAAACATAGTCTTTCTCCTATGTCATGTTCTATAATACAAGTAGAGTGTCTCAAAAACATCAAGACCAAAACTGTGCTGGATTTTGGGCTAGGCACTACAGACCAGGCAAGATCAGGCGAGGCCAAGGGTTGCTCAGAATGTGAGAATATACTGTTGCACAAGGAATGAAGTGGATAATGAGTTCAGCGTCTAGCCAAATTGTCTAACTTTTTTTTTGCTTTACTCAAAGTTGATGCATGGCACATTCTAAAAATGTCTAATTTTCGGACATTTCAGTTTTTGGACAGCCAGCCAGATTTGAGACAACGTACCCGTAATTTCATTTTCATCATGACTACATTTGGCTACAATGCTTCTCATTAACCCCACTGTACCAGTTCCAGTACTCATCCCCAAGTCACCCCACTCATTAACTCTTCCGTGACAGCACAGCTCAAATTACAACCTCCTTTGCTTCCTCTTCTTCAGTCAATTTTCAGTTCCTTTCAGACTACTTCACCTACTGTATTTTTTTTTAATCAATCGCCCTTGTGGAAATGGACCAAAAGCTTTGCGGAAGCCTGAAAAACCACCCATGGACCTCGCACTGTCCTGAAAGATTTGTGACTCCTCCACAAACGACATCATGCAAAATCTTACTCCGAATTTGGTTTACTCTTACAGTTCTCTATTTCCCCAGGTTGATCGATGTTTGTCATGACACTCACCAGTTCTTTCCCTGCAGTGAAGTCACACTAACGATCCTGTTATCTATTGGGTTTTCTTGCTTCCTCAGTATAAATGTGTCCCATTTCATGATGGTCATTATGTTTTAGGGGCGGCATGTGGGGCATCACAGTAGCACAGTGGTTAGCACTGCTGCTTCCCAGCGCAAGGGACTCAGGTTTGATTCCCAGCTTGGGTGACTGTGCGGAGTTTGCACATTCTCCCCCTGTCTGGGTGGGTTTCCTCCTACATTCTGAAAGACGTGCTGGTTGGTGCATTGACCTGAACAGGTGTCAGAGTGTGGCAACTAGGGTAATTTCACAGTAACTTCATTGCAGTGTTAACGTTAGCCTTACTTGTGACTAATAAATAAAATGAGGCACAGGAATTGGTCGAGCTAGGGAACCGTGGTGCACTAGGAAAGTTGATTCGCTGGTTAAAAAGAAAAAGGAGGCTTATGTCTGGATGAGACTTGAGGGCTCAGGTAGTGCACTAGAGAGCTTTAGATTGGCTAGGAGGGAGTTAAAGAGAGAGTTAAGAAGGGCTAAAAGAGGACATGAGAAGACTTTGGCTGACAGGATTAAGGAGAATCCTAAGGCGTTCTATAGATATGTTAAGAACAAAAGATTGGTTAGGGCAAGATTAGGGCCAGTTAGAGACAGCAGTGGGAATTTATGTGTGGAACCGGAAGAGATTGGAGAGGCATTGAACCAATATTTCTCTTCGGTGTTCACGCAGGGGGACATAAATGTAGCTGTGGAGAACACTGGGTTACAGGGTTGTAAACTGGACAGTATTGCAGTTGATAAGGAGGATGTGTTAGTTATTCTTGAGGGTTTGAAAATAGATAAGTCCCCTGGGCCGGACGGGATTTACCCTAGGATTCTCTGGGAGGCAAGGGAGGAGATTGCAGAGCCTCTGGCTCTGATCTTCAGGTCGTTGTTGGTCACCGGTATAGTGCCAGAAGATTGGAGGTTAGCGAATGTTGTCCCATTGTTTAAGAAGGGGAACAGAGACTTCCCCGGGAATTATAGACCGGTGAGTCTTACTTCTGTTGTGGGCAAGGTTTTAGAAAAAATTATTAGGGATAGGATTTATAGTTATTTGCAGAGTAATGAAATGATTAGAGATAGTCAGCATGGTTTTGTGGAGGGTAGGTCGCACCTTACTAACCTTATTGAGTTTTTTGAGAAAGTGACCAAAGAGGTGGATGGGGGTAAGGCAGTTGACGTGGTATATATGGACTTTAGTAAGGCGTTTGGTGAGGTTCACCATGGAAGCCTTCTGCAGAAATTGCAGATGTATGGGATTGAGGGTGATTTAGGAAATTGGATTAGGAATTGGCTGGCGGATAGGAGACAGAGGGTGGTGGTTGATGGTAAGTATTCGACATGGAGTTCAGTTACGAGTGGTATGCCTCAAGGATCTGTTTTGGGGCCACTGCTGTTTGTAATTTTTATAAATGATCTGGATGAGGGTATAGCTGGGTGGATTAGTAAATTTGCTGATGACACCAAAGTCGGAGGTGTGGTTGATAGTGAGGAAGGGTGTCTTAGTCTACAGGGAGACTTGGACAAGTTGCAGAGCTGAGCCGAGAGATGGAGGATGGAGTTCAATGCGGAAAAGTGTGAGGTAATTCACTTTGGCAGGAATAATGGATGTGTAGAGTATAGGGCTAACGGTAGGACTCTGACTAGTGTGGATGAACAGAGGGATCTAGGTGGATGTGTACATAGATCCCTGAAAGTTGGGAATCAAGTAGATAGGGTTGTTAGGAAGGCATACGGTGTCTTGGCGTTTATTGGTAGGGGGATTGAATTTAGGAGCCGCAGCGTCATGTTGCAACTCTACAAAACTCTGGTGCATCCGCACTTGGAGTATTGTGTGCAGTTCTGGTCCCCACATTATAGGAAGGATGTGGAGGCTTTGGAGACGGTGCAGAGGAGGTTTACCAGGATGTTGCCTGGTATGGAGGGGAGGTCCTATGAGGAGAGACTGAGGGATTTGAGGTTGTTTTCGTTAGAAAGAAGGCGGCTAAGAGGGGACCTTATTGAAACATATAAGATGATTAGAGGTTTGGATAGGGTGGACAGTGATAGCCTTTTTCCTCGGATGGAGAAAGCTAGCACGAGGGGGCATAGCTTTAAATTAAGGGGTGGTAGTTATAGGACGGATGTCAGGGGTAGGTTCTTTACCCAGAGGGTGGTGAGGGATTGGAATGCCCTGCCTGCTGCAGTTGTAAATGCGCCTAGTTTGGGGGCGTTTAAGAGATCCGTGGATAGGTTTATGGATGGAAAGGGATTGGTTTAGGTTAGAGGGTCATTGTTTTTTAACTGGTCGGCGCAACATCGTGGGCCGAAGGGCCTGTTCTGCGCTGTAATGTTCTATGTTCACTTTTACATTCCCTGAAATTCCAATCTCACTGCATTAGCTCTCCGAATCAACTCGTTTCTGCTCTAATTTTAATTATAAGTGATCATTGACTTTGAATGTATACTTGAGGCAATCTCTTCTCCTTAACCACTATGCTTTCCTTGGTGCCCCACCTTGTACATAAAATATTTTTTTTCCTCTGCTGTGCTTCCGATCTAACATTATTTAGCTACTTTCTAAGAAAGTAAATACACTTTTTTTTAAACAATTTTCGGGATTTCTAATCAGATCTATTCTTCTGCACATATAAGAACATAAGAACATAAGAAATAGGAGCAGGAGTAGGCCATCTAGCCCTTCGAGCCTGCCCCGCCATTCAATAAGATCATGGCTGATCTGTCATGGCTCAGTTCCACATTCCCGCCCTCTCCCCATAACCCTTCATCCCCTTGCCTATCAAAAACCTATCAACCTGCGTCTTAAAAATATTGAGCGAGGTAGCCTCCACCACTTCAACGGGCAGAGAATTCCAGAGATTCACCACCCTTTGAGTGAAGAAGTTCCTCCTCAACTCCGTTCTAAACCGCCCCCCCTTTATCTTGAGGCTGTGCCCTCTAGCCCTACTGTCCTTTCTGAGCGGGAAGAGCCTCTCCACCTCTATCCTATCCATCCCATTCAACATCTTATACGTCTCAATGAGATCTCCCCTCATTCTTCTAAACTCTAACGAGTACAAGCCTAATTTATTCAGCCTCTACTCATAGCTCAATCCCCTCAACTCCGGTAACAACCTAGTAAACCTCCTCTGCACTCCCTCCAAGGCCAAAATATCCTTGCGTAAGTGCGGCGACCAAAACTGCACACAGTACTCCAGCTGCGGCCTCACCTGTGCCCTATACAGCTGCAGCAAGACCTCCCTACTTTTATATTCAACTTAGGGATCTCCAGTTAGGGATCATAAAAAGACAATCAAGAAAGAAATTAAGATCGAAAGACTGCAGGTGTAGGCCATTCGGCCCATTGAGTCTGCTCTGTCATTCAATGAGATCATAAGAACATCAGAACATAAGAAATAGGAGCAGGAGTAGGCCATCTAGCCCTTCGAGCCTGCCCCGCCATTCAATAAGATCATGGCTGATCTGTCGTGGCTCAGTTCCACTTTCCCGCCCTCTCCCCATAACCCTTAATCCCCTCTCGTATCAAGAACCCATCAACCCGCTTCTTAAAAATATTTAGCGAGGCAGCCTCCACCACTTCAACGGGCAGAGAATTCCAGAGATTCACCACCCTTTGAGTGAAGAAGTTCCTCCTCAACTCCGTTCTAAACCACCTCCCCCTTATCTTGAGGCTGTGCCCCCTAGTCCTACTGTCTTTTTTGAGCGGGAAGAGTCTCTCCACCTCTATCCTATCCATCCCATTCATCATCTTATACGTCTCAATGAGATCTCCCCTCATTCTTCTAAACTCTAACGAGTACAAGCCTAGTTTATTCAGCCTCTCCTCATAGCTCAATCCCCTCAACTCCGGTATCAGCCTAGTAAACCTCCTCTGCACTCCCTCCAGGGCCAAAATATCCTTGCGCAGGTGCGGCGCCCAAAACTGCACACAGTACTCCAGCTGCGGCCTCACCAATGCCCTATACAGCTGCAGCAAGACCTCCCTACTTTTATATTCAATCCCCCTCGCTATGAAGGCCAGCATCCCATTCGCCTTCCTGACCACCTGCTGCACCTGCAAGCTGGGTTTTTGCGACTCATGCACAAGGACCCCGAGGTCCCTCTGCACCGTCGCCTGCTGCAGTTTTTCGCCACGTAAGTAACAGTCCTTCCTACCATTCTTCCTACCAAAGTGGACCACCTCACACTTGCCAACATTAAATTCCATTTGCCATTTCCTGGCCCATTCGCCCAGCCTATCTAGATCCTTCTGCAGACTCTCCACACCCTCCGCACAATTTGCCGTTCCCCCAATCTTGGTGTCATCAGCAAATTTCGACACCCTGCACTCGGTTCCCTCCTCCAGATCATCTATATAAATGGTAAACAGCTGAGGCCCCAGCACCGACCCCTGGGGCACCCCACTAGTCACCAACCGCCAATCCGAATAGCACCCATTGACCCCCACTCTCTGCCTCCTATTTGACAACCAATCCTCTATCCACGCTAACACCCTACCCCCAACTCCATGTCCCTCGACCTTCTGCAATAACCTCTTGTGAGGTACCTTGTCAAATGCCTTCTGAAAATCCAGAAAGACCACATCCACCGGCTCTCCTCTATCCACTGCCCTAGACACATCCTCATAGAACTCCAGTAAATTTGTCAGACACGACTTCCCTTTAATGAAACCGTGCTGCGTCTGCCCTATCAAGCAATTCCCTTCAAGATGCCTCGCAATTTCCTCCTTAATGACGGATTCTAACATTTTACCTACCACAGACGTTAAACTAACCGGCCTATAATTCCCCGCCTTTTGCCTGGCACCCTTCTTAAACAACGGCGTAACATTAGCTGTTTTCCAATCTTCCGGCACTTCCCCGGAATCCAGCGACGTCTGGAAAATAACCACCAAGGCATCCACTATCACCTCCGCCATTTCTTTCAGAACCCTCGGATGCATTCCATCCGGTCCTGGCGACTTGTCCACAATCAGCCCCTCCAGTCTGTCGAGCACCACCTCTCTAGTAACAGTAATGTCATTAAGACCCTCCAGTCCTACCACCTTTCCATCGCTAACACCTGGCAAATTGTTCACGTCCTCCTCCGTGAAGACAGAAACAAAAAAGTTATTCAAGACCTCAGCCATTTCCCCATCCCCTACCACTAGGTCCCCTTTCTCATCCTCTAAAGGACCAACATTCACCCTAGCCAGCCTCTTCCTTTTTATATATTTATAAAAACTCTTGCTATCCTTTTTTATATTAAGTGCTAGCCCAGCTTCATAGCTTCTCCTACCCTCCTTTATCAACTTCTTTGTCAATCTTTGTTGACATTTAAACCTTTCCCAATCCTCTTCTCGCCCATTGCTCTTAGCTACTCTAAATTCCTCCGCTTTTAATTTAACACTTTCCTTCACCTCCTTCGTTATCCACGGCTTATTACCTCTCCTCCTACTGTCCTTTTTGACCATCGGAATAAATTTCTGCTGAGCACCAAGAAAGATCTCCTTAAAGGTCCTCCACTGCTCCTCAGCAGACCTACCTTCCAACGCGCTCCCCCAGTCCACATTCACCAATTCTTCTCTCATCCTACCATACTCCCCTCTATTCAAACAAAGGACGCGTGTCCGGGAACCCACTTTCTCCTCCTCCATCTGCAACAGAAACTCCATCCAATACTAATTTCAGAAAGATCTTTTTAGTAAGAAAGCATAATTATTCTGATATGAGGATGGAGTAAAGTGGTAGATGAACTGTCAGAATTTTTTTGGGCAATGATTAGCTATGAAAAGAGCTTTACTGTAGTGCAGAATGCATGCATTTTCCAAGCACTATTCAATTTCCACACAGAGGGTCAAATATGATGGATAAGGAAGTCATTAACTTAATCACTATGATCAACCAACAGAACTGTACAAACTGCATTTAAAATAAGAATGTCATAATTTTTTTTAAATGTCTGAGGATAACTAGTTCAAATACTAAGATAGACACTTTACAGTTTCACTAAACAGTCCTACTCCTTTCAAAGGTCATCATATAATCTAACATGACCAAGCGAAAGGCTACAAGTAACACAGTGATGATCTTGGTAAAACAGGTTTTCTTTGGAACTTTTAGTGTTAAATAAAAAAGATTCATTTACAATATTAGAGATGGGCAAAATATGTTGATATATCACAGGACATCAGTGCAGGAGTTCCTCAGGGCAGTAATCCATGCCCAAGCATTTTCAGCTGCTTCATTAATGACCTTCCTTCCATCATAAGCTCAGAAGAGGGATGTTTGCTGATGACCGCACAATGTTTAGCATGATTTGCGATTCACAGATACTTAAGCAGTCCATGCCTCAAATGCAGCAAGACCTGGACAATATCCAGACTTGGGCTGACAATGGGCAAACAACATTCACGTGCCAGGAAACAATCATCTCCAATATGACAGAATCAAACCATCATCCCTAACATTCAATTACATAACTTGAATCCCACACTATCAATATCTTGAGGGTTACCCTTGACCCAAAACTGAATTGACTAGCTATCTCAATATTGTGGCTGCAAGAGTTGGTCAGAGGTTAAGCATTCTGTGGCTACTAACTCACTCCTGTCTTCCGAAGTCTGTCCACCATCTACAAGGCACAAGTCAGAAGTGTAATGGAATACTCTCAAATTGCCTGGATGGGTGCAGCTCCAACAATAATCAAGAAGCTTGACACTGGTCGGGGAAGAGCAACCCACTTGACTGGCACCCCTTCCACAAACATTCATTCCCACTACCACAGATGTTCAGTGCAGGTGTGTACACTATTTATGAGATGAACTGCAGGAACTCACCAAGGCTCCTCAGACAACATCTTCCAAACCCACAAATCCATAACCACTTTATCTAGAAGAACAAGGGCAGCAAATATATGAGAACACCGCCATCTGGAAGTTCCCCTTCAAGCTATTCACCATCCTTACTTGGAAATATATTGCCAATCCTTTGCAGCGGTCAATGTACAGGGTTACATTGCAGCCCCACTATGGAAAGTATATCCTTCCTTAAGACTAAATCCTTACATCGTACTCCAGGTGTGGTCCTACCAATGCCCTACATAATTGCAGCAAGATATCTTTACTCTTATGCTCCAACCTTCTGATGATAGACACTAACAAAACATTTACCTTCCTCATTAGTTACTGCGTCTGTATGCTAACTTCCTTTGATTTGTGTACAAGGACTCACAAATCCCTCTGAATACACTCACTTTTCAAAAATGTTCTATTTTTCTATTCTTCCTACAAAAAGGATTCTTCCACACTTTCCCAGATCATACACCATCTGCCACTTTCCTGCCCAATCACTTACATGCTCTCTATCCCTTTACAGACTTCTTGCGGCCTCTTCACAGCTCACTCTCCCACCAGTTTTGGATCATCTGCAAATGTGGATACGTTGCATTTGGCCTCCTCATCTCAGTCCTCAATCTACACTCAGTGTTTATAGATTATTAATATCTGAGACCAAACATTGACTTCTATGGCACTCCACTACTTACATCCTGTCAACCTGAAAATGCCCTGCTTATTCCTACTCCGTTTGCTGTGAGTTAACTAATCCTCAATCCAACTTACTACATTGCCCAATCACATGAGCCTTTGTGTTGAAACACTTTCTTTGGCACATATAATGAATGCCTTCTGAAAAACCAAATAGACTCAAACCATTGGATCCCCCTTACCCTGCAAGTTATAACCTCAAAAAACATCACATTGACTTTGACAAATCATCTTGCGTTGGAGATCATGATGCTGCTTTGTTGGTAACACATGAAGTTTAATTGATGAATGCATACATAAATATGTATAGTCCTGTCAGATTCCAAATTATGCTTAAGCAACAAGCATATTATTAACCTCTACCTTCCAATTTTATCATTATATGTTTTGTTGTAGGATCAGGACTTCAAACCTTCTTAATTTCAGTTCTAAACTGAAGTCGTCATAATATCCCCCCACTGGGGATTTAGGCCACTGTTCAAAATCTGCACATTTTGTTGATGCTCTGGCAAGGTTACAAGCATCAAGGAAGGGAGCAAATCCATATCCTATTTGAACTAAATGAGGGTACGGAGGTTGCGCTGGATGAAATATACACCACTACGAATAGCCTGGAGACGAAACATCCCGTGACCTTGGTCATCGTGGCCGGGGACTTCAATCAGGCCAAGCTCAAGAGCATACTACCAAGTTACCACCAACACGTGTCCTGCTCCACCAGAGGCCCAAACATCCAAGACCACTGCTACACCATTATCAAACATCTAGCGCTCTATCGCCCATCTACACTTTGGCAAATCAGACCACTAGGCTGTGCTCCTGCTCCCAGTTAAAGCAAAAACTGAAGCAGGAGAATCCATCAAATGAAGTTGTGCAACATTGGTCCAATGAGTCAGATGATCTCCTACGGGGCTGCTTGCAGTCGGTGGACTGGTCAGTATTTAAAAACTCTGCAACCAGCCTAACTGAGTACGCCACTACAGTAACTGACTTCATTAGTAAGTGTGTGGAAGACTGTGTGCCAAAGAAACAAATCCATGTGTTCCCCAACTGGAAATCATGGATGAACAAGGATATCCACTGCTTGAAGTCCAGGTCTCAGGCATTCAAGTCAGGAGACACTGACCTATACAAGCTAGATATGATCTAAGGAGATCCATCAAACCGGACCAAGCTAGAATCCCCGGCTAGCCACACTGACACCCGCCAACTACGGCAAAGTCTTCAAGTCATAACAGGCTACAAAATGAACGTAAGATCTTGGTCCAACGCAACACCCTGATGAGCTCAATGCATTCTACGTCTAATTTGAGCAAGAGATCAGTGAGACCATGCCCTCCACCGTGGAAGCCCCGGATGAGCCTGTGTCTAAGATCACCTTTGCAAATGTCAGAGTAGCTTTCTAGAAGTTCAACCTATGGAAAGCAACTGGCCTGGATGGGGTAAACACAGTAAGAAGTCTGACAACACCAAGTTTAGTGTTTACCCCAGTCCAACGCCAGCATCTCCACTGGATGCAGTAACCAGACGTGCACTCAGACCCTGTGCAGATCAGCTGGCAAGGGTATTCACAGACATCTTCAACCTCTTTTCACAACAATCTGAGGTCCCTAACTGCTTCACAAAGACGACCATCATCCCAGTACCTAAGAAAAACCAAGCAGCGTGCCTTAATGACTATTGGCCAGAGACTCTGGCGCTCGTTACAAAGTGCTTCAAAAGGCTAGTCATGGTACAAATCAATTCCAGCCTCCCAGACTATCTGGATCCATTACAGTTTGCCTATCGCCACAACAGGTCCACAATACACTTCACCTCCCTGGCCCTGCACTCAACCCTGGAACACCTAGACAACAAGTACACCTATGTCAGGCTCCTGTTTATTAACTTCAGCTCACCCTTCAACACCATTATTCCCACAAAACTTATCTCCAAACTCTGTGGCCTGGGTCTGGGCACTTTCCTCTGCAAGTGGATCCTGAACTTCCTAACTCACAGACCACAATCAGTAAGGATAATGTGTTGTCTGCCTGGTGCTCGGGTATGGGATGTCGCAGCTGGGCTGCAGAGGAACCTGGAGTGGGAGGGTGAGAATCCGGTCGTTGTGGTACATGTGGGTGCCGGCGACGTAAGCAAAATGCGGACTGAGGATCTGGGGAGGGAGTATGAAAAGCTGGGAATGGAATTAAAAAGTAGAACCGACAAGGTGGTCATCTCTGGGCTACTGCCTGAACCGAGTGCAGACGGGCCTAGGGTTGACAGGATTAAGGAAGTGAATGGGTGGCTCAGAGATTGGTGTGGGAGGAATGGGTTTGAATTTATGGGGCATTGGCACCAGTATTGGGGTAGGTGGGACCTGTTCGGGCGGGATGGGGTTGGTCTGAACCGTGCTGGGACCAGAGTGCTGGCGAATCGAGTAAAGAGGACTGTAGACAGGGCTTTAAACTAATTAGGGGGGGGGGGGGGGTGTGTGCGCGCACGCGAGGGTAGGTGATGTTACGAGGTCTAAAGTTAAGGAGAGGGTAAAGGTAAGGGAAGAGGCCGAGGATGTCCCAATAATAGAGGGAGTAGCGGGCGTGGGTATGGTTGGTGGCGTTACGGCAAATAGGGTCCAGGTGAAGGCTGGGATGAAAGCGCTTTATCTGAATGCACGAAGCATTCGGAATAAAGTGGATGAGCTGGTGGCGCAGATCGACACAAATGGATACGATCTGGTGGCCATTACAGAGACGTGGCTGCAGGGTGACAGGGACTGGGAGATGAATGTACAGGGCTATCAAGTGTTTAGGAAGGATAGACAGGAGGGAAAAAAAAGGGGGGGGGGGGTGGTGGCGTAGCTCTGCTGATTAAGGATAGCATCACGGTGGTAGCAAGGGATGATATTGGAGCCAAGGAGCAGAGGGTGGAATCGTTGTGGGTAGAGATTAGGAACAGCAAAGGGGGGAAGACGCTGGTGGGTGTCGTAAACAGGCCCCCGAATAATGATCTGGAGGTGGGGAGGGCTGTTAACGCGCAAATAAGTGCGGCATGCAGGAATGGAACAGCGATAATTATGGGGGATTTCAATCTGCATATTGATTGGTCGACCCATGTTGGACGCGGGGGGCTCGAGGAGGAGTTCTTGGAATGCTGCCGGGATAGTTTCCTGGAACAGTGAGTGTTGGAGCCGACGAGGGAGCGAGCTATCTTGGATCTGGTGCTATGTAATGAGGCGGGTAGAATTAGGGACCTTGCGGTGAAGGATCCTCTTGGGGAGAGTAATCATTGTATGGTGGAGTTTCTGGTGCAGATGGAGGAGGAGAAAGTGGGTTCCTGGACACGTGTCCTCTGTTTGAATAGAGGGGAGTACGGTAGGATGAGAGCAGAATTGGCGAATGTGGACTGGGGGAGCGCGTTGGAGGGAGGCTCTGTTGAGGAGCAGTGGAGGATCTTTAAGGAGATCTTTCTTGGTGCTCAGCAGAAATTTATTCCGATGGTCAAAAAGGATAGTAGGAGGAGAGGTAATAAGCCGTGGATAACGAAGGAGGTGAAGGAAAGTGTTAAATTAAAAGCGGAGGAGTTTAGAGTAGCTAAGAGTAGTGGGCGAGAAGAGGATTGGGAGAGGTTTAAATGTCAACAAAAATTGACAAAGAAGTTGATAAAGAAGGGCAGGAGAAACTATGAAGCTGGGCTAGCGCTTAATATAAAAAAGGATAGCAAGAGTTTTTATAAATATATAAAAAGGAAGAGGCTGGCTAGGGTGAATGTTGGTCCTTTAGAGGATGAGAAAGGGGACCTAGTGGTAGGGGATGAGGATATGGCTAAGGTATTGAATAGCTTTTTTGTTTCTGTCTTCACGGAGGAGGACGTGAATAATTTGCCGGGTGTTAGCGATGGAAAGGTGGTAGGACTGGAGGGTCTTAATGACATTACTGTTACTAGAGAGGCGATGCTCGACAGACTGGAGGGGCTGATTGTGGACAAGTCGCCAGGACCGGATGGAATGCATCCGAGGGTTCTGAAAGAAATAGCGGAGGTGATAGTGGATGCCTTGGTGGTTATTTTCCAGACGTCGCTGGATTCCGGGGAAGTGCCGGATGATTGGAAAACGGCTAATGTTACGCCGTTGTTCAAGAAGGGTGCCAGGCAAAAGGCGGGGAATTATAGGCCGGTTAGTTTAACGTCTGTGGTAGGTAAAATGTTAGAATCTGTCATTAAGGAGGAAATTGCGAGGCATCTTGAAGGGAATTGCTTGATAGAGCAGACGCAGCACGGTTTCATTAAAGGGAAGTCGTGTCTGACAAATTTACTGGAGTTCTATGAGGATGTGTCTAGGGCGGTGGATAGAGGAGAGCCGGTGGATGTGGTCTTTCTTGATTTTCAGAAGGCGTTTGACAAAGTACCTCACAAGAGGTTATTGCAGAAGGTCGAGGGACATGGAGTTGGGGGTAGGGTGTTAGCGTGGATAGAGGATTGGTTGTCAAATAGGAGGCAGAGAGTGGGGGTCAACGGGTGCTATTCGGATTGGCGGATGGTGACTAGTGGAGTGCCCCAGGGGTCGGTGCTGGGGCCTCAGCTTTTTACCATTTATATAGATGATCTGGAGGAGGGAACCGAGTGTAGGGTGTCGAAATTTGCTGATGACACCAAGATTGGGGGAACGGCAAATTGTGCGGAGGGTGTGGAGAGTCTGCAGAAGGATCTAGATAGGCTGGGCGAATGGGCCAGGAAATGGCAAATGGAATTTAATGTTGGCAAGTGTGAGGTGGTCCACTTTGGTAGGAAGAATGGTAGGAAGGACTATTACTTACATGGAGAAAAACTGCAGCAGGCGACGGTGCAGAGGGACCTCGGGGTCCTTGTGCATGAGTCGCAAAAACCCAGCTTGCAGGTGCAGCAGGTGGTCAGGAAGGCGAATGGGATGCTGGCCTTCATAGCGAGGGGGATTGAATATAAAAGTAGGGAGGTCTTGCTGCAGCTGTATAGGGCATTGGTGAGGCCGCAGCTGGAGTACTGTGTGCAGTTTTGGGCGCCGCACCTGCACAAAGATATTTTGGCCTTGGAGGGAGTGCAGAGGAGGTTTACTAGGCTGATACCGGAGTTGAGGGGGTTGAGCTATGAGGAGAGGCTGAATAAACTGGGCTTGTACTCGTTAGAGTTTAGAAGAATGAGGGGAGATCTCATTGAGACGTGTAAGATGATGAATGGGATGGATAGGATAGAGGTGGAGAGACTTTCCCGCTCAAAAAAGACAGTAGGACTAGGGGGCACAGCCTCAAGATAAAAGGGGGGCGGTTTAGAACGGAGTTGAGGAGGAACTTCTTCACTCAAAAGGTGGTGAATCTCTGGAATTCTCTGCCCGTTGAAGTGGTGGAGGCTGCCTCGCTAAATATTTTTAAGACGCGGGTTGATGGGTTTTTGATAAGAGACGGGATTAAGGGTTATGGGGAGAGGGCGGGAAAGTGGAACTGAGCAGCGACAGATCAGCCATGATCTTATTGAATGGCGGGGTAGGCTCGAAGGGCTAGATGGCCTACTCCTGCTCCTATTTCTTATGTTCTTATGTTCTTATCCTCAACACCAGTGCCCCACAAGGCTATGTTCTCAGCCCACTACTATACTCCTAATACACCTATGACTTTTGTGGCCAAATTCCCCTCCAATTCTATCTTCAAGTTTGCCGACGACACCACCGTAGTGGGTCAGATCTCAAACAATGACGATACAAGTACAGGAATGAGATAGACAATCTGGTGAACTGGTGCAGCAACAAGAATCTCTCCTTCAATGTCAACAAAACATCGACTTCAGGAAGCGTAAAAAAGAACATGTCGTTCTCTGCATCAACAGATGCAGAGTAGAAACAGTTGAGAGCTTCAAGTTTTTAGGTGTCCAGATCACCAACAACCTGTCCCCCAATGCCAACACTATAGTTAAGAAAGCCACCGACGCCTCCACTTTCTCAGAAGACAAAGGAAATTTGGCATGTCAGGTATGACTCACAGCAATTTAGAGAAGTCAGCAACTTTTACAGATGCACCATAGAAAGCATTCTTTTAGTTGTACCACAGCCTGGTATGGCTCCTGCTCTGCCCAAGGCCGACAGAAACTACAAAAGATCGTGAATGTAGCCCAATCCATCACGCAAACCAGCCTCCCATCCACTGACTCTGTGTTCACTTCCCGTTGCTTCGGCAAAGCAGCCAGCATAATTAAGGACTCCATGCACCCCAGAAATTCTCTCTTCCATCTTCTTCCATTGGGAAAAAGATACAAAAGTCTGAGATAATGTGCCGACCGACTCAAGAACAGCTTCTTCCCTGCTGCTATTAGACTTTTGAATGGGCTTACCTTGCATTAAGTTCATCTTTCTCTACACCCTAGCTATGACTGTAACACTACATCCTGCACTCTCTTCCTTTCCTTCTCTATGAACGGTATATTTTGTCTGTATAGCGTGCAAGAAACAATACTTTTCACTGTGTTAATACACGTGACAATAATAAATCAAATCAATTATTTTCAAACTAAGAAAAAACCTCATCTTGATACAGAAGGCAAATCTTTAACTGACAAGGGAAGACGATGTCCATGATTGCACCCACTTCCAGATTCATCACAGGCAGATTTGCAAGTGCGTAGAGAACACCCACGCAGCTATCGTTAAGTTATTACAATAATCAAACAGACAATTAGCTTGGAATTTAACCCAACATTCCAAAGATTCACCATCCTCTTGAGTGAAGAAATTCTTCCTCACTTCAGTCTTAAATGTCTGTCACAATTTGTGTTCCCACCCAGTTTGGGGTCACCACAGATTTGAAAATATTACAATTGGTTTCAACATTCAAATCATTATATAGATTGTAAGCTGCTGTGGACCTAGCACTGACGCCCCACCAGTAACACCCATCCTGAGGATGAGCTGTTTATTCCTCCTTTATGTTTTCTGTCTGTTAACCAATTCTCAATCCATATTACCCCAAATGCCACTCCAATTCAATTTACCACCCTCTTGTGTGGGACCTCAGCAGAAGACTTCTGCGAATCCAAGTACACCATATTCATTTGTTCTCCTTTATCTATGATGCAACTAGTATCATCAAAAAACTGCTAGATTGTCAAACATGATTTCCCTTTCATAAATCCTTGTCGACTCAAATTTACCATCCTTGTCTACTGACATCAAATTAGTCAGTCTGTAGTTCACAGAATCCTACAATGTAGAAGAGGCCATTAGGCCCATTGAGTCTGCACAAAATACAATCCCACCCACGCCCTATCCCCATAACCCCATGCATTTACTCCAGCTAGTCCCCCTGTCACGAAGGGGCAATTTAGCATAGCAATCCACCTAACCTGTACATCTTTTGGATTATGGGAGGATGCTGAAACTGGAGCACCTGGAGAAAACCCACACAGACACGGGGAACCTATGCAAACTCCACACAGGCAGTGATCCGAGGAGGGAATCAAACCCGGGTGCCTGGTGCTGTGAGGCAGCTGCGCTAACTATTGTGCCACTGTTCTTCAATCTCCCTCTTCCTTTTTTAAATAGTGGAATTATATTTCCCTGTTCTCCACTATAAATTCTCCTGCCCCACCTGTAATGGGCCCATATTTGTCCTAGCTAATTTTATACTTTTCACATACAGTCTGCTTTTCTGTTCCTCACTAGTTTGCATTCATACTTTCTTGGTCCTCGGCTGCCGGGTTCTGAATTGCTCCCAAGGTCTCTAGGCTTACCATGTTTTTGGGCATCCTCATATAAGGCTTTGATCTTATGAAATCTTTAACTTTTCTCTTAAGCACAGTTGATATATCTTTTCCTTTGGGTGTTCATGCCTTAGAGGAATGCACTTCTGTTGTTGATTGTGTAACATTTCTTTCAATACTAGTCAATTGTCAAACTTTTTAGGATTTTTTTCCTAATCTACCATAGCCAACTTGCCCTTCATACCTCCATAATTTCCTTTCCTCAGATTTAAGAGCCAGGTTTCAGAATGAACAACATCACTCTCAAACTCAAAACAAAATTCTAACATATTATGGGCATTATTTCCCAAAGGCTCCTTCACAGCAAGGCTATTAATTAGCTCTTCCTCATTACACTACACTAAATCCCCAGGTGCCTCCTCAACACACTGCTCCATAAACCCATCTTGTACACACTCCACGAACAACTCCTCCAAAGTATTAGATTTGGTTAACCCAGTCAATGTGTAAATTGAAATCATCCATTATTACATCACATTACACAAATCTCTAATTTCTTGATTTATACCATGCCCAACATTAGCACTACAGTTTGGTGGCCCATAACAACACCCATCAATGTTTGCTGCCCCTTGCTGTTTCTTAGCTCCATCCAAATTGATTCTACCTCTTGACCCCTTGATTGAAGATCCTTTCTTAATGACGTAACTAATATCGTTTCTTATTAAGAGTGCTACCCCATCTCCTTTTCATTTTTACCCAGCCCTCCTAAATGCCAAGTCCTTAGTGATGTCTGTTACTCGCCAAGGTCAACCAGGCGTAAGCACAGTGAGCAGTGTTTCTTCACTCAAACCGACAGGCTGGAAGCCTTCAAACAGTAAATATCTACAGCCATGTATACCTTCTTCTGAGATTGTGTTATCGATGCTCTATAGGTGATTTCAAACTTCTTGAGAGTGAGTTCACCGTGGACTTGGCTCATTTTGAGCTGCACTTTCCTGCTATCAGCCTTCACCATAATGTGACAGCAGCCCATACAATTCTACTTTAGATCTCTGATGAGGAACAAGGGCAGTGCCAATACCAGACATACCAGCACCATGTTCCGAGACTGAAAGCCTCTCCCTGGAATTCTCCTTTCTTTCACAAGCAGTGTGAATAATGAGTGTGGGAAATGAATTTGTGGAGAGAAAAGAAGGACAACAGTTCCAGCCTCTGCAGTATTTTGCTTTTATTTTATTATAGTTGTGAATGGTGACTGTGGGATGGGTGTGAGATTTATCAGTAAGATGGGGGTGAGCATCAGAGTTGGCTGCGGGGGAGCAGGAGATGAGTAGAGATTTACGATGTGTTGGTCTGTTGACTGCTGTTCAGGAGAATGCTGAGAAAAATCAGACAGCAGGACTTGGCGCCTTGAAAGTCTTATGCCATTCATCTTTCCTATCCAAGTGAGGTTCTTTGACCCTCTCAAGGGACTGTTGCCAGGTTTGAAGACCACAGCCTACCCACTTCCTCAGCTACTTCCATCCATCTTGCCTTTGTTGGAGAACCTGGCTTATACTTCCCCTCCTTAACCAACATGGCATCGCAGTAGTCCCTCAGATCCCACAGCAGGACTGCCAGGTGAGAATGAGACGTGGGCCTTTTTAGGTTTTCTTTCAATTCCTGTGATTGCTGAAGGCAATCTGGCATCTGTTGACTTGACCAGGAGTACTTGCTTGATAAATTTAGTGTATCAGTCTGTCCAGACACACTGATTAGTCACAATCACTGAAAACAGGATCCAAATACCAAAGCCAAGTTAAAGAACCCAGGTAAATCCTGCATCAATTACAACTAGACCCCAATCCATGACTGGCCCCCCTTTGCGAGCGAGTCTATTCAGCTGAGATTGAGATTGCACCCAGGGTTTTTGATCATGTCACAATAGGTTCCAAGCTGTTCAGTTTCACTTGCCCAATAAGTATACTGTATCAAATACAGAGCTTTCCCTGCATCCTAAAGATATGATAAACAAGTTGCAAGGTCAGAAAATTTTGAACTCAACAGTCGATATTCTTGTCTGCCCACTTCAACAGTAAATGTACGAGGCTTGTTCAGCCAATTCACATTGCCTTTTGCACTGATGGTCCCTCAGTTCAAGAGCGGTCTTTTTTTTCCTCACACACATATCCATTTTATCCAAGTTCAGAAACTCTCACCCATGCACTCCTCTTCCAATGGGTCTATGCAACATGCCATTTACTCTCATTAACCTATCCACTCTGGAAAATGGTTTAGTAAGCTTACCACAGAAAACAACATTTTGACCGAAATCAGTTGTCTTGGTTATAATTTGTTAACTTTGAGAGTGAGTTACATTTAAACTGTTATAAATACAGCCACCCTTCCATACAAAACAATCAGCAATTAAGTTTTATATTTGAAATGACAGCTTTTCTACCAAGTTCTGTCCTCGAGTGTAATTGAGCTTGTTTTCACCCTGAACAACCTTTCCTTCAATCCACTCAGTTCTGTAATTTCATATGGCACCGGGTTATGACAATCATTTGGAGAGCGGTGCAGATACAATAGGCTAAATAGCCTTTTTCTGCACCATAACATTTCAATGATTATTACTTCCTCCAGTATGCCTGACTTTTTGTAGGACGTGCAGAGCATTCATTATTCCAGTGTTGATCAGGTCCCCTCCCTTATACTTTTTTCCATTTCAATAGATGACTATATTACCACTTGCCATGAACTGGAAAATTTCACTGACGTCGTTTCCAATTTCCATCCTTCTCTCATCTTTATCTAGTCCATCTTGGACACTTCTCATCCCGTCCGTGGCTTCTCGGTCTCCTTCTGTGCATCTAGGGTATCAATTAATATTGACTACAAACCTCTTGATTACCTTGACTAAATTTCTTCACACCCGGCTTCCTGTAAGGATGCCATTCCATTTCCCTTGTTTTCTTGTCACCCTCTGTTCTAATGATATAACCTTCCATACTAGTGTTTCTGAAAAGTCTTCCTTTTTCCTCAAAGTTTAACCATCCAACGTAGCTGATGGAATCCTCCACTATGTTTCATGCAGTTCTGCTGTCACCCCTCCCCTCTCTACCCTGTACCATGATAGAGTTTCACCTGTCCTCACCTTTCACCCCATCAACCTTCATATTGAACAGATCATCCTCTGCCATTTTCACCAGTTCAGTGTGATACTACACTAAACATGTTCCTTCCCACCCTTCTGAGCATTCCAAAGAATGTTCTCTGTACAATATCCTTGACCACTCATCAGACATCCCAATCACCTCCCCCGTTCCTTTCAGTACTTCTACCTCCACATTGTTCGACGTGTCTTTATGTTCTTTTCCTTTTGCTGACTTGCTTCATTTCTTCGCGTTGCATTCAAATGGTTATCTCACCATACATAGCCCATCTGGACCTGTTCCATTATTATCCCCACGACCGTTCTCTCTGACTTTTGCATCATGAAATCCTTGTTTTTTTAATCTCTGAGAAACTAGAGGCCAGTCAGCCTGAACTCACTTTTGGGAAAATTATTGGAAACATTTCTGATAGTATTAATCACCAAAGGTGCTGGAATCTGAAACATCAACAGGAAATGCTGGAAAACCTCAGCAGGTCTGACAACATCTGTGGGGAGAGAGACAGCCAATGTTTCGAGTCTAGATGACCCTTTGTCAGAGCTCTGAATCTCGAAACGTCAGCTCTATTTCTCCCTACAGATGTCGGCAGACCTACTGAGAATTTCCAGCATTTTTTGTTTTCGTTGTAGTATTAATGGCCGATTGGAAATTCACAGATTAATCAAGGTCAGTCAGGTTGGAATTGTCAAAAAAAGGTGGTATCCAACTTAAGTGAATAAGTTTTTTGAAACGGTAATAAGGAGATTCTATGAGGAGAGAGCGTTAGATCTACAATGCACTTTGACAAGGCTTTTGAAATGGTCAGATACTGCAGACTGCTCCAAAGATTGTGGGACTTAAGAGAAAATTGTCTCAATGACAGGAAGCAGTTAAACGGTGTTTTAATAACCAAAATGTTTTTTTCCCAATGGGATTCCACAGGGTCCATTAGGGTTTCTTGCCATTCAAATCAATGATTTAGAGAAATGTAAGCAGTTCTGATGAAGGGTTGCCATTGACCCGAAATGTTAATTCTGCTTCTCTCTACAGGTGCTGCCTGATCTTTTGAGTATTTTCAGCATTTTTGTTTTTATTTTAAATGTAGGGAGCTTGACAAACCAGTTTGCAGATGATACGAATAATATGTGTGCTTAATAGCGAGGAAGAAAGCTGCAGTTTGCAAAAAATTATCAGTAACAAAATGGAAAATGGCATTTAATCCAGAGGAATGTGAGGTATGTATTTGGGAAGATCAAACAAGGTAAAGGGCGCCACAACTAAGTACTGAGATTCTGAGAAGTAGATGGGAATAAATTGAGCTTGCAGTGATGTCTGTAAGTACAGGAAATTAGTCGCTCAGGTAGAAAAAGTGGTAAGAAGGCATACAGAGCACTTTCATTTATTAGCCAAGGCACTGAGTATAGAAGCAGGGTGATAATGCTACAACTGTATAAAATGCTGGTTAGACAGCAGCTAGATTACTGCACACAGTTCTGCTCACCACATAACTGAATTGGTACGATCACAGTGGAGGAGGTACAGATTAGATTTACAAGGATTAGCCAGGAATCCAAAATTTTAGTGACAAGTATTGGATAAACTGGGGCAGTTTTCTTGGGAATAGAGAAGGCTAGAATAGGGAGGTTTAATTAAGATGTATAAAATTTTGGTGAATTTAGGTAAAGTGGATCTGAAAGACCGATTTTCTTTAATCGGTAAAATCATTAATCGGGGACACAAATTTAAAATAATTGGTAGTAAGATTAGGGGGAATTGAGGAGTAAACTTTTTACTCAGAAGGGTGGAAATCAGGCCTGTGGAGAAGCTGTGACCCTCAAAACAATTTAAAAACACTTAGATACATAGTTAATGTGCCAGAACCTAAAGGGTAACTGATGAAGCGCTGGAGGGGGAGTTTAAGCTGTAAAACTTTTTATCCTCCACAGGCCTAACAGATTGAAGAGCATCCCTCTGTGCTAGAAGTCCTTCAAGGAAAGACTGTGCTTAATTTTTGTGTGCTGGCATTTGAAATATGCTTCTGTGACAACAAAAATGAAACTTTATACTCAAGCATCTCTGGCACAGCCCTTTTTTCTGCAAGAATAGACATGGGTGAGTTCTGAGACATTCCTTCAAGCTTGTTGGTGATTACCTGAAGCTAACAAAGTTTCCTCTGTTTACTCATCAAATAATTGTTTCCCATCAAAAGGTAGACAGGTTTATTTGGTAGCATGGACTTTCAGAGCACTGCCCTTCATCAGGTGAGTCACCTGATGAAGGGGCAGCGCTCCGAAAGTCCATGCTACCAAATAAACCTGTTGGTCTTTAACCTGGTGTTGTGAGACGACTTACTGTGCAACTACTTAGCAGTTCAACACCGGCAACTCCATATCATCATCAAAAGGCAAACCAGTGCATTTAATCATAACATTAATCCTGATTCTCTCTTCAAGCAGGCGTGTGTGCAGAGATGGTGAGGATTAGGTGTGGTTTATCATGAGCTGTCATTCCAAATTATATTTGATAATTTGGTAACTTTTCATGTGACATAATTTTGAACTCTGCCATTATGCCAAATGACTTCCTAGAGGTATCAGTGAGACCAAAAGAGCTCCAAGATAATTACCATAAGCCTACTATCCAATAACAAAATCATTAACAGGGCATATAGAAGTAGGAATAGAAAATTGCATTAGCTGCACTCTGCAATTAGTCCTCACGATCAACAGTCAGCCACCATTTCCCGATGCCGCAGAAATCTAGATGTGTCAACAATTTGTTCACTCACCTTGTTGATTCAGGTGTGGATTCTATCTGAGTTTTGAAGAAAGGTTAATATCAGAAGCATTTTAAGCAGTATGTTCTAACTGCAGCTGCTGTCGGCCTGTTTAAGATTTACAGCATTGGCAACTAAGTGGTTTTTGTTGCCAATGATTTATTGTTAAATTGGTGTCCCTTTGACCAAAACTTTCTTCAGTAATTTCTCTGATTTTGCAACCGGTGTGCTGTAATGCTGTAGCCATGGTTATCCCAGCTGAGCCTTCTCTCCCAATTACTAAATTAGGTGCACACTCCCTCATGCAATAATTTCAAGATATGAATGCCACACTGCCACAAGTCTTACTTTGCAATTACCAGTCAAGTGCACCAGAACAAGGTGGTTGGATAAGCATTAATACACACTTTCGACCTTGATACAAAACTAAATATTGCTGGCATCAGCCAAACGAGTAGCCAGATGGGGAAGTATTGCTCTAGAAAACCAAAAAAACCCATACATTTAATGACATGTGGTGTTACCTCTACAGAAATGAAATGGACTGACATAAAGGCTTAAAAATGGATTCTGCGCCACTGAGCTTCATTAGCCCTTAAAACACAGAAAATAAATACCAAAAATGCTTCCACATGAGTGTAACAAGGTTTCCTTCAACTTACACTCCACATGTACCAGTAGGTAAATGCATTAGTGAGGTTTGCATGCTGGGCTACAGAAATGCCTCACTGATAACTGTCCACACGATGTGTTAACACAGTTATAATTATCAGTGTTAGATTCCAGTCAGCCAGCTCAGGCATGGTGCCAATAGATCAACCCTAATTAGTATATTCACACTGTCAGTTATGTTCATTTTGCAGCATGTTCTTCATGCTAATGACAATTCCCTGATCCCCTTCTTACCTCAAAGAAGCGTCATACCCATACTTGCTGATGTGTCTCACTTACTGATTTGCTGACTTTTCTCTTTTAGCTGCAGTGCTATATGTCTCACATAAATCTGCATTTGAAGATGCTCGGGTTCTCTTGTATAACTAGCACATTAATTGGCTTCAAGTCACATGACATAAACAAGCCATTTTCAGTTAGCCCAGCAACAGAACAGTACCATGGGAATTAATTGGACACAGCAATTCTAAGATGACTTCTTACTTAAGATAATCAAAGATGATATTAATTCCTATTAAGAGCCTCTTACAGCCATTTGCTGCAATATTTATCAATTTTGTCAAGGTAAAGTAGAATTGTGCAATGGCACAACAATTCATTCACCAGAACCAAATGATACTACTCAATAACAACAATATTTTCTCCTTAAGAAACTGTGTTTGGGGGAGTGGGGGGGGGGGCGCAGCGGAGAGAGACTGGACCTCAGTTTAACATCTCATTCAAAAGACAGCACCTGAGACAGTGAGGCAATCCTACAGTTCTCCACTGGAGTGCCAACCTTGTAGTCCAGTCTATAGAGTGGAACTTGAAACCACAACCTTCTGACTCAGAGGCATGAGTGCTTTCAGCTGAACCACAAGTGATACACAATGCCAGAATCAGAGGATTAGATAGTTCAGAGTAATCTTGGGCTGGAGAAGGTTACAGATATAGGTGCAATATTAATGGATTTATACAAATGTAAGAATTTTAAATTAGAAACATGAGGGAATCGGGAGGACTTGTAAATCAGCAAGGATAAGAGGTGGATGTGTAAACAAGAACTGGCACTGAAGAGAATATGGGCAAAGTTTTAGATAAGTTGATGTTTTTAGAGGATGAGAAGTACAGTCAGTACAAACCAAGAAAAGCCAAAATTTTATGGCTAACAGCGGCACTGAGAAAGGTTCCAGCGACAGCTGACATGAGCATGTTTCCGAGTTGGAAGTCAGCAGTCCTTGTGATGTAAAGTGAGCAAGGTCAGATGCTCAGTTCAATATCAAAATGGCACCAAGGATTTATACAGTTTGGTTAGCTTGAGACAAAGGTCAAGGAATTAAATGAGATTGGTGCCAAGGATTGGCAGGGAAGAAAAACAACATTTCGAACCTTTCCAATGTTTAATCAGAGGAAATTGCAGTTCATTCACAACGAGATACGAGACAAGCAGTCTGATGCCACAGGGGCACTAAAGCGGCTGAAAGAGCTCATTGAGACATCAAGTTGAGTGCCATCAGCATAGAGTGGAAGTTGCATACAGATACAAAATCTCCAAAGCTTGTTGTTTTAAATTTACTTGAAATATATCACTTCAAATTTGGCAGACAGAGAGATTGAAGGGGCAATTTTTTGATTGGGCTTTCTTGATGAAGTTCATATTTAACTATGTTTGTTGGTTCCTAAACTGAGGTTACAGACCCACTGGAATCTATCATGATTCTCCATGGGGTCCACAAAATAACCTCAACAGTAGAGGATAGGAGTTTTCAAAATAACTGGGACGTATCATGAAATCAACTTATCTGCTTTTAGCTACCAACCTTAAAAAGAATTATCTTAGTAAATGGTTCAAAGTGAATGAGCTTTGAATACATCTTACTTCTGAAAAAATTAGTATCACAAGTACTAAAATTTGAGGTTTTATACGCATACGTCAAAATGAATGGGAGATGCAGGATTCAGAATGTAAAACTGCAATGCATTTTATCCCCCCTACTTGGCTGATGTAATCATAGAATCTCTACAGTACAGACAGAGTTCATTCTAGCTATCAAGTCTGCACCAACTCTTCGAAAAAAAACATCTTACGCAGGCCCTATCCCCACAATATTTACCCCACTAATCTCCCTAATCTAAACATCTTGAGACACTGAGGAGCAATTTAGCATGACCAATCCACCTAACCCGCACATCTTTGAACAGTGGGAAAAAACTGGAGCACCCAGAGGAAACACACGCAGACACGGGAGAATGTGAAAACTCCACATAGTCACCTAAGATTGGAATTAAACCCAGGTCCCTGGCACTATGAGACAGCAGTGTGAGACCACTGTGCCACCATGTCACCCTCAATATATATATACTTAAAGTCCTAAGCTTGTCATATTGTGTTCAAAGAACACAGGTAGTAATGTTTAAATTATGTAAATTAGAAACATCAAATGAAAGTTACATTCATTGGTGGAGTAGGTTTAGTGACATCACCGCATTCATTCTCAGAATTGATAGCTCCAGAAAATATGAACACTGTTTTAGAAATATCACATCTACTATCATAGAATAACTTCATACTTAAGGTTTAGTCTAAGAGACTTCTCTATTACAGTTTTATGGTCAAACACAAGAGCATCAGTTCTGTGTATGGATTTCTATGGATTTGTTATTTTGGACTTCAAGCCATGCTGTATTCGATTCAGGATGGAATGGGCGACATAGAGTCTCAAACAGCCAGGAAGACTTTGGGTTCTGAAGAATTATAAATGAAAGCCCTTTGCAGTAAATATATAGGTACAATCATGGTAGCCAAGCTAAATATCTTTTTTTATAGCCATCAACAGGTTGACTGAAAGTAACTGCACATATACAAACATCAATCTAGACTCAAAATCATTTGCAACACATGCTCAATGATGGCAATGTTGACAAAAGGACTAAGTACAGTGGGAGGAACTAGGTCACTGGGCAAGTATGCAGGCATCATCTGCCATAGCTGTTGAAGACAGTCTTGATCTCACTGGAGTCAACCAAAATGTTATTTTTAGTATCAAAGACTAGCACAATGACCTGTCTTCAAATGAAAGTAGGAAGAGAGCAGTCATTTCTATCACAATGTGCAAAGGAGCTTCTTACTCGAAGGGTGGAATGCCTGCATGATACATTGATATGGGCCGTGTATAAGACTGCAGCAGTCTGTGGCTGTAATCAATCACTCCTGGGAGAATTCTACCATTTCTTTGAGAATCTCAGCAATTTCTGACTCAACTGCAAGATGAAACCTACACTCCAGTGGGCTGTAGAAAGGAGAAAGTTAGTCAGACTATCTATAAACTGTCTGAGAGTCAGAGGGGTTTACAGCATGGAACCAGGCCCTTCGACCCAACTTATCCATGCCACCCATTTTTTTAAAACCCCTAAACTAATTCCAATTGCCAGCATTTGGTGCATATCCCTCTATACCCATCGTACCCATGTAACTATCTAGATCCTTCTTAAAAGATAAAATTGTACCCGCCTCTACTACTACCTCTGGCAGCTTGTTCCAGATACTCACCACCCTCTGTGTGAAAAAAATTGCCCTTCTAGATACTTTTGCATCTCTCACCTTAAACCTATGCCCTCTAGTTTTAGACTCCCCTACCTTTGGGAAAAGATATTGACTTTGTCTGTGCCCTCACCATTTTATAAACCTCTCTGGTGTCTTGCCAAAAATAAGCAACAGTGCAGGGAGTGGAGTAGGGGGAGAGAAAGAGATATTTGGTATTTCTAAAAGATTGTGACAAATAGGCTTAATAAAAAGTGATGAATGCGTGTAAGCACAATCATAGATTGAAAAGACAGGTCTAATGTTTATGCAGCATCTTCAGGGCAAGCTAAAACATTTAATACCAATGAATAATTTCCAGTTTTAGGCTCACAAGCACAGCAGACAAGTATACATAGATGCAACAAATAAGATGAATGGGTTCAGGAAAAGTGTTAACCATGACACCTGGAGAAGGCCCAGCCATACTTCAAACAGCATTATATGATATTTCACATGCACTGAATAGACAGGCAGGGCTTCATCTAAAATTACATCAGTGGTAGGGAAATTATTGGAGAGGATTCTGCAAGACAGGATTTATTCCCACTTGGAAATAAGTAGACATATTAGCGAGAGGCAACGTGGTTTTGTTAAGGGGAGGTCGTGTCTCAACAAACTTGATCGAGTTTTTTGAGGAAGTGACGATGACGATGCTGATTGATGAGGGTAGGGCAGTAGATGTTGTCTACATGGACTTCAGTAAGGCTTTTCACAATGTCTGTCATTACAGACTGGTGCAGTAGGTGAAGTTGCATGGGACCAGAGGTGAGCTGGCAAGGTGGATTCAAAACTGGCTCGGTCAAAGAAGAACATAAGAACATAAGAAATAGGAGCAGGAGTAGGCCATCTCGCCCTTCAAGCCTGCCCCGCCATTCAATAAGATCATGGCTGATCTGTCGTGGCTCAGTTCCACTTTCCCGCCCTCTCCCCATAACCCTTAATCCCCTCTCTTATCAAAAACCCATCAACCCGCGTCTTAAAAATATTTAGCGAGGTAGCCTCCACCACTTCAATGGGCAGAGAATTCCAGAGATTCACCACCCTTTGAGTGAAGAAGTTCCTCCTCAACTCTGTTCTAAACCGCCCCCCCTTTATCTTGAGGCTGTGCCCCCTAGTCCTACTATCCTTTCTGAGTGGGAAGAGTCTCTCCACCTCTATCCTATCCATCCCATTCATCATCTTATACGTCTCAATGAGATCTCCCCTCATTCTTCTAAACTCCAACGAGTACAAGCCTAGTTTATTCAGCCTCTCCTCATAGCTCAACCCCCTCAACTCCGGCATCAGCCTAGTAAACCTCCTCTGCACTCCCTCCAAGGCCAAGATATCCTTGCGTAAGTACGGCGCCCAAAGCTGCACACAGTACTCCAGCTGCGGCCTCACCAATGCCCTATACAGCCACAGCAAGACCTCCCTACTTTTATATTCAATCCCCCTCGCTATGAAGGCCAGCATCCCATTCGCCTTCCTGACCACCTGCTGCACCTGCAAGCTGGGTTTTTGCGACTCATGCACAAGGACCCCGAGGTCCCTCTGCACCGTCGCCTGCTGCAGTTTTTCGCCATGTAAGTAATAATCCTTCCTACCAAAGTGGACCACCTCGCACTTGCCAACATTAAATTCCATTCGCCAGTTCCTGGCCCATTCGCCCAGCCTATCTAGATCCTTCTGCAGACTCTCCACACCCTCCGCACAATTTGCCGTTCCACCAATCTTGGTGTCATCAGCAAATTTCGACACCATACACTCGGTTCCCTCCTCCAGATCAGCTATATAAATGGTAAATAGCTGAGGCCCCAGCACCGACCCCTGGGGCACTCCACTTGTCACCATCCGCCAATCCGAATAGCACCCATTGACCCCCACTCTCTGCCTCCTATTTGAGGACCAATCCTCTATCCACGCTAACACCCTACCCCCAACTCCATGTCCCCTGACCTTCTGCAATAACCTCTTGTGAGGTACTTTGTCAAACGCCTTCTGAAAATCAAGAAAGACCACATCCACCGGCTCTCCTCTATCCACCGCCCTAGACACATCCTCATAGAACTCCAGTAAATTTGTCAGACACGACTTCCCTTTAACGAAACCGTGCTGCGTCTGCTCTATCAAGCAATTCCCCTCAAGGTGCCTCGCTATTTCCTCCTTGATGACGGATTCTAACATTTTACCTACAACAGACGTTAAACTAACCGGCCTATAATTCCCTGCCTTTTGCCTGGCACCCTTCTTAAACAACGGCGTAACATTAGCCGTCTTCCAATCTTCCGGCACTTCCCCGGAATCCAGCGACGTTTGGAAAATAATCACCAAGGCATCCACTATCACCTCCGCCATTTCTTTCAGAACCCTCGGATGCATTCCATCCAGTCCTGGCGACTTGTCCACAATCAGCCCGTCCAGTCTGTCGAGCACCGCCTCTCCAATAACAGTAATGTCATTAAGACCCTCCAGTCCTACCACCTTTCCATCTCTAACACCCGGCAAATTATTCACGTCCTCCTCCGTGAAGACAGAAACAAAAAAGTTATTCAAGACCTTAGCCATATCCCCATCCCCTACCACTAAGTCCCCCTTCTCATCCTTTAAGGGGCCAACGTTCACCCTTGCCAGCCTCTTCCTTTTTATATGTTTATAAAAACTCTTGCTATCCTTTTTTATATTAAGCGCTAGCCCAGCTTCATAGTTTCTCCTACCCTTCTTTATCAACTTCTTTGTCAATCTTTGTTGACATTTAAACCTCTCCCAATCCTCTTCTCGCCCACTGCTCTTAGCTACTCTAAACGCCTCCGCTTTTAATTTAACACTTTCCTTCACCTCCTTCGTTATCCACGGCTTATTACCTCTCCTCCTACGGTCCTTTTTGACCATCGGAATAAATTTCTGCTGAGCACCAAGAAAGATCTCCTTAAAGATCCTCCACTGCTCCTCAGCAGACCTACCTTCCAACGCGCTCCCCCAGTCCACATTCGCCAATTCTTCTCTCATCCTACCGTACTCCCCTCTGTTCAAACAAAGGACACATGTCCGGGAACCCACTTTCTCCTCCTCCATCTGCACCAGAAACTCCACCATACAATGATCACTCTCCCCAAGAGGATCCTTCACCACAAGGTTCCTAATTCTACCCGCCTCATTACATAGCACCAGATCCAAGATAGCTCGCTCCCTCGTCGGCTCCAACACACGCTGTTCAAGGAAACTATCCCGGCAGCATTCCAAGAACTCCTCCTCGAGCCCACCGCGTCCAACATGGGTCGAGCAATTAATATGCAGATTGAAATCCCCCATAACTACGGCCGTCCCATTCCTGCACGCCGCACTTATTTGTGCGTTAACAGCCCGCCCCACCTCCAGATCATTATTCGGGGGCCAATAGATGACACCCACCAGCGTCTTCCTCCCTTTGCTGTTCCTAATCTCTACCCACAACGATTCCACTTTCTGCTCCTTGGCTCCAATATCATCCCTTGCTACCACCCTGATGCTATCCTTAATCAGCAGAGCTACGCCCCCTGCTTTTTCCTCCCGCCTATCCTTCCTAAACACTTGATACCCCTGGACATTCAGCTCCCAGTCCCTGTCACCTTGCAGCCACGTCTCTGTAATGGCCACCAGATCATATCCATTTGTGCTGATCTGCGCCACCAGCTCATCCACTTTATTCTGAATGCTTCGTGCATTCAGATAAAATGCCTTCATCCCAGCCTTCACCTGGACCCTATTTGCCGGAACGCCACCAACCATACTCACGCCCCCTACTTCTTATGGCTTTAAATTAAGGGGGGGTAGTTATTGGACGGATGTCAGGGGTAGGTTCTTTACCCAGAGGGTGGTGAGGGATTGGAATGCCCTGCCTGCTGCAGTTGTAAATGCGCCTAGTTTGGGGGCGTTTAAGAGATCCGTGGATAGGTTTATGGACGAAAAGGGATTGGTTTAGGTTAGTGGGTCATTGTTTTGTAACTGGTCGGCGCAACATCGTGGGCCGAAGGGCCTGTTCTGCGCTGTAATGTTCTATGTTCTATTATTGGGACATCCTCGGCCTCTACCCTTATCTGTACCCTCTCCTTAACTCTAAACCCCGTAATGTCACCTACCCTCGCACCCTCCACCCCCCCTAATTAGTTTAAAGCCCTGTCTACAGTCCTATTTACACGATTCGCCAGCACTCTGGTCCCAGCACGGTTCAGACCAACCCCATCCCACCTGAACAGGTCCCACCTACCCCAATACTGATGCCAATGCCCCATAAATTCAAACCCATTCCTCCCACACCAATCCCTGAGCCACCCATTCACTTCCTTAATCCTATCAACCCTATGCCCGTCTGCACTCAGTTCAGGCAGTAGCCCAGAGATAACCACCTTGTCGGTTCTACTTTTTAATTCCATTCCCAGCTTCTCATACTCCCTCCCCGGATCCTCAGTTCGCATTGTGCCTACGTCGTTGGCACCCACACGTACCACAACGACCGGATTCTCACCCTCCCACTCCAGGTTCCTCTGCAGCCCAGATGCGACATCCCAGACCCGAGCACCAGGCAGACAACACACCCTTCTGTGCACTTTGTCATTGTGACAAAGGACAGTGTCAATACCCTTCACCCCACTATCCCCAATTACTACTACGCTCCTTTTCACCTTCTCTTTGCCTATGTCCTGCTGCATCACTGTACCGTGTGCAGTTTG
Source organism: Carcharhinus amblyrhynchos (assembly GCF_965287045.1). Classification (NCBI taxonomy): domain Eukaryota; kingdom Metazoa; phylum Chordata; class Chondrichthyes; order Carcharhiniformes; family Carcharhinidae; genus Carcharhinus; species Carcharhinus amblyrhynchos. Next base: position 46,229,375 of record NC_137346.1, read on the forward strand.
CTCACCGACCTCACCTCCCTCGTACTCGTCCAGACTGGAAGCAAGAACCTCAAACCTGTTATGCAGATTGAGGCGCTGAGGCCTCCGCTCCCCACCCTCCTTCCTCCGCTCCCCACCCTTCTTCCTCCGCTCCCCACCCCCCTTCCTCCTCTCAGCAGCCCCCTCTTGTTCCTGACCCTTCGAGTTAACCAGTCTATGGGGGGTGGATGTCACTTGCACCCCATTGACAATCCCTCTCCCTGACAAGCCTCAGTGTCTGTAGCTCAGAGGCCAGCTCATCTACCTTGAGCTGGAGCTCCTCCAGCAACCTGCACTTACTGCAGACATAGTCACTGGGAAGGACCCTGGGGTCCACCAGCTCCCACATCATACAGAAACAACACATCACGTGCCCCTCCATTATTCACCATAGTAGTTTTGAAAATTTCCACATGAACTCACCTGGCCCTTTTTCTCTCCAGCCCTTTTGATATTAAGCCGTAATAGCTCACTCTGCTTCCCCCTCACTCTGCTGCCCGCTCCGACGCTGCCCGCCATCTATACCAGGCCTCCTTTTAAACCTGGCGCTGATTTAAAGCTTGCTGGCCCACAACTCCCTTCTAACCACTCCCTCAGAATTCTTAAAGCGGTAAATACAAAAAGCCTACAAAAATGCTTTTAAATGATCTAAACAGTTCTACAAGGTACAAAGTGCTTTAAACTTATTTAAACAGGTTTTTAACAGGTAATTTCTTATCTCTCTCTCTGCTCCTTCACTCATCTGCTCCAGCAAACAATGGGTAGCAGTGGAAGGGTGTGTTTCTGAATGGAGGGCTATGACAAGTGATGCTCCTCAGGGATCAATGCTGGGACCTTTGCTATTTGTAATATATATATAATAAATAAATGATTTGGAGAAAATATAACTGAATTGGAAATTAGTAAGTTTGCCGATGACACAAAGGTTGGTGCATTTGCAGATAGTGATGAGGACCATCAGAAGAGACAGCAGGATATGAATCAGTTGGAGACTTGAGCAGAAAGATGGCAGCTGGAGTTTAATCCGGACAAATGTGAGGTAATGCATTTTGGAGGGTCTAACACAGATAGGAAATATATAGTAAATGGCAGAACCTTTAGGAGTATTGATAGGCAAAGGGATCTGGGTGTACAGGTACACAGGGCACAAAGTGGCAATACATGTGGAGAACAGAGTCAAGGTGGCATACGGCATGCCAGGCCAAGTGTTAGATTTGTTTGTGGGAGAACACGTCGGAGATAGTGACCACAATTCGGTGTCCTTCATTATTGCAATGGAGAGGGATAGGGTCACACGGCAGGGCAAGGTTTATAATTGAGGCAGGGGTAATTATGATGCGATTAGGCAAGAATTAGGGAGCATAAGACTGGAACAGAAACTGTCAGGTATGGGCACAAACAAAAAGTGGAGCTTTTTCAAGGCACAAATACTGCATGTCCTTGATAGATATGTCCCTGGCAGGCAGGGTGGAAATGGCCAAGTGAGGGAAGCATGGTTCACAAAGGAAGTTGAATGTCTTAAGAGGAAAAAGGAAGCGTATGTAAGGATGAGAAAACAAGGCTCAGTTGAGTCACTTGAGGGTTACAAGGTAGCTAGGAATGAGTTAAAGAAAGGGCTTAGGAGAGCTAGGAGGGGGCATGAGGAGTCCTTGGCAAGTCGAATAACAGAAAACACCAAGGCTTTTTACTCTTATGTGACAAATAAAAGAATGACCAGGGTGAGGTTAGGGCCAGTCAAGGATAGTAGTAGGAATTTGTGCATGGAGTCAGGAGAAGTAGGTGAGGTGTTAAATGAATACTTTTCTTCAGTGTTCACTAAGAGGGGCCATGTTTTTGAGAGTGAGTACATGATACAGGCTGATAGGATGGAGGAGGTAGATGTTCTGAGGGAAGATAGATGTATTAGCAATTTTGAAAACCCTGAGGGTCGATAAATCCCCTGGGCCAGATGGGATACATCCCAGAATACTTTGGGAGACAAGGAATGACACTGCAGAGCCTTTAGCTTTGATCTTTAGGTCCTCATGTCCACGGGGATTGTGCCAGAGGACTGGAGAGTGGCAAATGTTGTTCCCCTCTTCAAGAAAGGAAATAGGAATGACCCTGGTAATTATAGGCCAGTCAGTCTTACTTTGGTGGTCAGTAAGTTAATGGAAAGGGTCCTGAGGGATAGAATTTATGACCATTTGGAAAAATGCAGCTTAATCCGGGATGGTCAGCATGGATTCATGAAGGGCAAGTCTTGCCTCACAAATTTTGATTGAATTCTTTGAGGGGGTAACTAAGTGTGTAGACAAAGGTAGAGCAGTTGATATCGTATACATGGATTTTAGTAAGGCGTTTGATAAGGTTCCCCATGGTAGGCTCATGAAGAAGATAAGGAGGTATGGGATAGAGGGAAATTTGGCCGATTAAATAAGTAACTGGCTGTCTCATAGAATACCAGGTTTTAGTCCAACTTATCAAATTTAGTCCAATTCATCAAATAAATCGGTTGGACTAAAACCTGGTGTTGTCAGATTTTTTACTGTGTTTACACCAGTCCAACGCCGGCATACCCACATCATGTCTCATAGAAGACAGAGGGTGGTGGTGGAAGGAAAATTTTCAGACCGAAGGCCAGTTACCAGTGGTGTACCACAGGGATTAGTGCTGGGTCCTCTGTTATTTGTGATTTTTATCAACAACTTGGAAGAGGGGGCTGAAGGGTGGGTTAGTAAATTTGCTGACGACACCAAGATTGGTGGAGTAGTAGATGAAGTGGAGAGCTCTTGCAGGCTGCAAAGAGATATTGATGGGATGCAGAGCTGGGCTGCAAAGTGGCAGATGGACACAGAACATAGAACACTACAGCACAAACAGGCCCTTCGGCCCACAAGTTGCACCGATCATATCCATACGTACCAGGCCTATCTATAACTCTCAATCCCATTAAATCCCATGTACTCGTCCAGAAGTCCCTTAAAAGACCCCAGTGAGTTTGCCTCTACCACCACCGACAGCAGCCGATTCCACTCACCCACCACCCTCTGAATGAAAAACTTATCCCGACATCCCCTCTGTACCTGCTTCCCAGCACCTTAAACCTGTGTCCTCTCGCAGCGACCATTTCAGCCCTGGGAAATAACCTCCGAGAATCCACCCTATCTATTCCTCTCAACATCTTATAAACCTCTATCAGGTCGCCTCTCATCCTTTGTCTCTCCAGGGAGAAAAGACCTAGCTCCCTCAACCTATGCTATTGGAGTTTAACCCTGATAAGTGAGAGGTGATTCATTTTGGTAGGACAAACTTGAATGTGGATTACAGGCTCAACGGCAGGGTTCTGAGGAGTGTGCAGGAACAGAGGTTCATATCCACAGATCTCTGAAGGTTACCACTCAAGTGGATAGAGCCGTGAAGGCGGCTTATAATGTGTTAGTGTTTATTAACAGGGGGTTTGAGTTTAAGAGCCATGAGGTTGTGCTGCAACTATACCGCACACTGGTGAGACCATATTTGGAATATTGTGTTCAGTTCTGGTCACCTCACTATAAGAAAGGTGTGGAAGCTTTGGAGAGAGTGCAGAGGAGATTTACCAGGATGCTGCCTGGTTTGGAGGGTAGGTCTTACGAGGAAAGGTTGAGGGGGCTGAGGCTTTTCTCTTTAGAGTGGAGAAGGATAAGAGGCGACTTAATAGAGGTTTATAAGATGATGAGGGGGAATAGATAGAGTGGACGTGCAGTGACTATTTCCTTGGGTGGATGTAGCTGTTACTAGGTTCACGGTGGGAGATATAGGAGGAATGTCCGAGGTAGATTCTTCACTCAGAGTGGTTGGGGTGTGGAATGCACTGCCTGCTGTGATAGTGGAGTCGGACACTTTAGGAACTTTCAAGCAGTTAATGGATAGGCACATGGAGCACACCAGAATGATAGGGAGTGGGATAGCTTGATCTTGGGTTTAGACATAGCTCGGCACAACATTGAGGGCTGAAGAGCCAGTACTGTGCTGTACTGTTCTATGTTTCTATGTTCTATGCTTGCCTTCACCTGTCGCGGTATTGAGTTTAAAAACTGGCAAGTCAAGTTGCAGCTAGAACCTTAGTGGAATATAGTTTTGTAGAACCTTAGTGGAACCTTAGCATTTGGAATATAGTGTTCAGTTCTGGTCACCACACTACCAGAAGGATGTCGAGGCTTTGGACTGGGTACAGAGAAGATTTACCAGGATGTTGCCTGGTATGGAGGGCATTAGCGATGAGGACAGGTTGGAGAAGCTTGATTTGTTCTCACTGAAGTGACGGAAGTTGAGGGAAGACCTGACAGAAGTCCATGAGATTATGAGAGGCATGGACAGAGTGGATAGTCAGAAGCTTCTGGGAGAAAAAGAGCTCCCCAGAAGATTAGGGGGTTTTAGTTAAGTCAGGCAGCATGGTCAGTGCAGGTTTGGAGGGCCGAAGGGCCTGTTCCTGTGCTGTAATTTTCTTTGTTCTGAAAGACAACATCTTTGTACTGCGAAAATGCTATTCTGTCAAATTTACACATCAGCTGAGAGCATGTACTCAAGTCTCAGGAAAGGACATTTATTCTGCAACCTTCTAACTCGAGAGGAGAGAATGCTGCAGATTGACTAGAGAAAAATTAGTTCTTCTCTCGCTTGAATCCAGAACAAAGGAGCCTAATCTTAAAATTAGAGCTTGTTCCAGAGGTTGAGCCAGTTAGAAGTGAAATCGCTCAGGAAACACTTTTCAGGAAGGATACTGCAAATCAAGGACTTGGTCCCCCAGAATTAACTGAGATCTTCAAGGGTGGGATTGACAGATTTTTGATAAGTATGGGTAAAGAGAGCTAAATCAGAAATAAATCAACTTGTGTTTAGATCAATCACTTTCTAAATGAAAGACAGTGCGAGCTTAAGAGGCTGAATGGCCTGTTCCAATGTACAACTTCAAAGGCATTTGCTTAAACACACAAAGGTTAAGTCCAGTAACAAGTGAAAGGGACATTTTTTTAAAAAATCACAAATTCGACATCAAAGAAAGGTGGCTTCACTCAGATAGAAATTTGCTACAACATTTTACATTACTACTGTCAAGCGAACTCAGAGGATTTGGTGCAATTTGTAATGTGATAATTTGTAGTCTCCAGGCATTAGTCTTCTCGTCTTTTCTTGGTGACTCACATTATTCATTATTGCTTGATAAACTGATGTAAGCTTCAGCACGCGATCTAAGGTTTTTTTAATAATTGAAAAGATGTTCTGGGAACAGCTGGATTCCAAAGGAAAGGCCTCCAAGACCATCCGTGCCAAATTAAATAATTCTAAAATTAATCTGGCAATTTATTACAAAATACAAATATAAATCACTACACAAGGTTTTTAGAAGAGAAAAATAGAGAGATTTATCATGTTTTGCAAGACAAAGCTGAGTAAAAGCAGACTGCAACTGTCCCAGTTTTCACTCCAGCTACAGCTCAGGCAGAAATTCATTTGTTGAAAGCTCAAACATTTTAAAGTAGAGCTTACTGTTCTGGACTTTCCAAACTTCTCCAAAATATTAATACAAACGAGAACTAATTCTTTAACTTTTCAGAGAAGACAAGAATTTATAAAGAAATGATGAATGAGCAACACAGCTCCAGAGATCAGAAGATAACATCATTCAGGGACTGCCTCAACCCCCACACAGCAAAGTTACATCAAAAGATCATCTTATCTTCAACAGCACATGCAATATCATTTGTTGCTCAATTTATCATCAACAACTTACAAGTATTTAGCACCTATAACATTGAAAAAGGCAGTGAGGTGTAATTGGACAAAAATATGTTGATGCTGAGCCATAAAAGCTATAAGGCCTAACTCCAAGTTTAGATGAATGGTGTTATCTGCTAATTGCTGGGGCTGTGTTGCTCATTCACATTTTTAGTTTAAATTCTTGTTTTCAGGCAGGGCCTTATCAGAGGAGAAAGAGGTGTGGTCAGAGCAGTTCAGGGAAGGAGTTCCAGGGCTTAGTAGCAGTGGTCGGCTAAAGGGAGTAGATGATACACAGGAGGCCAGAGGTGAAAGTTCAAATCCACATAAAATAATTAGCATTACCACATCATTTGCAGTTGCTGACTGAAACTCAGTTCATTTATTTAAACACGGAATAGCAATAACAGTGGAATTAATGCAAAATCAGAAGAGACCCCATCTCGGATCACACTTCAACTTCCGACAGGTCACTTTCGATGTCAGCCCATCCCAAATCAAGTGGCCATTCACAACAGTGGCAGCAAAAAAATTTAGGTGAAAATTTATTTTAATGATGATCACGTGCAATGAGGGCAAAGCAAGCACCCCATCTCACCAGGGCAGAGGTGGAAATATGGCCCAAACTACTATATGTTACACAATGGAGTAGAAAAGCCAGGAGCGGAGAGTTAAGAGGAAAGTAGAGAAAATCGGTGAACTGAGGTCCATGGTATTTTGCACAGGGTCATATAATATAGCAGCCACAAATTAAAGGTGGAACAGGTTAGAAAAATATGGATCAGGAAGCAAAATCAGTGAACAATTTTAAAAAAAAGCTAGCAACAAGGCATTCAGGAAACCTACTGATTCGGAAGAGGAAGTTAAAACATTGCCAGGGAATATTACTAAGCAGGGTCTTTTAAAAGTATCATCTTAACTTCCCCTGTCGCAGTAAAAAGAGTTCTAGGTTTGTATTGGTCAGCAAGTGCAGCACTATTTCCATCCTGCATTGGCTTTCTCAGCCAATCAGCAAATCAGCAGCTGAGACTGCCAGTACCTTTCTGACCAGTAGCATTTCACAAGGCATGCCAGTGCTTTAAAATACTTTTGAAAAATGTATTCATTCAAGGTTTCAATACCTATCCCTAATTGCCCTCAAGAAGGTGGTGGTGAACTGCCTTTTTGAATTGCTCCAGTCCACATGGTATAGGTACACCCACAGTGCTGCTAGGGACAGTGTTTCAGGATTTTCACCCAGCAGCCGCTGAGGGACTGGTGATACAGTTTCAAATCAAGATAGTCACTGGCTTGAATGGGAATTTCCAGATGGTGGCCTTGTCCTTCTGACGTTCATGGGTTTGGAAATTTGTCTAACTTGATGAGTTACTGCAGCGCACTGCTGCCACTGTTCATCAGTGGTGGAGGGAGGGCATGTTTGTAGAAGGGTTGCCAATCCAGTAGCTGCTTTGTCCTGATGCCATCAAGATTCTTGAATGTTGTTGGAGTTGCACTCATCCAGACAAGAGGAAAGTATTCCATCACAGTCCTGACGTGTACCTTGTAGATGGTGGACAGGCTTTGTGGGATCAGGTGGTGAGTTACTTCCCACAGGATTCCAAGCCTCTGACCTGCTCTTGTAGTCCAGTTCAGTTTCTGGTCAACGGTAACCCCTGCAAGATGTTGATAGTGGGGGATTTAGTGATGGAAATGCCATTGAATGTCATGGGGCAATAATTTGATTCGCTCTCGTTGCAACTTGTAATCGCCTGGCATTTACGTAGGGGGAATGTTATTGCATTCTGTTTAAACCTCCCCTCATTAGCTACGATTTGACACCAATTTCAAAACTACCTTCCTGCTTCTCACATCTTTTATTCTCCAGCATTCCACTTGTACCAGGTCAGGTTCCTGGATTACTAAGGGTTGATATGGAGATGCCAGCATTAGACTGGGGTAAGCACAGTAAGATTAGTGGTAGTGCAGAAATTGAGCCCTCGGCTGAGAAAGTGATGGTGCAGAAACTGAGCCCTCAGCTGAGAGGGCTACCTCTCAGCCGAGGACTACTAAGAGTTACCACTCAAATCCTTGCATGCTTCTTTGGAAGTCACTCAATGTCATAGTGTGATGATTAGATTTTCTCTTGTTGAAGATGATCATTTCTTGACACTTGTGTGGCACAAATGTTGTTATTTGCCCATTATCAGTCAAGCCTGGATATTTTCCAGGTCTTATTTGGACATGGATTGCTTCAGTATCTGAGGAGTTGCAAATGGTGAACATTGTGCAATAAACGAACATCTCCACTTCTGATCTTATGATGGAAGGAAGGTCATTAAAGAAAAAGGTGATGATGTTTGGGCCTCAGACATACTCTGCTAGGCATATTGATAAAAAAAAACACTAAGTGCCAATCTTCCAGAGATACCATCTCATTTATAGTGTTGATGTTTTCTGAGGGACTGTAAATAGATGGAAATTGAAGTGCCTGAAAGCAATCGACCATATTACCAAAATCATGCGATTAGTTTTTGAAAAAAGTTTAGTATGTATACTCACTCAGACATTTCGCAGCAATGAAACTTGCTCACCAATTCTTTTCAACAAATTGACTGATACCTCATTTATTTCAATACAAAACAGCAACATCAGACTTTAAATACAACTAATATATTTCACTCATTACTGAAAAGTCATCAGTGAATTTAGTGTCAAACTGGGCAGTTAACGTTAGAGACACAATAACAAAATCACCAAAACACATTAACTGTTCATTTATTTTTTCAGTTTGTAGTAGGTTCTTGATGTGTACAAATTAGTTGCTACATTTGCTTATATAATACTGACTGCAACTCAATAGCAATTAATTAGTTTTGAGGCATATCTGAGGATGTGCAAGACATATTTAAATACATCAAGCTCTCATTTTAAAAATGAAAATATGATCCTAACCCCTAGATTCTCGTGGTCTTTAAATGATCAGTGCAGGAGGAGACCAGTTAGGCCCATCAAGGCTGTACTGACTCTTTGACACAGCATCTTACCCAGGCCCAATCCATGCTCTATTCCTGTAAACCCACATATTTATCCTTCTAATCCTCCGAACCTACACATCTTGGGACACGAAGGGACAACTGAGCAAGACCAATCCACCTAACCCGCACACATGTTTGGATTATGAGAGGAAACCTGACCACCCGGGAATGAGGGGGTTGACCTATGAGGAGAGACTAAATAGCCTGGGTCTGTACTCGAATTAAGGGTTATGGGGAGAAAGCGGGAAAAAGTGGAACTGATCCACTTCAGATCAGCCATGATCTTATTGAATAGCGGGGCAGGCTCGAAGGACTAGATGGCCTACTCCTGCTCCTATTTCTTATGTTCACCCAGAGGAAACCCACACAGACACGGGGAGAACATACAAGCTCCAGATGACTGCTTTTTTTTCCATCATATATTGTTGATCCCTTATATAACATTACAACTTTACGAGGTCTCATCTGTTGTTTGCCTGCTTCTGTGTAGTTTCTGTGCTCAGTGAGAAAGACAACTATTCTAACACCTCACACCCATGATGCTCTCAACAAAAATTATTAATTCAATCATAACAATGGATTTAAATTGAAATGCAAGATGCTGACTCAATCTGCTTAGTTGACTAAAGGGAGAGGGAAATAAGTTACTAATTAAGAATATTGTCAGCTCTCCTAATATTGGAGCTAAGGTGTTATGATTATTACAGCACTGCTATAAGAAATGTTAAAACTGCTGAGGCGACGTAGGCTTTTTGCCAAAATGAATGCAATGTCACAGAACCTTCCATTTTTCAGTTTGTGCGCTCCTTCGCTTACAAGTTCCACAGAGGATGTATTTTACTCAAAGGCTTACAATTCAAAGCACATATATTCACATTTTCACACTTCCAATACAGTGCAGGCTTAGTGGGCTGAAGGGTCTGTTCTTGTGTTGTACCATTCTTTGCTCAATGCTTCTCCATTTCATCTAATCCAATATAAGAACATAAGAAATAGGAGCAGGAGTAGGCCAACTAGCCCTTCGAGCCTGCCCCACCATTCAATAAGATCATGGCTGATCTGTCGTGGCTCAGTTCCACATTCCCGCCCTCTCCCCATAACCCTTAATCCCCTCTCTCATCAAAAACCCATCAACCCGCGTCTTAAAAATATTTAGCGAGGCAGCCTCCACCACTTCAACGGGCAGAGAATTCCAGAGATTCACCACCCTTTGAGTGAAGAAGTTCCTCCTCAACTCTGTTCTAAACCACCCCCCCTTTATCTTGAGGCTATGCCCCCTAGTCCTACTATCCTTTCTGAGCGGGAAGAGTCTCTCCACCTCTATCCTATCCATCCCATTCATCATCTTATACGTCTCAATGAGATCTCCCCTCATTCTTCTAAACTCTAACAAGTACAAGCCTAATCTATTAAGCCTGTCCTCATAGCTCAACCCCCTCAACTCCGGCATCAGCCTAGTAAACCTCCTCTGCACTCCCTCCAAGGCTAAAATATCCTTGCGTAAGTACGGCGCCCAAAACTGCACACAGTACTCCAGCTGCGGCCTCACCAATGCCCTATACAGCCGCAGCAAGACCTCCCTACTTTTATATTCAATCCCCCTCGCGATGAAGGCCAGCATCCCATTCGCCTTCCTGACCACCTGCTAGCTGGGTTTTTGCGACTCATGCACAAGGACCCCGAGGTCCCTCTGCACCGTCGCCTGCTGCAGTTTTTCTCCACGTAAGTAATAATCCTTCCTACCATTATTCCTACCAAAGTGGACCACCTCGCACTTGCCAACATTAAATTCCATTTGCCAGTTCCTGGCCCATTCGCCCAGCCTATCTAGATCCTTCTGTAGACTCTCCCCACCCTCCGCACAATTTGCCTTTCCACCAATTTTGGTGTCATCAGCAAATTTCGACACCCTACACTCGGTTCCCTCCTCCAGATCATCTATATAAATGGTAAATAGCTGAGACCCAAGCACCGACCCCTGGGGCACTCCACTAGTCACCATCCGCCAATCCGAATAGCACCCATTGACCCCCACTCTCTGCCTCCTATTTGACAACCAGTCCTCTATCCACGCTAACACCCTACCCCCAACTCCATGCCCCCTGACCTTCTGTAATAACCTCTTGTGAGGTACCTTGTCAAACGCCTTCTGAAAATCAAGAAAGACCACATCCACCGGCTCTCCTCTATCCACCGCCCTAGACACATCCTCATAGAACTCCAGTAAATTTGTCAGACACGACTTCCCTTTAACGAAACCGTGCTGCGTCTGCTCTATCAAGTAGTTCCCCTCAAGATGCCTCGCTATTTCCTCCTTGATGACGGATTCTAACATTTTACCTACAACAGACGTTAAACTAACAGGCCTATAATTCCCCGCCTTTTGCCTGGCACCCTTCTTAAACAACGGCGTAACATTAGCCGTTTTCCAATCTTCCGGCACTTCCCCGGAATCCAGCGACGTCTGGAAAATAACCACCAAGGCATCCACTATCACCTCCGCCATTTCTTTCAGGACCCTCGGATGCATTCCATCCGGTCCTGGGGACTTGTCCACAATCAGCCCCTCCAGTCTGTCGAGCACCACCTCTCTAGTAACAGTAATGTCATCAAGACCCTCCAGTCTTACCACCTTTCCATCTCTAACATCCGGCAAATTATTCACGTCCTCCTCCGTGAAGACCGAAACAAAAAAGTTATTCAAGACCTCCGCCATATCCCCATCCCCTCCCACTAAGTAATATGTAACTTCCCTTTCCAATTCACTCAGTAATTCTCACATCCATCCAATCTCAATGACACCATCTCTTTCCTTTCACCCTCTAACTTTCCTCCATCCATCCTGTTTCATTTCTAACATCACTTTGCCATTCATCGTCCAAATCATTTCAATTTGTCCCAATCTATATAAGAACATCTCTTTTCCCTCACTATACAACATGCTCTATCTCTGACAAGTTGCTTCCTTATTTTTTAATCTTGTTTCTGCTGGTAGAGTTAAATGCTGATTGTGCCTGAATCAAGACTACAGTGGAGTTCACAGAAGATTTACAAATGCTCCAGCATATTTAAACATTCACACTTCAAATGGAATAGAACTTGGCAAATCATATCTTACATGGAAATGTTTTGATTTTTCTGATATCTTGCTGACTCCAGGTGTAAGCAAGCAATGAGTTAAATGCATTTCATTAAAATCTCAATGACTGGGTAACTGTTTGTGCTCGGATTGGGAATTTTGTACAATGGAATTAAAAGCAAAGTAGTTTTATTTGGGTCGAAAGGGAACTGTTACAATTTACAAAATCTAACAGCAGGATTTGTTGAGCACAATGGCAAAAATGTGCTGGAGATTCAGCTGGAAGGGTGCAAATGTATACTTACGATCACTTTTGTGCCCTTCTCAGCAGCTAATTACTGAGATGGTGGTGGTGATTTAACAACACCTTACATTTATGTTATGTCTATAATGTAGGAAAACATGCAAGATGATTTACAGGAGCATCAGAATTGAACACCAAGTCATATGAGGAGACATTAGGAGGATAAGTGATTAAACATTTGCTCACAAATATGGGTTTCAAGAACAGTCTTGAAGAAGGAGTTAAAGGCGCAGAAAGCTTTTTAGGGAGAGAATGCCAAAGTTTAGAACCCAGGAAGCTGAGGGCATGGCCGCCAATGGGTCAGCAATTAAAATAGAGGATGCGTCAGAGGCAAAAACTGAAAGAACATAAGAGATTTCAAATTCACCATGGGATATTTCATTACATTAAAGGCACTATGTAAATATAAGTTGTTCTTGTTTTGGTGGCTGTTCACCTGTGTATTGATCAGAAATGGTGCAAACCCCAAGGAAAATTCCAGAACAGGCTTAAAGCTGCCTGGAAGGGTGTTTTTCTCTACTCTCCTATCCAAAGTGATTCACTTAGTACTTACACAATCGAGTGTAGTGCTAAAATATATAAATCACAAGAATGAAACCTTCTTTTATGCTACAACTGATATGCGTATTCCTTGGAAAACAGTGAGAAAATATTCACTGTAGCTCCTGATTTTTATGACTATCCAGATGGGAAGTACTTTGGCGGAGCAGGTTCAAAGGGCTGGATTGCCTACTTCTCTCTGAATTCTACGTTCTTAGATGAACACTATTGACAAACAAGCTGAGCTTCAATATTCTCTCTTCCTCAAAGCCCTATCCACCACACTGTCTAGGTTCACACATTGCAAATAGATACTTGAAAGAGATATCATGGTCCTGAGAAACAAAAGGTCACCTATAGCATGCTGTAATTTTAAAGAAAAGAAACTGAAGACACTTGTGCCCCAAGAATGAATACTGAATGTTTAATTCTCACTTGTGCAACTGATGACAGAAGGAAGAAACTGACCAATGTAAAGGGGAGCTATATAAAGCACATTCGGGGAGTCACAGAAAGGTAGACATCCTCAAAGGAGATGTACTTTCACGTGGGATTTCCAGGCTTCAAATGTGCTAGAGCATGGACAAAGTTTTACATTTCTGGGAACAAGAAACTATTGGCATTGCCAGTATAAAATAACGTCTATTCTCTGCTAGGTCTGGTAACCAAACCATGATTTTACCCAATTGCATACAACAATCAGTACAGCTTCTCCTTCACCCACCTCTGGTGTGTTCTTCTTAAATTCTCGACTTTCATCAATGAGTCTTTTCCTGGATTGTTCACTCTCATCCTGTCGATTGGCCAATACAGTAGCAGTGGCATCAAGCTCTCTCTGTAAAAAAAAAACAGAACAAGTCAGCGAAAAGAACTGCTACTGGCACAGGAGGAAACTCTGTATGTCCAACAACTAAACATATCTTTGGAAAGCAAGCAAGTAACAAAGTGTACAGACCAGAAGGCTGATTCCTGATTCATATGAAGTTAACTAATCTGTGGACTGGCAGCAGAAACATTCGCATATATTACACTAGACAAGGGAAGGGGGAAATCAGTCTATATTGCCAGTTCTGTTCTAGTGACACTTGTGAAAGGTCACATATGAATGTTGGTGAGGGTAGGGTCAGTTTGGTGGTGATAACATCCACCTTTATTGCACAGCTTGGAATAGGATGCAACATCGGGTCATATGGTGAGATACCTATGGGTTATCTATTCCTGTGGTACCGCAGCACAGCTTGAGTCACCACCTTCAGGAACAATTGGGTAAAGTGGGAAAGTAATGAAGAAATGTGTTCAAAATACAGAACACAGCAATCACAAGGAAAGATATCACGCCCTTCAGACCATTCCGTTTTACAACTGAACATGTTGCAAAAATGCATCAGAAAATACTTCATTTGGATAAGTAGTACAGTCATCCCCTGTAATGAATGGCTTGCTGATGAATAACACTGTATGCAGCTAAACAAGATCTTCATTGATTAAATCTGCTTGGGAATAAACGGAAGCATTTGAATTTCTATAACTGGTCTGCTGTTTCTGATGTGGAGATGCCAGCATTGGACTGGGATAAACACTAAGACTCACAACACCAGGTTAAAGTCCAACAGGTTTATTTGGTAGCAAAAGCCACTAGCTTTTGGAGACTGCCCCTTCGTCAGCTGAGTGGGAGTTCTATTCACAAACAGGGCATATAAAAACACAAACTCAATTTACAAAATAATGGCTGGAATGCGAGTCTTTACAGATAATCACGTCCTAAAGGTACAGACAATGTGAGCGGAGAGAGCGTTAAGCACAGGTTAAAGAGATGTGTGTTGTCTCCAGGCAGGACAGTTAGTGAGATTTTGCAAGCCCAGGCAAATCATGGGGATTACAGATAGTATGACATGAACCCAAGATCACCAGGCAAGAGTGTTCTCTTCTTGTAGGGGAACACTTCAGCGGTCACAGACATTCAGCCTCTGACCTTTGGATAAGCGTTCTCCAAGGCGGCCTTCACGACGCATGACAGCGCAGAGTCGCTAAGCAGAGAATGATAGCCAAGTTCCGCATACAAGGACTGCCTCAACCAGGACCTTGGGTTCATGTCACACTATCTGTAATCCCCACAACTTGCCTGGGCTTGCAAAATCTCACTAACTGTCCCGTCTGGAGACAATACACATCTCGTTAACCTGTGCTTAAAAAAAAAACCCAAGTAGTGAAAAGACGAAATATTCCTTCCAATCTTCTATTTGCAATTTGCACCACAAAGCAGCACACTCTACACATCCTGTCCATCAAGCCACAGTTTCAAGTTCAACAGACTGAGCAAACATAAACATGCAAAATGCATTTCAGGAGGAAGTAATACACAGAAACATGTTTCATGGGCAAAGAAAAAATTGGGGGAGAGGAGGAGAAGAAGCCTGAGTCATATCTTCCAATACGTTCTTCCACATGCGAAAATATTCCCCCTCACTGCTGTTTCCTGATTGATTTTAACATACACAATGAGAGAGATTTCTAGTAACATTGTTGGTTATGCCAAGGTGCAGAAATTAGCAACTCTCCGATCTTGGGCACATTTGTGGCACTTCCTAAGTTTTGTATGGTGCGATCTTTGGCAAAAATTGCTTTCTTTGACTTCTTCTTCATGAAAAAGTGTTGTTGCTCAGCACAAATCAAAAGTGGAACCTGTAATATTAAGTAACATCTGAACTGATCACTCTTCCTCCAGGAGGCTGCCCACAGTGCAGGTTGATTTCCCAACAACAGAAATAAACAGAGAACAGTAGGAGGTGAGAAAAAGAAAGACAAAGGGGAGATATAAACAATGGGTGATATGGAAAAGAAAAAGTAGCGAGAAAAAGTAAAGAGAAACAAAATGGCTGATGAGAAGGAAGAAAGGACATAGGGAAGGGAAAAAAAAATCAGAAGCACAAAGACAAAGGGTAACATCCAGCTTTAAATGCACAGCTTGGAATAGGATCCAACATCAAAGAACAAAGAAAAATTACAGGTCAGGAACAGGCCCTTCAGCCCTCCAAGCCTGCACTGACCATGCTGCCCGACTGAACTAAAACACCCGAACTTCTATTGCCATCCTATTTGTATTCGTCAAGAGGCCCCTTAAAAGTCTCTACCGTACGGTACAGGAAAATCAGAAAAAGACTAATCCAAATGTGAAGGTTTGAGGGGAAAATCACAGAGCATGAGATTTAAAGTCAATAAAAAGGTCGTTATGGGAAGAAGACTGCAATGTATTAAACAGAGTATGGATCCAGTAAACGTTACCTCAACATACCAGAATCAGAGACTGTAAATTATAGTTGACAAATGCATTTAATGCAGCTACCAAACAAAAAGTATTTGCTCATACTACTGAGAATTTAAAACTCTTTTTTCCCAGGTAAGGGAATGAAGGTGGAAAGACAAATGAATGTATTGTATAGTGCATTGTAAGTTAATGAACCATTCGGGTAGGATCTGACTGAAGAACTTATCCTCAGCCCCAACTCTTTGTTTTGAGAGTTTACTTCATAGAAACCTGCTGCTGTTGTCCAAGTGCGGGTGGGCTGTGGGTCACTGGCTAAAATGCATCATGAGGATTGTGAGGAACAGATTCTAGATCAAAGTTGGGGAAGGATGGTTGCTGCCCCCTTTGTGGGAGCTGAGACAGCAAAAGGCAAGCGTTCTGATGCAGCACTGCTACTGAAGCACCTGAGAAAAATGCCATTCCACCTGCAACCCTGCTCCCGCTCTTTTTGGTGACTGCACTTTGTTCAGCGCCACAGAACCAACATTTCAGCGCCATCTTGACAGTGTAAATGGTCACATTCCATTGGAAATGACTCTTTTTTGTCCCCACTTTTGCTGAAGACTAATTGCTTTAATAGAACATTACAGCGTAGTACAGGCCCTTCAGCCCTCAATGCTATATCGACCAGTGGGACCAATCTAATGGCCCTCTAACCTAAACTATTCCAATGTCATCCATATGCCTATCCACTGACCATCTGAACGCCCTTAAAGTTGGCGAGTCCACAACTGCTACAGGCAGGGCATTCCACGCCCTTACTACCCTCTGAGTAAAGAACCTACCTCTGTCCTATTAACTACCTCCCCTTAATTTAAAGTTATGTCTCCTCATGTTAGCCATCACCATCCAAAAAACGAAAAAAGAAAGGAAAGGTCATATGGTGAGATAGCTGTGGGTATCTATTCCTGTGGTACCACAGCACAGCTTAAGTCACCACCTTCAGGAACAATGGGGTAAAGTGGGAAAGTAATGAAGAAATGTGTTCAAAATACAGAATACAACAATTACAAGGTATCACGCCCTTCAGAGGAGCTCTTGGTGAAAGTGTGCTTCATATGATGGGATGAGAACAGAGGAAGCTGGAAAAACATAGTAGATCTGCCAGCATCCATCAAGAGAGAAACACAGATAATGTTTCTAGTCATGGACCCTTTGTCAGAACAGTTTAACACAAATTAGTCAACCTGCTTTGAAAATTACCACAAAGATAGCTTGTAAGTTACAAACTCAAATACTTGGTAAAAGTTCCCCAAGACATTACGGCCCCAGTAGTCTCTTGCTACTATAACATTGATTGAAATTAAGGTCAGGCAGAACTCAAGCTTCTGAAGCATGAGTACACTTTGGGACGATGCATCTTAATCCTATCACAAGGGAGGTCCAGAGTGCTTTTATACGAGCTCCAAATTTCTTCGGGAGGAAAATCAATCCCCTCTACTGAGGGGAAAAATTCTTTAGAAAACATTTTAATGGTTTAAATACCTTTTAATTTCTCGGTGAAATATTTGAATTTTTTAGGATCCTAGGGTTCATGAAAAGGCCCTATGAAGTGCCCATTTCAACGCTTACAGCAAAACTATATCACAAATCAGCCCTGCAACTAATCACATTGCATTTTCTCACCTAAACCTCATTCAGTCAATCATCCTGGGGTTAAGGATTTGGTTCCCATTTTAACTAACTGAATGGGATTGTTGTTTGTCAAGCCTGACTAAAATGATCACAAGCCTCACATTTTATTGGGACATATACCCAGAATTCTAAAGGCTACTGCTTCTGACACAAAAAGAGAAAATATTCCTTACATGCACAGGTTCCAGCACCCTCGATTTCTCCAGAAACCACCTGAAAATCTTGAATGGAGAAAGGGTTCATCCATAACTTTCACAAGACCTCTGTTTTGAACTGAATGCAACAACTTGGCCATCTGTCAGGACTGTGGTCAGTTACATTGAATCACAGACTATCGTTTCAATTTGTAATTCAATTTCAGACTGACAGAGTTCAATTTCACAATTTGCCATGCTGGGATTTGAACTCACAACCTTTGGGTTTTAACTTGATACACTGGCATCTGATTATCCTGTTCTTTACTCCTGCAAAGGGGCTGCACGGTAGCACAGTGGTTGGCACTGCAGCTTCACAGCTCCAGGGACCTGGGTTCAATTCCCTGCTTGGGTCACTGTCTGTGTGGAGTTTGCACATTCTTCTCATGTCTGCATGGATTTCCTCCGGGTGCTCCAATTTCCTCCCACAGTCCAAAGATGTGCGAGTTAGGTTGATCGGCCATGTTAAAAACAAAATTGCCCTCAGTGTCCTGAGATACACAGGTTAGAGGATAAAAATGTAGGGATATGGGCGGGGGAGGATGGGTGGGATTGCGGTTGGTGCAGGCTCGATGGGCCGAATGGCCTCTCAGTACTGTAGGGTTTCGATGATTCTATGAAATGTACTTGATGTGGAGTTTCAGAAACCACTAGTTAAAGTACTGCATCAAAAATTAGTTGAGGAAATTATGATCCAAAGCACCCACGATAGAGAAAGACAAGTCTGAATCGCAAACAGCTACATGCATGTATATGCATGGATCTCTGGCTCTTTTGGGACCCACCTGGACTTAAGGCATAAAAGGATGAATAAACTTCTTTGATGGTGACATATTTGAAAGCCTTGGCATACAGTCTGGAAAAAACCTAGAAACTATTGGAAGGGAAAATCTGATAGGATGTCAGCTGTGGCTCAGTGGGTGGCACTCTTGCCTGAGCCAGAATATCATGGTTTCCAACTCCAGGGACTTGAGCACAACATCTCAGCATTTCACTGCAGTATTCAGGGAATGTTGTACTGCCAAATGAGATTTGGGATGGTATAGTAAACAGAAGCACAGTCTGTCCCTCAATGGGTGCAAAAGATCCCACACAATGTTCAAAATGGAGCAAGGTATTGTGTCCTGATCAACATTTATCCCTCAACATCAGGGATAGGAAAGGACTGTAGACATAAGGAAGGCTGTAGAAAAAGAGATAATCAGCCATGGATATCTAAGGAAATAAAGGAGGATATCAAACTGAAGAAAAATGCATGCACAGTGGCAAAGATTAGTGGGAATCTAGAGGATTGGGAACATATGATCATAAGAACATAAGAAATAGGAGCAGGAGTAGGCCATCTCGTCCCTCGAGCCTGCCCCGCCATTCAATAAGATCACGGCTGATCTGAAGTGGATCACTTACCAGCCTGCTCCCCACAATCCTTAACTCCCTCATTGTTGATCAGAAATCTAGCTACCCATGACGTAAACATATTCAACGAGGTAGCCTCCACTACTTCAATGGGCTGAGAATTCCAGGGATTCACCACCCTCTGAAAGAAGTTTCTCCTCAACTCTGTTCTAAACTGCTCCCCCCTTATTTTGAGGCTGTGCCCTCTAGTTCTGGTTTCCTTTCTAAGGTGAAAGCATCTCTCTATCTCTACCCTATCTATTCCCTTCATTATCTTATATGTCTCTGTAAGATCCCCCCCCCTCAGCCTTCTAAACTCCAATAAGTACAGGCCCAAAAGTACAGGTCCAAAACAGGGAAAGTTTTAAAGGTCAGCAGAAAGCCACAAAAAAAGCTATAAAGAAAAGTAGAATGGAATATGAGAGTAAACTAGCTCAGAATATAAAAACAGACAGCAAAAGTTTCTACAAATACATCAAATGAAAAAGAGTGGTGAAAATAAGGCGGAGCAGATTTAGGACTGAGTTGAGGAGGAACTTCTTCACCCAAAGGGTTGTGAATCTGTGGAATTCCCTGCCTAGTGAAGGAGTTGAGGCTGCCTCATTGAATGTTTTTAAGGGAAGGATAGATAAATTTTTGAACAGTGAAGAAATTAAGGGTTATGGTGAGTGGGTGGGTAAGTGGAGCTGAGTCCAAGAAAAGATTAGCCATGATCTTATTGAATGGTGGAGCAGGCTTGGGGGGCCAGATGGCCAACTCCTACTCCTTGTTCTTATGTTCTTATTACAAGGATCAAAATCAAAGGCACAGATCGAAAGTGATTTGAAAAAGAACCAAATGCGGTGCGAGGAAAAACTTTTTCACATGGCGAATGGTTGGGGTCTCTATACTCTGTCTGGAAGACTCTTGGTGGCAGATTCAATCGAGTCATTCAAGAGAGTATTAGATGATGATCTGAACAGAAACAATGTGCAGAGGTACGGGAAAAGACAGGGGAATGGCACAAAGTCATAATGCTCCTTTGGAATGCTGGTGCAGACATGAAGACCCAAATGGCCTCCTCCTGTGCTTTAACAATTCTGTGATTTTATAGTCACAGCAAAGGTTTAAGGATAAGATGATGGGATAAAAACATTGAAGAGAATGTGCTGGTTCCAGTTCTGTTATGTTTTCCAATACACTGTATGCTAATAGTATGTTAATTATCTTGTTTGGATATGTAGATGAAGGAGATTGTTTAATTAAGTGCTTAGGGCATTTATAAAGAGCCTTACAGTGCCCTTTAAATGGCGATCACTTTAATCTGCTTTGTTCAGTTGCTCATTCCACAAGCACTCCCACCACCACCAAACACACAGTAGCACAAGTGTGTACCATCCCAAGATGCACTGCAGCAATTCAAGATTCCTCAGACAGCATCTTGCAAACCAATGACTGTTACCATCTAGAAGAACATGGGCAGCAGATAACTGGGAACCACCACCTAGATGTTCCCCTTCAAGTCACTCACTATCCTAACTCAGAAATATATCATTCTTTCACTGTCACTGGGTCAACATCCTAGAACTCCTTCCCAACAGCACTGTGAGTGTACCTACAGGAACTGCAGCAGTTCAAGAAGGTAGCTCACCATCACCTTCTCAAAGGATAGGCAATAAATGCTAGCTTAGCCAGCAACACCCACAGAGCATAGGGAGAGCCTGGCCGTGGGGGCCATCAACAGGTTCAGACTATGGCTGTCAAGTGGGTTGTCCAGCCCAACTGTCTGCTCCTCTTCCATGACTGCATCCACGTGTCCTTGGAAAGGGAGCACACAGTGCCCACTGGTCAGCTTGAGACCTTCCACGATTGAGCACAACAGGGGTTAAACTGCTTTATCAGCCCGCAAAAACATGATTTAATTTGATATGGTTCCTTGAATCTTATTTCGTGCCCCCTTTGGAACTATCAATTGCTTTAACTGGATTTTGTTTTAGTGGCTTGTATTGCTGTTTCACAGTGCCAAGGACCCAGGTTCAATTCTGGCCTTGGGTAACTGTGTGGAATTTGCACATTCTCCCAGAGTCTGTGTGGATTTCCTCTTGTTTCCTCTAACAATCCAAAGACATGTTGGCACAGTGGTTAGCACTGCTGCCTCACAGCACCAGGGTCCCAGGTTCGATTTCCGGCTCAGGTCACTGCCTATGCGGATTCTGCATGTTCTTCCTGTCTGAGTGGGTTACCTCCCCGAGTGCTCCAGTTTCCTCCCACAGTCCAAGGATGCACTGGTTCGGTGCATTGGTCATGCTCGACTGTCCCTCAGTGCACCTGAGCAGGTGTCAAAGTGTGGCGATTAGGGGATTTTCACTGCTCGTTGCAGTGTTAATGTGACCCAACTTGTGACTAATAAATAAACTTTAACTTTATGTTAGATGGATTGGTCATGTAAGTTGTCCCTTCGTGTTCCAAGATGTGCAGGTTAGGGAGATTATTGGATAAATACATGGAGTTATGGGGATAAAGCTTGGGTAAGATTCTGTTGGAGGGTTCCCATGGGCTGTATGGCCTCCTTTTGCACTGTTGGGATCCTATGAGTTGGTTAATTAGCTAACTGGCATTCAATAGAGCATCGAATCTGGTCAAGATAGCCATACATTGGACCAGGCAGCAGGTAGTGGAGTGGCTCATCCAGCCCAATTGTATGCCTCTCTTCTATATTAGGTCCCTGAAGAGAGGATACTCTGTTCACTGGTTTGCTTGAGGGCATCCATAACCAGTGGGTACCAGAGAGGTACAGTGCTTCACTGGCCCCCATTTTGATTTAGTTAGACAAGTTTCTGTTGGAATTTTTTTTTGTTACGTGTCCCTTGGCTATTATCTTAATTGAATTTGTTTAATTTGTCCATGTATTTTACTCAAAGGGGTGTAAAAAGGAACTGCTAGCAAATTGTTAGTAGATAGGAAGTAGACACAAGTTGTGCTGCATTCTATTCTTAAAACTATCAAGTATTTATGTCTGGTTTCATACATCAAGAGACTAGGAATCATTCGTGCCATTTCTCATATTTTCTGTCAGGTCTTCCTTTGAATTCTTTGGTCATCAATGCTAACATCACCTTATGCGACACAGTTAATTTTTGTTTACTAACACTTGCTAATGGGTTTAGGGCATTTCACTATATTAGTGGTGCTATAAGTACAATAAATACAAGTTGTTTTGTTTGCTTTGCTTCAGTACTGTTAATATTAAGGAGCTAACAACTGGAGACCCAAATTTTGTGGGGCGTGTAATGAACCTCGAATCTTAACTTACAATAAATGTGGAAGCAGATTCTCTCCACTTGATTGAGAGGACAGCTGGTGTTTCATATTCAATAAATAAGTCAAATGTATATTTTGTGGGATTCTGTGATATATAATGGTGCTTTGAATGGTGTCTCTTTTGATCCAATCCATTATTTCTTGCTTTTTAGTTCATCCTACAGTGTAGCTATTGTTAGGGGGCTTGCAGACTACACTCACCAGTTAATTCTTTCCCTTGCTCTTTCCTACTTCCACCCAATTGATTCTACCTTGTAATAATATTATGAACCAAGTGCTGTACTGATCTCATATACTTTATTAACAGAGCTACCCCATCTCCTTTTCCTTGTCGCCTATGTTTCTCAACATTGCTTGAACATTCAGTTCCCAGCCCTGGTTACATTGTAACCTCACCTCTAATGGCGATCATGTTGTACCTGCTTTTCCCTATTGCTATAAATTGAGTACCACTTCTTAAGCCACACATTCAACCATTTGATCTTATTTACTCCATGCCAAATTGCTCATGGCTCAAGTAGTAATCCAGAGGTTATTGCCTTGGTGGTTCTGCCTTGTAGTTTAGTCCCTAGCTGCTCATACTCCTTCAGTAGAACCTCTTTCTTAGTCCTATCCATGTGCTAATACCCAAATGGGACATTAGCACATAGGTACAACTGGATTTTTCCCCTCCCACTCAAGCTCCCTTCTAACCATGGCGCCAGACAAGCAACAGCGTCTTCAGGACTCACACTGCAGAGAACAATATCTATGCTCTAACTATACTGTCCCTTATACTGTTAGCAATATTCATATTTTAATTAGATTGTTACTATTATTTTGAAAGAAAACAAGGTGGCAGAGTGGTTAGCACTGCCACCTCACAACCCAAGTTCCAGCCTTGGGTGACTGTGTGGCGTTTCCTCCACAGTCCAAAGATGTGTAGGTTAGGATTGGCCATGTTAAATTGTCCCTCAATGCCTGAATATATATGGATTAGCCATGGTAAACGAGTGGGGTTATGGGGATAGGGTGGGGGAAGGAGTCCTGGGTAAGATACTCTACAAGAGAGTCAATGCAGACTTGATGGGCCTCCTTCTGCAACATAGAGATTCTAAGTGTAGTGACTTAAGTAAAGAAAGAAATTTTTGCACAGCAAAATGCCAGAAACTGTAATATGATAAAATACCAAATAATCTAATTTAGCTTTCGGTCAGCACATGGAGCATTTCACCGCTCTTCTTCAAATAGCATCCTTTACCTGCACCTATAAAGGCAAATAGGGCCTCATTTCACTATTTACAGAATCGTTGCCATGCAGGTGGCCACCATTTGGCCCATCATGCCTGAACTGGCTCTCCAAATGAGCACCACAACTTAGTGCCATTCCCTTGCTTTTTCTCTTCCACTCTGTCCAGATATGACATCTCTATCAAAATTATGTATTGGGATTGAGTAAAAAATATTGTTTCTTGCATGCTACACAAACAAAACAACCATTTATAGAGTACAATGGTGAGAAGGAAAGGAGAGTGCAGAATATAATGTTGCAGTTACAGATAGGGTGCAGAGAAAGATCAGCGTATTCAGAAGTCTGATGGCAGCAGGAAAAAGCTGTTCTTGAGTCAGTTGGCAAATTACCGGAGTGGGGGGGGAGAAGGAGTGGACAGTGGGGTGAGGAGGCAGTGATAAGGGAAATAGATGGAAGGTGGGATTAAAAAAAAGGAAAGGGTGTTGAAAAATATCCCAAATGGAAGAAATAAAAATAAGTTTTAAACCAAATACATTTTACAATGAAATAACTCATGGAAATGGGCGAACAGTGGGGGAGAGAGTTCACAGTCTGAAGTTATTGAACTCAAGGTTCAGTCCGGAAGGCTGCCCAATCTGAACATGCTGTCGCGGTCAACCAGTCTGCGTTCAGCAACAAAAACAGAAAATGCAAGAAAGTCTCAGCAGGTCTGACAGCATCTGTGGAGAGAGAATAGAGCAAAGGTTTCAAGTCTGGTTGATTCTTCATAGAAGCTTCAGCATTTTCTGTTTTTGTTTCAGATTCCAGCAGCTGCAGTATTTAGCTTCTATCTCAGTCTGTGCTTAGTCTATCTGAAACCAAAGCACCTGGAGGAACGTGCGAACTCCACAGTCACTGAAGGCTGGAAGTGAATACACCACACTGGGAGCAGCGAATGCAACAGACCAGTATTAAAGGAGGTGCACGTGAAGCACTGCTTCAGCTGAAAAGTGTGTTTAGATCCTTGACTGCACAAGATCCAAGTGCACGTATGGGTACCCAATCTGGGCCAGTTGGCTGCTCTGATGTCTGCAATGGTGACCTCGGATACAGATTTGTCCAATACTGCTGGGGTGGAGGGCGTGCTCTCGCTGACCTCTTGCTCAAAACAGACACAGAATGCATTGAGCTCACTGGGGAGCGGTGCATTGGTGTCAGTAATTTTACATGCTTTCGTTCTTGAATCCTGTTACATCTTGCAGGCCTTGTCAGTGGGGACCATGTGGTTTGGCTTGGACTCTAGCTTGGTAAAAAGAGGGAAACCTCGAAAGCTAGCGAGTTTACTATCAAATAAATCGGTTGGACTTAAACTGGGTGTCGTCAGGCTTTTTACTGTGTTTACCCCAGTCCAACGCCGGCATATCCACATCGTGACTCTAGCTTGGTCCAGTACTGTCCTTTGACATCTTTGATGGATCTCCTTAGGTCATAACTGGGTTTCTTGTGTAGATCAGGGTCGCCTGACTGGAACGCCTCAGTCCTGGACTTCAGCAAGCCGTGGATACTCTTGCTCATCCACGGCTTCCATTTGAGAAAAATGCAGATTTGTTTTTTTTGGTACACAGTCTCCTACACACTTACTAATTAAGTCAGTTACTATAGTGGCATACTCATTCAGGCTAGGTACAGACTTTTAAGCATTGACCAGTCTACTGACTCTAAGCAGTCAGGTAGGAGATAATCCTATTCCTTAGACCAACATTGCATAACTTCCTTTGATGGATTCTCCAATTTCACTTTTTGCTTCTAAGCAGGAGCACAGCCTTGTGGTCGGATTTTCCAAAATGAGGGTGGGCGACAGAGCAGTAGGCATGTTTGATATTTGTGTAGCAAGAAGTCTTACAACACCAGGTTAAAGTCCAACAGGTTCATTGGGTAGCATAAGCTTTTGGAGCGCTGCATCTTCATCAGGTGAGTGGGAGTTTGTTCACAAACAGAGCATCTCAAGACACAAACTCAATTTACAAAATAATGGTTGGAATGTGAGTCTTTACAGGTAATCAAGTTTTAAAGGTACAGACAATGTGAGTGGAGAGACCATTAAGCATATAGGTTAAAGAGATGTGTATCATCTCCAGACAGGACAGTTAGTGAGATTTTGCAACCCCAAGCTACTCGTGGGTGATATAGATATTGTGACATGAACCCAAGGTCCCGGTTGAGGCCGTCTTCATGCGCGTGGAACTTGGCTATCGTTCTCTGCTCTGCGACTCTGCGCTGTCACGTATCGTGATGGCCGTGTATCTTGGAGAACACTTATCCGAAGATCAGGGGCCGAATGCCCGTGACCGCTGAAGTGTTCCTCAGCGGAAGAGAACACTCAATTGTACAGCAGTGTTCATTCATCCATTGTTGTAGCGTCTGCATGGTCTCCCAGTGTACCATGTTTCGGGACATCCTTTCATGCAGCGTATCAGGTAGACAACATTGGCAGAGTTGCAAGAGTATACTGTGTAGCTGGTGGATGGTGTTCTCAAGTGAGATGATGGCATCCCTGTCAATAACGTGGCATATCTTGCAGAGGTTGCTGTGGCAGGGTTGTGTGGTGTCGTGGTCACTGTTCTCCTGAAGGCTGGGTAGTTTGCTGCAGACAATGGTCTGTTTGAGGTCGTGCAGTTGTTTGAAGGCAAGAATGGGAGTGTGAGGATGGCCTTAGCGAGATCTTCATCTTCATCGATGACATGTTGAAGGCTCCGGAGAATATGTCGTAGCTTCTCTGCTCCAGTCAAGTACTGGATGACGAAGGGTGTTCCGCCCGCCATGGAGAAAGCTAGCACGAGGGGGCATAGCTTTAAATTAAGGGGTGGTAGTTATAGGACGGATGTCAGGGGTAGGTTCTTTACCCAGAGGGTGGTGAGGGATTGGAATGCCCTGCCTGCTGCAGTTGTGGATGCGCCTAGTTTGGGGGCCTTTAAGAGATCCGTGGGTAGGTTTATGGATGGAAAGGGTTTGGTTTAGGTTAGAGGGTCATTGTTTTTTAACTGGTCGGCGCAACATCGTGGGCCGAAGGGCCTGTTCTGCGCTGAAATGTTCTATGTTCTATGTCCTGTGTTTGTCTTCTGAGGAGGTCGGTGCAGTTTTTCACTGTGGTGCATCGGAACTTTCGATCGATGAGTTGAGCACCACATCCTGTTCTTATGAGGGCATCTTTCAGCTCTGGAGGTGAATGTTGCGAACCTCCTCATTTGAGCATGAGAATGTGTACACGGTAGATTGAGAAGAGGAAAGGGTTAAAATTGGGATGCGTAACTAGGAATCAGTTGAGGGATAAACTGGTTATGGAAAGGGCCTGAGGCGAGGGCCACAAGGCTCACCGAAACTAATGATCACTTAAAGAAACTGCTAATAGGTAATTGTAGTTCTGGCTTCGGAGGGTAGGGCCTTATCAATTGGCCTTTTGTTCTTGAAAGTAATCTAACCAGAAACTTTAATAGCCATTGTTCTTGAAACTAATCTAATCAAAATGTAACAATACAGCTATGCCCTTATTCGCTAACAAAAGTATGTGGATCTATCCCTGTCGTGTATAACTGAAACTGTTTTGTAAGCCAGACAGAGAGTCACAAACCCATGCTTGATGCGCATGGTCTAGCGATCTCTCCTCCTACGCGATAAAGGAGGTTTGCGGAGAAACTTGTGTCTCATC
The DNA here is from genome assembly GCF_965287045.1 of Carcharhinus amblyrhynchos. NCBI lineage: Eukaryota > Metazoa > Chordata > Chondrichthyes > Carcharhiniformes > Carcharhinidae > Carcharhinus > Carcharhinus amblyrhynchos. The sequence continues at coordinate 46,256,810 of NC_137346.1, forward strand.
AGTTTTTGATCCGGCTTCCGCAAGCGAATTCCACAACCAGATCCTGTGTATGTGGAGGGCTTGTCCGTAGGGGACGGCTTCTTTAACGTGTTTAGGATGGAAGCTGGAGAAGTAGAGCCTCTCTCCACTCACGTTGTCTGTACCTTTAAACTTGATTAGCTATAAAGACTCACATTCCAACCATTATTTTGTAAATTGAGTTTGTGACTTTATATAGCCTGTTTGTGAACAGAATTTCCACTCATCTGAAGGGGCAACGCTCCGAAAGCTAGTGACTTGTGCTCCCAAATAAACCTGTTGGACTTCAACCTGGTGTTGTGAGACTTCTTACTGTGTTTATCCCAGTCCAACTCCGGCATCTCCACATCCTGATAGAAGTCCCCAGCCATGATGAATACGGCCTCGGAATGTTTCCTCTCAAGGCTACTTGTAGTGCTGCATATTTCGCCCAGCGCTGTATTCATGCCTGTGTGGGGTGAAATGTCAACTGCTGACAGGATAACAGAGGTGAACTCCCAAGGAAGGTAATAGGGCTGGCATTTTAGTGTCAGGTATTTTGGGTCCGGGGAACAGAAACTCGCCAGCATTGCTATGTCTAGGCATTACAAGGTGCTTATTAGCCGGCAGAACACACCTCCCTTAGCCTTGCCTGAGGCCACTCTACTGTCCAGCTGGTGGATTGAGAAGCCGTCTGTTGTAGGGCACAGTCCGGTGAAGCGGAAGTGAGCCATGTCTCTGAAAGAGTGCACAGCAATCCCCCAGTTCTCTTTGAAAAGTCCTACCATCTATCTGTCCACTCACCAACTTCTCTTTTGTTTTGAAGTTCTCTACTGTCCTCGCCACAGTTGCAAGTTTTGTGTCATATGCAAACTTTGAAAGTGGTATGCTTTAAGACAACTAATCTGAGACAGTTCTAGAACATTCAATTAGATTCCTAGTTGGATGGAGGCATAATTTCTAAGAGTGCATAAACTGACTTTAAATCAGAACGTGTACAAACAATATTGCAAGTCCAAAACTGCCCAGGTATCTACTGGCACTTGTTGAACGTGCAATGCAACTTCCACACAACAACTGCAGCGTCACATGAAGATAGGTTAACCATGCCAGTGAGTTCATTCTGAAGAACTGCTGCGTACTCAAACCTATCACATAATCAGTAAATACTTGAGTTACAGATTTATAGAAAATTACCAGCACAAATTGACACAGCACAAGAAAGACAAAGGGCATAAAGAACACGGATCTATTGTGTATGATACATATGAAGTGGAAAAAAGATCACCTTTTATCACACAAATGTTGCTTGTGTTGACTCCATTAAAACACCAGCAAATATGAATATATGTGAAATGCTTCCATCATGGGCTATGCGTCACAAAAAACTGAATATTTTCTCAAAACATCTGAACACAAGCCTTTGTTGATCATTAACATCCGTGTCTGGCAAGATTATTTAAATTGCTTAATTTAGATCTGGTGCAATTGATATAACACAAGATTGCAAGAAAACACTAAGCGTAGGACATTCTGCAACATGTGGGTGAAAAAAATAACTGTCAGTGTTTTAAGAAGTGGAAAATAATGGTGTGAAAGATATTCACAACTTGGGGCCTGTAAATTACAACTAAGGCATAAAACATCTTAGGAACAAAAGATGATAAGCAACTCCCCTTGTTAAATTATTCGCTGTTAAAACCACCACCGCAAGTGGCTTTCACAGCAGTTTCTAGTCCCAGGAAAGCATCCTCTGTTGTTACATAAGGTTTTGCAGAGCAGCCAGGGCTACAGCAGGCAAAAACATAGTAGCAATGCGTGCTATCATCATATCCCCACTTGTTTGCCCAAGTTACTTGCAATATTTATTCTTAAATTTGCTAGGTCAGGCACACCTAGGTGATAAAAATCATAGTCCTTTGATGATTGTGATTACATTCTCACATTTCAACTTAGCTAATTCTTTACAAAACGCGCAGTGGTCTACAATTTCTCTGAATCAGAATATCTTGCATTCTAAACCTTATGGCCATTTATCATCAACGACAATTAAATGCCAGCAGATAAAATGTTTTCCATTTCAAGCAGCCAGTGTCAGGTACATGACAGTAAAATACAGAGTTGTGAATCCCTGTGTTTACTCTATCCAAAGAATGAAAAACTACCTGTTTCTGAACACCAAAGAATCCCCAGGTTATTGTGCATGCTACTGGAACTGGCAGCAAAAACATAGCTTAGGACAGCCGCCTACAAAAAGTGTATCACTGCCACCAAATCAGCGACAGCAAAGTTTATTTATTAGTCACAAGTAAGCTTACATTAACACTGCAAGGAAGTTACCGTGAAAATCTTCCGGTCACCACAGTCCGGAGCCTGTTTGGGTACACAGAGAACTTAGCATGGCCAATGCAACTAACCTGCACATCTTTGGACTGTGGGAGGAAATCGGAGCATCCAGAGGAAAAATGGGGAGAATGTGCAAACTCCATACAGACACTGACCCAAGGCAAGAATCGAACCCGGATCCTTGGCACTATGAGGCAGCAGTGCTAGCCACTCTACCACCATGCCGCCCTACAGGCGACTTCCATTGCATTTCTCTGAAACGATGTGGTTTTTGCTCTTGCGGGCAACGTGCACACAATGTATTAAAGTGCGTGCAGCAGCAAGGATGTAAAGCACAAGTCTATTCCTGAGGACACAAAATTGTTTGGTGTGCTGAAGAATTCAAAATAACGATAATTCAAATAAATACAGTAAATTGGGAATTTAGTCTTAAAGAAGAGTTCAAATGATTAAATATTTACAAGTGACTCAGATTAAGAATATTATGGTTACATGCTCCTTGGCCTCACGATGAATCTGCATGCAGGTGAAGGAACATAGAAACTGCACTCGGGTGCATCAGCATATTCACTTCACATACTTTCTGCCTCAGGACAACTCCTCACTGGACTGGTTCAACAAGTTTAGTAGGCCAATGAATAAGTAGACATGCCGATAATAGATTTGAATACCTGTGAAATAAGGTCCCACTCCTACTGACTGCTAAGATTGTGCCAGTCAGTAGCACTAGGAAAAGACCAAGTACCTTTTATCTACACAAATCAGTTTTCTTGTATGCTGTAATTTCAGACATATATATCCTCCCATATTTCTATAGTTTTAGCTTCTCTCCTCTATTTATTAGTGAATATTTTATTCTATCATCGAGGAAGAGTTTTTACTTTATTTCCAATACTCCTGTGTCCCTGTGCTGCTATGCCCACCTTTGTGGTGTCTGGTGAAAGATTAATTGGTCCCTGCCAAATTTATCTCATTGCTCTTCCAAAAATGTTTAATATCTTCATATGACAATGAGTTCACCAACAGTGGTATTTTCTTTGAAAACGGCATTGCTATTATTCTGATTTTTATTAAAAATGTTTAAGAATCTTAACTTCTAAAAAAATTGGTTTGCTTTGCATTAACAGAAATGATTTTTCTAGTTTATTCAACACTTGTAACCAAAATATATGATTTGATTTATTGTCACATATGTCGGGATACAGTGAGAAGTATTGTTTCTTGCGTGCTACACAGAAAACAAAAGGTTCATGGAGTATGTAGGGAAAAAGGAGAGGATGCAGAATGTAGGTTACAGTCACAGCTAGGGGATAGGGAAAGTTCAACTTAATATAAGGTCTGATGACAACAGCTGTTTTGAGTTGGCACGTGATTCAGACTTCTGTATTCTTTTCCCAACAGAACAAGGTGGGAGCGTGTGTCCCCGGATCTGTAGGGTTGTTGATTATGCTGGCTGCTTTGCCGAGGCAGCAGGAAGTGTACACAGAGTCAATGGATGGAAGCATCATAATTTAAATATCACTTTGCAATATGGAACGTCAGCTCTTTTCTTTCCTTACAGATGCTGCTGAGATTTTCCAGCATTTGATCTTTTGGTTTCAGATTCCAGCATCTGCAGTAATTTGTTCTCACATGGTACTCAAGCACATCAGCTCATCCTCAGCGTATTTACAGCAATTATCGATTTTTTTTTAAAAATGTGCAAGGTTAGCAGTATGAAATATACCTAAAAGGGTGTTTCTTCAAATGCAGCATTCAAAAACAACTTCTCTGCATTGTCCTCAAAACTTTTTTTAATGTCATTGTAGTTAACATGGATATTTAACCTAGATTTTTTGATTTGCTGTCTGACTACTACATTATAAACTTGCATCTAAATAAAATTCCTTCAACTGAATGAAAACTGATTAGAGAAAACATCGCTAGCTTCTCAAGGGGATTTCGTGAATTTATTACCAGTTAAGTGATAAATGATTTTCAAAAGCTGTAACTATTTATAGCCAACCATTTGCACAACCAATTTTACAGCAACAACTGCACAATGGGCACATTACAAGCACATTATTCACTGTGTGTTTATTTTGGTAACACCCTACAGTACATGGAAAAATGCTGAACACTGAGGGAGTGAAACGTCTCAGTCCTTAACAATTCAGGTCTTTTTATTACCTTAGGACTGATGCAAAGAATGCCCTCCCTACCTTGCCAGGTGTTGCAAAATAATGCAGACAATGCTGTGTGACTGAACAGTGGGAAAAACTAAAACAGAACCAAAATAATAGCAACAAGATCTTCACTTAACCAACAATGTACAGTCATTATTAGCTAAACTTCACTGAATCGTTCATCACAAGCTGGAAGTCAGACAACTGCGTACCAAAATAAGCAATAACAGCACAAAATGAAGCAGGTCAATCAAGCCTGCAGTAGCTCTTTCAAAGAGCAATCCAGTTACTCCAAAACACCCAGTCTTTGCCCATGTCCCTGCAATTGTTTTGACCAAAGGTCCACATAGCCTGCACCTATCACATATAATTTTCTCATTCCTATATTTTCAACAATCCTCTCCGAAAACTGACTGTGTTGTAGTGGGAAGTCATGTAATGTACCATGTTACTTGGTAAAAAGTCTGACAACACCAGGTTTTAGTCCAACCTATTTATTTGATAATATTCTCACTAGCTTTCGAGGGGACAGCCTCTTCGTCAGGTGAATGGAGAGTTCTCCATTCACCTGACGAAGAGGCTGTCCCCTCGAAAGCTAGTGAGAATATTATCAAATAAATAGGTTGGACTAAAACCTGGTGTTGTCAGACTTTTTACTGTGTTTACGCCAGTCCAACGCCGGCATACCCACACCATGTTACTTGGACAGAGGGAATAAATATTTCAGCCTTTGTGAATTACTTCACTACCAACTCCTCCCCACTACCACCACCACCCTCCACCCCCATCCCTTCCCTGCAGAAAATTAACTGAGCACATGCTCTGTACTGAACTGGGAAGTTGTCTGTTACAGCTTTCAATACATTTATATTGCAATAGCTAACTGCTATATCATAAGAACGCAAGAATTAGGACCAGCATTAGGCAAATTTGGCACTGCAAGCTTGCTCTGCCATTCAATCAGATCACAGCTGATCTCTCCCTGGTCTCAAACTCACCTGATATGGAGATGCCGGCGTTGCGTCGATATGCGTGATCCTCTTGGAGATTCTCTACACTTGGATCCGGCAGTTTGCAGTGTCGACGTTAGTCATGATGTGGAGATGGCGGTGTTGGGTCGCCGGCATCTAATTCTAATCAGTACTCTGTAAACTGTGTGCCTTTATGTGCCCTGTTTGAGACCAGAACTCTCCATTCACCTGAAGAAGGGGCAAACCTCAAAAGCTTGTGGGTTTACTATCAAATAAACCTGTTGGACTTTAACCTGGTGTTGAGAGACTTCTTACTGAAATTCATCTCCCTACCTGTTCCCCATATCAAAATCAAAATATTTTCTCTTTCTTTCACCTTCCTTCCCACCAGAGACTAGATCCAGTATATAGAACCATTAAGGACATAAGTCAAAGCTTACAGCACTGATGGGTTCATCTTTAAATTAAAGCCTTCGTTGGTGGGGAAATTAATATACTTGTGATGATATATTACAGTAAGAAGTTTTTCGGTACAGAGAATGTCTTGAGACTTGAGATCTTAAACCTCAGAAAGCAACAGAATCCAGTTCCACACTGAGGCTAAAAAAGACAACCAGCTATGTCTAGGAAAAGACAGTATGAAGTCTCACAATGAGATAATAAGGGGTTAATATCTCATGCAACTATGAGCTTTTGCCTGCTGTGAGTTGATTTCAAAATGACAAGCTTAAGACATCTATGATTAACGAACTTATCTTAACAGTTCTCTTTCTTTCAACATAACCATATTACGACCTTAGATATGGTTAACTTGACTAGAACATAGGGTGCGTTGTGATTAGTTATATTGTATCAGACTGCATATGACCATTAAGATTGCAAAAGCTACATAAAGGGGGACTGTCCATTATTCGGGGTGCCTTTGCTACCTGACTCCCACCACTGAACGGAAGTTATGTAGCAAAGGTCTGCCAGCTCGCATAAGAAAGAAGAACAAAAAAAACTTTTGAGTCAGACAGCGGTTTGGTGTTTGCCTTTGTATCAAGGCCAGAAGAGTCTCGCGAAAAACGAACTTAACAACAACACCAGGTTAAAGTCCAACAGGTTTATCTGGTAGCATAAGCCACAAGCTTTCGGAGTGCTGCCCCTTTATCTAGTGAGTGGGAGTTCTGTTCTCAAAAAGGGCATCTCAAGACAGAAACTCAATTTACAAAATAATGGCTGGAATGCGAGTCTTAACAGGTCATCAAGTCTTAAAAGGTACACACAATCTGAGTGGATAGAGGGTTAAGCACAGGTTAAAATTGTGTTTTCTCTCTGGCCAGGACAGTTAGTGAGATTTTGCAAGCTCAGGCAAGTCATGGGAAGTGACAGATAGTTTGACATGAACCCAAGATCCCACGGCTCAGTTCCACACACGAGGACGGCCTCAACCAGGATCTTGGGTTCATGTCACATTGTCTGTAACCCCCACGACTTGCCTGAGCTAACTTGTGCTTAACCCTCTCTCCACTCACAATGTCTGTACCTTTAAGACTCGATTACCTATAAAGACTCGCATTCCAGCCATTATTTTGTAAATTGAGTTTGGGTCTTAGATGCCCTGTTTGTGAACAGAACTCCCACTCACCTGATGAAGTGGCAGCGCTCCAAAAGCTTGTGGCTTCTGCTACCAAATAAACCTGTTGGACTTTAACCTGGTGTTGTGAGACTTCATACTGTGCTTACCCCAGTCCAACACCTGTAACTCCACATTATAGGAAAAGAAACTTTTAGTTTGACGTTTGCAGATACACCTTGCTGAGTAGAAAAAGATAGCTGAACTGAGCTGTATCGATTTCTGCCATGTTCCATCCATCTCGTCAATTGTTTCTGATGCCATTCTACACAGAATCCACATAATCAGATACCTCCGCTACTAACACTTGCTTTTCTCCCCGTTAACCATGGTCTTCCAGAGAGGATGGGACTTGAAGTGGAGGGGCACCAATTTCCTGGCTGGGAGGTTTGCTAGTATGGTTTGGGTGGGTTTAAACTAATGTGGTGAGGTAGTGGGAATCAGAATAGTAGGTCAGCAAGCGTAGAGACTGGGGACGAGCATGGGGCCAAGCCAAGGTTACCTAAGAGGAAGAGCAATCTGGGGGAGGATGAACTCAGTGGGCCTGGAGTGCATCTGCTTCAATGCAAGGAGCGTAACACGCAAGACAGATGAACTAAGAACCTTAATGCGTGCGTGGAACTCAAATGTGGTTGCAGTGACAGAGATTTGGTTAAAAGGGAGACAGGAATGGCAGCTGAATATTCCAGAGTATAAGTGTTTTAGGCAAGATACAGGATGGGCTAGAAGAGGTGGGGAAGTAGCAATACTGGTTAGGGAGCATATTGCAGCAGTATAGAGGGTGGACAATTTGGAAAGATCATGTAACGAGACACTCTGGGTAGAGCTCAGAAACAAGAAGGGTGTGGTCACTTTGCTGGGGGTATACTACAGGCCTTCCAAAGCCCACAGGAAGTTGAACATGTAAGGAGATTCTGGACAGGTGGAGAATAAATAGGGTTGTTGTAGTGCGAGACTTTAATTTCCCTCATACAGACTGGAAATCCCTAAGGGCGGTGGGGGGAGAGAGAGAGAGAGAGAGAAACAACTTTGTAAAGTGTGTCCAGGAAGGTTCTTTAGAACAATATGTCGATTGTCCAACTAGAGAGGGGGCTATACTGGACCTAGTACTGGCGAATGAGCCCAATCAGGTCAAAGTTTCAGTGGGGGAACACATGGTGAACACTGACTACAACTCTGTAAACTTTTGGATATGATGTGGGTATGCCGGCGTTGGACTGGCGTAAACAGTAAAAAGTCTGACAACACCTGGTTTTAGTCCAACCGATTTATTTGATAATAGACTCACAAGCTTTCGGGGTTAGCCCCTTCGTCAGCCTAACTCTCCATTCACCTGACGAAGGGGCTAACCCCGAAAGCTTGTGAGTCTATTATCAAATAAATCGGTTGGACTAAAACCTGGTGTTGTCAGGCTTTTTACTGAACTTTTGGATAGTCATGGAAAAGGATGAGTGTTGTCCTATGGGTAAGGTGCTGAATTGGGGGAAGGCTAACTACAGCCGGATTAGGCAGGATTTGGTGGCTGTTGATTGGGAGAGGCTGTTTGAGGGTAAATCCACATCTAGCATGTGGGAGTCTTTTAAGGAGTGCAGGACAGGCATGTGCCTGTAAAAAGGAAGGATGGGAAAGGTAGGATTCGAGAGCCGTGGATAACTAGAGAAATTGTGGGTCTAATCGAAAAGAAAAAAAGAGGCATACATAAGGTCCAGGCAACTAAAAACAGATGAAGCACTGGAGGAAAACAGAGAATGCAGCAAAGAACTCAAATAGGGTGTTAGAAGGGCAAAAAAGGGGTCACGAAATGTCTTTGGCAGACAGGATTAAGGAGAATCCCAAGGCATTTTGACAACAAGAGAGTTGTCAGTGAAAGAGTCGGACCTCTCAAGAACAAAAGACGGGAATTATGTTTAGAACCCAAGGAAGTAAGTGAGATCCTAAATGAATAGCTTGCATCAGTATTTATTCAGGTACTGTCTCAGAGGGATAGAATCATAGAAAAATAGCACAATACAGGCCCTTTGGCCCACAAAGTTGTGCCGAACATGTCCCTACCTTAGAGATTACTAGGCTTACCTATAACCCTCTATCTTACTAAGTTCCATGTACTTATTTAAAAGTCTCTTAAAAGACCCTATCGAATCTGCCTCCACCACCATTGCTAGAGCCCCTTCCACGCACCCACCACTCTCAGTGAAAAACACCCCTGACATCTCCTCTGTACCTACTCCCCAGCACCTTAAACCTGTGTCCTCTTGTGACAATCATTTCAGCCCTGGGAAAAAGCCTCTGACTATCCACTTGATCAATACCTCTCAACATCTTATACACCTCTATCAGGTCACCCCAAATCCTTCATCTCTCCGAGGAGAAAGGCCGAGCTCCCTCAACCTACCCTCATAAGGCACGCTCCCCAATCCAGGCAATATCCTTTTAAATCTCCTCTGTATCCTTTCTATGGCTTCTATGGCTATGTGTTAGAAAATATCACAATTACAAGGGAGGAAGTGTTAGGTATTTTAGGAAGCATTAAGGTAGACGAATCCCCAGGGCCAGATGGCATCTGTCCTAGATTACTGAGAGTGACAAGAGATGAAATTGCTGGGCCTCTAACAGAAATCTTTGTTTCTTCATTGGACACAGGTGAGGTCCCAGAGGATTGGAGGATAGCAAATGTGGTCCCATTATTTAAAGGAGGATAGCAAGGATAACCGAGTAATTATAGGCCAGTGAGCTTGACATCCTTCGTAGGGATATTGTTGGAGAAGATTCTTCGCGATAAGATCGATACACATTTAGAACTGAATTATCTCATTAGCGATAGACAACATGGTTTTGTACGAGGGAGGTCATGCCTCACAAATTTGGTTGAGTTTTTTGATGAGGTGACAAAAATGATTGACGAGGGAAGGGCCGTGGATGCCGTCTACATGGATTTTAGTAAAGCATTTGATAAGGTCCCTCATGGCAGGCTGGTGCAAAAGATTAAATCTCATGGGATCAAAGGTGAACTAGCTGGATGGGTACAGAACTGGCTTGGCCATAGGAGACAGAGGGTGGCAGTGAAGGGGTCTTTTTCTGATTAGAGGTCTGTGACTAGTGATGTTCCGCAGGGCTCTGTACTGAGGCCTCTGCTATTTGTGATATGTATAAATGATTTGGAAGATAATGTAGCTGGTCTGATTAGTAAGTTTGCGGACGACACAAAGATTGCTGGAGTTGCTGATAGTGACAAACATTGTCAGAGAATACAGCAGGATAATAGATAGGCTGGAAAATTGGGTGGAGAAATGGCAGATGGAATTTAATCCAGATAAATGTGAAGTGATGCATTTTGATAGATCTAATGCAGGGGGGAGCTATACAATAAATAGAACATAGAACATTACAGCACAGTACAGGCCCTTCGGCCCTCGATGTTGCACCGACCAGTGGAACCAATCTAATGACCCTCTAACCTAAACTATTCCAATGTTATCCATATGCCTAACCAATGACCATTTGAACACCCTTAAAGTTGGCGAGTTCACAACTGCTTCAGGCAGGGCATTCCACGCCCTTACTACCCTCTGAGTAAAGAACCTACCTCTGACATCCGTCCTATAATTAACACCCCTTAATTTAAAGCTACGTCCCCTTGTGTTAGTCATCACCATCCGAGAAAAAAGGCTCTCACTATCCACCCTATCTAACCCTCTGATTATCTTGGATGCCTCAATTAGGTCACCTCTTGACCTTCTTCTCTCTAACGAAAATAACCTCAAGTCCCACAACCTTTCCTCAAGACCTTCCTACCATACCAGGCAACATCCTGATAAACCTCCTCTGCACCCTTTCCAATGCCCCCACATCCTTCTTATAATGTGGCGACCAGAACTGTACGTAATACTCCAAGCGCAGCCACACCAGAGTTCTGTACAGTTGCAACACGACCTCACGGCTCCGAAACTCAATCCCTCTACCAATAAAAGCTAACACACCGTACGCCTTCTGAACAACCTTATCAACCTGGGTACCAACTTTCAGGGAGCTATGCACGTGTACACCAAGATCTCTCTGCTTGTCGACACTACCAAGAGTCCTTCCACTAGCCCTATATTCTGTACCCCTGTTACTCTTACCAAAGTGAATCACCTCACACTTTTCTGCATTAAACTCCATTTGCCACCTCTCAGCTCAGCCCTGCAGCTTATCTATGTCCCTCTGCAAAATGTAACATCCATCCTCACTGTCTACAACTCCTCCGACTTTGGTGTCGTCAGCAAATTTACTAACCCATCCTTCTACGCCCTCATCTAGGTCATTTATGAAAATGACAAGCAGCAGTGACCCCAAAACAGATCCCTGAGGTACACCACTTGTAACTGAACTCCAGGTTGAATATTTCCCATCAACCACCACCCTCTGTCTTCTATCAGCTAGCCAATTCCTGATCCAAACTGCTAAATCACCCTCAATCCCATGCATCTGCATTTTCTGCAATAGCCTACCATGGGGAACTTTGTCAAACGCTTTGCTAAAATCCATATACACCATGTCAACTGCCTTATCCTTATCCACCTCTTTGGTCACCTTTTCAAAAAACTCGATTAAGTTTGTGAGGCACGACCTACCCTTCACAAAACTGTGTTGACTATCCCTAATCAATTTATTTCTCTCTAGATGATTATAAATCCCATCCCTTATAATTGTTTCCAAAACTTTGCCCACAACAGAAGGCAGGCTCACCGGTCTATAATTCCCAGGATGGTCTCTACTCCCCTTCTTGAACAAGGGGACAACATTTGCTATCCTCCAGTCTTCCGGCACTATACCTGTAGCCAATGACGGCATGAAAGTCAAAGCCAAAGGCTCTGCAATCTCCTCCCTAGCCTCCCAGAGAATCCTAGGGTAAATCCCATCCGGTCCAGGGGACTTATCTATTTTCATACTCTCAAGAATTGCTAACACCTCCTCCTTATGTACCTCAATCCTGTCTAGTCTAAAAGCCTGTATCTCAGTATTCTCCTCGACTACATTGACTTTTTCCTGCGTGAATACTGACGAAAAATATTCATTTAGTGCCTCTCCTATCTCTTCAGGCTCCACGCACAACTTTCCACTGCTGTCTCTGACTGGCCCTAATCTTGCCCTAACCAATCTTTCATTCTTGACATACCTGTAGAAAGCTTTAGGGTTCTCCTTGATCCTATCCGCCAAAGTGTTCTCATGTCCTCTTCTAGCTCTTAACACTCTGTTTAGCTCCTTCCTGGCTAATTTGTAACTCTCCAGTGCCCTGAGTCTTCATGTCTCATCTTTACATAAGCCTCCTTCTTCCTCTTCACCAGAGGTTCAACTTGTTTAGTACACCACAGTTCCCTCGCTCGACCACTTCCTCCCTACAGAATGGCAGAACCATCAGGAGTATAGACACACAGAGGGATCTGGATGTGCAAGTCCACAGATCCTTAAAGGTGGCAACACAGGTGGAAAAAGTGGTGAAGAAGGGATATGTCATGCTTGCCTTTATTGGATGGGACATGGCATATAAAAGTTGGCACATGATGTTGCAGTTACATAGAACATTGGTTAGGCCACATTTGGAATACTGCATCCAGTTCTAGTAAGCACACTACCAGAAGGACGCGGAGGCTTCGGAGAGAGTACAGAAAAGGTTTACCTGGATGTTGCCTGGTATGGAGGTTCTTAGCTAAGAGGTGAGATTGAGTAAACTAGGGTTGTTCTCCCTCGAAAGACAGGGGTTGATGGGCATTCTAATAGAAGTTTATAAAATTATGAAGGGCATAGATAGGGTGAACAGTTGGAAGCTTTTTCCCAGGTAGAAAATGACAAACACAAGGGGTCACAAGTTCAAGGGGGGGGTTGGGGCAAGGTTCATTACAGATATGTGGGTGACATATTTTACATGGAGGGTGGTGGGGGCCTGGAATGCACTACCAAGCAAAGTGGTTGAGGCAGACATGCTAGGATCATTTGAGAATGATCTTGATGGCCACAATGCAGACTGGGAATAGAGGGATACAAACGGATGGTCTAGTTAGGTACACATGATCGGTGCAGGCTTAGAGGGCTGAAGGACCTGTACTGTACTGTTTTTTGTAATCCCTTGCCTAAAACTTATGATAGACATAAAATTTGCCAAAAATAATAGTACAATTTTACATGCGACACACACAGACACACACAGACACACACAGACACACACAGACACACACAGACACACACAGACACACACAGACACTGGTCGAAAATTGTGCTCTTTTTCTGAAAGCTAAACTCTTCTTCTTTACATTCATACGTGGCACATGTAATCACAAGTGCCACCCGATGATAATTCAAAATGAAAGACAGAATTTAAAAGACCAACTCGTGTCAATTCATATCACTCAACTTTCTATTTCATCAATGATATGTTGACAGTGTTACCCCTTGGCATTTTGCTTAAAATATATGAAAAATCTTGCAAAAAGATTCAAGCCCATCAACAATTGCACATGCATTTCCGGACGCAGAACTGAAAAGCACTATCCATAGGCTGTCACACTGAGGGCAAAACGGTAAAACCTATACTGCCAAAGCTTTTATTTCCTTTTATAAATGGTTTGTGGGCAAATGTACATCATCCAGCTAGAATGATTGCAATTATTTCCTCCACAGTCATAGCTGATGAACAGATCTCTCCTTGTTTAGAAATTGTCATAGAGAGCACCAATAGAAGAATAGAGCACAAAGGTAATTGCCTAATCCGGATGGTACTACCCTACTTTTGATTTGGTTTATTATTGTCACATGCATTGGTACACATCGAAAAGTATTGTTTCTTGCACACTATATGGACAAAACATATCATTCACAGAGTACATAGGGAAGAAGGAAAGCATAAAGGTTCAGGATATAGCGTCAGAGTCATAGCTAGGTGTAGAAAAAGATGAGCTTAATATCTGGTCGGTCCATTCAAAAGTCTGACGGTAGCCAGGAAGAAGCTGTTCTCAAGTCTGTTTGCACATGATCTCAGACTTAATGGAAGAAATGGGAAGACTTGTATGGATGTTAAATTGCAATTTACCTTTATGACTCATGTTGATTGGATTTCAAAATCATAATGAAAAGATTAAACTATACCCAAAAATTATGGCAGACAGGAAAATTATTTCAGAGAAGCCTATCTTTACCTCAAAAGCACAGCTAATTTCCAAAATGAATGCCAGGGAAACTCACAAGTTTGAAAATTTGCACATACTTCCAACTGACTTGGAACCTGCGCAGTTTCCATGTTTGTTAGCACAATCAGGGTCATGAAATTTCACTATGATCTCTTTAATTCCTCATCTGAACCTTAGGGAGACTACAAAATCTTGGCAACAAAACTTAAGGGCTGCATCTTGAGGGGAATTGTTTGATAGAGCAGACGCAGCACGGTTTCATTAAAGGGAAGTCGTGTCTGATGAATTTATTGGAGTTCTATGAGGATGTGACTAGGGCGGTGGATAGAGGAGAGCCGGTGGATGTGGTCTTTCTTGATTTTCAGAAGGCGTTTGACAAGGTACCTCACAAGAGGTTATTGCATAAGTAAGGGGGCATGGAGTTGGGGGTAGGGTGTTAGCGTGGATAGAGGATTGGCTGTCAAATAGGAGGCAGAGAGTGGGGGTCAATGGGTGCTATTCGGATTGGCGGTTGGTGACTAGTGGAGTGCCCCAGGGGTCGGTGCTGGGGCCTCAGCTATTTACCATTTATATAGATGATTTGGAGGAGGGAACCGAGTGTATGGTGTCGAAATTTGCTGATGACACCAAGATTGGTGGAACGGCAAAGTGCGCGGAGGGTGTGGAGAGTCTGCAGAAGGATCTAGATAGGCTGGGCGAATGGGCCAGGAAATGGCAAATGGAATTTAATGTTGGCAAGTGCGAGGTGGTCCACTTTGGTAGGAAGAATGGTAGGAAGGACTATTACTTACGTGGCGAAAAACTGCAGCAGGCGACGGTGCAGAGGGACCTCAGGGTCCTTGTGCATGAGTCGCAAAAACCCAGCCTGCAGGTGCAGCAGGTGGTCAGGAAGGCGAATGGGATGCTGGCCTTCATAGCGAGGGGGGATTGAATATAAAAGTAGGGAGGTCTTGCTGCAGCTGTATAGGGCATTGGTGAGGCCGCAGCTGGAGTACCGTGTGCAGTTTTGGTCGCCACACTTACGCAAGGATATTGTGGCCTTGGAGGGAGTGCAGAGGAGGTTTACTAGGCTGATACCGGAGTTGAGGGGGTTGAGCTATGAGGAGAGGCTGAATAAATTAGGCTTGTACTCATTAGAGTTTAGAAGAATGAGGGGAGATCTCATTGAGACATGTAAGATGATGAATGGGATGGATAGGATAGAGGTGGAGAGACTCTTCCCGCTCAGAAAGGACAGTAGGACTAGGGGGCACAGCCTCAAGATAAAGGGGGGGCGGTTTAGAACGCAGTTGAGGAGGAACTTCTTCACCCAAAGGGTGGTGAATCTCTGGAATTCTCTGCCCGTTGAAGTGGTGGAGGCTGCCTCGCTAAATATTTTTAAGACACGGGTTGATGGGTTTTTGATAAGCGAGGGGATTAAGGGTTATGGGGAGAGGGTGGGAATGTGGAACTGAGCCACGACAGATCAGCCATGATCTTATTGAATGGCGGGGCAGGCTCGAAGGGCTAGATGGCCTACTCCTGCTCCTATTTCTTATGTAAAAACAGGAATAATGGGCATCAGGATACAGTGGGAGGCTGATTTGCAAAGAATCCTGGGAGCAACCCTCAATAATCCAGGAGCCTGATCTGCTAAAGTGGAATGCCGGGGAATATAAAATGAGGGGAACAGGATGATCGCTTCAAAATGTGTGCCAATTCATGACCAACAAGGGGAGGTTTGAACAGAATGCAATAACATTTGTATGAGGCAAGTGCCAGATAATTACCATCTCCAACAAAAGAACATCTAATCACCACCCTTGACATTCAGTATCATCATCATCACTGAATCACCCACTATCAATATCCTTGGGGTTATCATTGACCAAAAACTCAACTAATGAGAATATCCTTAGATTACAGGAGGATATAGATGGGCTGGCCAGGTGGACCAGTGGCAAATAGAATTAAAATCCCAATAAGTGAGAGATGATGCACGTGGGCTGGACAAACAAGACTGGGTCATACGTAGAACATAGAACACTACAGCACAAACAGGCCCTTCAGCCCACAAGTTGCGCCAATCATATCCATACCTACCAGGCCTATCTATAACTCTCAGTCCCATTAAATCCCATGTACTCATCCAGAAGTCTCTTAAAAGACCCCAGCGAGTTCGCCTCTATCACCACCGATGGCAGCCGATTCCACTCACTCACCAGCCTCTGAGTGAAAAACTTATCCCGACAACTCCTCTGTACCTATTCCCCAGCACCTTAAACCCGTGTCCTCTCGTAGCAACCATTTCAGCCCTGGGAAATAGCCTCCGAGAATCCACCCTATCTATTCCTCTCAACATCTTATAAACCTCTATCAGATCACCTCTCAACCTTCGTCTCTCCAGGGAGAAGAGACCTAGCTCCCTCAACCTATCATGATGTGCTGCATGACACTGGGAAGCATTGAGGATGAGGGGGATCTTAGTGTGTATGTGCACCGTTCCCTTTAGTAGTAGATCAGGTGCACAAAGTGGTTCAGAAGGCATATGGTATACTTGTCTTTATTAGCCAAGGCATAGCGTTTAAGAGCAGGAGAGGTCATGCAGAAACAGTATAAATCAATGGGTTAGGCCAAAGCTAGAGTATTCTGTACAGTTCTGGAATCCAAATTATAGGAGAGATGTGATAGCACTGGAAAGGGTGCAGAGGAGATTTATGAGGACGTTGTTTGGGCTGGAGAGTTTTAATTATTAAGAGAGATTGGATAGACTGGATGTGGAGTTGCTGGCGTTGGACTGGAGCAGGCACAGTAAGAAGTCTCACAACACCAGGTTCAAGTCCAACAGGTTTATTTGGTAGCACGACCTTTCAGGACACTGCCTCTTCACTAGTTAAGTACCTGGTCCGACAAGTTGACAATGGACTTCCCTGCAGTGGTACTATTTTCTACCGTGGTACCGAGGGAGGCTTGGCTACTGCTGGAGGTAATCCGAGATTCTCAAGTTTCCTGTTCTTGGTGTGCATGAGGATGGCACAGTTCTGTTGTCTCGTCTTCTTAGCAGACTTTAATGGATTGACCTTTTTATAGATTGACCTGAGTGGGTTCGTGATGTCGTCCTTTCAGTATCTTGTCTGCTTTCTTGCATTTTTGTAGAAACTTGATGTCTGCATCAATATGCGCAATCTTTTTTGGAGGCACCCGCCTAATGAAGGGGCAGTGCTCCAAAAGCTCATGCTACCAATTAAACCTGTTGGACTTTAACCTGGTGTTGTGAGACTTCTTACTGTAGATTGACTGGGCTTGTTTTCCTTGGAGCAGAGGAGACTGAGGGGGAACTTGATTAAGATGTATAAAATTATGAGCAGCATGGATAGACAGGAAGAAACTTTTCCCTCTAGCAGGTGGACTGGGGGCATAGATTTGACGCAAGGAACAAGAGGTTGAGAGCAGTGTGAGGAATAATCTTTTCTCTCAGAAGATGGGATCTGGAACTCTCTGCCTGAAAGGGAGCTGGAGGCAGAGATGCTCGTAGCATTTAAAAACTATTTACATTTGTACGTGTGATGCTAAGACACACAAGGTGATGGACCAAATGCTGGAAAATGGGATTGGGTGGCTTGTCTTTGACCAGCGTAGACCTCATGGGCTAAATGGCCCTTTTCTGTGTTGTGGACCTCAATGACTCTATAAAAGTTCTGCAACTGCCAGAGCAGGTCAGGCTCGGAATTTTGCAGACAGCAACTCATCTCCTGACTCCCCAAAGCCTGTTCACCATTCACAAGACACAAATCAGGAGTGTGATGGAACATTCAACCCTTGTCTGGATGAGTGCAGCTCCAACAACACAAGATGCTTGACACCATAGAGGTCAGAGCAGCCTGCTTCTCTGGCACACCATTCACCAGCTTCAACATGTACTGCCTCCATCACTGATGCACAGTGGCAACAGTGTGCACCACTTATAAGATCCACTGCCGAAATTCAAAAGGGTTTCTTTTGGAACACCACCACCTGCAAGTTCCCTTCCCAAGCCACATACTAACCTAACTTGGAAGTATATCGCAGTTCTTTAACTTTCTGGATTAAAATCCTGGAACTCCCATCCTAACAGCATTATAGGTGTACCTACGCCACATGAACTGTGGTGGCTCAAGAAACTGGCCACGGGCAATTAGGAATTGGCAATAAATGTTGGCCGAACCAGCGCAGTCTGCGTTCCAGAGAAGAATAAAATAAAATGACTGGTCAGTTGAAAGCAAAACAAAACCAGGGAATTAAAGAAAATAGACCACAAATCAGAGCAAGACAATCTTGTAAAATAGACTGCGACAGAAGACGACAGAAGGAATAATTGAAAAAATAAATAGGAAGAAGTGAAGGAAACTTCAGGGAATAAGAACATAAAAGAGGCTGAGGAGAAGTAAGATGGATAATCCTCAGTGCTGCATTCATTTGTATAATCAACAAATCAAATTCGACGGTAGCCCCAGTCACACTGATTTTTATGTTGCTGGACCATATAATAATAGAATTGTTTAATGCTCTTGAAGAACTACTCTTTGACAAAAGTGAAAGAGATGTGGTTATTAAACATAAGAGCACAGTGAAATAAAACATGCGATGAATTTGTGAGGAACCTTTCCCATCATTAACATAGCTCTAATCTACCAATTTTCACATTTTGCACTGACTATAATCCATGTTGATAAGTGCACTCTGCTAGTACGGTTGATGAATTTTAACGTTTTTTTCCCCTTCCAATCTCTAGTAATGGACTTATACACCCAGCAGGTAATGCCTCCGGATTTACAGCTAATTGCAGCATAATTAACAGGCTGGGTTTTCAAATGGTGTAGGTAGCTGGTTGAAGAAGCATAAAAATAAGAGCAGGTTTTTAAACATTAAAGTTCGGGATGAAGTAAGAGTGCTTTGGATGTGGAGGAACATGAAACATGCGGAAATTAGGTAAAAAATGACCGAGGTATAATTTTGGAAAATTTTCATTCATACCTTCATGGTTAAAACAGAAGTTAAAAATCCAAAAGGGCTTTTGATACAGTGAGTGTGTCAAAAGCTTCTTGTAAAAGTTTAACCGAATTAGGTTCTTTGCAATATGCATTGGCACCCCAACAATTCCCTGACCCTGCACAACCTTAAACAAAACTGCAGCAAAATTCCACCTACACACTTTTAAAATAATTTCTAAAATTTTTCCAAAAGGCCAAATGAAAATATTATTGCTGGCAGACTGCAGAGGATTGTGTTTATTGGGATGTTCAAAAGCTGTCAACTTTCTAAAAAAATTCCCATTGGCCTGTGATTCAGCTAACAATTTTCAATTCTGCTTTAGAATAGGCCAGTGATCGAAAGCTATATTCCATACACAACTGTGTTAACTCATACTAAAACCCATCTTATTAGCAATTCTCTGTCATAAAAGCATAATTCCAAAACCTAGTTTTGAGACAGGTTCTCAATAATAACCTGATTTTACACCCGTAATTCAACTTTTTCCATTTAAACTTTTGTATCACAAGTTAAGGCAGAGAGTGGTGCTATTTGGATTGGCGGTTGGTGACTAGTGGAGTGCCCCAGGGGTCGGTGCTGGGGCCTCAGCTATTTACCATTTATAAAGATGATCTGGAGGAGGGAACCGAGTGTATGGTGTCGAAATTTGCTGATGACACCAAGATCGGTGGAACGGCAAATTGCGCGGAGGGTGTGGAGAGTCTGCAGAAGGATCTAGATAGGCTGGGCGATTGGGCCAGGAACTGGCAAATGGAATTTAATGTTGGCAAGTGCGAGGTGGTCCACTTTGGTAGGAAGAATGGTAGGAAGGACTATTACTTACGTGGCGAAAAACTGCAGCAGGCAACGGTGCACAGGGACCGAGGGACCTCGGGGTCCTTGTGCATGAGTCGCAAAAACCCAGCCTGCAGGTGCAGCAGGTGGTCAGGAAGGCGAATGGGATGCTGGCCTTCATAGCGAGGGGGATTGAATATAAAAGTAGGGAGGTCTTGCTGCAGCTGTATAGGGCATTGGTGAGGCCGCAGCTGGAGTACTGTGTGCAGTTTTGGGCGCCGCACCTGCGCAAGGATATTTTGGCCTTGGAGGGAGTGCAGAGGAGGTTTACTAGGCTGATACCAGAGTTGAGGGGGTTGAGCTATGAGGAGAGGCTGAATAAACTAGGCTTGTACTCGTTAGAGTTTAGAAGAATGAGGGGAGATCTCATTGAGACGTATAAGATGATGAATGGGATGGATAGGATAGAGGTGGAAAGACTCTTCCCGCTCAAAAAAGACAGTAGGACTAGGGGGCACAGCCTCAAGATAAAGGGGGGGCAGTTCAGAACGGAGTTGAGGTGGAACTTCTTCACTCAAAGGGTGGTGAATCTCTGGAATTCTCTGCCCGTTGAAGTGGTGGAGGCTGCCTCGCTAAATATTTTTAAGAAGCGGGTTGATGGGTTTTTGATAAGAGAGGGGATTAAGGGTTATGGGGAGAGGGCGGGAAAGTGGAACTGAGCCACGACAGATCAGCCATGATCTTATTGAATGGCGGGGCAGGCTCGAAGGGCC
Organism: Carcharhinus amblyrhynchos; assembly: GCF_965287045.1. Classification (NCBI taxonomy): domain Eukaryota; kingdom Metazoa; phylum Chordata; class Chondrichthyes; order Carcharhiniformes; family Carcharhinidae; genus Carcharhinus; species Carcharhinus amblyrhynchos. The sequence continues at coordinate 46,277,624 of NC_137346.1, forward strand.
AGATGGCCTACTCCTGCTCCTATTTCTTATGTTCTTATGACCTCGGGGTCCTTGTGCATGACTCGCAAAAACCCAGCCTGCAGGTGCAGCAGGTGGTCAGGAAGGCGAATGGGATGCTGGCCTTCATAGCGAGGGGGATTGAATATAAAAGTAGGGAGGTCTTGCTGCAGCTGTATAGGGCATTGGTGAGGCCGCAGCTGGAGTACTGTGTGCAGTTTTGGTCGCCGTACTTACGCAAGGATATTTTGGCCTTGGAGGGAGTGCAGAGGAGGTTTACTAGGCTGATTCCAGAGTTGAGGGGGTTGAGCTATGAGGAGAGGCTGAATAAACTAGGCTTGTACTCGTTAGAGTTTAGAAGAATGAGGGGAGATCTCATTGAGACATATAAGATGATGAATGGGATGGATAGGATAGAGGTGGAGAGACTCTTCCTGCTCAGAAAGGACAGTAGGACTAGGGGGCACAGCCTCAAGATAAAGGGGGGGGGGGGGGGGGGGGGGGAGCGGTTTAGAACGGAGTTGAGGAGGAACTTCTTCACTCAAAGGGTGGTGAATCTCTGGAATTCTCTGCCCATTGAGGTGGTGGAGGCTGCCTCGCTAAATATTTTTAAGACGCGGGTTGATGGGTTTTTGATAAGAGAGGGGATTAAGGGTTATGGGGAGAGGGCGGGGATGTGGAACTGAGCCACGACAGATCAGCCATGACCTTATTGAATGGCGGGGCAGGCTCGAAGGGCTAGATGGCCTACTCCTGCTCCTATTTCTAATGTTCCTATGTTATTATGTTCTAAGAAACCGGGCATATTTGGTGAAGATACAAATTTAACCAGTCTTTCAGTTTTATGTTCTCTTGTCCTCCTTGCGATTCAGGCCCTCACCAGATACATTTCCTCATTTTCAGTGCAAAAGAGTGGTTCAATACACAACTCATTATCTCCTAGGAATCAACAGATAATTTAGCACTCAAAAACAATCTAATACCATAAGAGTTTGCCTAAAAAAGTGCAAGGTGACCATCAACTCGGACAGAAACATTATACTGGTAGAATGTTTGAGAAAATAATAGAAAAACTTTGATAGAAAAAATAAAAGAACGACCAGGATGAGGTTAGGGCCAGTCAAGGATACTAGTGGGAACTTATGCATAGAGTCAGGAGGGATAGGAGAGGCGATGAATGAATACTTTTCTTCAGTGTTTACCAAGGAGAGGGGCCATGTATTTGAGGATGAGTGTGAGATACAGGCTGATAGGCTGGAGGAGGTAGATGTTCTGAGGGAAGATATATTAGCAATTTTGAAAAACCTAAGGGTCGATAAGTCCCCTGGGCCAGATGGGATATATCTTAGGATTCTTTGGCAGGCAAGGGATGAGATCGCAGAGCCTTTGGCTTTGATCTTTGGGTCCTCACTGTCCATGGGGATATGCCAGAGGACTGGCATGTGGCAAGCGTTGTTCCTCCGTTCAAGAAAGGAAATAGGAATGACCCTGGTGATTATAGGCCGGTTAGTCTTACTTTGGTGGTTGGTAAGTTAATGGAAAAAGGTCCTGAGGGATAGGATTTATGACCATTTGGAAAAACGCAGCTTAATCCGGGATAGTCAGCACGGATTCATGAAGGGTAAGTCTTGCCTCACAAATTTGATTGAATTCTTTGAGGAGGTAACTAATTGCGTAGACAAAGGTAGAGCTGTTGATGTCGTATACGTGGATTTTAATAAGGCATTTGATAAGGTTCCCCATGGTAGGCTCATGACGAAAGTAAGGTGGCGTGGGATAGAGGGAAATTTGGCCAACTGGATATGTAATTGGCTGTCTCATAAGACAGAGGGTGGTGGTGGAAGGAAAATTTTCAGACCGAAGGCCAGTTACCAGTGGTGTACCACAGGGATCAGTGCTGGGTCCTCTGCTATTTGTGATTTTTATCAATGACTTGGAGGAGAGGGCTCAAGGGTGGGGTCAGTAAATTTGATGACACCAAGACTAGAGGAGTAGTGGATGAGACGGAGGGCTCTTGTAGGCTGCAAAGAGATATTGATATGATACAGAGCTGGTCCGAAAAGTGGCAGATGGAGTTTAATCCTGATAAGTGCAAGGTGATTCATTTTGGTAGGACAAACTTGAATGCAGATTACAGGCTCAATGGCAGGGTTCTGAGGAATGTGGAGGAACAGTGAGATCTTGGGGTTCAAATCCACAGATCGCTTAAGGGTGCCACTCAAGTGGATAGAGCCGTGAAGAAGGCCTATAAAGTATGTTAGCGTTTATTAACAGGGGGTTTGAATTTAAGAGCCATGGAGTTATGCTGCAACTGTACAGGACCTTGGTGAGACCACATTTGAATAGTGTGCAGTTTTGGTCACCTCACTATAAGAAGGATGTGGAAGCATTGGAGAGAGTGCAGAGGAGATTTACCAGAATGCTGCCTGGTTTGGAGGGTAGGTCTTACGAGGAAAGGTTGGGGGAGCTGGGGCTTTTCTCTATCGGGTGGAGGAGGACGAGAGGCCACTTAATAGAGCTTTATAAGATGATGAGAGAGATTGATAAAGTGGACATTCAGAGACTATTTCCTCGGGTGGATATAGCTGTTACCAGGGGGCATAACTATAAGGTTCATGGTGGGAGATATAGGAGGATGTCCGAGGTTGATTCTTTACTCAGAGTGGTTGGGGTGTGGAATGCACTGCCTGCTGTGATAGTGGAGTCGGACACTTTAGGAACTTTCAAGCGGTTATTGGATAGGCACATGGAGCACACCAGAACGATAGGGAGTGGGATAGCTTAATCTTGGTTTTGGACAAAGCTCGGCACAACAGTAAGGGCCGAAGGGCCTGTACTGTGCTGTACTGTTCCATATCCTCAGTTCTGTGTTCTAGGATATACATCACAGGCTAGAAACTGCACATCCAGCTCGTTAATTACAGAAACATGTTTCACTTTTCATAAATACATGCTAAACATGCTAGCCTAATTTTGCACAGCATGCTTTGTAAAGGACAGAAAGGCTTTGGACATAAACCCTATAAAGGTTCCAGGGATGAAGGTTCAATGGAGAAACTGGGATTATTCTCCCTAGATTTGAGATAGGGAAGAGGAGATTTGATACAGGTGTTCAAAATAATAAAATAATTTAAGCAGAACAAATTCACCCAATGGGTAAATGGGCAGTAATGAGAATGCAAAGATTAGAGGTTTTTTAAAAAAACAGAAATGACATCAGAAAGACTTTTTATGCAGTGAATAGTCAGGATTTGGAATACACAGGGTAATAGGCTGGTGGAAACAGAATCCACAGTAGCATTCTGAAGAAAGAAGATAAATACTTGAAGAAATAATTACAGTGATATGGGTAAAGTTGAGGTGACAGTGGGTTTTTTTTAAAGGGGGGGGGGTGGAATGGTTGATGGGACTAATTGGACTAGTCTACAAAAGAGTTGCTCAATGACCGCCAATGACAACCTGCTATGGTGTGCGATTTTTTGATTCTGTTCTATTTTAATTCTAACAAATAAATTCCCATTTTATTGTACAAAATCTGAAATTAATGTTGCCCACCCAGCTCCATATCATTTAAATCATAGCACTCAAGGAGTGGAAACTGGTACAGCAGAAATTGCAGATGAATTATCATGAGAACATGTTGTTTAACTGGAATCCCTAAATATTCCAGTTATTCTATATAGGACAGAGGAAACCACCAACACCTCCAACTTTATACTTTCAGAGCAAGAACCTTCAGAACATCACAAACTTACTAAAAAAACGTTTCCTATGAGCAAAAGTATCAATTGCTGAGATGCAGTTCCATGAAATTCAGGCAATCCTTCTAGCACTTTGTCCAATTGGTCATTCTTCCTGCTTGAGCTTCAGATGATGACCCATTGGAAGGGGGAAGTCACCATTAGCAAGAATTCCAACTTTCCTGTTCACATCAGCACAGGTATTCAATTCAGGCTGAGACCATTACTCTGTAGGACAACGGATGTCCACTGATTCAAGCATTTCTTTCATGTCAATGGACCTCACTAGGCTGATGTGTGCTTTCTCCCTTCAGCAACTCACGTGTCAGCCGTGACATAACAGCACTCTTGCCCAAGTCTGAGTTCTGGGTTCAAACCCCACTCCCAGGACTTGAACACGCAGTGGAAGCTGACAATTCAGTGCAACACTAAGGTAAGTTATACCTGTCTTGTTGATAGTGTTGTCTTTTGATGAAAAGTTAAACCAAGTGTCTACGTTTGTCTACTAAGAAACTGCACATAGGTTCTGTGGCTCCAAGAACTTTACTTCAAACCAATATCACAATGATTGAATTGCATTTAAAAGACAGTGAAATAAATGGGGCATCCATTAACATAAAATGTAGAAACGAAAGTTTGTTCTTTTACTACAAACTAGACAGGATTCTCACTTGCTAGGATTCATCCAAACCATGCTTGATAAAACCAGTTACATAGCAAGTTTTAATCATTTTAATTTGTTGAGATATTTCAAATATTTGAGATAGCTTGCTATACAGAGTAAAGAACTTGGGCTTTGGGGAGCTAAGTATGGAAAATCTAAACAAGGGATGATCTTACCAAAATAATTCTAAGTGCCAAACAAATGAGAAAACAGCAAAGTTTCAGGCCCTTATCCCAATTTAGGAATAAATGAGGCAAAGTGTGACTCTTTCCAGTAGGGTGACTGCTAGAGGGCGGTATTGCGCATAATCTACCAGTGCACTGTGTACAAGAGCACACAGTGTAATGGTGCAGTGTCACCTGCTCCCCCCAATTGCTGCCTCCTCTCTGCTCCCATTTCCCCCTCGAAATCCTCCACACACACTGGTTGGTCGCTGCCCCAATCCCCCTTCCCCCAGCCGCTCACCACCATATTCACCTTCTGCACCCCACTCAACGGCCCTAATTGCAGAGTGCACAGTTTTCCATGCACTGCTTCCCCTTCAGGGCCCCACTGCTCCCTACGGACCCTGACAGGGTCCAAAGCTGACAGAACCAAGAGGCACTGCCCACCTCTGCTATCAACCACCCAGGAGGCCTCAAAAGCCTCTAGTCCCACCAGCAATATCATCATGTCAACTCCCCATTAGTGGGGACTATAAATGATCCTTGCCTGTGAGGACCTCTACTGACAAGGGTGTTAAGGCCGTTAAGGCAAATGAGCCCAGCCAAATGCATCCCGAGCTCACGAACAATATTTAAATTCAAAAATATTTACATCAGCCTCACACCCTTCCTGGGCACAAGGCTGATTACGCCAGCAATTCAGTGCCAGTATCGTCGCGAGAGGCAAGAAAACAGGCGCAAACCTTGTTTTTGCCTCTCTTGTGATCATACCAGCATGACGACCTGGTAAGATCACCCCCAATGTTTCCAATGCTTGCAAGAAGTGCAATCGGAAGGGGAGGTGGGGGGAGTGGGGCAGGAGATATGGCTAAATGAGTTTAAAAACATTCAGTGAGCATTGACCACTAATGTAATACCCACTGACTTCATCAGTAAAGGAGGGATCGTTATCCCAAAGGTCAAAAAGAGGACACCCAGAGCAAGCTATGTTGTTATTAAGGAAATGGGTGGAGCTTAGGAGGAATGTTAGATCTAATTTATCTGGCTGTCTGCTGAGATAGTAAGTTTCAGTTTGGATCTCAAATGGTTTGCAGCTCACTACGAGACAGCAGGGGTAAATGACAGGTAATTAGGCCCGAGTAAAACAACTAACTTCATCATTAACTGTGTAAAAGGAAAGTGAGGCTCAATCTCAGTTTGAACCTTTATAAGGGAGCAAAAGCCAGAAGACTGCCTAATTTGAAGCTTATGGGAAAATTGATAGTGGTCCACAAACAGCCTTATAGTCAAGGGGCAACTAACAGGTTACTTGGAAATATTAGAAAAATAGCCAGAACAAGGGACTGTGGCATCTACAGTCAAGAAATGGTAAATGGAAATTTTACCTCTGAGCATATTTGCAGCCAAGGATTATTTCGCCAGAGGATTCTGATATATTTACGGGCGATTGCGACAAAAGTAAATAACTTATAAGATTGCTATTTCTTAGAACAGCATTGTTGATAGAAGTAAACTTAGCAGATAAACTTATGGTTTAAAACGAAATGTTATAGTAGCTGTTTATTGCAATTATTTTATACACAATAAAGTTGGTAAAAGTTCATTTGCTAATGTCACAAGCATGCTAACATTAACAGTGCAATGAAGTTACTGCAAAACTCCCCAAGTCGCCACACTCTACCACCTGTTCAGATACACTGAGGGAGAATTTAGCATGGCCAATTCACGTGTTCTTATGTACGTAACCACCATGTCTTTCGGACTGTGGGAGAAAACCCACGCAGACACATGAGAACGTGCAGACTCCAGACAGTGACCCAAGCTGGGAATTGAACCCAGGTCCCTGATGCTGTGAGGCAGCAGTGCTAACCAAGTTACATCTTGTTCTATTGGTCAAAAACAAGTATTATCATTTCTCTTTAATGTCCCGAACGGGATTGAAACAGTCAAAACTAATTAATTTCTTTGAACAATAAATACAAGCTATAAAAGTGGTTTTTGTCCTCTCAGATGTATTGGGTTTTCTAAGCATCATGCACAAGTTGTGTACATTTCCTGTCATCAGAATTTGGCACAATCAGCATTACTGTAGCATTTTTTTTTAAATCACAATTCTTCTAGTTAACTACATTCCTCTAAAACTACTGGAAATCACTGCCATCCAAAACATATTAAAACATCGCAACTATATGGACAAAGGCCACAAAACTGTTACTTTAAAGTTACAGTTTTAAAAGCTGCAACATGTTTAAACTAGTCTGCAAGTTGGTGGGAAAGGTCACACTGGGCTCCCCCTAACACGATCAAAAAAAATGCAAAGGGCTGGATGTTTAAAATAACGTGGTTACAGATTGAATGCAACATTGACCACTTCATCACTAAAATGTATATTTACAATATGGAGCCATTGAAGTCACAAAATTAAACCAAAAATAACACACACTATTCTGCTTTCCATTCAGAAGGCTATGGATTCAATCCCCTGGCTGGAACTTGAAATTATAACCTGGTCCAAAAATTCATAGTAAGGCTGAATGAATGTTGTAATCATATACCCATAGGTGAGATATTAAATTAATGCCCCATCTGATTGTTCAGCTGGGCACCCACAGCACAATTTAAAGATGATCTCCTGGCCTACTTTACTCCCTGAACCAATATCACCAAAAATATAAGTTACTTGCCATTTATTTGTCGCTTGTGAATACCAGGTTCACCTGGGAGGAACACACTATTTTATTATGCTTTCCACATTCTCAGGGCATCTCAAAGCACATGGAAATGCAGTCGCTGCTTCTGCTAAATAACAATCATGTTGTGCATAGCAGGGTCTCAAAGCAACAATGACTCCACATCAAAAGTTTTTTTAGGACACCCTGAGGGCAAAAAATGTTGTAAGTTAATTATTTTCAATGAACTGATCTTCGATATTCTACAAAATTTCTCCATTCACTGACATGAATGACACAAAAGATTGGGGAACTAAGAACCGAGGGATACGAACTGCCGAGAGTCAGAAGGTCATTAGTCTAAAACAACACAGGCTTGGTGGGCCAAAGGGCTTGATCCTGTGCTGTGCTTTTCTTTGACATTCTCTTATCTATATTCACAGTCATTGCCTTGGTCCCACCAGCTCCCACTGTCTATCTGATCTCACCATCACAATGACCACTAAGATAGCCCTTAACCAACGACATCTCCTTCAACCCAGCCCCAGAGAACGTGACGGTATGGCTGTCAGTAACTTGGGGGAAGTAACACCCACATTCCACAACAGAATTTAAAAAATACATTGATTGCATAGTGCATGTGCTATCACCTGATTGATATTAAGCACACAAAAACAGGGAAAATTCACTGTTTTCTTAAAATCAGGAGTGGTTTTTAAACTGATCCAACATTTGTGCTAAAGCGCTGTTAAAAAAAACTCCTGTATTTGCTATTGCAAGAACAGATTTTATTTCAGTTTCATTCAGTAGGCAGATTAACAAGTTGCACTAGTGTCACTGATATTTTTAACCTGATTCAGCCAATTGAAAGAGAGCAACGTCTATTCCTGTGTTCCAACTATTTAAAACATGTTCAATACATGAAATGGCTGCAGTTTTTAACAATTATGTTGCACGGTTACTGCAGACAGTAATTTTTGTAGAATCAAGGACAGATCCCATGATACTTTCAATTTAACATACTGCACACTTTACACTGCAATAAAAACACTCAGAAAATGTTGTATTTATGTTGAACATATAAACTGTGTAACAACTACTGGCACTGTGTATAAACCAAGTTAATCAGAACTCTATGTTATGCGCTCAAGAATCAAAGCATTGCACATGAACTCAGCTTAAGTTTAGCAAACTCATTAACAAATTGTGATAAATAGTTAACTTCAAGCCGCTGAAGAGACGTTTGATTTTAAGAAAGTGATACTATCAGAACAGTGCCGGAAATAGACTGCTATTCTAAGTCACTGGCCACAGGAAAACCTTTGAACTGACTCATATTCAATGGATCACCAATTAGAACAACAGGCACAGTACCTGGAAAGTTTTATCCACTATTCAACTAGAAATAATAAACTTGCCGAGAACATGAACATTATTTTTGAGTTGAAGACTAATCTTGGGAGGCTAATGGCTCAAGATGTAAACTAATGCATGATATTTGTAATACAAATGGTACTGATCCTCTCTATTCCTACAATAAAGTAACAGAATACTTGATTTTATATTATGCAAAAATTTTGATAATTAAAGTTAACAACCTATGAGATTGCTGTTTTACCTTTTAAACAGCTTGACTTTAGTAGTTATTCTTTCATCCCATCTGAAGCTTACAATCAATTTTCATTTCTTTAGCAGTATCGTTGAAACCCTCCCTTTGTGCTTCAGTGAAAGTGATGAGAAAGCCCATTCCCTCTGCAGTTCTCAAACTCATTTTAATGTTCAACTTTTGACATTCTGGGTAAAAACTAGCTGCTTGGAGAAAGAGTGCTTATTTAGACATCGTTGAAATCTCTGAGCAAGCTGCTGTTCTTTACAGCCCAGATTCAATATTGCCAAATGTGTTTGATTTAGTGACAATTCTAACAGTCACATTTCAAAAATAATTGAGCAAAGTGCTTTGAGATGTTTCAATGCAGCAAAATGCAATATAACTTTCTTTTATCAACATATTGTGACCAATAAGCATGTGGAGGACTGACTCACCTCCAGATGTTTGAAATGGTCATACGTTTTGCTCAATTTTTTAACAATGCAACATCTGCCACAAATGTGAAGTGTTGCTATTTTATGAAAGCCAAAATACTCATTAAAGAATAGACTACAAAGATAATGACAAAAATTAATTTAAAGCTGTTTTTAAACATTTCCCCTGGGATCGCATTTTGATAACAACTGAAAGTTTCTGGCATTTATAATCAGCTTATCCTACAAAGAGAAATATCAATCCTGCCACGTTTCAGACTCTGGTCTGGTTCACCAGAATGTTGAGGGAACTGAGTTCCAGAACACACCATCAATTTGGAAGATTCGCAGAAGGAAACAATAGCCAGAACTCTATCACCTTGCCCACTGAATCGGAACAGGTGAAGGTCCAACAATGAAAATCTCCGTTGACCTCGGCCAAGATTTTCCAGTCTCGCTCGAGCGAGAATTTCAGAATCTGTTTTCAGGCTCTGTTTCAGAATCAAGCAATTAAACAAGGACACAAAGTGACTTCACCAAATATAGGACAGCAATAATCAGCATATAAAATATGCAGCTATTATTGTAGAATAAATAAATGACTTGACAATTGTGACATTAGTGCAGCGTTTGGTTTCATATGGACACCCGCTGTAGTATAAATATGGATTGAATTCTGTGTTTTCATAAAGTAAGCTTTGAATTGAAAAAAGTGCCTAACCTGGACCAAGTCTATGAACAGAGACTACATATTTTGATTGATTAAAAAGCAGTTTAAAAGAAATTTTGTGAGCTGACATTTCAATTAACTCAGTCAGAATTACTAAGTAATTCTCCTTGTAAAATGAACAGTGCCCTCACTGGCAGGGGAACAAACTGAAACACATGCATGGCAACAAACACCAGTAACTCTAATAATGGGCCAAAAATTGATATCAGCTTTTCATTTTTCCTACTCTGCAGCATTTGACATGCCCACTTCCCTTGACATTCGTAGTATCATGGCAAAATTGTGAATTCACATTGCAGTCCAATTTGTAGCAATATGTCAGATTTGTATAGTGTCTTTAACAGGTAAGGCAATGGCCTAGTGATATTATCACTGGATTATTAATCCAGACATTAATCAGCTAATGTTCTGAGGACCCGGGTTTGAATCCCCACCAAAGAAGATGGTCAAATTTGAATTCAATAAACAAATCTGCAATTATCATAACCATTGTCGATTGTCAGGAAAATCTTCTGGTTCACTTCTATCCTTTATGGTAGGAAATCTGCCACTGTCGTGACTCCACACTCACAGCAATGTGGTTGACTCTCAACTGCCCTTGGGCAACTAGGGATGGGCAATAATGGTTGGCCAGCTAGTGAGGCCCATGTTCAACGAATAAATAAAAGAATTTAAAAAGTGTCACGAGGCACTTCATAGGATTGTAATCAGCCAAATATGGACATAAACCAAAAAGAAGCAACTAAAAGCTTCGGTAGATTTTGAGAAGCACCTTAAAGGAGCATTCGCAGAGAAGTTTAGGGAAGGAATTCTTTATCTTTGAGACTGGGCAGGTGAAGACATGGCCAATGATAGCTGAAAGAAGTGGGAGAGTCTCAAAGTTGGACAGCTGGGTGAGACCACTGAACAATAATTTTGGATAATTTTAAATGAGGCATTGCCAGACATGGAGCTAATGTAGATCAGTGAACACAATACTTGGTGAGGATTAGGAAACAAGCATATTTTTGGACAAGATCAAGTCTTTACAGAGTGAAGGATGGTCGTCTGGATAGTAAAGCATGAGAATTATTGAGAGTAAAGGTATTAAAATCATATGAGACATAGGTGAAAACAGGCAAAATTAATGAGGTGAAAATATATAGCCTTTTTGGTAGTAGGACAGTGCTTGGAAGCACAGCTCACTCAGATAGGCTGAAACAGTCAAGTTCAGCTCTAGTCAGGGAAAGAGATGTAATCAGTGGTGAGGAAACTGAGCTTGTGATGAGGTTAAAAAAAATGTGGAGTTGCTGGCATTGGAATGGGGTAGGCACAATAACTAGTCTCACAACTGCAGGTTAAAGACCAAACAGGTTTATTTGGTGCACAAGCTTTTGGAGCGCTGCTCTTTCATCAGCCTCACCTCGCGTTGTGAGACTATTTACTGTTAAAAAAATGGTTTTAGTCTTTCCATTACCGAATGTCCTTTACAGAAGGAAATCTACCATCCTTAGCTGGTCTGGCCTACATGTGACTCGAGAGCCACAGCAATGTGATTGACTCTCAACTGCCCTCTGAAATGGCCAAACAAGCCACTCCTTTCAAACACAAATAGGACTGGGCAATAAATGCTTACCATCCAGCAATGTCCATATCCCATGAATGAATATACATGAAGAAATTCTGGTTCATCCCAGAAATGGCTGACAAGAAATCTGACAGAGAGAAATCCCACAACACCAGTTTAAAGTCCAAACAGGTTTATTTGTAGCAAAAGCCACAAGCTTTCGGGACAGCCTGTCCCTTCTTCAGGTGGCTGGGAGTTCTCAAAAAAAATCTGACAACACAGGACAGCAGCAGAGTTAAAAGAAATCGAGGTGAGTATAGATTGGAACGACCTCTGAGGGCAGCATGGAGACAAGACAAAGGATCTAGAGAAGACTCCAGTGGGAACTGTACAGAGACAAGAGGAGAAACCATTGCAGGTGATTCTCGAACTGCAAATGGAAGGGAAAAAGTGCATCGAGTCAAGGGCAGAAGAGAGCTGTTGGAGGAGGATGGCATGGTCAATCATGTGAAAAAAGCCGAGAAAAGTTCAGAAGAATAAGGAGGGATATTTTACCATGCTCAGAGTCACTGAAGATGTAAATTGTGCCTCTGGCTACAACTGCTCTAGTACCATGGCACTTAAATGAGTTGAGAAGGGGATGGCCCATCAGCAGCAAACATCTGGACACAGGTTCCTTGAATCATTTGAGCTTGAAGGAAGTCGCATGTGATTAAAGCTTCCACTTTTATTTTGAATGGAGGGAAACATGGCACGGGCAGCAATTCCATATTTAAAATGAATGAATTTTATTGGATTTCTGGTTATGTTCAGCATTGTACTACTTGTCCTGCTATAATGTTCAATTCCTCAGCATATTTCATCTCATTTCAGCTTGTTCAAAACTGTGGAAAGTCTGCAGAGGGATCTAGATAGGTTGAGCGAGTGGGCGAGGACCTGGCAGTTGGAATACAATGTTGGCAAGTGTGAGGTTATCCACTTTGGTAGGAATAATGGTAGGAAGGACTACTACTTACATGGCAAAAAGCTGCAGCATGCTACAGTGCAGAGGGACCTGGGGGTCCTTGTACATGAGTCGCAAAAACCCAGCCTGCAGGTGGTCAGGGAGACAAGTGGGATGCTGGCCTTTATAGCGAGGGGGATTGAATATAAAAGTAGGGAGGTCTTGCTGCAACTGTACAGGGCACTGGTGAGGCCGCAGCTGAAGTACTGTGTGCGGTTTTGGTCGCCGCACTTGCGCATTGATATTTTGGCCTTGGAGGGAGTGCAGAGGAGGTTCACTAGGCTGACACCGGAATTGAGGGGGTTGAGCTATGAGGGGAGGCTGAATAAACTGGGCTTGTACTTGTTAGAGTTTAGAAGGATGAGGGGAGATCTCATTGAGATGTACAAGATGATGAAAGGGATGGATAGGGTAGAGGTGGAGAGGTTCTTCCTGCTCAGAAAGGACAGCAGGACTAGAGGGCACAGCCTCAAGATTGGGGGGGGGGGGGGGGGGGGGGGCAGTTTAGAATGGAGTTGAGGAGGAACTTCTTCACTCAAAGGGTGGTGAATCTCTGGAATTCTCTGCCCGTTGAAGTGGTTGAGGCTTCCTCGCTAAATATATTTAAGACACGGGTAGATAGGTTTTTGGTAGGCAAGGGAATTAAGGGTTATGGGGAGAAGGCGGGAAAGTGGAACTGAGCCACTTCAGATCAGCCATGATCTTATTGAATGGCGGGGCAGGCTCAAAGGGCTAGATGGCCTACTCCTGCTCCTATTTCTTATGTTCTTATGTTCTCATGTTCTTAAACTAGGTGTGTTTTTCATCCAGCATACATCAATGTACGTACAAGCTTAGATACAAGCTCATGTCTTTTAAAAACATTATCTCCAAAAATAACAGCAAAGAATTTTGTATCTCAGTTAAATTTCCGGTACAGTGTGGCATCTAGAAGGGTGCCATCTAATCCAGTGAAATGAGGACTCAGTTAAACTACTTTGCTATCTTATAGTTCCCATTTAGGCTGAAAGAATTGTAAATGATACTTGTATTTAATATCCTGTTTGTATCATAGCTTCCACTGGAATGTGCTGAGGCAACAGGGTGTTCTAAGCTTGTCCTGTTTACATTAACACAAGGCAACCACAGAAGACTGCGCATGAACAATTCAACAGTTGGAGCTGCAACTTAAAAAGCATTGAATTATATGCTCATGATTCTCTTGCATGTACAGTTTGGCCACTAGCCAGAGACCAGGATAAAGCCTGTACAAATCAATAATACGAAGACTACATTAGGGAGCAGTCAGGACAGGAACAGAGTTTACCCTCACGTACTGCCAGAACAACATGGCAGCCCTGCCGACTAGTGTCGGATATATCGCCACAGAATAAATGGAGCATCAGCAGATCTCTGTTTCAAATCAACTCATACCCCAAGTGTTACAACACATTCATTAGCTCATTTGTGCAGCACTAAATTCACACAACTGGCTGCACTTAACTGCATCACCAATCTCTGAAGTCTGGGAATTACAACTGGGAATGGAATAGAGCATAGCTAAAAAGGATAATTTTGCCCAGGATGATTCGTGATAAGACTACTACACCCAGTGACAAAAATATCTGAAATTTAGAATTACAGTGAATACATTAATGGTCATAAAATAGATGTAAAGTCACAGCAACAAATTTGCTCCTCAGCTTAATGATATTAGAATTGTTACTTACTTGTCAACAATCACCTATATAAAAGCTATTTATGGACAGCCTTTAACTATAGTCATTTAGACAGTCCCTGAATAAATCCCAGTCTATATTGAGTTATTGGATGACAGCCATCTGGGAGCTACAATTCGGAGTTTCTACCCGAACTAGAAATGCATTCATGTGGGCGTCAGGCTAGCTCTATGTCTCCCCAAGAAAACTAACACTTGCAAACACAAAGACAAAAATACTGTAGCAACCTAGAAGGCGGTCAGTAAAATGCAACATCGGAGGTGGGGCATTGAGAAAAAATGAAAAACAACTACTGCTATGAACAGCAGTTGGTGCAGAATGTTTGTTCAGAAATGTACATAAGGTTGTCCTACTTTAGAACTGGCAACTTAAGAGGCCGCAATCCATCTCGTTAAAATAGTATCTTTCCATTAAACATTTTTATTGGGGATTTTTAAAGGGCACACTAAAATTCGATTCAAGTTACTCATTATGCAGCAAAATAATAAATAGGGGCAGTAGGCCATTCAGCCCTTTGAGCCCACTTCATCATTCATGGCTGGTTGTCTACTTCAACACCATTTTCTGGCACTATCCAGGCATCGCTTCATGTTTCTGAATGTAGGAATCTATCCATCTGTCTACTCAACAACTGAGCTTCTCCAGTCCTCTGGGACTGAGAATTCCAAAGGTTCATCATCCACCCAGTGAAGAAATTCCTCCTCATCTCAGTCTGAAATTACCTAAAACTGTCCCCCGTGGTTAATAGGCACCCCCCAGCCAGGAGAAACATCCTTCCTGCATCTCCTGGCAAGCCCAGAAAACTCTGAACAAGATCATCTCTCATCATTCTAAACTCTAAAGAATAAAGGCCCAGTCTATTTGATCTCATTTCATAGGACAACCCCTCCATCTCAGTAATTAGTTTGGTGAACCTTGGCTTCACTCCCTCTAAAGCAAGGCTCTGTACAATTGCGGTAAAACATCTTTATTCCAATAGTCAAATCCTCCCATAATAAAGGTCAACATACTATTTATCTTAATTGCTTGCAGTACCTGCATTTTAGCTTGTGACTCATGAACAAGGACACCCAAGTTCCTTTTAAGGTCAAATTTCCCTGCCCCTCACCATTTAAGAAATTTATTTCTGATTTTCCTCCCAACGTGATTAACCACACATTTCTCTACAAAGTATTCCATCTGCCAAATTTTTGCCAACTCACGTAGTCTCCCTAAATCTCCTTGAAGTGTCTTTGCATTTCCACCTTGTTTGATATCATCTGCAAACTTAGAAATACTACATTTAATCCCCACATCCAAATCTTTGATATAGATTCTGAATAGCTGGGGCCCAAACTGATCCCATTAGTCACAATCTAAATGACGGTTACTCCTCCTCTGATTTCTATCCATTACCAATTCTCAATCTGTGCCATTCCGCCCAGTTTCACGTGCTCTAATTTGATTTACTAACCTCTTGTCTGGGACCTTACCAAAAGCTTTCTGAAAATCTAAATATGCCACATCCACTGGTTTCCCCTCATCTATTCTGCTGTGACATCATTCTTAAAACTCCAATAGGTTTGTAAAACATGATTTCCCTTCCATAAATCAATGCAGACACTGTCCAATCTTACCATTATTTTCTAAGTGCCCTATTCTCACATCCTTTATTCTAGATTCTACCATTTTTCCTACTTCTGATGACAGGCTAACAGGTTTATAGTTCTTACTTTCTCTTTCCTTTTGTAAATAATGAGGATACATTTGTCACCTTCTAATCTCCAAGAACTATTCTACAGTCTATAAAACTTTGAAAGGTGACCACCAATGTATCTATTACTTCTGCAACCACCTCTTACAATATTCTGGGATGTAGATCATCATATCCAGGGGATTTAGCGCTTTTCAGTCCCAATGATTTGTCAAACTATTTATTTACTGACATAAATATCTTCCAGTTCCTTATTTAGACTAGTCATTTGATCCTCCATTATTCCTGGGATGTTTTTGGCACCTTCCTTTGTGAAACCAGGCGATGTATTTGTTTAGTTTCTCTGCCACTTCCTTATTTTTGATCAGAAATTCTCCTGACTCTGCTGGTAATGGACTCATCAGTTCTTTGTGAATCTTTTCCTTTTTATATATCTATAAAAGCTTTTACAGTTCATTTTTATGTTTCTTACTAGTTTACTCTCAAATTCTATTTTTCTTATCCTTTTTCTTGGTTCTCTTTTGCAGAATTCTAAAATATGCCCAAACCTTAGGCTTACTTTTTTTTGGAACTTTTTACATCTTGTGCTTTGACGAATGCAATCCTTTATTTCTTTTATTAGCCACGGTTGGAACACTTTCCTTGCTGGGTTTTTGCACATTAAAAGGAACATACTTTTGTTGAAATTTTTAACAACATTATATGTCATCATAAAAAAAGTGTATAAAAGCCTGATCCATGAGGTCTCTTCATGAAAACCATCACTTGAGTTCATTCAGATCAACCTAAGTTGTAAACCTTGATATGCATGTTAGTTACAGTGTGCACCAACTACAAGATGCACTACAGCAATTCACCAAGCCTCCTTCGATAGCACCTTCTACCGTCTCAAAGGACAAGTGCAGCAGATTAATAGGAACACCAGCACTTGCAAGTTCCCTTCCAAGTCTCACACCACCTGACTTGGAAACATACCACCACATCACCGATTCAAAAACCTGCAACTCCACTCCTCACAGCACCATGGAATTCAAGAAGATGGTTCACCACCACCTTCTCAAAGACAATTAAGAACAACAAAATATACAGGCTTAGCCAGTTATGCTCACATCCCATGAATTAATACTAAGAGAAAGGTTGCCGATCAGAACCAAATTGGTCACAATGTGAAAGTCCTCAAACAAAAAATGATTTGTATCATGCAGCACTTCTTTATACGACCACTTGATGTCTCAAAAGTACCTTAAAGTCAAAGAAGAACTCCTAAACTGTTGTTAGTTTTATAACATAGGAAACAAGGTAGGCAATTTGCACACTAAAAGTTCCCTTAAAAGCAATACTGATAATGACCAGCTTTCTAGTGTTCTTGATTGAGGGGTAAATTTGGCCAGGATGCAAGAGATGTTCTTTGAAATATTTTCACAGGACCTTTAACATCCATTTGAGACGGTAGGCAGGGCTTTAATTTAATGTTTCACCTTAAAGACAGCACTTCCTGCAATGCAGCACTGCTCCAGTACTACAGTTAAATAATGCACAAATACCTCTGGTTACCAGGGGCTATGTTATATTTTTCTGATCAAATCTGATCCAAGCTCCAGGGACATCCAGGACTTCAAAGCAGTGCAAATATAATGAGACCCATTGGGACCCGTACTGACCGACGTCAAAATGCTCACACCATTCCTTTCTTATGTCAATCATCCCAAATGAAAGTGTGTCAGGCATCAAGTACTTTTACTATTTGGTTGCAGCAAAAACGTAACAACGTGTCAAATAAGTTTCCTCATGCATGCTTGCTCTAAGGACTTTTTGAAATGGCTGAGAGGAAGTTGTCCCATTGTCTCTTTAATATATTAAAGACAAGAGTTTGCAGTATTGGTCTGCAGTATAACTGTGGCATAGATCTATCTCCAACCTCTTGAGCATGATAATCTTTCCATTCCTCTTATAAAGGTACTAACCAGTTAAGGGCACAGTCAGCAGTCTTCATATAAGAAACTGGACAGTGAGGATCCAAAGGCTTTCTACCACAACCTGGTCCTGTCCTCCTCCGATGTCTACTCTTACTTGGCAACTTGGGAGATGACTGGACCAGCATTAGCAATCTAACAGATTTCTCCCCTCCTAAGTCCAGAGGCATTAAGGTCAATAAAGAACATTACAATACCCTTGACTTCCTAACATGAATTAAAAGCATGAGTGCAACTTTTATGTGCATTACAGAAGTATGACTTTTTAATTAGTAAAGGAAGTTTGTTCATTCACTCGAGCAATAAACGATGATCAGTAAAGAGAAAAAGTTACTTTATGGTGAAATCAAGGCTACCATTTCAATCTCCATTTCTGATTTACATGCAACTCCATTGCTCTTCAATTACTTGACGAGATGTGCAATTGTAGCTCATGCTCTGCCACTGGCTCAGATTCCATATTTAGTAAATATTGTGGAACCTTCACTACAAGGACTCAGCTTTCAAAAAGCCAATAATCATTTTTTTCAAGAATAACCAGGAAGCCTTGCCAGTGATATCCAGATCTCAAACAGATAAAAAGAAATGCTCTACAGTTCAGAAGATTGAGAGATAACTGAAACATATAAGATACTGAAAGGACAGATGCCAAAAGGCTTTTTCCCCGCAAGGCTGCAATCTAGAACATAACCTAAGGGTAAAGGGGTGACTAATTCAGGATCAAGACTCTATGAGAAATTTCTGCAGTAGCAGCTGCGAATCTTCGGATTTTTCTACTCTACGATGCTATTGTTGAATCTATTCAAGTCTGAAATCGATAGATGTTTGAACTGTTGAGGAAATCAAAGGGTATGGGAATAGGGCAAGAAAGTGATTTGAGATTGAAGGTCAGCCATGATCTTAAGACTGGCTGAATGTTAAGGCATGCTTAAGGGACTGAGTAGCCTAAGTTTTTATTTTTATGTTTGTATTGCCAAGTTCAGCTGGTAGCAAATTCACCTTAGTTAGATGGCTGTGAGTTCAAGCCCCACTCTGAACAGTATTGAAAGACCACTGCACTACCAAAGATACTGACTTTCCAAAGAAACATTGATGTCAGTAGATCAAATGCATTTAGATGACAATTCCATGGTCATTTTCAAAGAAGAGCAGCAAGTTATGGTGTCTTCTCTTAGCAAACACCAAAGGCAAACTGACTGGTTGCTGCTTAAGGAACCTTACTCTATCATTGTCCAAATAAAACTCTGAAGTATTTTGTGATAGTTTCAACAAATGTGATGGCTCCGTAAGTTTTTTTTGAATGTCCAATTAAGAGAACCATTTAAAGTAAGCAGTCTATTTCCCCTATTACTTAAAAAGGTCTGTGCCTTCTTTTACCAAATAGGTTATAGCATAAGTAATTTCCCAATGTGACATTTAACACAAACTTCTCTAACACCAAATTCCTAATTTCAGCTCACATTCAAGAATGCTGTTAAGAATAAGCCATTTTCTGCAGCCTATAAAACACTACGTTATAAAAAATATTTTCTGAGAACAATTGTTTAAATCAGAATGTAAATTTGTGATTATAAAAATTAGAAATGACAACATGTGAAGCAAAACATGAAATGACAAAATAAATATATCCACCTGCTGTTAAGGCTAACTCTCATTTCCCACATCACACTTCCTGGTTTCACACTTGAAAGAGAAACAAAAACAAAATGCCGCTTCACAAATGCAAGGTACATGAGCCTGGATGTCTGGATTCTCTTCACTGGCATGAGTGCCACCTCACTTAGTATTTATTTACTATCAGCATCTTCACAGTCAACCTCTCTTTCAACCTTTGTCTATTTAACAACAATTAGAGTTTGTAACTTACATTTTACATGATTTAATATTGAAACATCATGGGGAAACATTATAAAACAAAATATGGTGCCATTTTTAATAAGGATATTTTAAAAATCTTTGAAATAAATGTAGAAAACTAGGCATTTCATTCTGCATTCTTCTGCTTTACAGACTGAAATTTACAAGGACTAACCTCCAATTGATGTCAAGATAAGTACCAACATTTATACTGTCTTTTCACCACATCTTCCAAGTAATATAGGAAATAGCTTATTTTCAGTGCAGTCATTATGAGGTAGGCAAGCATAAGAAATCCCTTTGGACAATGCAAGGTTCTACAAATAATAAATTAAATGATTGGCCTGTTAATCTTTTTGGGGTACTAGTTCAGAGAGGACTTCTGGCTGGAACAGGAGGAATAATGCTGGACAAGACATTGGGAGAAATCTTGCTTTTCTCCAAATGAACATCAGCATAATCCAAAATAATTCACCTAGATTAATGTGCTCAGTACTGCACAGAAACATCAGCCTAGGATTACTGATTCAAGATGTGGATCTGATCTTGAATTGGCGATCGTCTAAGAGTTGAGGGAGCTGAGTCAAGCTGACACCACAAGCAGCTGCAAATACCTGGATTCCTTCAAGGCAATGAACCACATGATGTGAAGGAGAAATGAATAAAACGGTGTGTGCTATGGTGGGATAAAGTAGAGCAAGAAGAGCTTAGTGTGGGAAATAAACAGCAGCATAGATCAGCTGGGCTGAGTGACCTGTTTCAAGGTTGCAAATTTGATGTAAACTTTTAATGTAAGCGTTCATTTAGCAACTTTGCAAACCAGCCCAGATTAAAGTGGCAAGAGGTCAACAAATAGCAATCTAGCCTGCTTTTGAAGCTCTTAAATGATGTTTTTATACAATTCTTCCAGAGATTCACATTGCAATTCAGAAATGACAATTTCAGCCTTTCACACATTCTAAAAATGAGTATAACTTTGCTCTTCTTTAATCTGGTGACAATTCTTTGCAAAAGCAGTAAAATCATGGAGCATGTTGTTTGTTGTGTATTGTATATAATTATCAACTCTTGAACTTTTGCATTCTTTAAATATCTTTCAAGTTTTGTGGTCATTAATTGATCTAAATTAGAGAGTCTGGACAAAAATATGCAGCTGGAAATCAAGTCTAGGCCCGCTAAAATGAAAATAAATTAAAAACCAACCAAAATGTCTGTTTTTTATTAATAGTTCAAATGTTCTGTATCCAGATTAAAGTGAAGTGCTGTATATAAAAGAGTACTGTGTTTAGTCAGTATTAGGGGGCTCCAAACATCAGACATACAGACTGCACTACAGCAACGACATTATACACTGAGAACTGTAGCATGATTTCAGCACAAAATTTTTAAAAACCTAACTTATTTGGAAACCATGAAGAAGAAAGATTGTGGTTAGAAATCATCGCACATTTTAATGTCTAAGGAAATATTAATTTGACAACAAAATGTGCTTACATGTTTGCATGTTTCCAGGCCAGAGAAGTAGGGCACAGCTTTGCACCTGCAATCCCAGAGTGAGGTCCAAATCTAAACTGCAATGTCAGGAACTAATGTTAAATGGAAACTCTGACTCACAACAGGAGCAAGGCAGTAATAATGATTGGGCAAGTAACATCATTTCATTGTTGGAAAGCTTCCTGTGGCTAGTTCAACAACAGCAAGTTCCTAAATCTCTCTCAGAAATACGCAAGACAGTATTCCCTTGTTTCGAGTGAACTGTTGACCTTGTAATGCTAAAGAGGAAGGTATATATGGGATTTCCCTAGTCTGTACCACTCTGTACTCCAAACCTCAATTATTGGCAAGTAAGATCTGGAAGGGGTTTACATTAACTCCAGTACTGGAAATGAATAAATTTCATTTTTGGATTACAATTAAATAATTAAAGCAGCCTAAAGTTAGATATTCAGGTCAGAGAGAAACTGCAAAGCTTTTTCTTCTTGGAACTCAAGTTTTACATCAGTTATTCATTTCTCCCAGGATTTCAAATGAAGGAAGTGACTAACACTGCAGAATCTACACAATGCAGTCGCAAGACTGGGCTCAGTAGCATTTTGTGTGAGACTATCTACAGTAATACTTTTGTCCACTATCCAACAATATACTTGTCCTCTTCTTACAACCTCCTAAAGATGAGGTCTGAAATGCATACTGCACTCCTATCTTCCTCAGTTCATGTTGAATAATTTCTTTAACAGAATACATCTACAGGCAACCTTAAACTTGACAGATTAATGATTGCAGGCCAAACACACCTAACATACATCAATATTTTACAGAACCACAACGTGTTTGGAATCCAAGCAAAGCAAACAAATAAAACCGCTCCAAATCATGGGGTTTTGTAAGATGTTTGTGTTTTGGGTAACATGAAGGAAGGTAATGTGATCTTCTCAATTCTGAACAAGAGACATGAGTGATTTGTTAATGATTAAAGACCAGCCCAGGTTGTTTTGCTGGGAAGATGTTCATACTTGTGGACAATGGCAGAAGTATTAGTGTTGACAGTGGACAAACTGTTAGTGTCCAACTGCCAGAGAAGTGTTCAGAATGCAAAGCTATAAACGGTTGTACTTTAAGCTGCTCCTTGGTTACAAAATAGAAGAGTTGGAGTCTTAAGGCTAGCTGGGTATGAGGCTCACATGATTCCTGTTCCCTTGGAGATTTGATTTATTGTCACATGATAGTGAAAAGTACTGTTTGTTGTGCAGTATACAGACAAATTATACTGGTCATAGAATATATAGCAGAGAAGGAAACAACAGGGTACAGAATATAGTGTTAGGTAGGATGAAGAGAAAGATCAGCTTAATCTCTGATAGGTCCATTCAAACGCCTGATGGTAGTGGGGAAGAAGCTGTTCGAGACAGTTAGTAAATGTTCTCAGGCTTTTGTACCTTTCTCCCAATGGAAGAAAGTGGAAGAGAGTATGTCCAGGGTGTGTGGTTAGGCTGGCTGAGTACACAAGAAGTGTACTCAGGGTCAACGAATGGGAGGCTGCTTTGCATGATGGACTGTGCTTTGAGAAGCAAAGACTCCATTTGTAGGATCAGGTTACAGATTTTCCAAGAGATATCCACAAAAAACGCAGACATTTTAGTCTGCCGGGATCTCAGGAAGAAAGATGGGGCAGATAGGGGGGACAAGTCACTGTGGGTTCACCATGCAGGAATGCAAGTATCTCACACTTAGGTTGGATAACCCAAATTTGCGAGGAGTTAAAATGAGTCTGGAAGATTCACCTGGCTTGAGCAACAGAGGGGGTTCTCCAGGAAAATTCTCACCATGAAATAGAGTTTTGATGTTAAAAAGTACAACGCTACAAAAAGAATGGAAATAAACCATTAGAGCTAAGAATCATTTTGTGCTGATTCTGGGAGAATGTCTACTTCAGGAAACAGCAAAAAAATATGGTCCAGTTGGATTTAACATTTATGTTTATTATAAAAGGGTAAAATGTCTGCTCAGTGATTAAATGTATAAATCTACCAAAATAGTGTTTGTCATTGTTGCTTTTGGTTTGCTTGTTACAGTAAGTCATGAATTCTTGTCATTTCTTCAGCTATTCATGGACGTTCAAATTTATATATTTTTTAAAGTTACTCGTCTCTACAGAGATTGTAGCAATGCATATGCTATGTTATAAATGGAAAACAAATTAGTCATTCTTTTTTATCAGGGGAATGAAATCTTTTAACTTAAGTATGCTTGGATAATGTTAATTCTCCATGTAATGCTGAAACAATTGATAGTTTTGGTTTAACTGAAGAAAGATTAACAACATACCCAAACTGAGCTCCAGCACAGCATAGCAGGTGTAAATAACCTTGAAGAACGTAATGACACACACACTAGCCACCACCAGAGTTTCTAATCTTCGATGTCTATAGTGGCTACACAATTTTAGAATTCAATCCTACAAAAGTTAAACATCACAGATGCTGAAATTCTGCAAACAGAATACCTGGAACTCAGCTGTTCAAGAAGCATCTGGGATCACAATTATCTTGCAGATCAATTAACTTTTATCCTCGATGAACATCAGGATTGCTAATCCTCATCACTTCTACCCTAATATCGACAACCATGCCAGTCACTGCCGCCTCCTTTATTATTTATTCTTGTTTAATTACCAACCAGATATTTCACAGCTTCCTCTAAAACTGAGCCAGTACAATCTGACAAATATATAAATTAATTACATCAAACATAGAAAATACAGCTCAAACAGGCCCTTCACCCACAAGTTGCACTGATCATATCCCTACCTACTAGGCCTACCTATAACCCTCAATCCCATTAAATCCCACGTACTCATCCAGAAGTCTCTTAAAAGACCCCGAGTTCGCCTCCATCACCACCGACAGCAGCCGATTCCACTCACCCACTCCAAAAACTTACGCTTTTGCTTCAGAAGTCAAATTCCAGTTCCTCCCATCTCCTTCTCCTACTATGTACTCCAAAAATAAGTCAAAAAATAACAGTCTGTCACTTTTCACTATTCACACCAACAACCCTAAAGTATCCTTCCTGTCTTGATTCCTCTCTTATCTGCTTATCTCTCCAGTTTTGATTCCTCTCTTATCCTTTCACCGTTCTCACTTTGCTTACTCCACTGTGTCTCCCTTTGTTGAGTCCATCACTAGAACCAGTATAGGCAGTGCTGTTGCGCGCGATGAGATATTTTTCATTCTTAATTATCTACTCCTGCGCCTTTTTTTTGTGCTTCAACCTTTGCATCACTTCCACAACACTAAACTCTTGAGATGTTTTCCAAATAATCCTGGATTTGGGAATTATTAAAACAGCTCCAATAAGAACAATGATTTTCTAACCAAAATGTTAGTAATTACTATAATTAAAATTCAGAAACATGTCAAAATAGTTTCAGTGTCTAATACTATAAATAAGGAAGACTCACAGTCAGCGCTTCTCTTAAGAGAATGTAACTGTGCTGATTGATGTCAAACTGTCAAATTCATGAGATCAAACAAGCTGCTTCCTTGTTTAAAATTATTTAAAATTCTGCTTAACCAGCCTGATTTCTTTGGATGGGAAAATTAATCAATATATTGCACTGTAGTAGATGCACACAACTTCTTCTTACACTGACAGAATTTAGTATTATCATTGTCAGGCTTAAGGTCTAGTATCACGTTGCATTAACCAATCACCTGCATCATTGGTAAACTTTAACTCCAAAATTGAAAATATGTCAATAAACAAACAAGCCAACCAACCATCAATTGAAATCACCTTTAGCAATTAAATACAATAAATCCCGTATATTTCATTTCAAAGTTCACAGTTTGTTATAAGTAGGCTTACTCGTAGGCTTACACTGCAATTAAGTTACTGTGAAAAAGTGAGCAAGTGTTTATTAAATCTTTCCAACAGTGCAATTGAATCTTCCTAACAAGAATCAGTGACAAAAATTCTCTGTTGTACAGAACTAAATCTGCACTATTTTGGTCATTTCTTGGTCTTTAAAATTACTCTAGTCCATAGCTAATAGAGTCTTTCTTCAGCAGTGCATTTCTTGGTTTAGAAATTGAAAAGGTGACACCCTTAAAAAGGCTGTCTACTGGGAAACAAACAAAAGCTCAGAAAGAAAGCAATCAAGCCGATTTTCCAAATTTGTTTTTCCAATTGTCTGTTAGTGATCACGAACCACACCCAATTGCTGGAAACAATTACCATGCATCACATAATTAAATCAGGATACGACGAGTCAAGATAGCATTTGTTCTGACAACAAACATGGCCATCGACATGACTTTGTGTAACTTTTTACGTGAATGAAATGCCTTTCTCTCACAAATCTTGAGCAGGCAAGGATGCATTTCAAAAGGCTTTTTGGTATAAATCAGAATTCGAATATCAGCGAAAGTTAAATGTGCAGATGCAAGAAATCTAAAAACAGTAAATGCAAGGAAATGTTTTACAGGGTAGTCAACATTTGTGGAGAAAAGTAATAAATTCACTTTCCAAATTAAGAAGACGCCACATCCCAAACAAAACATTCTGTTCTCCCCAAAAATGTTCAGTTGAACAGCTGTATATTTTAGCATTTTAAGTTTATATTTTACTTTGAATATGCCAGCTAATGACATAGTTTCACTCCAGACTGAGTGGATATTTACCTTCCAACCAGTGTTCAATCATTGCCTATTTCAAATGAGATAGCACCAAATGATACTTCATTAATAATCAGGTTCTGATCAGTGTCAGTTTTTCCCACACCCAGCATTGCCTAGAGTTTGTAACAGACTCGGATCATCTCTGGATTGTTTCTACAATGATAGGCATTTTTACTTGCACAAGTCATTATCCTAACTCTCAAGCTGGGCTCCCTCTCTCCCTAAGCAACCAGCACTGCCTCGAGTCTGCTCCTAACTTTCAACTGGTCTTTTATGGATGGTCCGACCAGAGATTATACAAAGAATTTGGATATCAGTAAAAGTAAAACATTGTAGATGTTGGAAATCTGCATAGCTACACAGCTCTCAGGTTAATGAGAGAAAACAAGCCTTCCGACTACGTCAAAGCATAACCTCTACAGGTGGGCTGTTTGACAGATCTGCAAAGAAAGACATTCCACAGAAATCAACTGACCAGTTTCTCTGTTTCACACTCAAATTAAAGCCGATGTGACAATTAACTAACGATGACCATCGATGAAACAGAATGAACCTCAGTGTAAATTCAGAGGTAAGCAAATGTATTGTAAGCTATCATAAGGTCTCACTTCAAAGTCAGGAACTCTCAATTCCCAGACAGTCAAGGATTCAATCCTCACTGCAGAAATTCAAGCACATAATCCAGGCCTAAAATTCAGTGGTACCGAGCGATTGCTGCACCGCCGAAGGGGCTGTTTTATGGTGAAACAACAAACCAAGGTTTGATGAAGGGTCATTCATTCTTGAAACATTATCTTTGTTCTCTCACCACAGATGCCATCAGACCTGCTGAAATTTTCCAGCATTCTCTATTTTTATTACTATCATCTGTTCACTTGACTCATTTATTTCCGTGAGAACTAGTTTTATGCAAATTAGCTCAAGTTTCCTTAAAATGATAGAATGACTACACTCCAAAAAACACACTTTCCATTTGATGAATAAAAAACTCTTAATTCTGTTGTTAGCACAGCTAGAAATGCCTTACCAACAAAGCACAAATCGATAAAAATCAAAATACCGTGGATACTGGAATCTGAAGGAAAACAGAGAAACAGCCCTGACGAAAAGTTACAGGGGACTGTATAGTTAGGGATGCAGATAAGCATTTCTGTGGATGTGAAAGAGACTCCAGGAATGGTATGTTACCTCCCTGGTACCAGGGTCTAGGATGCCTCTGAACAGACAGAAAGCATTCTGAAGGGAGAGGGTGAATAGCCAGAGGTCGTGGTACATATTGGTACTAACAATATAGGCAGGAAGAGACATGAAGTCCTGCAACAGTAGGGGAGGTAGTTCGGTAGAAAGTTAAAAAGCAGGACCTCTAGGGTTGTAATCCAAGATTACTCCCTGTGCCACATGCTAGTGAGCCTAGGAATAAGAAGATAGTGCAGCTCAATACATGGCTAAACAGCTGGTGTAGGAGGGAGGGTTTCAGATATCTGGACCATTGGGGTCTCTTCTTGGGGAGGTGGGACCTGTACAAGGACGGGTTGCATCTAAACTGGAAGAGCACAAATATTCTGGCTGGGAGGTTTGCTAATGTCACACGGGACGATTTAAACTAGTTTGGCAGGGGGTTTGGGAACCAAAGCAAAAGGTGAATTAGCTGAAGGGAAACCAGAGAGTACGGCCAGTAAGACTCAGAGAAACAGCAGGCAGGGTGGAGTTGCTAATCAAAGAAGGTCTGGTGGACCAAAGTGCATCTGTTTTAATGCGAGAAGTACAACAAGGCAAATGAACTTAGAGCTTGGATTAGTCTAGGAACTACGATGTTGTTGCCATTAGAGGCTTGGTTAAGGGAAGGACAGGCTTGGCAGCTTAACATCCCAGGATATAGGTGTTTCAGGCAGAAAAGAGAGAGGTGTAAAAGGGCTGGCGAGTTGGACTACTGGTTAAGGACAATATCACAGCTGTACTCCAGGACACCTTGGAGGGCTCACACAGCAAGGCAATATGGATACAACTCAGGAATAGGAGCGGTGCAGTCACAACATTGGGGGTTTACTATAGGCCACCCAATTACCAGCAGGAGATTGAGGAACACATACGTAGGCAGATTTTAACAAGGTGTAAAATGTAACAGGGTTGTTGTGGTGGGAGATTTTAATTTCCCCTAAGTGGGACTCACTTAGTGCTACGGATGCGGATACAGCAGAATTTGTAAGGAGCATCCGGGGGGCTTCCTGAAACAATATGTAGATAATCCAACTAGGGAGGGAGCCATACTGGACCTGGTATTCGGGAATGAGCCCGGCGAGGTGGTCGATGTTTCAGTCGGGGAGTAATTAGGGATCAGTGACCACAATTCAGTAAGCTTTAAGATACTGACGGATAAAGATGTGTGTAGTCCTCAAGTTAAAGTGTTAAATTGGAGGAAAGCTAATTACAACAATATTAGGCAGGAACTGAATTGGGGGTAGACGTTTGAGGGCAAATCAACATCTGGCATGTGGGAAGCTTTCAACTATAAGTTGACAGGGATTCAGGACCGGCACATTCCTGTAAGGATGAAGGATAAGTATGGCAAGCTTTGGGAACCTTGGATAACAAGAGGTATTGTGAGCCTCATCAAAGAGAAAAAGAAAGCATTTGTCAAAGCTAGGAGGCTGGGAACACATGAAGCAAGTGTGGAATACAAGAGAAGTAGAAAGAAAATTAAGCAAGGAGTAAGAAGAGCTAAAAGGGATCATGAAAAAGCATTGGCCAGCAGGATTAAGGAAAATCACAAGGCTTTTTAGACATAAGTAAAGAGCAACAGGGTAGCCAGGGAGAGGGTTGGCCCACTCAAGGACAAGGGAGGGAATCTATGTGTGGAGCCAGAGAAAACAGGCAAGGTATTAAATGTGTACTTTGCATCAGTATTCAAAGAGTAGGCCTTGGTGTATGATGAATTTGGAGAAAAGATGTGTAGATAATTTGAGTCATGTTGAGATCAAAAAGGAGGTGGTATTGGGTTTCTTGAGAAATATTAAGGGAGACAAGACCCCAGGGCCTGATGGGATATACCCCAGAATACTGAGAGACAAGGGAGGAAATTGCTGGGGCTTTGAGAGAAATCTTTGTATCCTCACTGGCTGCAGGGGAGGTACAGTAAGAAGTCTCACAACACCACTTTCAAGTCCAACAGGTTTATTTGGCAGCAAAAGCCACTAGCTTTCACAGCACTCGCTGCTCCTTCGTCGGGCGAGTCCTACGCCAGCATCCCCACATACAGGGGAGGTTCCAGAGGATTGGAGAATAGCCAACGTTGTTCCTTTGTTTAAGAAGGGTAGCAAGAACAATCTAGGTAATTACAGGCCGGTAAGCCTTACATCAGTGGTAGGGAAATTATTGGAGAGGATTCTTCGAGACAGGATATATTCCCACTTGGAAAGAAGGGGACATATTAGCAAGAGGCAACATGGTTTTGTGAAGGGGAGGTCGTGTCTCACAAACTTGGAGTTTTTTGAGGAAGTGACAAAGATTACTGATGATGGTGGGGCAGTGGATGTTTTCTACATGGACTTCAGGAAGGCCTTTGACAAGGTCCCTCATGGCAGAAGGTGAAGTTGCATGGGATCAGAGGCAAGCTGGCAAGGTGGATACAAAACTGGCTCAGTCAAAGGAGGCAGAGGGTAGCAGAGGAAGGGTGCAATTCTGAATGGAGAGCTGTGACAAGTGCTGTTACTCACAGAACAGTGCTGGGATCATTGCTGTTTGTAATATATATAAATGGTTTGGAGGAAAATGTAACTGGACTGATTACTAAGTTTGTGGATGGCACAAAAGATAGCGATGAGGATCAAGCATACAGATCAGTTTGAGACTTGGATGGAGAGATGGCAGATGGAGTTTAATCCGGACCAGCAGTGTGCCTCAGGGATCAATGCTGGGTCCACTGTAGTTTGTCATTTATATTAATAATCTGGATGAGAATATAGGAAGCATGATTATTAACTTTGCAGATGACACTAGGATTGGTGGCATAGTGAACAGTGAAGAAAGTTATCTCCAATTGTAACGGGATCTTCATCAATTGGGCCAGTGGGCTGACAAATGGCAGATGGAGTTTAATTCAGACAAATGTAAGGCGATGCATTTTGGTAGATCAAACCAGGGCAGGACTTACTCAGTTAATGGTAGGGCGTTAGGGAGAGTTACAGAACAAAGAGATCTAGGGATACATGTTCATAGCTCCCTGAAAGTGGAGTCACAGGTGGACAGAATGGTGAAGGCGGCATACGGCATGCTTGGTTTCATCGGTCAGAACATCAAATACAGGAGCTGGGATGTCTTGTTGAAGTTTTACAAGACATTGGTAAAGCCACACTTGGAATACTGTGCGTAATTCTGGTCACCCTATCATAGAAAAGATATTATTAAACTAGAAAGAGTTCAGAAAAGGTTTACTAGGATGCTACTGGGACTTGATGGATCGAGTTCTCAGGAGAGGCTGGTAGACTGGGATCTTCTTCCTCTGGAACAGAGGAGGCTGAGGGGTGATCTTATAGAGGTCTATAAAATAATGAGGGATACAAATCAGCTAGATAGTCAATATCTTTTCCCAAAGGTAGGGGAGTCTAAACCTAGAGGGTATAGGCTTAAGGTGAGAGAGGAGAGATACAAAAGTGTCCAGAGGGGCAATTTTTTCCACACAGAGGGTGGTGAGTGTTTGGAACAAGCTGTAGAGGCAGGTATAATTTTGTCTTTTAAAAAAGATTAAGATAGTTACATGGGTACAATAAGTATAGAGGGATATGGGCTAAATGCGGGCAATTGGAATTAGCTTAGGGGTTTTATAAAAAAGAAAGGTCAGCATGGATAAGTTGGAACAAAGGGCCTGTTTCCATGCTGCAAACCTCTAAGACTCTAAATGTGAGGTAATGCATTTTGGAAGATCTAATACAGATAGGAAATATACAGTCAATGGCAAATCCCTTAAAAGTATTGATAGGCAAAGGGATCTGGGCATACAGGTACACAGGTCACTGATAGTAGCAATGCAGGAGGAGAAGATAGTCAATAAGGCATACGGCATGCTTGCCCTCATCGGCCAGGATATTGAGTTTAAAAATTGGCAAGTCATGTTGCAGCTTTATAGAACTTTAGTTAGGCAGCACTTGGAATACAGTGTTCAATTTTGATCGCCACACTACCAGAAGGATGTGGAGGCTTTGGAGAGGGGACGGAGAAGATTTACCAGGACGTTGCCTGGTATGGAGGGCATTAGCTATGACAAGTTGGAGAAACTTGGTTTGTTGTCACTGAAGTGATGGAGGTTGAGGGGAGACCTGATAGAAGTCTACAAGATTATGACAGGCATGGACAGAGTGGATGGTCAGAAGCTTTTTCCCCCAGAGTGGAAGAGTCAATTACTAGGGGATATAGGCGCGAGAGGCAAGGTTTAAAACAACTGTACAAGACAGATTTTTTTTACGCAGAGTAGTGGGTGCCTGGAACTCAGTGCTGGGGGAGGTAGTGGAAGTAAGATATGGTAGTAACTTTTAAGGGGCGTCTTGACAAGTACATGAATAGGATGGGAACAGAGGGATACGGTCCCAGGAAGGGCAGAGGGTTTTTAGTTAAGTCGGGCAGGATGGTCGATGCAGGCTTGGAGGGCCAAAGGGCCTGTTCCTGTGCTGTAATTTTCTTTGTTCTAAGGGTCATCTAGACTTGAAACCTTAGCTATCTTCCCTCCCCACAAATGCTGTCAAAGCATGAATGGACACTCGTGAAATCAAAAGTTTTACAAACTGTTCATGTGTTTTGTAAAAAACAGTACAGAGAGCAATAAGTTTCATAAAAAGAAATGAAACACATTTCACTTACTCAAGACTGCCCTCTATTTATTACAGCCGTGTTAACAATACTGGAATTTATATTTTATTGAAGGCTTTAAAGAGTATCAAAGGTGACTTCAATGTAGCCGATCCATTACAATTGAACTTCTTTCTAGTGCAGGGTTGCGCCCCGAAGATGGAGCTATCTTTCTTTCTCCGTTATGGATTGACCTGCTGTGTGTGCCCTACATTCTACCTATTACATTTCTTTCCACCCTGTATGCTTCAGCATAGCCTTCAATATCCAATGAATAATGACAAATTGTACATAAATCACTGAAAAATCAGCAGAGCTACCGTTAAATTATATTAACTTCTGAATTTCATTGGTAAAACAGTGAGAATAACCTCAAAGCACATTATTGACCACAGAAAAACAAAGTTACTGTTGAAATCCTGCATGTTTGACTGTACCTGCTGTGCTGAATTCATGGTGAATAAGAACAACTACTCAATTAAACATGGCAAGGGGGCACTTCGGTATTCAAGTGCTGTCCAACCCTCTCTGCTCTCGAACTGCAATGTCAGATTCAGAAATGCGTAAAGTGAAATGCATGAAAGGGTCAGTGTCTGAACTCTGGTTCCCCATAACATTATTCACATCCAGTCCTGGTCACCCATTAGCCATGTCCACGGAGCTACACTGGTTTCCAGTTCGACAATGCATCAACTTCAAAATCCCCATACTTGTTTCCAAATTTATCTACTGGGGGGGGGGGGGGGGGGGGGAGAATGTGTCAGGAGTACAAACACCAGCAAGGACCTGTTAGTGCCTAATGGGCATTTTCTGTGTTGCAAATTTGATATACTCCGACTTGCTCTCCTCATTTCAGATGTTACTTAAAACTTAACTCTTTATCCAAACTTCTAGATGCCTCCCATATTTCTTCACGTAGCTTGGTTTCAATTTTTGTTAACCCTCCAATGAAGCACCATTTGGGATGTTTCACAACATTATAGGTGTCATTTCTCTAGAGAGAAATAAATTGATTAGGGATAGTCAACACGGTTTTGAGAAGGGTAGGTCATGCCTCACAAACCTTTTCGCGTTTTTTGAGAAGTTGACCAAAGAGGTGGATAAGGGTAAGGCAGTTGACGTGGTGTATATGGCTTTTAGTAAAGCATTTGATAAGGTTCCCCATGGTAGGCTACTGCAGAAAATGCAGATGCATGGGATTGAGAGTGATTCAGCAGTTTGGATCAGGAATTGGCTAGCTGACAGAATGTGGACGTGCCAGCGTTGGACTGGGGTAAACACAGTAAAAAGTCTGACAACACCAGGTTTTAGTCCAACCGATTTATTTGATAAACTCACAAGCTTTCGAGGGGATTCCCTCTTCGTCAGGTGAATGGAGAGTTCTGGCCTCGGACAGAGCTTATAAAGCACAGATTGTCTACCTGATACGTTGCAAGAAAGGATGTCCCAAAGCATGGTACATTGGGGAGACCATGCAGACGCTACGACAACGGATGAATGAACATCGCTCGACAATCACCAGGCAAGACTGTTCCCTTCCTGTTGGTGAACACTTCCGTGGTCGCGGGCATTCAGCCTCTGACCTTCGGGTAAGCGTTCTCCAAGGCGGCCTTCATGACACACGACAGCGCTGAGTCGCTGAGCAGAGACTGATAGCCAAGTTCCGCACACATGAGGACGGTCTCAACAGGGATCATGTCGCACTATCTGTAACCCCCGTGACTTGCCTAAGTTTGCAAAACCTCACTCACTGTGCTGTCTGGAGACAATACACATCTCTTTGACCTGTGATCAGTGCTCCTTCCACACACATTGTCAGCCACTTTAGGACTTGAGCCGTAGCTGACAGAAGACAGGGTGGTGGTTGATGGGAAATATTCAACCTGGAATTCAGTTACTAGTGGTGTGCCTCAGGGATCTGTTTTGGGGCCACTGCTGTTTGTCATTTTTATAAATGACCTAGATGAGGGTGTAGAAGGATGGGTTAGTAAATTTGTTGACGACACCAAAGTTGGAGGAGTTGTAGACAGTGAGGATGGATGTTACAGTTTGCAGAGGGATATAGATAAGCTGCAGAGCTGGGCTGAGAGGTGGTAAATGGCGTTTAATGCAGAAAAGTGTGAGGTGATTCACTTTGGTAAGAGTAACAGGAATACAGAACATAGGGCTAATGGAAGGACTCTTGATAGTGTTGGTGAGCAGACAGATCTCGGTGTACGTGTGCATAGATCCCTGAAAGTTGGCACCCAGGTTGATAAGGTTGTTAAGAAGGCGTACAGAGCTGTGAGATCATGTTGCAACTGTACAAAAGTCTGGCGCAGCCGCACTTGGAGTATTGCATACAGTTCTGGTCGCCGCATTATAAGAAAGACGTGGAAGCATTGGAAAAGGTGCAGAGGAGGTTTACCAGGATGTTGCCTGGTATGGTGGGAAGGACTTATGAGGAAAGGCTGAGGAACTTGAGGTTGTTTTCGTTAGAGAGGAGGTTAAGAGGTGACCTAATTGAGGCATACAAGATGTTCAGAAGGTTAGATAGAGTGGACAGCGAAAGCCTTTTTCCTCGGATGGTGATGACTAACACGAGGGGACATAGCTTTAAATTGAGGGGTGGTAATTATAGGACGGATGTCAGAGGTAGGTTCTTTACTCAGAGGGTAGTAAGGGCATGGGATGCCCTGCCTGAAGCAGTTGTAGACTCGCCAACTTTAAGGGCGTTCAAATGGTGAGTGGATAGGTAAATGGATAACACTGGAATAGTTTAGGCTAGAGGGTCATTAGATTTGTTCCACTGGTCGGTGCAACATCGAGGGCCGAAGGACCTGTATTGCGCTGTAATGTTCTATATATAAATACAAGCTGACGTTTTTAGTTTTCCTTTGTTGTCCCACTTCACAACTGGGAGAAAATGAGCTTGTGCAGCCATACATTTCTGCCGTGTTTCAGAGTTTTGGCAGGGATTCTATCTGCTCCAGAGGTTATGTTATTTTTTAACTTCACTCCTGGCTGGCGTTGAACTGAGCCAGACCGGAGTACTGAGCAATGGAGTGGAGGGCATTCAGAGTCTCAGTTGAGGCTTCTATAAAATGTTCTCTCTGGCAAGCACTGACTGACTGTTTACACAGGTATTGGTCTGACAGATGGAATATGACTTCATTATTCGATCAGCATTCACATCATGTATTATGCATCACATAAACAGTGTAACCTCCCATTTGCCATGGGACGTTCATAAGCAAGGTGGGGGATTCACTCTTATAAAAATTCTTAAATGCCACAGAAATGGAACATTCAGAACAATATTTCTAAGTAATCTAGCAGTGCTTAAGAGAACATATAAAAATGTTTTTATATTTGCTGAGTAATTGGAAAGAACTTTGAATGCTAGATATTCAAAAGACTGTGAGGCAGAGCAGCAGAGACAGAAGCGTTCAAAATGTAGTTGTGCACGATATCAAGAAAGCTACCATACGAGCTGGTTAAATTTCAGTGGGTTGAATGGCCTGTTCTCCTTGATCCAATTTTTTTTTTCTTCATTTCAAATACTACGAAGGACTAGGCTAATATACATTCATTACTAGAGATTAGGGAATCTTACGGGGATAAGAGTATTTTTACGTCAAGTGATGATGTGGCAGCTGTGGAACGAAGGATTTCTATTCCCATACTTGATAGTCCACAATTTATACATTTGGCTGTGGCAAGCCATATTTGGAAGCTAATTGCCTGAGGGACAAGCTGATCATTAAAGTTAATTATGTGAGCCACAATGGGGCATAACTGTGCCAAGTCAGATAGCAGTTTGCATTCATTCCTGATCTGCTAGAATTCAATTCAAACTGCAATGTCTACAACAGCAAAATGAAGCAAAATTAGAGACAGAAAAAGAGTCCAATTCAGCTGCAATTTGCCAGCGTCAGTATCATTTTTCCAGTGTTCAAAACCTTCATTCAGCTTTACAATCAAAACTCCCATCAGCACATAAAGCTGGAAAGAAACATCTTGCACACATATAACACCTTTCACTACCCAAAGCACTGACATCCAATGAAGTACTTTGAAGTCGTTAGTTATAAAATGTGTAATGTGAAATGTGGTAGGCAATTTGCACAAATTAACACCCCACAAATGACAATTAGATAATTGACCAGATATTCTGCTTTAGTGAGACTGATTTGAAGGTAAACATCAGGCAAAATACCGGAGAGAACTTCCTTGCACCTTCAAGTAGTGTCATAGTATCACTGAAGACCACCCATGAGGAAAGACAGTCCTTGGTCTAGTGTATCATTCAAAATACAGGATGAATGGTAATGCCATATTGGAACGAAATATTGGTTTCAAACCCAAAACTTCCAACTGAGAAGCAAGAACAAGCTAGGGCTGACAGTCAACAGTGGAAAGTTGCACCACTGGCTTTATGATGGCAAACACTCAGCAACTGCCAACTTGACCATCCCTGGTTACAGTATCCAGCTTCATCAAGGCTGTTCATTTCAACAGAAGTACAGACTCAAAGGGCTTCTTCAGTAAATTCAAATACTTCAATCCTAATTCATAATCTGCACAATGATTAAATATCAGTTGTGATAGTTGAAATGCACAAGTGTCAGGGGACAATGAGTCTAAATTCAAAATGGACTACAATTGAACAGACCAATGGCATGAACTATGGCCCCTGGAACGTGCTACCAGAAGGCTACTGCTGTTCATTGGATTTGACTGATGAATAAGTTGCTCATTCAGGATAAGGGGAGAAAGGAAGAAACACGTGGGTGCCAAAGAATCAAAAAATTGCATACTTTTAAACACAAAATTAATCAATCCCCACAGCCCACTCCCACAAACGCCCAGAAGAGAACTCTAACTGAAGTGCAGAGTAGGATAATACAGAAGAAGTGCTTCTGTGACATTCTTTTATTCACTGCTGCTCTAAACTGTTCTGCACAAAAATCCTGTTTCACCTACAGAAGTTACTACTCTACTGCCAACCGCTGAAAGCTTCAAGCATAAACAAGCAAAGAAGAATAATATTCATGTTTATCGTACAGCCTTGTCCCGTGGCCTTTTATCTGTCCAAAGCCACAACTCAAAATAATGGAAACACCAACTTTGAGGATAAGCTGCAAAAAAAAAGAAAACCAGCTCACACTGATAGTTTTGGGTTTAAATCATGTTTGCTGTACAGGACAGCATATCACTCAAGGTAAACTGAAGAATGAGCTGTCACAACATTCTCACTGTGTGGAATGTCCAAAAGGCAGCTTGAAACAAATTTAAATGAGTTAGAGAAACAAAGTGAGAATGGTCAACAGCATTTCTACTTTTCATCCTGCTACTGAGATTTGAAATAATGCTGACATGGCCCAACTCTCATTGGGCATGTTGGTGGGCTACCCCTCAGTACTGCTGCAGCTTTTTGTGCTATTGTCATCCCAATAATCGTGAGAGGTGGAGAACTTTCAAAAAACCAAAATGAATGTCTAGGAAGTTGGAGAACGCAATTGTCGTAACAATGCCACTCTTAACCTTACTGGTTGTCACAATCATAGAATGGTTGTGCAGCTAAGGGTACCACAGAAAGTATGAGGCGTCATCAGCATATCAAGTATAGCAGTTGTCCCCACGGTGAATGTTGATAAGAGGGCAATGAGGAAAACAAGGAAAAGGATAAGATTTTTGGACTCAGTTATGACTGTGCAGTGTAGGAAGATATCACCTGAGATCAGCAGTGAAACCACACAAACCACTGAGAGCAACAACACAAAAGGCACATCAGTATTGTGTTTTTATTAAGTATGTGGGGTTGTTTTAGTCAATGCTGGGTCCATTTTGGTACAAACAACCAGTGTACATGGCAACTACTGGTGCACCAAGGAATTACTATCATAGGCACATCAGGAGTTGCAAAATAACTTTAAACTTATTAGCAAAAGTGATTTCCACTGTATATTAAAACAACATTTAAAAACTATATCTGTATCATTCAGTAACTGAAACTGCTAAAAAGTCTGCAGGAAGTCCGATTGTTTTTGAGATCCAGAAGTTAAGCAATATTTATCACCAAAAAAACAGGGAAGAGGGGGGAAAATCCTGTATGCAATGAAGGGAGGAAAGCAAAATGAGGAAAAAAAGAGATGAGTAATGGAATGAGATTCCAATCACTATAAATAACTGCATACTGTTTACACTGTTAAACTTACAGTAATTCAGCACTTGGCTACAGCTTCACTTACAAATGCCAGTGAGCATCTGTTTCCCAACATGTGGCTCAACTCTCAAGAATTGTGACATACGAAGAACGTTCAGAGGCATTACATTTTGAAATTTTAAAGCTAGTTTTAGTGAAGGAAAGAAGGACAAATGTATTCACAATCAACCTACAGAACTTGACAGGGTTGACAAATCAGACCAACAAATGGGACAAGTATACTAAAATGGTGATCATTTCTCCCTCCACAGAACTGACATCATTTTGGCAAGACAATTGGCAAAGGTGAAATATATTTGTAACAAGGTAAAATATTCACAAAATGAAATGAAAATTCAACACTACTTAGCAATTGTGAAACTAGTATAACCAAAGACTCGACATCTTAACATTCAAGAAGAAGTGGAACTTTTCCACCATGCCCAAAACATTACAAGACACATCAAGCACTGTGAAGTGGTGTTACAAATAAATAATTCTTATGTATTCCTCTAGTCCAAAGAAGAACTGCACACTGGGAATTCTTTGCGAAACAACAGTCAGTAGTGCCTTTAGAGCAAGGAAAACATTGATACAGAAATCCAATGCAGGGAGATGGGGGTCACAAAGATGGGTGTTTGCAGAGTGTTGGTGAGGGTGGAGAAGAGACAATGGGGAATAGGAATTATTGAAACTAAGCATAGAGTTAAATTTATTGCCCTCTACTAACAAGATGCAATCTTTAGATGCTCAAATACTCCATCAATACATGTGGCTGGTACTGATACACGTGGTCAGATTCCTCAATCCAAATTCAGCTCACAGTCACAGTTCTGGGTAAAAATGTCCAGTTAAGGTCTTCAGCTCATCAAATATTAATTAAAGGCAAATTTGGTGCAAAGAGTTCTGGAGGCAGGATGAGGGAAGGGACGCAGTGCCCTTATTTTTGTAAATTTTGAATTATAGAACTGATTTGCCACAAGTTTTAAAGAGTTATGTATCATCTGTCAGAATAAACTATATATTAGGGAGTTCAGAACTAATTTTGGCTTCTCTGATATTTAATGACATCATGCTGCATGCATAGTTAATGAATTAGCCTTCTAAGATTTGTCCTCCTTTTTCCTCCTTCCTCCTACTCCATCTAAAAAGCAAATACTTTGGCCCACATAGTGCTAATTTGTTAGCTGTACCAATTTGTCCCTTGAATAGCATTCAGCCCATTTACTTTTAAAAATCTGTTCACGGCTTTCTTATCCTGGGCTTGAAAAATCCCACTAATTGTCCTGGCTTCAGACAATTCACATCTCTTTCACCTATGATTATCCCTCTCTCCACTTGACTGTCTGTACCTGTAAAAACTCGATTACCTGTAAAGACTCACATTCCAACATTATCTTGCAATTGGGTCTCTGTCTATACAACCATGTTTGTGAACTCACTTCTCTGTGAGGAAGGAGCAGTGCTCCAAAAGCTCGTGATTCCAAATAAAGCTGTTGGATTTAACCTGGTGTTCTGAGACTTCTAATTGTGCCCATCCCAGTCCAATGCTGGCATCTCCACATTAAGTCATGTGACATGGGTTAACAGCAATAAAGCCCATCAATGGCATCATATGCTCATCTGTGGGAGGTATCATGTGGTTACTCCCCTATCCTATTTGATCTCTCCAATGAGGTGCCCAGCTAAGTGCAAACATCCTCTGATGCTCCAATTCAAACAGAGCTCAGCACATACATGCAACTAGATTTTGTGTCACTTCAATTTTTTCATTTTGCCAAATATTCTCCCCTTACCTATAAGCATTGATTTCATATCCATGGAATATACCCAGTACCCTGGCCAATTTAAAGAGATAGCATCTTGCAATTCTAACAGTCACAC
Organism: Carcharhinus amblyrhynchos; assembly: GCF_965287045.1. Taxonomy (NCBI): domain Eukaryota; kingdom Metazoa; phylum Chordata; class Chondrichthyes; order Carcharhiniformes; family Carcharhinidae; genus Carcharhinus; species Carcharhinus amblyrhynchos. Next base: position 46,317,488 of record NC_137346.1, read on the forward strand.
GCCATTGGTAAAATAGGTCATATTCACCTGCCAATGTTGTGGCAAAAATCAGAGATTATTTATGTTGGAATTCAGCTTCATAACCAGCTTTTCCTCTGGTACACATTTCATTCTATCTACCTACGTTAGCATCCCGTGGAGCTGGATGTAGGTCCCAAAGCTAAGTGCACTTCTGCATATCTAGACTTTTGGTCAGCACAACAGCTGCAACGTCAGATTTTCTCTTCCAGTTTTCAATAATATAAAGTATTTTGAACAATTTCAGCAAGGTGGCTTTTAATTCTTGTCTTTTTCCTCCATTTTCCTGCAAATTTTATAGCCTTTTGTTATTTAGTAAGACTATAATTATTCACCTAATTTGCCTTTGCCATGAATTACTCATCTTCACAATCTTAAGAATTTAGCATATAACAGTCTCATGTTTAAACTGTGACACATGCAGCCCATGATAAAAATCAATCTCCTTCATTCCTGATTGTGTAATATCATCCCAGACACGTACACAACGTCAATCTTAGTTTTTGTTCACATAAACTGGCTTCTGCAAGTCTCTGCCATTTTTAAGTTAGTGTTTTAAACATTAAAAATCTAAAATATTTCGCTTTTGATTCTCAAAATCTACATGGTGTTCTTCATTAATCTTGATAGTTTCCTTTCTATTTTACAATGAGAAAATCCACCATTTGATTAGGACTAGCTCCTAGTCAAGTAAATGTGGGGGACAACAAGCATTGCTAAAACAAGACTTTTTGAAGCCCTTCAGAATCAATGCTACTGTGCAACGAGACGTGCAACACGAAACAATCCTGTCACACAACGTTACAAACAATGCAAGTCTTGCAACCGCGACTGCTTTAAAAAAATCAAACCAATCACTAGAAAGCAGAACAAAACACTTTTCTGTTGCTCTGTCAGTTTGTTAAAGATTTTTATTTAAACACTAAGGAGTGATTGGTATGAGAATGGCACTTGATTGAAACAGCTGAGTATTTATACTGCAATATCAAGTATACACTCAGTGGTAGAACAACTGTGCTCCTACTGAAACACTGACCACCTGGACGGGCTCATTCCCTAATACCAGGTACAGTATGGCCCCTTCTCTAGTTGGACTATCTACCTACTGTTTCAGGAAGCCCTCCCAGATATTCCTTACAAAATCTGCCCCATCCATGCCACTCGCAAAAGAACAAAGAGAATTACAACCTTTGGCCCTCCAAATCTGCACCAATCAGGCTACCCAACTTAACTAAAACCTCCCCTACTCTTCCGGGGACCATATCCCTCTATTCCCATCCTATTCATGTACTTGTCGAGGCACCCCTTAAAGGGCACTACTGTATCCACTTCCACTACCTCCCCCGGCAACAAGTTCCAGGCACCCACCACTCTGTTAAACATCTGCCTCATACATCCCCTTTAAACCTTGCCCCTCACACCTTAAACCTGTGCCACCTAGTAATTGAATCTTCCATCCTGGGAAAAAGCTTCTGACTATCCATTCTGTCCATGCCTCTCAATCTTGTAGACTTCTATCAGATTTTCCCTCAACCTCTGTCACTCTAGCGAGAAGAAACCAAGTTTCTCCAACTCCAACTGTCAGGCAAGGAGGAATTGGTAGGGCTAGGGAACCGTGGTGCACAAAAAAAGTTGATTTGTTGGTTAGGAAGAAGAAGGAGGCTTATGTTCGGATGAGGCTTGAGGGCTCGGGTAGTGCAGTAGAAAGCTTTAGATTAGCTAGGAGGGAGTTGAAGAGGGAGTTAAGAAGGGCTAGAAGAGGGCATGAGATGACTTTGGCTGATAGGATTAAGGAGAATCCTAAGGCGTTCTATAGGTATGTCAAGAACAGAAGGTTAGTTAGGGCAAGATTAGGGCCAGTTACAGACAGTAGGGGGAAGTTGTGTGTGGAACCGGAAGAGATTGGAGAGGCATTGAACCATTATTTCTCTTTGGTGTTCACGCAGGACGATATGAATGTAGCTGAGGAGGTCACTGGGGTGAAGGGGTGTAAAATAGAAAGTATTGCAGTTGATACAGAGGATGTGTTGGATATTCTAGAAGGGTTGAAAATAGATAAGTCCCCTGGTCCAGACGGGATTTACCCTAGGATTCTATGGGAGGCAAGAGAGGTGATTGCAGAGCCACTGGCTCTGATCTTCAGGTCGTCGTTGGTCTCTGGTATAGTACCGGAAGATTGGAGGACAGCGAATGTTGTCCCATTGTTTAAGAAGGGGAACAGAGACTTCCCTGGGAATTATAGACCAGTGAGTCTTTCTTCTGTAGTGGGCAAGGTTTTAGAAAGAATTATTAGGGATAGGATTTATAGTTATTTGGAGAGTAATGAATTGATTAGAGATAGTCAGCATGGTTTTGTAGCGGGAAGGTCGTGCCTTACTAACCTTATTGAGTTCTTTGAGAAGGTGACCAAAGAGGTGGATAGGGGTAAGGCAGTAGACGTGGTATATATGGATTTTAGTAAGGCGTTTGATAAGGTTCACCATGGTATGCTTCTGCAGAAAATGCAGATGTATGGGATTGGTGGTAATTTAGGTACTTGGATCAGGAATTGGTTAGCAGATAGGAGACAGAGGGTGGTGGTTGATGGTAATTATTCATCATGGAGTTCGGTTACGAGTGGTGTGCCTCAGGGATCTGTTTTGGGGCCACTGCTGTTTGTAATCTTTATTAATGATCTGGATGAGGGTATAGTTGGGTGGATTAGTAAGTTTGCTGATGACACCAAAGTCGGAGGTGTGGTAGATTGTGAGGAAGGGTGTCGAAGTTTGCAGGGTGACTTGGACAGGTTGCAGAGCTGGGCCGCGAGGTGGCGGATGGAGTTTAATGCGGAGAAGTGTGAGGTAATCCATTTCGGTAGGAATAACAGATGTGTTGAGTATAGGGCTAACGGGAGGACTTTGAATAGAGTGGAGGAGCAGAGGGATCTAGGTGTATGTGTACATAGATCCCTGAAAGTTGGGAATCAAGTAGATAAGGTTGTTAAGAAGGCGTACGGTGTCTTGGCGTTTATTGGTAGGGGGATTGAATTTAGGAGTCGCAGCATCATGTTGCAACTGTACACAACTCTGGTGCGGCCGCACTTGGAGTACTGTGTGCAGTTCTGGTCCCCACATTACAGGAAGGATGTGGAGGCTTTGGAGAGGGTGCAGAGGAGGTTTACCAGGATGTTGCCTGGTATGCAGGGGAGGTCCTATGAGGAGAGACTGAGGGATTTGGGGTTGTTTTCACTGGAAAGAAGGCGGCTAAGAGGGGATCTTATAGAAACATATAAGATGATGAGAGGTTTAGATAGGGTGGATGGTGATAGCCTGTTTCCTCGGATGGAGAAAGCTAGCACGAGGGGGCATGGCTTTAAATTAAGGGGGGGTAGTTATAGGACGGATGTCAGGGGCAGGTTCTTTACCCAGAGGGTGGTGAGGGACTGGAATGCCCTGCCTGCTGCAGTTGTAAATGCGCCTAGTTTGGGGGCGTTTAAGAGATTGGTGGATAGGTTTATGGACGAAAAGGGATTGGTTTAGATTAGTGGGTCAATGTTTTTTTTTAAAAATAAGACTGGTCGGCGCAACATTGTGGGCCGAAGGGCCTGTTCCGCGCTGTAATGTTCTATGTTCTATGTTCCTCATAGCTAATGCTCTCCATACCAGGCTACATCTTGGTAAATATTTTCTTTAGCCTCTCCAAAGCCTCCACACCCTCCTGGTAGTGTGGTGACCAGAATTAAACACTATATTCCAAGTGAGCCTAACTAAGGTTCTATAATACTGCAACATGATTTGCCTATTTTTAAACTCAATACCCCGGCCAATGCAGGCAAGCATGCCTTATGCATTCTTGCTTATCTTCTCTACCTGCATTGCCATTTTTAGTGATCTGTGTACCTGTACACTAGATCCCTTTGCCTATCAATACTCTTACTTTCTGCCACTTACTGTATGTTTCCTATTGTATTATACCTTCCAAAATGCATTACCTCACATTTGTCCATATTAAACCTGGGACAGGAAACAGCAAATCTTTGTCTGCAGGCTAAGGGAAGAAAAGGTTTTGGATTCTAGCCAAAAGTCATCTAGACAGTATATTGCATTTCTATATAGGGTAAATTAAACATCAGGGCAGGTTTAAATTTAGGAGTCAGAAGAACTTATACTGGCTTTCTATTGATCAAGGTCAGTTTTGAGCAAGATAGGAAGTTATGGCCACCCTTTATCAAAAAAGGTAATATTAATTATTACACATTGAGAGAATAGTAACCACAAAGAAGCATCGTACTAGGACACAGGCTCAAAAGTCAGTTTCAAGGATAGTTAGAAAATATTTGATTTATTTTTGTCACATGTATTGGTATACAGTGAAAGGTATTGTTTCTTGCAAGCTATACAGACAAAACATACCATTCACAGAACACATGGAAGAAAGAAAGGAGAGGGTGCAGAACAGAGAGTTATGGTCACAGCTAGGATGTAAAGAAAGATCAGCTTAATACAACATAGGACCATTCAAAAGTCTGATGGCAGCAGGGAAGAAGCTGTTCTTGAATCAGTTGGTGTGTGACCTCAGACTTTTGTATCTTTTTCCCTGACCAAAGACGGTGGAAGAGAGCACGTCCCGGGTTCTTGGTTATGCTGGCTGCTTTTCTGAGGCAGCGGGGTATGTAGGTGGCGTCGATGGATAGGAGGTTGGTTCGCATGCTGGACTGAGCTATGTTTACAATGCTTGTAGCAAAATCGATGTACATTCATTAATATATTTAAAAGAGAGCTTTCTTTGATATTTTGGTGGAGGATGAATGCATTTTAAAATAGGAATTCATAAAAGGTAGTTACAGCCTGAGGTACGACTGGGCTGTACTATGAGGATGTTAACCTATGTTAAAATAATCAAACTTTGTATTCTCAAAATCCACATCTCATTTGACACTACCAAAGTCACAAATAGTAACAACAGTTAACAAACAAACATCACACTTTGATGAATTAACCAATTTAGTGTATTTATTTAGTGTCACGAGTAGGTTTACATTAACATTGCAATGAAGTTACTGTGAAAAATCCCCTAGCTGCCACATTCTGGTGCCTGTCAGGATACACTGCGGGAGAATTTAGCATGGCCAATGCACCTAATCAGCATGTCTTTTAGACAGTGGGAGAAAACCAGAGCACCGAGGAAACCCATAAAGGCATGGGCAGAACATGGAAACTCTACACAGGCAGCAACCCAAGCCAGGAATCGAACCCAGCTCCCTGGCATTGGTCAAGCAGCAGCTAACCACTGTGCCGTCCCCAAGGTCATTGGTAAATGTAACTTCTGATCTCACTATCTCATCAATATAACTTGCCAACGTAGTAGAAGTAACCTAACTGGCCTAGCTCCCTCAGTACTGAAAATTAAATAGTTGCATGACTACTTCAGACAGCTACAATTTATTTTATTAGTCATTACAACTTGGGGGACTGAAAGACAATTTTCTTTCAAAATGCATACCATGGCTGCAGAGATAACTGTGGTCAGCAGTTAATGCTTTTATTTCCCACATTTAACTCGTGAAATGTCACAATGCCATTAAGTGTTCATCTAACAGCTTGTAGCAGTCAAAATGGAAGCCAAACAGTGGTGACATATTTTGACTCAGCACTCTCTCCCTCTACTTTTAAGGTGGTCAGTTTAGGCTCCTGCTGGTAAAACAATTTTCAGAACCATATTCTCTGCAATATTGTATTAGATTAACCACCAGCATAGTTCTTGAACACTGGTGACCTCAATAAGTTGCTCAAATTAGTACTGTCATTAGCTCACCAACAATTACTGATTTTAAAAAAATGCTGAAAGTCCCTCAGAAAGGCAAGATAAAAAAATAAATTTATTGCTAATTACCTGAAACAACTTTAAAATCATTCTGAAAGCAAGCCTGTTGTCTTCAGACAGTCTAAGAGTTTTGGGAACTTAATTGCGTACACTTCTCAGTTGCTGTATTGCTACAAACTTTGCAAGGGTGCTTTTTATTTTTGTACTGCAAATTTAAAGTTAGATCCAGATCTGCCTGTCTGGAGTAACACAGTAAGAAGTCTCACAACAACAGATTAAAGCCTAACAGGTTTATTTGGTAGCACAAGCCACTATCTTTCAGAGTGCTGCTCCTTCATCAGCTAAGTGGGAGTTCTGTTCACACTTAACTGATAAAGGAGCAACGCTCCGAAAGCTAGTGGCTTTGTGCTACCAAATAAACCTGTTGGACTTTAACCTGGTGTTGAGAGATTCTTACTGTGTTCACCCCAGTCCAACGTCAGCATCTCCACATCATGTCTGGAGTAAAGCAGTGAGATCTTCTGCTCCAGAACAACCTCTGTAAAGTAAAATGTACTCACAGGTGACAACGTAAATCAAATTTTAGCAATTTAAATGCAAATTATAGAGAATAATTATTCTCTGGCAGCAGAGTTTACATAACTCTAGCAAAGGATAATCTTCCCTATTAATGAAGATTACTTCAATTGACTAGAGCATCACTTTATGACCTAATAATCTCAATTTAATGCATCCATTCCACATCAGAAGCATCCTGTTGAGCATGCAACACGATCATGTTGAACAGCACTTCATCCACGATGCCATCTGACGTTGTATCAAATCCACATTTCAGAAGCTATGTTCACCAACATACTTCAAAAGATAGTGGAATCATTCCATTCTATTTTGGACAACAGGAGATCACACTTAAATAATTAAATTCTGTCTGTTCAAAGTCCTATTAAGTTTCCAAAATGTTAACTTGTGTAGTCCTACCAGTTTTCTGACTGCCCAAAGGCAAATTATCCAACTTAGGAAGAACTCATGGCATGATGTGAAACTCCCCACCACTAATTTACAGGATGCCTTTCACTGAATTGCCTGCAAAGGTTCTAGGTGGCTTAATTTGGCAACATGTTTAACTAACTTCTTAAGCAATTGAACAGTGTTACTGTATTATCACAACAAGCTTGCAGTAATATACCAACATAAAACTTAACAAAAGTAATGCAAAAGATTATATCCAATGTCTTTTTCAGAAATTATAGAAAGTGGTAAACATACATCCATCAGCCCAGTCCAGTCCAGAACCAACCTGTTGACATTTTTTGTTAAAGCACAAATTAGGCAACCAACAAATACATTTAATTAAGATGCCCACCACTCCATTTCATGTTGTAGGATTTTTTGGTCCAGTTCCCAACTTGTCTCAAAGCATTTTTTTCATATGCTTTCACGCAATGTGGGCGTTACGGGCAAATCCAGCATTTTTAATGACCTATCACTAATACAGACAGACACAAAGGGGCACCAATTCAATATCATCATAAATAATACAATTTTGAAAATCAGTTCAGAACAATTCAGCTGACATATTGAGTCAAAGAAACATCTCCTCAAAAACTGCCTCAAACCCTTATTTAACAAACACTATACGTCATCAGAGGAAAATACCATGGTATGTCATGCTGATAGCTTTTAAAAGCCACCACTCTATATATTTATAGCAAGAGAAAGATCAAAAAAGCATAGAATCATAGAACCCTACAGTGCAGAAACAGGCCTTTCAGCCCATCTGAGTCTGTACCAACCACAACCCCACCCAGGCCCTACCCCCATATCCCTACATATTTACCCACTAATCCCTCTAACCTACGCGTCTCAGGACACTAAGGGGCAATTTTAGTACAGCCAATCAACCTACTATTTACCATTTATATAGATGATCTGGAGGAGGGAACCGAGTGTAGGGTGTCGAAATTTGCTGATGACACAAAGATTGGGGGAAAGGCAAATTGTGCGGAGGGTGTGGAGAGTCTGCAGAAGGATCTAGATAGGCTGGGCGAATGGGCCAGGAAATGCCAAATGGAATTTAATGTTGGCAAGTGCGAGGTGGTCCACTTTGGTAGGAAGAATGGTAGGAAGGACTATTACTTACGTGGCGAAAAACTGCAGCAGGCGACGGTGCAGAGGGACCTCGGGGTCCTTGTGCATGAGTCGCAAAAACCCAGCCTGCAGGTGCAGCAGGTGGTCAGGAAGGCGAATGGGATGCTGGCCTTCATAGCGAGGGGGATTGAATATAAAAGTAGGGAGGTCTTGCTGCAGCTGTATAGGGCATTGGTGAGGCCGCAGCTGGAGTACTGTGTGCAGTTTTGGGCGCCGCACCTGCGCAAGGATATTTTGGCCTTGGAGGGAGTGCAGAGGTGGTTTACTAGGCTGATGCCGGAGTTGAGGGGGTTGAGCTATGAGGAGAGGCTGAATAAACTAGGCTTGTACTCGTTAGAGTTTAGAAGAATGAGGGGAGATCTCATTGAGACGTATAAGATGATGAATGGGATGGATAGGATAGAGGTGGAGAGACTCTTCCCGCTCAAAAAAGACAGTAGGACTAGGGGGCACAGCCTCAAGATAAAGGGGAGGCGGTTTAGAACGGAGTTGAGGAGGAACTTCTTCACTCAAAGGGTGGTGAATCTCTGGAATTCTCTGCCCGTTGAAGTGGTGGAGGCTGCCTCGCTAAATATTTTTAAGAAGCTGGTTGATGGGTTCTTGATAAGAGAGGGGATTAAGGGTTATGGGGAGAGGGCGGGAAAGTGGAACTGATCCACTTCAGATCAGCCATGATCTTATTGAATGGCGGGGCAGGCTCGAAGGGCTAGATGGCCTACTCCTGCTCCTATTTCTTATTTAACCCGCACATTTTTTGGGATAGAATGACCAAAATTAATTTAAACATGCCCCATCTAAAATTACACATATCAATACACTATTGTCTTGGTATCCAGTTCAGACTGTGATCATATGCTGAGCAAATAGTTTTAGTACAAATTATAGGGATTTCTATTTTCTTTGGGCAAACATAAAAAACTCTTCAAATGTCAAGGGCTTGACATAGATTGCAAACTACAAAGGAAACTAGCCACAACTTAATGTCCACCCAAGTACATTAACAATTTCCATAGGCCATCAGAACGAGTTTTTCTGTACAGAACTAGCCAATCTCTCTCGCATTCTACTCCTTTATCAATTTAGCATGTTCACTTGCTTTTGCATGCAGCATACGAAGTAACCTTCCTTTGCAGGAAAGGGCTTTCATCAGAACAATGAAAACTTTACAGGCATTCATCTGAACTTAAACAGTTCACATTCAGCCTTTCCACAGTTTAATAATCTGCTATAACTCTGCCTTAATGCATAACCAGATTTATTTCCATTCAAAACAGGGAGGAAAAGTTGGGTGCCCGTTCAAAGCCCACTCATGTTACAGAGCTCAAACCATGTCCTGGCTTTCCCAAAGGCTTAGTTTGGATGAAACAAGTGTGATATAGGATAACATGCTATGTGATCACTTCACTCATGGGTCAGTGAGTTTATTCAGGGAGTAACTGAGCCATGCAGACAAGAAAACATTCAGCTTCAGTCCCCAGGTTGTGTTGCTCAGGCAGAGCTACAGGGCAATTAGCTTCATAGCTCTTGGATTAGGGAGCAGGTCATCCTGATCTTTCCGCTGCAGAATGCAACATAGCAACTATTTTAAAGAAACACGCACTATTAGATGCTGACCAAGGATGGTATCAAGCTTGGATGTTGTTTCCTGTGTTGAAATCTAAAGTATTTCTGGTTCAGTGGAATTCTCCAGTCACAGAGACTATGATATTAAGGGGTTAATATCTCATGCAACTAAGAGCTTTTGCAAAAACCAGCTAAACTAGCAGCTTGGGTAAATGACAAGCTTAAGACATCTGTGATTAACGAACTTATCCATTAACAGTTCTCTTTCTTTCAACATAACCATATTATGACTTTAGATATGGTTAACCTGACTAGAACAAGGTGTCTTGTGATTAGCTATATTGCATCAGACCACATATGACCCTGAGGATTGTAAAGCTACATAAAGGGGGACTGTCCAATTATTCAGCGCGCCTTTGCTAACTGACTCCCAGAACTGAGTGGAAGTTGAGTAGCAAAGACGTGCATATGTAGGAAGAATAAAGAACTTTTAAATCAGACAGCAGTTGGTGTTTGCTTTTGTATCAAGGACGGAAAAGTCTCGCAAAAAACAAACTTACCTATTATGATAAACTCAGATTCAATCATCGGTCAATGAGATTGCAGTCACCCAATTCAGTAACTGAAGTCTTACAATAGGTCTCAGTACCTTTCTGCTTCAAGGAAGAAAGCAAAAGCACAGTCCTTCCCAAGTGGTCAGTGAGATATCACTTGACTTCTGTAATGCCAGCCCATTCATACAAATTACAGCTATAAAAAAGAGTTACCAGGCACCACTCAGCATAGGAAGAAACAACTGGCAAAAAAAATGAAAACCCATCAAAATAAACACTTCATACTGAAACCCATTATCCTGACACAACAAAAAAATACAATCACTCTGCCTTTGAATTTTGCTTTACAGCAGTATTAGATCATACTTTCCTAATATTAATAATAAGATCAAAAGGTCCACAGGATTGCAATAACTGAGTTTCACCCAATGCAGCAGTTGCAACTTAGTTCTTCCAAATCCCTGAGCAAAATAATCAAAGAGGACAACTGGCTCCTTTCTAAAGGCATCACATTCACATGCATACTGTAGTTTTATTTGAAGTTGCACACATTCAGCATAACAGATGGGGGAAGTGGTCTTCTTTTTGCTACTGTGTGGCTGGATGCAGTCAAAATGCACTGGCCTGTCTCAAACCTGGTGAAAATCAGCATACATCTGCCAACATTCAGTTCAGGTTCTACCGCATCAGCAAGCGTATCTTGTGCAATCATAGAATAGTGATAGGACCGAAGATGGCCATTCAGATTACCATTCATGCCTATGCCAGCTCTCTGCAACAGCAAGTTAGCTAATCCGACTCCCCTTTCATAAGAACACTGAACAGCAGCAATGGAGAACTGCAAATTTTCTCACTTCAAACACAGTGGCTAGCACTATGCCTGAACCCACCCCGTGTCTGTCTGGGTTCCCTCCAAATGCTCCAGTTTCCTCCCACAATCCAAAGATGTACGGGTTAGATGGATTGGCCATGCTAAATTGTCCGTTAGTGTCAGTGGGATTAGCAAGGTAAGTGTGTACATGGGATCATTGTCAGTGCTTGATGGGCCAAATGGTCTCCTTCTGCACTGTAAGGATTCTGTGATTCTAGGCACTTGCATAATTTCCCTTTGAAGGCCACAATACTCACAGGAAGTGCATTCCAGATCTTAACCACTTGCTGTGTCAAACAATTTGTCCTCTTATCACCAGTGGTGCTTTTGGCAATCACTTTAAATCAATGTTTAAAGTTTATTTATTAGTGTCACAAGTGGACTTGCATTAACATCACAATGAAATTACTGTGAAAAGCCCCCAGTTGCCACACTCCGGCACTTGTTCAGGTACACTGAGGGAGAATTTAGCATGTCCAATCCACCTAACCAGCATGTCTTTCAGACTGTGGGAGTAAAGTGAAGCACCCGGAGGAAACCTTCACAGGCATAGGGAGAATGTGCAGACTCTACACAGGCAGCGATCCAAGCTGGAAATCCAGCCCAGGTCTCTGGAGCTGTGAGGCAGCAGTGCTAACTACTGTGCCACCGTGCTGCCCTAAGTCTTCTGGTTCTTGACTCTTCCACCAATGGAAAGTTTCTACGTACCCTCACGATTTTGGATACCATCATAAATTCTCCTCTCAATATGCTCGCTAAAAAAAAAACACCCTAGCTATCCCAATCTATCAAGAACAAAAAAAAATTACAGCACGGGAACAGGTCCTTCAGCCCTCCAAGCCTGCATAGACCATGCTGCCCAACAGAACTAAAACTACCCTCCCGGGGACCATATTCTTTCATTCATATTCTACTCATGTCTTTGTCAAGATGCCCCTTAAAAGTCACTATCATATCTGCTTCCGCCATCTCCCCAGCAGCAAGTTCCAGGCATCCACCATCCTGCATAAAAAAAAATTTGCCTTGTACATCTCCTTTAAACCTTACCACTCACACTTAAACCTACGCCCTCTCATAATTAACTCTTTCATCCTGGGAAAAAGCTTCTGACTATCAACTGTGTCCATGCCTCTCAATCTTGTAGACTTCTATCAGGTCTCCCCTCAACCTCCATCACTCCAGTGAGAACAAACCAAGTTTCTCCAATCTCTCATCATAGCTAATGCCCTCCAGACCAGGCAACATCCTGGTAAATCTTTTCTGTACCCTCTCCAAAGCTTCCACATCCTTCTGGTAGTGTGGCAACCAGAATTGAACATTATGTTCCAAGTGCAGCCTAACTAAGGATCTATAAAGCTACGACATGACTTGCCAAATTTTTAAATTCAGTGCCGCAGCCAATGAAGGCAAGCATGTCTTGACTACCTTCTCCACCTGCATTTCAGTGATCTATGTACCTGTATACCCATTCCCTCTGCCTATCAATAAAGGGTTCTGCCATTTACTGTACATTTCTTATCTTAGACCTTCCAAAATGCATGACCTTGCATTTGTCCGGATTAAACGCCATCTGCCATTCCTCCGCCCAAGTCTCCAACCGATCCATATCCTGCTACATGGTCCTATCGCTATCCGCAAATCAACCAACCTTTGTGTCATCCGCAAACTTACTAATCAAACCAGTTACATTTTCCTCCAAATCATTTATGTGTATTACAAACAGCAATGATGCCAGTACTGATCCCTGAGGAATGTCACTTGTCACAGCTCTCAATTCAGAAACACACCCTCCCACTGCTACCCTGTCTTCTATGACCAAGCCAATTTTGAATCCATCTTGCCAGCTCACCTCTGATCCCATGCAACGTCACCTTTTGCACCAGTCTGCCATGAGGGACCTTGTCAAAGGCCCTACTGAAGTCCATATAGACAACATCCACTGCCCTATCCTCAATCATCTGTCACTTCCTCGAAAAACTCAATCAAGTTAGTGAGACACAATCACCCCTTCACAAAACCATGCTGCCTCTCGCTAATACGTCTACTTATTTCCAAATGGGAAAAAAATCCTGTCTCAAAGAATCCTCTCCAATAATTTCCCTACCACTGACGTAAGACTAACTGGCTCGTAATTGCCTGCATTATTCTTGAGACCCTTCTAAAACAAAGGAACAACATTGGCTATTCTCCAAACCTTTGGGACCTCCCCTGCAGCCACTGAGGATATAAAGATTTCTCTTATAGCCCAAGCAATTTCCTCCCTTGCCTCTCTCACTATTCTGGCCCATCAGGCACTGGGAACTTGTCTACCTTAATGTTTCTCAAGAACCCCAATACCATCACCTTTTTGATCTCAACATGACTCAATGTACACACCACTGTATTGTATACACACCACATCAACATACCTGAAATGCTTCATCCCTGGAACCATATTCATAAAACTTTTCTGCACTCTTTCTAAAGCCTGAAAAATCCTTCCTGAAGTGCCGTAATTAGAGCTGAACACTATCCAGTTGAGGCCAAACTTGTATTTTGTTAAGGTTCACCATAATTTTGCTTTTGTTTCTATAGCTCCACTTGTAAATCCCAAAATCTTGCAAACCTTTAAAATCACTTTTTCAAACTGCCCTGCCACCTTGAATGATGTGCACTCCAACTGATAGCCCCAGGGTATTTGTTTCTTTGCCCCCCTCCAGTAGAATTGTACCCTCTGATTGCTGTTGACTGAATGTTCATCAGCTGACAGTTGATCCACTTGCCCCAGCTTCTTCAAAGTTTTCTTCCTTGTCAGGACATTAACATGATTAGAAAATTCCCAACATACTGCAGAACTCTTATTCCCATCTGCCCTTTACACAGTTACTATCCAGGTCTATATTAAGATAATTGAAGTCCCCAGTATAACTGCTCCATTGTTTTTACTGTCATTCCCCTACAAATTTTCACCTCTATACTTTTCCTACAAACTGGTGGCCTGTAGAACAGTAGTATAATTGTACTTCTATTATTTCTTAATTCCAACCGAACAGGTGTCCCTAACCCCTCCAAGACAACCCTTCTCTCCATCACTATAATAATTTCCTTAATCAATACAATACTACTAACCCTCCTCCCCTTTCCTTCCCATCTTTCCTAAACAAGAAATCTCTCCTTGTATCCAGAAATATTTAATACCCAGACCTGTGCTTTTGAGAGTCAGGACTTTGTTTTTAAATCACTATCTTCACACTCCCATGTGGCTATCTGCACCTACACTTATCAACCTTATCTGCCCCATTTTAGTATACATGCACTGAAAACCTCACCTGACCTCAATGCATTCCCTTTTAGTCTGACCACATCTAGTCCTCACTATGATTATAATACATACATGTTGGCCAATCATGGGTTGAATATGAATTTCTACCCCATTTCCATAAGTACAGTGATAAATTATGATATCAGCACTGCGTATGGAATTGAGACTTCCCTAGAATAGCACAAAATACACGACACAACTGTCCTTCTAGTTTCATGCTTTTGTTTGTATTGCCCCTCACCGACATGATCCAAAAGCACAGCTTTAATTTTCGTAAGGATGCTGACAATACCCTGCACAATCCACCCTCTTGCTGATAAGTATCAGACTGCTTATCCAAAATCTAGTACTAGATGAGGAGAAACATCCTCAGATTAAACACTGGGAAGACTGAAGACATTATTTTCAGTACCTGCTCCAACAGATTGCTGAGCATCTGGCAATGATCTTTGCGTCATCGACGGAGACGGGAGAGGTTCCAGAGAATTGCGGATATGGTTCCTCTATTCGAGGAAGGGGATAGAGATAGCCCAGGAAATTATCAACCGGTAAGTCTAACCTCAGTGGTTGGTAAGTTGATGGAAAAGATCCTGAGAGACAGGATTTATGAACATTTAGAGAAGTATAGTATGATCAAAAGGAGTCAGCACGGCTTTGTCAAAGGCAGATCGTGCCTTACAAGCCTGGTTGAGTTCTTTGAAAATGTGAGTAAACACATTGACGAAGGAAGAGTGGTGGATGTGGTTTATGTGGACTTCAGCAAGGCATTCGAAAAGGTCCCCTATGCAAGACTTATTGAGAAAGTGAGGGGGCATAGGATTGAAGGGGGCTTTGCTTTGTGGATCCAGGACTGGCTAGACCTCAGAAGGCAGAGAGTGGTTAGAACATAGAACAGTCCAGGCCCTTCAGTCCTCTGTTGTGCCCACCAGTGGAACAAATCTAATGACCCTCTAACCTAAACTATTCCAATGTTATCTATACGCCTATCCACTAACAATTTGAACGCCCTAAAAGTTGGCGAGTCCACAACTGCTGCAGGCAGAGCATTCCACGCCCTTACTACCCTCTGAGTAAAGTACCTACCTCTGACAACCATCCTATAATTATCACCCCTCAATTTAAAGCTATGTCCCCTCGTGTTAGCCATCACCATCCGAGGAAAAAGGCTCTCACTGTCTACCCTATCTAACCCTCTGATCATCTTGTATGCCTCAATTAGGTCACCTCTTAACTTTCTTCTCTCTAACAAAAACAACCTCAAGTCCCTCAGCCTTTCCTCATAAGACCTTCCTACCATACCAGGCAACATCCTGGTAAACCTCTGCTGCACCCTTTCCCGTGCTCCCATATCTTTCATACAATGCGGCAACCAGAATTATACACAATACTCCAAGTGCAGCCGCACCAGAGTTTTGTACAGTTGCAACATGACCTCACGGCTCCGAAATTCAATCCCTCTACCAATAAAAACTAACAACCTTCTTAACAACCTATCAACCTGGGTGCCAACTTTCAGGGATCTATGCACAAGTACACCGGGATCTCTCCGCTCGTCGATACTACCAAGAGTCCTTCCAGCCCTATATTCTGTAATCCTATTACTCTTTCCAAACTGAATGACCTCTCACTTTTCCGCATTAAACTCCATTTGCCATCTCTCAGCCCAGTTCTGCAGCTCATCTAAGTCCCTCTGCACATGGGTTGTAGATGGGTCTTTTTCTGCATGGAGGTCGGTCACCAATGGAGTGCCCCAGGGATCTGTTCTGGGACTCTTACTGTTTGTGATTTTATAAATGACCTGAATGAGGAAGTGGAGGGATGGATTGGTAAGTTTGCCAATGACACGAAGGTTGAAGGTGTTGTGGATAGTTTGGAGGGATGGCAGAAGTTGCAGCGTGACATAGATAGGATGCAAGACTGGGTGGAGAAGTAGCAGATGGACTTCAACCTGGATAAACGTGTAGTGGTACATTTTGGCAGGTCAAATGGGATGAAGGAATATAATATTAAGGGTAAGACTCTTAGCAGTGTGGAAGATCAGAAGGATCTTGGAGTCCGGCTTGATAGGACACTCAAAGCAGCTTCGCAGGTAGAGGATGTGGTTATGGTGGTGTATGGTGTACAGGCCTTCATCAATCGAGGAACTGAGTTTAGGAGTCCGGAGATAATGCTGCAGCGTTATAAGACCCCACTTGGAGTACTGTGCTCAGTTCTGGTCGCCTCATTACGGGAAGGATGTGGAAGCCATTGAAAGGGTGCAGAGGAGATTTACAAGGATGTTGCCTGGATTGGGTGGCATGCCTTATGAGGATAGGTTGAGACAGCTCGGTCTTTTCTCCTTGGAGAGACGAAGGATGAGAGGTGACCTGACAGAGGTGTATGAGATGTTGAGGTATCGATTGGGTGGATTCTCAGAGGCTTTTCCCCCAGGACTGAAATGGCTACCACAAGACGACACAGGTTTAAGGTACTGGGGAGTAGGTACAGAGGAGATGTCGGGGTAAGTTTTTCACTCAGAGGGTGGTGGGTGAGTGGAATCGGCTGCCATCAGTGGTGATGGAGGCAAATTCGATAGGGTCTTAAGAGACTTCTGAATGAGTACACGGGATTTAATAGGATTGAAGGTTATAGGTAAGCCTAGTAGGTAAAGATATGATCGGTGCAACTTGTGGCCGAAGGGCCTGCTTGTGCTGTAGTTTCTCTATGATTTTTTTTCTATCCCTGCTATTAGTATGTCAGAGATGGGGTGAGAACAATGCTTATACAGCCTGCCAATAAGATTCACACAGATATTAACCACTCGAAGTACCAGAGGGAGGCTGGCGTATACAAAGCAAGAAATTCATGTCTTCAAAAGACGGGAAATATATGCAGAAAAAGGGCAAAAAAAAATTACAATCAATAGTCAATACCATTCTACTTCATACTTGAAGGGACATTTTTCTTCCAAAAATCAATCCATTCAAATCCCTTTAACTTATAAAATTTTGCTTTTTATACATGGACAAATACCACATTGCATTTCTGAAGTTCATCGCAGATGTTGCAAAAATGCTACACATACTTAAACAAAGGCAATGAATTTAGGAACTATGCAATGGCTCCATAGGTGACATGTACATAGGAGTACATCAAAAAGCAGAGATACTGTTCTTCCTCATTGGTGTTGGTGCTTTTGGGATTGGAGGTAGGGGTTGAGGAGCGGTGCGCATGCATACGTGTGATTAGCAACTCCATTTGGGGAAGGTCTATGTCTAAGATCATATCCTATTGTGTAACTAATGACACTGGCACCCATAGTTGTGCAGCACTAGTACACCTAATCAGGATTTTACTTGGATAGACAGACAATATTTACACTTCAGAAAAGGTGTAATTAGTATGAGATCAAACAACAGTACAACAGCTCCTGTAACTAACCAGATCTGAAATACGAACTGTTCATGGTTTAAAATGCACTTTGCTCAATAGCTCATTTTCAACCAAAGTGCTAAAAGTAGACCACCCACCAGGTTTCAAGCACACTTCAAAAAGTTGCCGCTCCATTTTTCATGCTATGCAGAACTTGCACCCTTTCATAACTCAAGACATCTCAAAACTTTTCACAACCAAGAAAATACTTCTGAAAAGTAGTCATAAGGTGTTGGCAGCCCATTTTTGCAAACTGGATGAAATTATTCTCTTAATTGATATTTAAGTGAATGTAACATTGATAACTTGTTTAAGGTGGTGTTGGTTCAGACACTCATTACCCACAAGACTAGGAGAGACATATTTAATCTTTTGGGAATAAATATAATTTGGGATAAGGGGAAGAAGTTTTTGTACGCTGAGCGATAATGACCCAGAACATTCTGCCCATAGGGGTGGTGGAAGGAATAACAAATAATTATTTTAGAAGGAAACACTTGAGGGAAATAAACTTGCAGGGATATAGAGTTGGTGCAGGGAAAGCGGATGGATTGGATAGCTCTAGAGAGGCAACACAGGCTGAACTGAATGGCCTCATTCTGCGTCTATGACCAAAAGAGCTTCCAAGTTACACCCACCTGATAGGACAGACAGTTTAACATCTTACCAGAAACACAGACACTCGACAAGTATCATGTACATACACGCACGGGAACGAACAAGGGTACTGACAACAACTTTGATTCTAATTGTCAAAGATAAAATATGTATACAGTAAACAAGCAGAAAAAACAGCAGAGATTTGCTTTCTCCAGCAGCGTTTACGTCAACATCTAAATCCGATTGACTGGCATTTCGTTTTCTTTTGTGACTACCATGTATACAGTTTAGATCTCTATTTATTGCTACATCAGTTGTCATATTTTCCAGTGTGCAAAAATACTCAGATACGCACTTGCAGTTCATTAACAGTGAACAAAACCCTGGCTCTTGAATCAACATAACACAAACTGACAGAAAATGGAGCTACCTGAATTCTTTCCAATGGAACTTCAATGGAATTCTGCATTTCTTTACTTCAAAACCACTAATACTTTTAATTAAACAAGTTAAAAGCAAATTCCAATGAATATCCAGTCATATAAATTTAAGGCACAACTTTATCTGGAACTTAATTTCACATGGCTTCCAATTTTGCGGGGTGTAACAGTGCACTACAGTGCTGCAACAATATTCTGGAGGTACGCATTTCAGTTGGTACATTATTTTTTCTATCCTTCAAGCATCGTAAAAATGTACAAAATAGATGGCTCTTTAATTATTTGTGAATCGGAGAGAAGCTATCCTTTACTCAAGAAAATAAAGTACGCACACCTTTAAGGGTCCTTTATTCAAACATTTAAATGCCAGGCTGTATTTGAAGTTACATCAAATTTCAGAAAACCCAAGAACCTGTGCAGAACATTCTTCGACTTCAAATTCTGCAGCAGAAGTACACTGATCCAGTGCCAGTGAACCAGTTGCTTCAGTAAACTGATGTCACTCCACAACAGGAAGTTAACAGTGGCTAAACTGTGCACTGAACTTATAGCACAGGCACAGGCCACTCAGCCCAATGTGCCTGTGCTGACAGATGCAAGGGATCTAGGTGTATATGTGCATAGATCCCTGAAAGTTGGAAATCAAGTCGATAAGGTTGTTAGGAAGGCATACGGTGTCTTGGCGTTTATTGGTAGGAGGATTGAATTTAGGCGCCGCAACGTCATGTTGCAACTGTACAAAACTCTGGTACGGTCGCACTTGGAGTATTGCGTACAGTTCTGGTCCCCACATTATAGGAAGGATGTGGAGTCATTGGAGGTTTACCAGGATGTTGCCTGGTATGGAGGGAAGGTCCTATGAGGAGAGACTGAGGGATTTGAGGTTGTTTTCGTTAGAAAGAAGGCGGCTAAGAGGAGACCTTATTGAAACATACAAGATGATTAGAGGTTTAGATAGGGTGGACAGCGATAGCCTTTTTCCTCGGATGGAGAAAGCTAGCACGAGGGGACATAGCTTTAAATTAAGGGGTGGTAGTTATAGGACGGATGTCAGAGGTAGGTTCTTTACCCAGAGGGTGGTGGGGGAATGGAATGCCCTGCCTGCTGCAGTTGTAGATGCGCCTAGTTTGGGGGCGTTTAAGAGGTCCGTGGATAGGTTTATGGATGGAAAGGGATTGGTTTAGGTTAGAGGGTCATTGCTTTTTTCTTAATTGGTCGGCGCAACATCGTGGGCCGAAGGGCCTGTTCTGCGCTGTAATGTTCTATGTTCTACCAAGTCCCATATTCCTGTCTTTTGTCTGTAATCCTTTAAGACTTTTTTTTAAATCCTCCAAAACCTCTCCACCTTCCTTCTAAAATTAGTTATGAGATGAGCAGCCACCACTTTTTCAGAAGTCACTGCAACTCATTTTCATGCACTTCAATATGTGTTAATGATGTGGGCACACAATGCTCAGTGCTTGCTGAAACTCCAAATCAGATCTGTTGCTTCAATTGTACACCAACCATTTCAAATTAAAACAAAAACTGCAGATCTGAACATCTAAATTATAAAAGCAGAAAATGTTGGATAAACAGCATCTGTGGAGAGAGAAATTGAGTTCTTGTTTTGAGTCCACATGACCCTTCTCTAGAACCATTTCAAATATTTACTAACTTGTGTGTTTAGAATTTAGTTCCACTGTCCAATCTTGTTCACTAGCTCAGCAGACAGTTTCACCTGCGTTGGATCCTTGTGAAATCAGCCTCAGTATCTACCATATCAGGGTTTGAGTTCTGGCTATAATCGAAATTCCAACCCCTTAAGCCAACTGAAAAGTCCAGTCAGCTTATCATACACAAGACAAACCGAATGTCATTAACTTTCTTCTGGGTATAACATAATATCTTCTGTGTAAAAGTTGCGTCCAAGACATGGGACAAATTTATTTGAAGTTCAGTGCTCTGTAAGAACTGTGGAACAAAGAGGCTCAAATACAGCTGCTTCCGGAGAAAATACAGGACTGTATTAAGGTCAACATTAAATTCTTTTTATAGTTTCTTTAGATACATTATAACTATTAATACAATTTATACTTGTTTCAAGATTCTGCCTCAATTATTTACTAGATAAATGCACCACACAGACCAGTAACTTCCAACACCTCAGCCACAACAGTAATCGCAGCACAACCTTTGGCCTCAGCGCCCTGGGCCATGGAGGGTCAAAACAAGAAAAAAAAATCAGCAAGTGTTCTACTCCAGATCACTACACAGTAAACCATGCTGGAAAGTGGATTGTATGAAAGCATCAAAAGGAATAGGATCCACCTGACTGGCTAGATAGACTAGACTCTCATACCAAGAATGACCACTTGAGAAAGATACCATAAAAGTATGTCTTTTTTTTGATTGGATTGAATTGAATGGGAATAAAAATAAGTCCAATTCAGAGTCCCAACAAGTTGAGACATTCCCCATCCAAGCTTACAAGATAGGGCTCTCACCTCCTGTCTTGGGCTTGATCTACATGATCCAAGCTGATTGAAGTAGGCATAGCTCTTCCTCCAAGGCTTGATCTCATTTGCATTTTAGCCAAAAGGCCAAGATGCTGCTTTAAAAAATTGCTTCAAATTAAGCTGAAGTGTAACCTAATGACTTCAACCAAGCACAGCATGTCAATATTAAACTTGATCTTTGTCAGTGCTCATAAAATCATAACCCAGAACGTGGGCAGAGTAAAAGGAGGCAAAACTGAGGTGGGAGATTGCAACGATGGAGTCAGAGGGAAGGGGAGAGTGGTGGAATTGCATCCCAAAGGACCTAGGTGTACAACCCCAGACACAGCTGGAAACACTCACCATCTGTACGGAGATAAATGCAGGTCAGAGATCTTTCATCAGTTCAATAAAAGGTCATGACCTCAACATCAGCTGTGATTCTCCACAGATATTGCCTGAACTAAAATGAGAGAACAAGGAGTAGGTGTTGGCAATTCAGCCCCTTGAGCCTGTTCCATCATTCAATATGATCATGGCTGATCTCACTTTGGCCTCATCACCTTCCCGCCCGCTCCTCTAACCTTTCATCCTCTGCTACTTAAAAATTATCTCCTCCTCAAATGTGTTTACTGTTCCAGCGGCATCCACTGCAACCTGGGGTAGAGAATTCCACAGATTCACAACCGAGTGAAGTAATTCCTCCTCATTTGTTTTAAATCTGCCACCCCTTGGCATAAAGTATGGCCTTTATACCCAGCAAGAAGAAACATCTGCTCTCTGTCTACCCTGTCAATCCCCTTTAGCATCTTTATACCTCCATTAGATCTCCTCTCATTCTTCTAAACTCCAGGGGAGTATAAGCCTACACTGCTCAATCTCTCTTCATAAAACAAGTCCTTCAGCTCTAGAATCAATGAAATAATTTTCTCTGAACCACCTCTAAAGCATTTATGTCTTTCTTCAAGGAAACACAAACTGTGCACAATCTCACCAATGTCCTATACAGTTACAACAGCATCTCCCTACTTCTTTATTCTGCCCCATTCACAATGGAAGCCAAGATTCCATTTGCCTTCCTTATTACCTGTTGCACACGCTTTCTAACCTTTTGTGATTCATAAACAAGGACGTCCAGATTCTTCTTCACCCAAGTATTTTGAAGTTTTGCTTCATTTAGATAATGAGTTGCCTTTTTATTTCTCTGACCAAAATATCATAGATATCCACATTAAATTCTCTTTGCCAATTTTGACCCACTCACTGAACTATCCACATCCATTTATAAATTTATTTCCTATATCCTCATTGCAACTTGGTTTCCAACTATTTATGTCATCTATAAATTTGGGAATAGTACATTCTACTCCCGCATCCAAGTCATTGATATAGACTGAAAATAGTTGCAGTCCGAGAACCAAACACTGTGACACTAGTTACAGCTTGCCAATCAGAAAAAGACTTATTTGTCCCCACTCTTT
This sequence comes from Carcharhinus amblyrhynchos, assembly GCF_965287045.1. Classification (NCBI taxonomy): domain Eukaryota; kingdom Metazoa; phylum Chordata; class Chondrichthyes; order Carcharhiniformes; family Carcharhinidae; genus Carcharhinus; species Carcharhinus amblyrhynchos. The sequence continues at coordinate 46,340,154 of NC_137346.1, forward strand.
GCTTTCGCCGGTTAGCCAATTCTCCAACCTAGCTAACATATTGTCACCAAGTCTGTTGGATCTTACCTTGTTTATGAACCTATTACGTGGCATCTTATCAAACATGTTCTCAAAGTTCAGATGCACCACATCTCCAGGATCCCTGTTATCGACTCTGCTTTTTAGATCTTCGAAAAACTGTAGCAAATCAGGCAAACATGATTGGCCCTTCATAAAAACCATGCTGACTCAGGCAGATTGCATTCTGACTTTCCAAATTTCCTGTTACTACTTCCTTAACAATAGATCCCAGCAATTTCTCAATGACAGATGTTCAACTAACTGATCTACAGTTTCCTACTTTCTGCCTTTCTCTCTTTTTGAGCAGGAGTGTTACATTAACTCTTTTCCAAGCACTTTTCCCGCATCCAGGGAATTTTGGAATACTATAACCAATGACTCCACTATCTCTGCTGCCATTTCCTTTAAGACCCTAGAATGGTTGTCCTAAGGCCCTGGGGGAACTTGTCTGCCTTTAGTCCCAAGAGCTTGCTCAGTACTTTTTCCCTAGTGGTGACAATTGCTCTTCCTTTTCAACAGCCTCAGCATTACCTGTTAACATTTAGGATGGTTCTCATGTTCCCCATCATGAAAATCCAGGCCAAACATTAATTGACTGTCTCTGCCATTTCCGTGTTCCACATTATTAACTCTCCAGTCTCGTCCTCCCACGGACCAAAATTCACTTCAGTTACTCTGCCTTTTTAGAAATTTATATAATCGTTTGCTATTTTTATATTTTGCACAAGATATCTTCATAATTTACTGTTTCTCTTTGTATTACTTTTTTTAGTAACCCTCTGTTGGTCAAAGTTTCCCAATCCTCTAGCCTGCCTCTGACCTTTGCAATATGGTATGCCTTAGATTTTGCCTGTGTTATTTTTAACCTCCTTGCTTAGCAACATATGCAATTTCCCTCTCTTTGGAAGATATTTTAGTCGGGAAGAATTGAATATCTCCTTAAATATTTGCCACTGTTCATCAAATGGCCTACCTTTTAGTCTTTCTGCCCAGTCCACAACAGCCAAATCTGTCCTTGTGCCTATATAATTACCTTAGTTTATCACCAGAACACTAACGTGGGGCTCAAGATTATTGCCCTTAAACTGATTTGAAATTCAAGCATGCAATGATCACTATTCCCTAGAGGCACAGCAAGAAGTCTCCACACCAGGTTCAAGTCCAACAGGTTTATTTGGTAGCACGAGCTTTCGGAGCGCTACTCCTCCTCCATCAGGTAAGTGAAGAGTTGACTGTTCTTGAGACAATTCACACCTCTTTAATCTGTGCTTAATCCTCTCTCCACTCGCATTGCAGAATCTACAGTATTTTGTTGTTATAGGTTTACGAGAATCTGCTCTTCACTTATCCTCCACTGCAACAGAGTTCCACGGTTGCTTAACAGTGAAACCTGAAGCATATTGCTTTCCTGAGATAAAACTCATCCACTGATGTGTACCACTGGCCTGGGGAGCCCCAACAAAAACCAGAAGTTTTTCATGCATTTAAGCTTCAACGCAGAGCACTGGCAAACTGATGAGTGATAGATTGTCAACACACAGAGCCTCATTGTGTTCACACATGCTTTTCCCAGCAGGGATGGGCAAGCTGATTTACACCCTACCTAGCTTGGGGACAGAAGACCAAATTGTGACAGACCAGCCACCACTCAAACTGAAATCAATTAAGATCACAGATGGTACATCAAACATGGAACTTGGCTGATCTATACGATTCAGATCCCACCACATAATGCCCTAAGCAAGCAAATTGAATGATTTTGATCCAAATAATGCTTCTTTAGTTGATATCACTCTAGCCTCTGTGCTTGTAAACACTGCTGGATATAACAAAACTATGCTGGAAGGAACATGGTCAAGTGAGAAGCAGCTGGAGACAGACTTAGTGTCAGGCAAGAGCAGAGTGTAACCGCCATGTGTTGTGGGCTAGCTATCTGACCCACAAGGGAGCAACCATGGAGCATCACTGAGAGCAACATGGTAACAGACAAGCAGACACCCCCAGATTCCAAATTATAAACAGAAATAGTTGGAAATAGTCAGCAGTTCAGACAGCACCCGTGGAGAGAAACATTTCAGTTTAGCAGTAGATTCCAAGATTGCTTGTAATTTCCAGGTGAACAATGATCTGTCCATTGCTCTGTTATGTGCACAGCCAGTTTGCAACACTGCACAGTGCTCTGATGATTGTTCTGCAACCACACACACACATCTTAAAGGGAGCTTCATTTGTGCACTGCACATTCTGAATTGCTGCACAATGGCACACCTGTTTAGCTTAGAGGAAACAATGCAGGTGTGTTCAATCTTGTTCAAGAAAGGGAAGTTTAAATACTCAAATACTACATGCTTAAAGCAAGGGCACCAAAATACAAGCTTTCACAGGGCATAATTTCCCCAAATTTTGACTGGGGGAGGGTGGTGGTCGGCAATTACTAATATTTAAAAATGAGCCCTTCAACTAAAATGTTCAGAACCATTGATGTAATTAGAGCACATTTTAAGTGGAACAAAGATAAATGTCGCTGAGTGCTGGTAACAAAAGTAATGGCTGCAGGAAGGAATAAGCAACTTACGACATGCTGGCAGTCCCAGGGAGAGAAAAGGAGAGTAAAGTTTGGAGGTGGAATGTGAAGAGTACCTGAACTTCATAGCATTGCAGGAAGCACAGAGGCAGTCACAATGAGCTTCAGAGTCCTGGGCTGGGGTAGTATGTGGAAGAATAACATGGAGAGTGCCTGCTGTGCAAGGCGTGTTGAGGATGACTGGGATCTGACAACAATCACATGGAAGCCTTCAGTGAACAAGAGATGTAGCACAAGGAAGTCAGGATTTTTTTTGAGGGGGGGGGGGGGGGAGGAGGAGGAGTCTGGAAAGAACGGAAGGCCCCGCAAATATCTGAAATGCCCAATCACGATGGGGGTTTATTAATATGCAGTATTCTGACATATTTCTTTCTAGCATGCACAATGCAATCAGTAACAATTTACATTTTTAAAATTTAATTTTCCAGCCCCTCTCACTAATTGGCAAACTGGGTTTAACATATCATCTACAAGAAGGTAGTTCCAATACTGTTGCACTAAGTGGTTATGTGCTCCAGCGCCTAACTTGAAGTTTGAATCCTTAACCTGCTGCTCAAAAGGTTTGGCCAACAAGCCAAACTGGGTTAAAAACTGATTTTAATTCTTTCCTCATGTTGCCAAAGGGTATCAGAAGCTCTGTCACAATTTTAATAACTGGTCATTTAGTCCTATTCATGGAAAATTTGTCCTGTACAATTAGTTTGCCATTTTTGTATCACTTTGTATGTCATGTGAACTGCAGATCCAGCTGGCAGCAAAATTACCACCGTCAATCTCAGCCTCTCTGGCTGTAAGTGGCAAAACTCGATATTTCACCAGTTCTGTTTAACCAGTGGACACTTTGAATCCTTTTTAGCTTAATAAAACTGAATTGATCAGTATAGACTGCAGAGTACGTGAGCTCCTATCTCTGCACAACATTCAGTGATCAATTTACAGAAGCACTGAAGCACATTTGATTGCCAACATCATACCAAATCTCTCCAGGGAGATAGAAAAAATATACATGTCATATCAAGTCCAACATGAATATCCCAAGGCAGTTCAAAATCAGTTAAGTACCTCTGAAACAGGAACACAGAAACTAAGAACAACAGTCGGCCATTTGGCACTTTTTGCTGCTTTACCATTCAACATGATCATGGTTGATGCTCTAGTTCAATATCTTTTTCCTGCTTTATCCCTCCCCATACCCACTGATGATATTAAAATCTAAAAAAATCTCAACAAAGAATGCTGGAAAAACTCAGCAGGTCTGGCAGCACCTGTAGAGAGAAAGGATAAATAATATTGAGACTATTTGACTCTTCATCAGTACCGTATAGTCACTACTATGATGTAGAAAACCTAGCAATGCCCCACAAAGACCAATGAAGTAATGACCAAGCAATCTGTTTCAATAACATACGTCAAGGGATAAACAGTGGTTGGAAAATCTGAGAGAAATCCCCTGCTCTTTTGCCAAATAGTGCTGTGAGATCTTTTAGATCAGCTGTAAAAGACAGCTCAACAGTAATCTCTCTCTCTATGTCAACAGAACGAAGGAGATAGCCATCGACATCAAGCAGCATAGGGGAGGACATGCTCTTATCTACCTCAATGGGGACGAAGTGGAAATAGTCAAGAGCTTGAAGTTTCTAGGTGTCCAGATCACCAACAACCATAGTCGTAGTCCCTCCATGCTGACGCTATACTCAAGAAAGCTCTCCAACACCCCCGCTTTCTCAGGAGGCTAAGGAAATTCAACATGTCCGTGATGATTCTCACCAACTTTTATACATACCACAGAAAGCATTCTTTCTGGTTGTATCACAGTTTGGTATGGCTTCTGGCTCAAGACACACAGAAATTGCAAAAGGTTATGAACAAAGCCCAGTCCATCACGCAAACCAGCTTTCCATCCATTGACCCTGTCTACACTTCCCACCTCCTCAGAAAAGCAGCCAGCATAATCAAGAACCCCACAAACCCCAGACATACCCTCTTCCACCTTCATCCGTTGGGAAAAGGATACAAAAGTCTGAGGTCACGTACCAACCAACTCAAGGATAGCTTCTTCCCTGCTGCCATCAGCCTTGTATTAAGTTGACCTTTCTCTACACCCTAGTTATGACTGTAAAGGGTCATTGGATAAGCATATGGATGATATTGGAATACTGTAGGTTAGATGGGCTTTAGATTGGTTTCATAGGTCGGCGCAACATCGAGAGCCAAAGGGTATGTACTGCGCTGAAATGTTCTATGTTCTGCACCCTCTCCTTTCACCTCTCTATGAACTGTATGCTTTGTCTGTACAGCTCGCAAGAAACAATACTTTTTATTGTATGTTAATACATGTGACAATAATAAATCAAATAAAAGGGCCTCAGATTAACATCTCATCCAAAATACAGCCTCCCCAATAATGCAGTATTTTCTCAGTACTGCATTGGAGTGTTAACCCTGATTTTGTGCTCAAGTCTCTATCAACACTGAATGGAATGCGCAGCATCATTCTGATTTTTTGGGGTGGGTAAGGGGAAACAGGAGATAAGTGAAACATAATGCTGATCTGATCACCAGATCATGTTATACATCCCATGGTTTGTCTGCAACTTGATCCCTTAGCAGTAGATACAGTGACCTACAGATATTGCAGGAAATATTATAGGTATGTGCCCTTCACCAGACAATAAACACTCAGCAAAAAAAAAAGGTAAAAAGATTTAGTGTGACCTATTATAATCTATATATGGCCCCTAATGTGGAGCACCCAGAAAGCTCTAGCACAGGTTGTGTCCTTCCAATGATACCATAAGTACATGAAAAATAATAGTCCAGTTACTTCCTAATGTTGCCCACGTGACACACCATTTCCTTTCAAAAAAAAGAGTCAACTGATTGCTCCTCTTACCTGAGCCCAATTCCACTATTCAGCTAGGTAATAGGTGTAGAAGAGCAACTGGACTGGATCAAATTGTACCTCACTTCCTCAGATAATCCAGTGGTAAAGACTTAAAATCCAGCAAGAACTGTAAATTCTAAGATTACGCTATGTTGACTGCCAAAAGTAAGCAGACTCTGCGGCTGAAGATCATTTCAAAGATTGGGATAACAAAAAACATACAAAATGTGGTAACCAACTAGTCATTAAAAGATGCAACAGACACTCCTCCCCTCCAACAGTTCAATATCCTCATATTTAGGCTATTTTAGTTAGATACGTTAGGAGTGGCCAATATAAACTATAACAGTATGCAAGTGGAATAAGATGCCAGTTACTTCTTCACAGAATTGTCAACCCCAAACAAGTTGCTGGCATTAACTGCAATAGAGAGCTGAATGTGTTTGCATGTGTGGCAAATATCTCCACATATAGGTGGTAGGTGAGTCACTGGAGCAACATCATCAGTCACCATGATCTTAAGAGTTTGCTTTTTCATTTTCAAAGGTCAAAAACATTTTTTTTCTTAAATTGATCCAAGATTTTTTTCTGCACCTCTTCTGCGCAAGTTACACAGTGCCAGGAAAGGTGAGGCTCAATGAGCCAGCTGGTCTTTTCCTGTTCTTAGTATGTTTATGAAAGGAAACAGTCAAAAAGGTCTCAGGTTCAATTCCAGATCTGTATCAAAAGCAGCACAAATCACTACAGTAAGGTGGGTGGGGTTAAAAACACACCTATCCCAGTTTTATCCTCGGATCTCAAAGCAATTGAGTAAATTTCAGAAACAGAGTGATGATACACAAAATTGAGGCTTTAGTATCCTATCTGAACTTGTGCTGTGTTTTAAATTCCACATCTGACTCTCCACCAATATTCCTTCTCAGAGTGCACCACTGCACAACAGTTGAGTATGCCATACAGGAACAAAAAGGCTATACACGAGCAAGATGCACACGTGAATGGTTGGATGTCACGGATCCCAAGTACAACAAACCTGCTGCAAACAGTGAAAAGTTGAATTTCCCTCGATCCTGGATCAGTCCCAACAGATTGGAAATTAGCAAACATAACACCACTATTCAAGAAAGGAGGGAGAAAAAATGGAATGACAGGACAGGCAGCTCAATCTCAGACATCAGGTAAGTGATGAAATTTATTATTTTGGAAGCCTTGTGATGTACTTGGAAAAGTATGATTAAAACGAGTCTTTGCTTTGACAAGGGATTTTATGAAAGAGATATCCTGTTTGACAGCTTTTGAGTTTTTTTTGAGGATCTAACCTAGTGAACCAGAACTTTAGTCCTGGGGTTGAGCTCCTGGTTCTTAAATATTCATTTTCCTCAGTCAGGTGAAGGCTGAGCTAGCCCATTGGAGAAGAAGAATTTTGTCTTGTCTGCCTTCATCAAGATGAGGCTCCCAAGATACAAAAAATGGTCCACATGTTCCAGGATCCCACAGATTTTAACAAAAGGTAATGAGATGTTTTGCTGTGGAAGCTGATTGGAAGAGGACCTTAGTTTTCTGGGTACAAACCCATTTTATCATATCCTTTGGATAAGGAGTTGACAATGACCTGGGGCTCATTTTCCCGGCGAGTGAAACAAGGCGGAGATACACTTCTGGCATGACTGCTCAACCCCGCGTCCCTCATATGTGAAAAAAAACAGTATATGCCAAGGGATTTCAGACAAGGTGATCATGACAGTTTTCAAGCAGGGAGATGAGTCTGATTGTAGTAACTACAGAGGAATCTTCCTGATGTCTGTCACAAAAGATCATTACACGGATCCTCCTTCAATCATCTCTCAGGTGCTGAAGAGCTCCTTCCAGTTTGGCTTTTGCTCAGAGGGGCACCAACAGGCATGGATCTTCACTGCATGGAAAATTCAAGGGATAGCACCAACTACTGTATGTGATTTTTTTTTCCCTTTAACATTTTACTAACAAGTTTGTTGACAGATAAATCGCTGGGGGGGGGCGGGTTGTGTGTGTGTGTGTGTGTGTGTGTGTGTGTGTGTGTGTGTGTGTGTGTCAGACTCCACAGCAAGTGCTCACTGATCCTTCAGCTCCTCTGGTTGGTGAGTTGCAGACTTCACTGTAATGGCTGAGGTGGTGCTGTTGACCCAAGCTCCTCCAGCTACAGTTTTCATGCAAGATCCACAATGCCAGATGCCAACTGCCCTGTGTTTCATCTTCCCGCTGAAGGTGCAGATGTATTGGGCGTGCTGACTGATCTCAATCTTTTTCACCATTTTGCAGAGGGAGGCTCCATAGCAAGAGCCGTATTTTCCCACGATCCCCACCTTCTTGGTGCACTTGGCCAAGTTTCCTAAGTATCCTCCTCAAATTTGGATGCCCTCCGCAATTTGTCACCATCCTCCTCCAATCCCACGATGATAGAGGCCTTGGTCATCACCAACAGAACAACCACAAACCCCATCAGTGAAGACTGGAATCAAGCAAGATTGTCATTGTACAAACACTTCTCTATTTTCCTCACAGTAAACTGCACCTCACCTCCAGCAAATTCCTAACAGGCAGAGATAATCTACAGACAGGAAACTGTTCAATCCAAGCCAAAACCACTCCAACCTCCGGTTGCTTCATGACTTAGAATACAACTGGTACTTGAATTTTCTTTCTCTGTGTCCTCCTCATCTGAAAAGCGAGGTTAATTCAACCAAAGATCTGACAACACAGGTAGCTGTGTTTCTTGCTCACTCAAGTAGAGCAGGTTGCTGTGGCATGAATAGAAGACTGGTTTGGGATAATGGTGCATTTTCAAGTTGATAAGCGTGGAGCTCCACATGGGAACTCCACGCTTAGGCCTGAGCTATTTATAATTTAAACTGACAAAGAAACCAAGTCATTACTTGAAGTTGGTTGACAATACAAAGCTAAGTGGGAATGCAAGCTGTGAGGAGAACATAAAAGGCTGCAGATGGACAGGTAAAGTGAATGGGCAACAAGATGGCAGCTGGATCACAAGAGTGAGCAACTGAGAGGTTACTCCCTTTGGCTGTACGAATAGAAAAGCAAAATATTTTCTAAAAGGTGCAAAACTTGTAAATGTTGGTGTTCAGAGATGTTTGGGTGTGTTCATACAATTACAATAAAAACAAAGTTAGCATTTGGGTACAGCAAGCAATTAAAGCAAATAGCACGCTGGCATTAACTACATATGTCCGCGCTGTCCCCAAGACTGGTTCTAGTTCTGTAACATCACGTATCTCCACCTCTGCCTCAGCTCATTTTCAGCTGAAACCCTCACCCATGCCTCTGTTACGTCCAGACTTGGTTATTCTAATCCACTCCGTGCCAGCCTCCCACATTGCAACGTGTTACAAATTTGAGGCCATCCAGTCCAAACAAATACCAAATTCTGCTTCCCTATCACCACCTACTTGTTGACCAACACCAACTCTCAGTTAAATCAAATCTCATTTTTTAAAATTCTCATCCTTGTATTTCAACTCCTCCATAGCCTGGCACCTATCCATATCTGTAATCTCCTCTAGCTCCCCACAACCCTCCAAAATATTCACACTCATATAAAACCACCCTCTTCAGCATTCCTGATTTTAATGACTCCACTACTGGTGACCATGCCTTCAGCTGCCAAAGTTCTCAAATTTCCTCCCTCAAGCTCTCCTCCCTTTCCCTTTGCCTCACTTTCCTCCAATAACATACTCCTTAAAACCTGCCTCTGGCTAAGCTTTTGGGTTTTTTTTTCAAATCATGTCTCTTACAGTCCCTTGAGACATATATAGAATCATAGAAAAACTACAACACAAACAGGCCCTTCGGCCCACAAGTTGCGCTGATCTTATCTTTACCTACTAGACTTACCTATACCCCTCAATCCTATTAAGTCCCATGTACTCATCCAGAAGTCTCTTAAAAGACCCTAACGAATCTGCCTCCACCACCGACGGGAGCAATTCTACTCACCCACCATCCTCTGAGTGAAAAACTTACCCCTGACATCTCCTCTGTACCTACTCCCCAGCACCTTAAACCTGTGTCCTCTTGTGGCAGCCATTTCAGCCTTGGGGAAAAGCCTGAGTCCACCTGATCAATATTTCTCATCACCTTATACACCTCTATCAGGTCCCCTCCCACCCTTCGTCTCACTACATTAGAGACAGAGTATTAATAATAGTTGGTTTTTTTTGTGCATGAAATATGGCTATCTACATGTGATACCAGATCGCTGCCTGAATTAACCTGTGTATAAGTCAACATTCAGGTGAAGGAGCAGCAGAGGAAGAAACTGCAAATGCCCTGGCCACCTAAGCCACTCAGCAGCTGAAGCGAACATCCTTTAACCAGTTTGACAGTCAAAGCTTCCAAATTTACACACAGAACGCAATGAAAGATACAGTATCGATTAAAAACCAGAAAATCCTGTTTGGTACAGCACTAAATTCACCTATGTTAACAATGTCAATATCTGCTGGAACACTTCTTCTGGAGTCTGCAAAGAACCATTTCCAAGATTAGCTGCCTGTTCAAATAACAAAAGATTTTTCAACTCAAATTGAGGCTGGGAGAAAACACTGAAAACAAAATGCATCACTGCATTCTGTTTCCGTACCCTTGTATTTCTCCAAAAGGGATTCTATGGCAATCTGATAGACAAACACAAAACATCTCACTGAAATTTGAAGTCATTCCATCCTAAATGTTTCAACAATTTACTGGTGGCATCTCTTCCAATCTATAACAGTTCTGACAGAATTGAATTTGACCTGATGGGAAAAATATAAAGCTATAGAAAAGAGGTAGCTCCCTACGAATGGTACTTTTCTTAATTTAAACTGTCACCTTTCCAGTTGGCAGGTCAAAGTTAAACACTGACGTTAAAAGGAACACCTTGTACCAAGCTCTGAGGTCTGATGATGCAGTTGCAAATCAAACCAAAAATTTCTCAGCCTCCAGAGTGAAACCTTGAAAGTTTACTGAGCCATTTTGTTACTTTGAAAAATAACTACAGCTTAATTTTAAAAAGTACCCTGCAAGCAGCATACATATTCAAAACCTAAAATTCTTATTTCATTTTGCACTACGCAAAAAGAAAAAGAAACCACAATCCTCAGCCAAGCACATCACAATCATCTAGGTGTCAAGTACAGCCCAGGGGGCCTCGTCATCTCAAGAATGTTGGAACACAAAGGAAGCTTATTCTGCCTTGTCTAGGAAGGATCTATACACGTTTGGTATCAATAGCTGCTTCAGCATATAAAAATAACTAGAAATCAAGTCCAATCAACATGCTGTATATATTTCAGCTCAAAAGTAAAATTACATTTTATTTATAAACAACAGTATTTACATAACAAAGGACTGTTATATTAAATTCAAAAATTAAAAAGTAACATTCCTGATTTGTCCCCCTGATCAGTCTATATGGAACTTACACATCAATCAACATTTAAAATATAGCATAAATGTTCATAGATTTAATAGACTTTATATTGAAGTAAAGGGTTCTATTCAGAGTTTGGTTGTATTTACATCATCAGGCAATTACATTCTATTTTTCAACATATCAGTGTGCCATTACGTAAAATTCAGTAATTACAGTTTGAAATTAGAGTTCTACCACTCTGCACCGTCACAATGCTTTTCAATACAACTCTAAGGTTCATTTCTCCCTCCCTGCTAAGACTATATTTTGCTTGCATAAAATGAACCGCATTAGATAATCGAAGCGAGAAGTGGGCATTTTCTTTAAACAGTAATACATGTAAAATCAGTCTCAGAAAATAAATACTCAAACTAACGTATCAAATTTTTTTTTAACCAAATCCTTCGCTTCCCACACCTCAGCAATTACCAGCTGGCAAAGAGCCAAAGCAATACTAGAAATTCCAGGTTTGTACAAATATCTAATAGGCTTGCAATAATTTTACGTACAAAATGTACACTGGCCAAATAAAGCTCAAGTCTAATCACTCTTCCCTCTGGCTGTATTTATCTCAGAATGGCTGGGGAAAATTACCCCATAATGACCAAATATAAAATCAAGTAATATTACCTTGGCGTTATCTCCATTTGGTTATTATTCCATTAAAGAGTACATATCCAAGACCTTAAACATCTAATTTTAAAACACAATCAATGCAGTTGGCATAATTCAAACTCAGCTCTCATGCAAAGAAACATCCCGTAAAGCAAATTCTCAAACATCAACATCAATCCCTGATACGCAGACCACTTGCTATTTTACCTTCAAAACACAAAGAATTGTATTCAGCAAAATATTTATACAGGGAACAAATCAAAATAGCAAAAGGGTTACATCCCCAACCCCCATTAAAGCTGTAAAAATGTATGGAACAATACATAGACACGCACTGTGATTATCATACCAGACACGCTTAGTCAGAATTCATCTTCAAAGTATGCCTCAGTAAACAAACAGAGAAGGATTAATGAAAAAGAAGTGATTCAGCCTGCCGCCTAAGCACTATAAAAATTTGATATGATTACAAACATTGCAAATACCAACAGTTCAAAAAATACATACTTGCAGTTAAGCTATTTCACAATTTGGTGTGTCTGTTCACTTAAATATTTCAATTAGAAGATGCCTCAGACCCACTTTATTGATTATTTTCAAAGAAAAGTGCTTCCCTGTAATTCAAGATTGTTCATGCACCATACAAACTGTTTCCAACCATTCAAGCAGAAGTGGATTGTTACTTTTAGACCAAAAAATACAAGCCATTCCTTCCTATCTGCAGGAAACCAAAACCTCAGAACTATCTACAATCAGAAGTACTTCTAAACTTCATTCAGTTCAACACTACAGCCTGATTACTAGAACCATTTATAAGAGTACTACCACTATACCCATTGACCAGCCCCATTTCTGTGCCAACTGTATCCATTTACCAGAATGTCAAAATGCAATGCAGCATTATAAACTCATCTAGCAGTGCCCCCTTACTGTACCAATCAACCAAATGTTCATTTATTGAGCTCAACTATTTAACCCTTACTATACCTGACCTCATTTACTGCATCCACTTACTGAAAGCTTGTTTTTGCACTTAAGTGCACCAGTGAGGCTTTGGTGTAAATCATTAACTGGTGTGTTCAGACTGCACCATATTACTGAATGTCATTACCACACAAGAACCCGTTACTGGATGCTACTATGACACCATAGCCCTATCACTGTGCTCCATTAGGGCCTCATTACTACACCCAAACTGTCTTACTCACCAAGTTGCAGCATCCAATTATCACAGCAGATCACCATTCCTGCATCCCATTTCAGGAGGTCATAAACATAGCAGATTACCAAGGCACCAACCTATCACAATAGATTGCCATTACTGTGCCCCATTACTGTATCCATTTTTCATCTCTAGATTTAACTTTCCAGCACATTCTGGCCAGTCTGCCACTTACTGCCTTTTATAAATGCAGGGTCATCCAAAACTCTGCCGCTGTCCACGTCTCAACTTGCAACAAATCACGCTCCCCTATCAGCCCTATACTTGCTGACCTACATTGGCTCCCAGTTAAGCAACTCCTTGATTTTAAAGTTCCTATCCTTATTTTCAAATCCTGCCATAGCTTTGTCCTTCCTCCAGCCCCACAGCACGTATAGATATTGGTGTTCCTCCAATTGTGGCCTCTTTAACATTCCCAATTTCATTCCTTTGCATCATTGATGGCCATGCCCTCAGCTGCCCAGGCTGTAACTTCTGGAAGCCCTCCTGAAATCTCTATACCACATTTTCTGTTTTAAGATACCACTTAAAACCTGCCTCTTTGAATAAGCTTTGGGTCATCTGACCTAATAACTCTGTGGTTCAATGTCAAACCTTTTTTTTAAAAATGCTCCTACGAAATGCTTAAGAGTTTCAAACAAGTTATCACTCCTGCTCCAGATCACGATCACTGTACTCTATTCCTGGATTAAATCTGAAGTGCCATTGCTGTACCCTAACATACCAGACTTTTTGGCTACACCTAATTAGCTTGTCAGATTCTCACTGCTACACCAATGACTGGTGCCAATCCCACACCTCATGACTTGTCCAGACCACCAATTTGTGCCCCATTACTGGCCCACACTGCAAATCTCACACCCCATTACTGTTCCAGAACTCCCAATTTCATGCCCTGTTACAGTACCAGATCCTAATGCCTATTACCTGCCCAGATCGCCAATCCCACACTCCATTGCTTGTCATGTTCCCAATCCCGCAGCCCAGTCAAGTATAGCTTCAGACCCCGAATCCACCCTAATTACCTGCCCAGACCCCCAATCCCACACTCAAGTGGATTGATTCCCCACCACTCCACCTGACTAATAAATATTACTAAATATTGCTGAGATCCGTAGAATTCTCATACTGGACTGGAAACATTAAATCTTGTTTCTCTCTGCACAGATGCTGCCAGAGCTGCTGAGATTATTTATCCCGCACTTTCTGGTTATATCCCTGATTGCTCACTGTCCCATGTTATTACAGTCTCAGGAACATGCTGCAGCCATCTCTGGAGGAGGTGGATCGCTATCCCTGCGGTCACTCAGTTCACACTGGCTCCTTCACTGCTCTGACGCACTGTTTTAAAAAGTTTAAATGAAGCCAAAAGCTGGAGCACAAAAGTGCGGAACGGAAGCGGAGCCGCGATTCCCGCTCTCCCCATGCCATTCCGGGCGGGAGGAGAGAGAGAGAGAGAGAGCCCCGGCCCGGGAAAACATCCCAAACAACAGACCGGGAGAATGCTCTAACTCGAGAAAGTTCCTAACTAACAGTCCCCGGGCCCGGGGGGGGGGGGAGAAACTTCCCAACTCTCAGCCCGAGGAGTGTCCCCGGGCCCGGGGGGGGGAGAAAAACTTCCCAACTCTCAGCCCGAGGAGTGTCCCCGGGCCCGGGGGGAAAAACTTCCCAACTCTCAGCCCGAGGAGTGTCCCCGGCCCGGGGGGAAAAACTTCCCAACTCTCAGCCCGAGGAGTGTCCCCGGCCCGGGGGGAAAAACTTCCCAACTCTCAGCCCGAGGAGTGTCCCCGGCCCGGGGGGGGGGAAAAACTTCCCAACTCTCAGCCCGAGGAGTGTCCCGGGCCTGGGGGGGAGAAAAACTTCCCAACTCTCAGCCCGAGGAGTGTCCCCGGCCCGGGGGGAAAAACTTCCCAACTCTCAGCCCGAGGAGTGTCCCGGGCCCGGGGGGGGGGAAAAACTTCCCAACTCTCAGCCCGAGGAGTGTCCCCGGCCCGGGGGGAAAAACTTCCCAACTCTCAGCCCGAGGAGTGTCCCCGGCCCGGGGGGAAAAACTTCCCAACTCTCAGCCCGAGGAGTGTCCCGGGCCTGGGGGGGAGAAAAACTTCCCAACTCTCAGCCCGAGGAGTGTCCCGGGCCTGGGGGGGGGAGAAAAACTTCCCAACTCTCAGCCCGAGGAGTGTCCCCGGCCCGGGGGGAAAAACTTCCCAACTCTCAGCCCGAGGAGTGTCCCGGGCCTGGGGGGGAGAAAAACTTCCCAACTCTCAGCCCGAGGAGTGTCCCCGGGCCCGGGGGGGGGAGAAAAACTTCCCAACTCTCAGCCCGAGGAGTGTCCCCGGCCCGGGGGGAAAAACTTCCCAACTCTCAGCCCGAGGAGTGTCCCCGGCCCGGGGGGAAAAACTTCCCAACTCTCAGCCCGAGGAGTGTCCCGGGCCTGGGGGGGAGAAAAACTTCCCAACTCTCAGCCCCGGCCCGGAAACGTCCCAAATAACAGCTCAGGGAGAGTCCGGCCGCCGCCGCCAACTTGATTTACCCCCGCGAATTCCACCCCCCCGCCGCCGCCGCCGCCGCCGCTCCCGGTTTCGACTCTCCCCCCCCCCCCTTCTCTCCTCGGCCAGAGTGCGGCCTATCGAAGCCGCCCACTCCCTCCCGGCAGCGCGGCCGCCCGGAAAGCTGTGGGAGCGGGCGGGAGCTCCCCACTGGAAGCCGCTCCGGGCAGACTCTTGAGAGGCGGAAGGCCGGGCTCCGGGCTCAAACTTTCCCGGGTGGCGGCTGTGGAGTAGAGAGTGGAGGAGGGGGGGGGGTCGGGGTGGGTGGGGGGGGGGGGAGCTGCCGTTCCCTCCCGGTGGGAAAGTTGAGGTGGGGGGGTTGGGAGTGGGAGCTGGGAGCTGGGAGCGGGGAGGGGGGGGCCCGGGAGCCGAGGCCGGGCCTTGGGCCGCAGATCGCGGGCGCCATCTTGCCTGCTGGCGGCTGATCGATGATTGAACACAAAAGCAGCCGGGGATCAATTCCTAATCAATCAGTAAAAGCCCGCAGCCCGGCCCCGCCGGGCCGCCCGGCCCCGCGCCCCCCGCTCCCCCGGGCCCACCCCCGGACCCGGGGCCGGTCCCGCACCGACCCGGCCCCCCGGCCAGCCGCTGACCTGAAGCAGTTGTAAATCAAATTTCTTCCAATATTGAGACATCGATCCCACATTGGCCGCCATCTTGAGACATATTGAGGCGATCGAGAGCGAGCCTGGATTGGAGTTGCTGCGGGGGGAGGGGAGGGTGAGCCCTAACACCCGGCATGGAGTACACGGCCCCCTAGCCCACAGACAGGAGCCCCGGTCCGGATTGGAGTCGCTGCCGAGGCGGAGGGGGAGGAACGGAGACACACAACACCCGGCATGGAATTCAAAACCTGGACTGGAGTTGCTACCTGAAGGGGAGGAGGGGGGGGCGGAAAAGAAGGGAGACGCGCAAAACCCGGGCAGGATTCCGGAGCCCGGTTCACAATCCCGGCCCGGCCTGGATTGGAGTTCCTGCCCTGGGAAGAGGAGGGAAAGCCGAAAGACCGCGGCTCGGAATAAGCAAAACCCGGCCTGGAGCACGGAGCGGAGTGACACAGCCTGTTCCTTCCCCACCCCCCCACCGTCCCAATCCTCTCCGCTCCGGTCCAGCGTCGTTACACAAAACCTGGTCCCCCCCCGTGTCCAGAGCGGATCGGCAAAATCCGCCTCCTGCCGGTTCCCCGTCCGCATCCCGATCGCAATCCGGCTCCGGCTCCCGCACGGCATCACCGAAAACCCGGAGTGGATTCACGCTGCCCGGCCCGGATCCCCCCCCCCCGGCCCGGCTGCCGCACACCCAGCGTTAGTCTGAGACACACACACACAGGAACAGAGGGCAGGCTAAATATAACATCTCAAACCTTCCTGCAGCACCCCCACCACGCTGCAAAGCCTAATGCACTGCTTCCATCCATTGTGCAAAATTACACATTCCCTGCTTCTTGTTTTATTTCTAATTTGCAAAGTATGAGCATTTTGCACCCTGCTGTGTGTGTGTGTGTGTGTGTTTTGGGGGAAATATTGTGTGCTCTGTACGGGGGGGGGGGGGCTTTTTGTGTGTTTTTTTGTGTGTTGGGGGGGTGGTGAGGGTTGTGTTGCATCCAAAAGCTGTGAATTTTCACCCTGGATTCAGGGACCAGGAGAGAGGGCATGGGATCAGTACTTGTTAGTAGTTTTGTCCTGGCTTTTCCCCTGTTTTTCCTCTTGAATTAGACGCATGATTGCTGATCCTATAAAACACACTGGTCTGAATGTTTAATGGGGGAGGCTGCATCCTAAACCACTCGAGATTTTCTCCTTGTTCTGAAAGGATGAGATCACAGTCGAAGCCCAAATTCCTCCCACTGCCACAAACTCACTGCGGTGATTACAAAGTCTAATTTCAGAAGAAAAACTTTCCCAATTACCACCGAGTTTCGTGCTTTGTTAGCAATGTGACAACGCGTAACAACACTCCAACCAAATTCAAAATTCTCAACGAGATGTTTAATATTGTCATGTTAATTTTTCACGGTGAAATGTTTGAATGCTGTTTAACCTATGATGTCAAAGCCTAAAAGCCCCTTACTCCTGAAATATGTTCGAGTTTATTTGCCTGTCTGTTCTCATGTCTGAAATGACAGTCAAGTGCACAACAATGTTGTTCTTGTCAGGCTGGTTGGCATTCTTGACCATCCATCCAAGGTCTCTTTAGCCCTGGCCTTTCCTTTCTCCAATTTGACCATATTTATCGAGGCAGCATTCTCCTCATTTAGCTCCAAAGTTCTGCATTCTTAAAGAAATAGGAGCAGGAGTAGGCCATCCAGCCCCTTGAACCTGCCCCAGCTGCCCCTCCTGAAGGAGGGGAAATTGTCTTCACATTTCCTACCCTTCCACTGATCACTGCTGCCGTAACCCAGGGGAACTCAGCATCCCTTCTGCTTCTCACGACTCGGAGGTTTGTGTGTGCCTGTCTTGCAATGTTTCATCCATGTGCATTACGGACAATGGAATTAGCCAACGGGAATTGGTGAATTATCTGAAGGAAAATGCAGGGATCTGGGGAAGAAACAGTAGAGTGGGATTGGGTGAATTGCTCCCTCACTCAAGCCGCCTGACAAATTGGGCAGAATAATTGCTGTCACCACTCTGCCTGGACCTTACCAAACCTTCCAGCCACCCTTACTCAATTGGATTTAGAACATAGCACACTACAGCGCAGAACAGGCCCTTTGTTTTGGAATTTGTGACTCAGTGCCAAGATTTGCTGAACCCTTTGACCAACTTTTCATAAAAGTAACTGTCTGCTTACAGGTCCCCCTCCAAGTCACCCAATACAGCACAGAGGACACAATCCTGGAACTCCTCACTAACCTCAGCATGGGAGAGCCTTCACCACCGTGCAGAAGTTCAAGAAAGGCAGCCCACCACCATCACCTTCTCAAGGGTGATCAGGGATGGGGCAGAGACACCCACATCCTGTGAATGAAAAATAAATGTCATTGTTCTTGTTTTCTTGAAGCTGTTTTGTGGTCCTTGGCAGCTGCTAACGGCAGCTGGTCTGCACTCCAGTTAAGGAATTTTTGGTTCATTTTTATTTAGTACAGAGTAACAATGTCAACTGCGTACCTGGGCTTGTTACTCGTTCTGTATTTAATATGTATTCCTCAACTGAATATGTTGAATCATCGCAGTGCTAACGGATAAGTGCAACCTTGTCAGAAGCTTTTCAATTTCCCCAAGACCGCTTTGGGATGCAATCTATTTGGTGTTTTTGAGCATTCTGCATTCTGGACTGTTCGGTCACATTCCATGCAGAACTTTCCTATAAACATGTAGAATTCCAGAGTTTTCCCCTGGAGTTGTTGGTCTTTTGGTGAGTTCCTGATCTTGCCATGAAGGCAACTTGGAAACCTCTATTTCTTCAATTCTCTCCTGGTATGCCGGCTGGACTGGGCTCCCATTTATTATGATGTGGGTATGCCGGCGTTGGACTGGCATAAACACAGTAAAAAGTCTGACAACACCAGGTTTTAGTCCAACCTATTTATTTGATAATATACTCACAAGCTTTCGGGGTTAGCCCCTTCGTCAGGTGAATGGAGAGTTTAATCAGTAATCTCTAAACTGTCTGTGCTTTATATGCTCTGTCTGAGGCCAGAACTCTCCATTCACCTGACGAAGGGGCTAACCCCGAAAGCTTGTGAGTATATTATCAAATAAATAGGTTGGACTAAAACCTGGTGTTGTCAGACTTTTTACTCCCATTTATTACCCAGCCGCATACATCAGGCCAGGCAGAGGAACAGATTGAGTGAAGCAGCTGAATTGTTAATGCTTTCGTGGTCGTCATGAACATTTAATGCCAGATTTTTCAGATGTCACATTTGGCTATGCTGGGGTTTGAACCACGGTTCGCAGACATTACCCTTGGGCCCCTGAGTTACCAGCCCAGTGACAATATCACTGCATCCTCATGCACTCAGGAATTCTGCTCTGAATCGCTCCCTGCAGTAAGCAGGAGTGAGTTTTGATTTCCATGTTCCTTATTTCCTCCTCTTGGTCATTGGAACAGACATTCAGCAGCATTCTCCTTTAGCTGAATGAACCTTGATCATACTCTGTGTTGATGCGAACGGCAGCTTCCACTCAGGGTCTATGCCTTGGACAGAATATGGGGTCAGCTCCAGTCAACGCTCAGATACAGATTCCCACAGCATTCTCCCCTCTGATCTCAGTGAGTTCACTGTCAGACAGTAACATCCACAATCATTACTGGTTGTGTGTACAAAGAACAGAAAAACAACACAGCACAGGAACAGGCCTTTCTCGGCCCTCCAAGCCTGCACGGATCATGTGTTCCTAACTAGAACATCCGTTTGTATCCCTGAGGCCGCAGCTGGAGTACTGTGTGCAGTTTTGGTCGCCGCACTTACGCAAGGATATTTTGGCCTTGGAGGGAGTGCAGAGGAGGTTTACTCGGCTGATTCCGGAGTTGAGGGGGTTGAGCTATGAGGAGAGGCTGAATAAACTGGGCTTGTACTCGTTAGAGTTTAGAAGAATGAGGGGAGATCTCATTGAGACGTACAAGATGATGAATGGGATGGATAGGATAGAGGTGGAGAGACTATTCCCGCTCAGAAAGGACAGTAGGACCAGGGGGCACAGCCTCAAGATAAAGGGGGGGCGGTTTAGAACGGAGTTGAGGAGGAACTTCTTCACTCAAAGGGTGGTGAATCTCTGGAATTCTCTGCCCGTTGAAGTGGT
This sequence comes from Carcharhinus amblyrhynchos, assembly GCF_965287045.1. Lineage (NCBI taxonomy): Eukaryota > Metazoa > Chordata > Chondrichthyes > Carcharhiniformes > Carcharhinidae > Carcharhinus > Carcharhinus amblyrhynchos. The sequence continues at coordinate 46,360,262 of NC_137346.1, forward strand.
GGAGGCTGCCTCGATAAATATATTTAAGACGCGGGTTGATGGGTTTTTGATAAACGAGGGGATTAAGGGTTATGGGGAGAAAGCGGGAATGTGGAACTGAGCAGCGACAGATCAGCCATGATCTTATTGAATGGCGGGGCAGGCTCGAGGGGCTAGATGGCCTACTCCTGCTCCTATTTCTTATGTTCTTATGTTCTTATTCCCAGTCTGTTCATGTGGCTATTTAAATAAGTCTTAAATGATCCTAGCATGTCTGCCTCAACCACCTTACTTGGTAGTGCATTCCAGGCCCCCAGCACTCTCCGTGTAAAATACCTCCCCTGCATATCTGTATTAAACCTTGCCCCCCCCCTTACCTTGAACCTGTGACCCCACAGTAACTTCAGTGTAACTTCACTTAGGTCTTCTGAAACCTGGAAAATAACTTCAATAGCTCTGTACTTTACTGAAAACTCAGCCCCGAAAGTGTGGTCACTCTGACAAAGCAACAGCATTGCTGCCTTCGTTCTCTCCGAATTCCATATAAAGCACTTTTACCGGGTGCGAGATAGAGGGAGAATTGGGAATCAGGGATAATGGGATCACGAACAGTCTGATGAGGAATTAGTGATCAGGGTGTGGGAATACAGTGTTGAGGAATTCAGAATTAGGGATAGTGTGATGAGGAATTAGGAATCAGATAAAGTGTGATGAGAAATTAGGGATCAGGGACTGTGTGATTGGGAATTAGGGATCAGGGATACTATGATGAGGAATTAGGGATCAGGGAAAGTGTGATAAGGAATCCAGGATCAGGGGCAGTTTGATGGGGAATTAAGGATCAATATGCGGGAATAGTGAAGTGCAGAATTAGGGATCAGGAACAGCATGATGAGGAATTAGGGATCAAGGTATGGGAATAGTGTGATGAGAAATTGGGGACCAGGGACAACGTGATGAGGAAATAGGGATCAGGGAAAGTCTGATGAGGAATCAGCGCTCAGGGACAGTGTGATGGGGTGTTAGGGATCAAGATGTGGGAATAGTATGGTGAGGGATTAGGGATCAATATGGTGAGGGATTCGGGATGATGTGATGAGGAAGTAGCGATCTGTGATAGAGTGATGAGGAATTTGGGATCAGGAATAATGTAAAGAGGCATTTGGGATCAGGGACAGTGTGATAGGGAATTAGGGATTAAGGTGTGGGAACAGTGTGATGGGGAATTTGGAATCAGGAAAAATGTGATGAGGAATTCAGGATCTGGGACAGTGTGATGATGAATTAGGGATCAAGGATATTGTGATGAGCAATTAGGGATCAGGATGTGTGATGGGGAATTAGGGATCAGGAATAGTGTGCTGGGGAATTAGCAGTCAGAGACAGTCTGAGGAGGAATTAGGGATCAAGGATAATGTGATGAGGAATCAGGGATCAGGGATACTATGATGAGGAATTAGGGATGAGGAACAGTGTGAGACGGAATTAGGGATCAGAGACAGTGTGATGGAGAATTCAGGATCAGGAATAGTGTGATGAGGAATTTGGGATCAGATGTAGCATGATGGGGAATTAGGTAACAGGGAAAGTGTGATGAGGATTTCAGGATCAGGAACAGTGCAGTGAGGAATTAGGGATCAGGGATAGTGTGATGAGGAAATGGGAATTAGGGAAAGGGTGATGAGGAATTAGGGATCAAGATGTGGGAATAGTGCGATGTGGAATGAGGGATCATGGACATTCACATTGTAACTGAACACTGTCAAGTCAGAGTTTAACTGCAATGTCCATTCACATTGTACCCGTGCACTGTCCATTCAGACTATAATGTCCCACTGCCCATTCACAGGGTAACTGCACGCTGTCCATTCACAGGGTAACTGCACACTGCCCATTCACAGTGTAACTGCACGCTGTCCATTCACAGGGTAACGGCACACTGTCCATTCACAGTGTAACTGCACACTGTCCATTCACAGTGTAACTGCACACTGCCCATTCACAGTGTAACTGCACGCTGTCCATTCACAGGGTAACTGCACACTGCCCATTCACAGTGTAACTGCACACTGCCCATTCACAGTGTAACTGCACGCTGCCCATTCACAGGGTAACTGCACACTGTCCATTCACAGTGTAACTGCACGCTGCCCATTCACAGGGTAACTGCACACTGCCCATTCACAGGGTAACTGCACACTGCCCATTCACAGTGTAACTGCACGCTGTCCATTCACAGGGTAACGGCACACTGTCCATTCACAGTGTAACTGCACACTGTCCATTCACAGTGTAACTGCACACTGCCCACTCACAGTGTAACTGCACGCTGCCCATTCACAGGGTAACTGCACACTGTCCATTCACAGGGTAACTGCACACTGTCCATTCACAGTGTAACTGCACACTGCCCATTCACAGGGTAACTGCACACTGCCCATTCACAGTGTAACTGCACGCTGCCCATTCACAGGGTAACTGCACACTGTCCATTCACAGGGTAACTGCACACTGTCCATTCACAGTGTAACTGCACACTGCCCATTCACAGGGTAACTGCACACTGTCCATTCACAGTGTAACTACAGGCTGTCCATTCACAGGGTAACTGCACACTGTCCATTCACAGGGTAACTGCACACTGTCCATTCACAGTGTAACTGCACACTGTCCATTCACAGTGTAACTGCACACTGTCCATTCACAGCGTAACTGCACACTGCCCATTCACAGTGTAACCGCACACTGCCCATTCACAGTGTAACCGCACACTGCCCATTCACAGTGTAACTGCACGCTGCCCATTCACAGTGTAACCGCACGCTGTCCATTCACAGCGTAACCGCTAGCTGCCCATTCACAGTGTAACTGCACACTGTCCATTCACAGGATAACTGCACACATGTCCATTCACAGGGTAACTGCACACTGCCCATTCACAGGGTAACTGCACGCTGCCCATTCACAGTGTAACCGCACGCTGTCCATTCACAGCGTAACCGCTAGCTGCCCATTCACAGTGTAACTGCACACTGTCCATTCACAGTGTAACCGCACACCGTCCATTCACAGTGTAACCGCACACTGTCCATTCACAGCATAACTGCACACATGTCCATTCACAGGGTAACTGCATGCTGCCCATTCACAGTGTAACCGCACACTGTCCATTCACAGCGTAACTGCACACTGTTCATTCACAGGGTAACTGCACACTGCCCATTCACAGTGTAACCGCACACTGTCCATTCACAGCGTAACTGCACACTGTTCATTCACAGGGTAACTGCACACTGCCCATTCACAGGGTAACTGCACACTGCCCATTCACAGGGTAACCGCACACTGCCCATTCACAGCGTAACTGCACACTTTCCATTCACAGGGTAACTGCACACTGCCCATTCACAGGGTAACCGCACACTGCCCATTCACAGCGTAACTGCACACTTTCCATTCACAGTGTAACTGCACACTTTCCATTCACAGGGTAACTGCACACTGCCCATTCACAGTGTAACTGCACGCTGTCCATTCACAGTGTAACTGCACGCTGCCCATTCACAGCGTAACTGCACACTGTCCATTCACAGCGTAACCGCACACTGTCCATTCACAGTGTAACTGCACGCTGTCCATTCACAGCGTAACTGCACACTGTCCATTCACAGTGTAACTACAGGCTGCCCATTCACAGGGTAACTGCACACTGTCCATTCACAGTGTAACTGCACACTGTCCATTCACAGGGTAACTGCACACTGTCCATTCACAATGTAACTGCACGCTGCCCATTCACAGTGTAGTCACACGCTGTCCATTCACAGCATAACCGCACGCTGTCCATTCACAGTGTAACTGCACACTGTCCATTCACAGTGTAACTGCACACTGTCCATTCACAGTGTAACTGCACGCTGCCCATTCACAGTGTAACTGCACACTGTCCATTCACAGTGTAACTGCACACTGTCCATTCACAGTGTAACTGCACACTGTCCATTCACAGCGTAACTGCACGCTGCCCATTCACAGTGTAACTGCACACTGCCCATTCACAGCATAACCGCACACTTTCCATTCACAGCATAACCGCACGCTGTCCATTCACAGTGTAACTGCACACTGTCCATTCACAGGGTAACTGCACGCTGCCCATTCACAGTGTAACTGCACCCTGTCCATTCACAGGGTAACTGCACACTGTCCATTCACAGTGTAACTGCACGCTGCCCATTCACAGTGTAACTGCACACTGTCCATTCACAGCGTAACTGCACACTGCCCATTCACAGGGTAACTGCACACTGTCCATTCACAGTGTAATTGCACGCTGCCCATTCACAGTTTAACTGCACACTGCCCATTCACAGTGTAACTGCACACTGCCCATTCACAGGGTAACTGCACACTGTCCATTCACAGTGTAATTGCACGCTGCCCATTCACAGTTTAACTGCACACTGTCCATTCACAGTGTAACTGCACACTGCCCATTCACAGTGTAACTGCACACTGTCCATTCACAGTGTAACTGCACACTGTCCATTCACAGGGTAACTGCACACTGTCCATTCACAGTGTAACTGCACGCTGCCCATTCACAGTGTAACTGCACACTGTCCATTCACAGCGTAACTGCACACTGCCCATTCACAGGGTAACTGCACACTGTCCATTCACAGTGTAATTGCACGCTGCCCATTCACAGTTTAACTGCACACTGCCCATTCACAGTGTAACTGCACACTGTCCATTCACAGTGTAACTGCACACTGTCCATTCACAGTGTAACTGCACGCTGCCCATTCACAGTGTAACTGCACACTGCCCATTCACAGGGTAACTGCACACTGTCCATTCACAGGGTAACTGCACACTGTCCATTCACAGCGTAACTGCACACTGTCCATTCACAGGGTAACTGCACACTGTCCATTCACAGCGTAACTGCACACTGTCCATTCACAGGGTAACTGCACACTGCCCATTCACAGTGTAACTGCACACTGCCCATTCACAGGGTAACTGCACACTGTCCATTCACAGTGTAATTGCACGCTGCCCATTCACAGTTTAACTGCACACTGCCCATTCACAGTGTAACTGCACACTGTCCATTCACAGTGTAACTGCACACTGTCCATTCACAGTGTAACTGCACACTGTCCATTCACAGGGTAACTGCACGCTGCCCATTTACAGTGTAACCGCACGCTGCCCATTCACAGTGTAACTGCACGCTGCCCATTCACAGGGTAACTGCACACTGCCCATTCACAGTGTAACCGCACGCTGCCCATTCACAGTGTAACTGCACACTGCCCATTCACAGTGTAACTGCACGCTGCCGATTCACAGTGTACCTGCACACTGCCCATTCACAGGGTAACTGCACACTGCCCATTCACAGTGTAACGACACACTGCCCATTCACAGTGTAACGACACACTGCCCATTCACAGTGTAACCGCACGCTGCCCATTCACAGTGTAACCGCACGCTGCCGATTCACAGTGTACCTGCACACTGCCCATTCACAGTATAACTGCACACTGCCCATTCACAGTGTAACGACACACTGCCCATTCACAGTGTAACTGCACACTGCCCATTCACAGTGTAACTGCACACTGCCCATTCACAGGGTAACTGCACACTGCCCATTCACAGTGTAACGACACGCTGCCCATTCACAGTGTAACTGCACACTGCCCATTCACAGTGTAACTGCACACTGCCCATTCACAGTGTAACTGCACACTGCCCATTCACAGGGTAACTGCACACTGCCCATTCACAGTGTAACGACACACTGCCCATTCACAGTGTAACTGCACACTGCCCATTCACAGGGTAACTGCACACTGCCCATTCACAGTGTAACTACACGCTGCCCATTCACAGTGTAACTGCACACTGCCCATTCACAGTGTAACTGCACACTGCCCATTCACAGGGTAATTGCACACTGCCCATTCACAGGGTAATTGCACACTGCCCATTTACAGTACAACCACTGTCCATTTACAGTATAACTGCTCACTGTCCATTCACTTTAAAATGCACACAGTTTCAATTCACACGTAACCGTACACTGTCAAATCACAGTACAACAGCACAACCGCACATTGCCCATTCACAATGCATCCGCATTTGTCCATTCACAGTGTAACCACAAACTGTCAATTCACAGAGTAACTGCACACTGTCCATTTACAGTATAACCAAATACTGCCCATTTAGCACACAACTGCACACTGCCCATTCACAGTGTAACCGCGCATTGTCAACCCACAGTCTAACTGCACACTGCACACTGACAGTCTAACCGCACACTGCACACTGACAGTCTAACCGCACACTGTACACTGACGGTCTTACCGCACACTGCACACTGACAGTCTAACCGCACGCTGCACACTGACAGTCTAACTGCACACTGCCCACTGACAGTCTAACCGCACACTGTACACTGACGGTCTTACCGCACACTGCACACTGACAGTCTAACCGCACACTGTACACTGACGGTCTTACCGCACACTGCACACTGACAGTCTAACCGCACACTGCACACTGACAGTCTAACCGCACACTGCACACTGACAGTCTAACCGCACACTGCACACTGACAGTCTAACCGCACACTGCACACTGACAGTCTAACCCCACACTGCCTAGTCACAGTGCAATTTCACAATGTCCATTCACAGTGTAGTCATGCACTGTCCATTCACAGTGTAGTCACACACTGTCCATTCACAGTACAACTGCACACTGTCCATTCATCATGTAACCACAGCCAGTCCACGAACAGTATAATTGCACACTGCACATTCACAGTATAACCACACACTATCCATTGACAATATAATCTCACACTGCCCATTCATGGTGTAACCACACACTGCCCATTCACATTATGAAAGCACACATCCATTTGCAGTGTAACTGCACACCACTCATTCACAGTGTAACCGCACACTGTCCGTTCACCATGTAATAGCAGCCAGTCCACTAACAGTATAATCGCACACTGCCCATTCACTGTGTAACTGCACACTGCCCATTCACAGTGTAACCGCGCACTGCCCATTCACAGTGTAACCATATTTACAGTACAGCTGCACACTGTACATTCACAGTGTAGCTACACATCGTCCAAAGGCAGTGTAACTGCACACTGCCCATTTACAGTGTAATCGCACACTGCCCATTCACAATACACCTGCTCACTGTCCATTCTCAGTGTACCAGCACACTGTCCCTTTACAGGGTGACCGCACATTGTCCATTCACAGTGTAACGTCTCACTGCCATTCACAGAGATTACAGACAGCTTCAGGAAAAATAGAGTGGTAATAGTTGGAGATTTTAACTTCCCCAACATTGACTGGGACAATCATAGTATTATAGGCAGTCATAGACAATCACAGAGGGTTGGATGGAGAGAGATTTGTTGAGTGTATTCAGGATGAATTTCTCACTCAGTATGCAGATAGCCTGACCAGAATGAGACAAAACTTGACCTCCTCTTGGGAAATAAGGAAGACCAGGTGACAGAAGGTGAGGGATCACTTTGGGACCAGTGACTATAATTCTATTGGTTTTAAATAGCTATGGAGAATGATAGGTCTGGCCCAAAAGTTAAAGTCCTAAACTGGGGCAAGGCCAATGTTGATGGTATCAGGCAGGAACTTTCAAAACTTAATTGGGGGAGTCTGTGGGAAGGAAAAGGGACGTCTGGTAAGTGGCACACTTTCAAAAGTGTGTTAACCAGGGTTCAGGGTAGAGTGAAGAACAAGGCTGGCAGAAGTAGGGAACTCTGGATGACTCAGGATATTAAGGCTCTGGTCAAGAAGAAGAAAGAGGCATATGACATGCATAAACAGCTAGGGTCAAGTGAATCCCTTGAAGAGTATAGGGGGTGTAGGAGGAGAGTTAAGAGGGAGGGCGAAAAGGGGACACAAGATTGTTTTGGCACATAAGACAAAGGAGAATCCAAAGAGCTTCTACAAATACATAAAGGGCAAAAGAGTAACAAGGGAAAGAGTAGGGCCACTTAAAGATCAACAAGAGATGGGTGAGATCCTAAATGAATATTTCTCATCAGTATTTATTGTTGAGAAAAGTATGGATGTTAGGGAATTTGGGGAAATAAATAGTAATGTCTTGAGGAGTGTACATATTACAGGGAAAGAGGTGTTGGAAGTCTTAAAGTGCATAAAAGTAGATAAATCCCCGGGACCTGATGAAATGTATCCCAGGATGTTGTGGGAGGCTAGGGAGAAAATTGAGGGTCCTCTAGCCGAGGTATCTGAATCATCGATAGTCACCGGTGAGCTGTCTGAAGATTGGAGAGGGGAAAATGTTGTGCTTTTGTTTACAAAGGGCTGCAGGGAAAAGCCTGGGAACTACAGGCCAGTTAGACTCATATCTATGGTGGGTAAATTGTTGGAAGGTATTTTGAGAGACAGGATCTACAGGCATTTAGAGACACGAGGACTGATTAGGGACAGTCAGCATGGCTTTGTGAGTGGAAAATCATGTCTCACAAATTTGATTGGGTTTTTTGAAGGGGTAACCAAGAAGGTAGATGAGGATAGTGCAGTTGATGTTGTCGACATGGACTTTAGCAAGGCCTTTGACAAGGTACCGCATGGTAGGTTGTTGCAAAAAGTTAAATCTCATGGGATCCAGGGTGAGGTATCTAAATGGATACAAAATTGGCTTCTTGACAGAGCCAGAGAGTGGTTGTTGGGAGTTGTTTTTCAAACTGGAGGCCTGTGACCAGCGATGTGCCGCAGGGATCAGTGTTGGGCTCACTGTTATTTATCATTTATATTAATGATTTGGATGAGAATATAGGCATAGTTGGTAAGTTTACAGATGACACTAAGATTGGCGGCATCGTGGACAATGCAAAAAGTTATCACTAACTGCAATGGGATCTTGATCAATTGGGCCAGTGGGCTGATGAATGGCAGATGGAGTTTAATTTAGACAAATGCAAGGTGATTTGGGGCATTTAAGAGATCTGTGGATAGGTTTATGGACGAAAAGGGATTGGTTTAGATTAGTGGGTCATTGTTTTTTAACTGGTTGGCGCAACATCGTGGGCCGAAGGGCCTGTTCTGCGCTGTAGTGTTCTATGTTCTATGTTTTATGTTCTATGATGCATTTCGGAAGATTGAACCATTACTCAGTTAATGTAGAGCATTGGGCAGAGTTACAGTACATAGAAATCTAGGGTACATGCTCATAGCTCTTTGAAAATGGAGTCACAGGTGGACAGAGTGGTGAAGAAGGCATTCAGCATGCTTGGTTTCATTGGTCAGAACATTGAACACAGAAGTTGGGAGGTCTTGTTGAAGTTGTACAAGACATTGGTAAGGCCACACTTGGAATACTGTGTACGGTTCTGGTCACCCTATTATAGAAAGGATATTATTAAGCTAGAAAGAGTGCAGAAAAGATTTACTAGGATACTACGGGGACTTGATGGATTGAGTTATAAGGAGAGGCTGGATAGACTGGGACTTTTTTCTCTGGAGCGTAGGAGACTGAGGGATGACCTTATAGAGGTCATTATAAAATAATGAGGGGCATAGACAAGGTAGATAGTCAATATCTTTTCCCAAAGGTAGGGGAGACTAAAACTAGAGGGCATGGGTTTAAGGTGAGAGGGGGGAGATACAAAAGTGTCCAGAGGGGCAACTTTTTCACACAGAGGGTGGTGAGTGTCTGGAACGAGCTGCCAGAGGTAGTAATAGAGGCGGGTACAATTTTGTCTTTTAAAAAACATTTAGACAGTTACATGGGTACAGTGGGCATAGAAGGATATGGGCCACTGGGATTAGCTTAGGGATTTTAAAAAAAAAGGATGGCATGGATAAGTTGGGCCAAAAGACTGTTTCCATGTTGAATCTCTAACTGCAGACTATCCATTCACAGTGCATCTGCACACTGTCCACTCACTGTTTCACCTCACACTTTCCATTCACGCTATAACCTCACACTTTCCATTGACAGTGTATCTGCACACTGTCCATTTACAGTATGATGGCACACTGCTCATTCACCGACTAACCTCACTATTTCCAATCACAGTGTAACCACACACTTTCCTGTCCCACACTGTCCCTTCAGAATAGAACCGGACACTGCCCATTCACAGTAGAACTGCACACTGTACATTCACAGCGTCATAGTTCATAGATCATAGAACCCCACAGTGCAGAAAGAGGCCCTTTGGCCCATCGAGTCCACACCCAACACAATCCCACCCAGGCCCTACCCCCACATCCCTACATATTATACCCGCTAATCCCTCTAACCTACACATCCCTGGACACTAAGGGGCAATTTCTTAGCCTGGCCAATCAACCCAACCTGCACATCTTTGGACTGTGGGAGGAAACTGGAGCACCCGGAGGAAACCCACATAGACACGAGGAGAATGTGCAAACTCCGCTCAGACAGTGACCCGAGCCGAGAATCGAACCCAGGACCCTGGAGCTGTGAAGCAGCAGTGCTAACCCACTGTGCTACTGTGCCGCCCTGTCACCATGTCACCGGACACTGCTCATTCACACTGTAACCGCACAGTGTCCATTAACAGTGAAACCACACACTCTCCATTCACAGTATAACCTCACATAGTCCATTCACAGTTTTACCGCACGCTGCCCATTCATAATATAACCGCACCTCATCTATTCTCATTTTAACCTCACACTGCCACTCACGGGAGAACTGCCCATTAAATGCCCACTGCCCATTCACAAAATAACTGCACACTCGCCAATCATAGTGCTTCCATCGTGGTGCCCTCACTCCTCGTGAGCTAGGGGCAGCTTAAATTTACATTGTTGGTTGGCATATGAGGCTCATTCTCGAAATTTACACATCGCTGCCTCCAAAGTAATAATGTCCACTGCTTCAGGGAGTTAGAAATTGTGGCAAAAGGTTATTCCGAAAATAAAATACCTCCAACTGCACCAACACACCTTAAATTAATTTCTGTGTGTTGGTGCCTGGACTGTCCAAACCATCATCACTATAACAGCATTGTGAAAAAGAGGCTTCAACTTTCCTGAGTCTGGGAATTCCAGTCACATTTTCAGAATGATTTTGTTCCACCCGGGAACTTCAGAACAATGTTGTGACAACAGTTTGCCGCACAGCAGTCTGCAGCGCAGCATCCAATAGAAAACAGCAGATACAATTCACTCAAAATCTGACACTGCAGGAATAATCTTCTCAAGTCGTCTCAGTGAGAATTGTCACTTTAATATATGTTTTAATCTATCTCTGGAAATTAACAGAATATAAAATCAGAATACAGGAGAAATATTGAGGCTATTCTTGAAGTTGAGGTCTCTCCCCCCCACACAACTTGATAATGTTTCACAAAAAACAGAGAAACTCGAAGCGCGAGGAGGCCATTTGGCCCTTCAAGCCTAGTCTGCCATTCATTACGATCATGGCTGATCATCGAGTTCAATATCCTGATCCCCGCTTTCTCCCATATCCCTTGATCTCTTTAGCTCCCATAGCAAGAGCTAATTTCTTCTTGAAATCAGAAAATGTTTTGGTTCCAATCACTTTCTGCGATCGTGATTTCCACACATTCACCACCCTCCTGAAATTTATCCTCAAATTATGACCCCTAGTTCTGGACCACCCCCCCCCCCCACCATTCTTTCTGAATCTAACTGTCTAACCCTGTTAGAATTTTGCAAGTTTCTATGAAATCCCCTATCACTCTTCTAAATTCCAGTGAATGTACCCCTAACTTAGTCTCTCCTCATGCGACAGACCTGCCATCCCAGGAATCAGCCTGGTAAACATAGAACATAGAACATAGAACATTACAGCACCGACCAGCTTTTAAAAAAAAACAACACTAACCCACTAATCTAAACCAATCCCATTTTGTCCATAAACCTATCCACGGATCTCTTAAACGCCCCCAAACTAGGCGCATTTACAACTGCAGCTGGCAGGGCATTCCAGTCCCTCACCACCCTCTGGGTAAAGAACCTACCCTTTGCATTATTTGCATTATTCCATCTACAGCAAGGAAATCCTTTCTCAGAGCTGCACACAATACTCAAGGTGTAGCCTCACCAACACTCAACACAATTGCAGCAAAACTTCTCTATCCCCTACTCAGATCCCCTCACTATGATGGCCAACCTACCATTTGCCTTCTTTACTCCCTCCTATACCTACGCACTTACTTCCAGCGACTGATGCACAAGAACTCCAAGGTCTCGTTGAGTATCCACCTCTCTCAATTTACACCCATTCAAATAATAATCTGCCATTCTATTATTTCTACCTCACATTTATCCACATTACACTGTAGCTGCCATGCAGATGCCCACACACTCAGCCTGTCCAAATCACACTGAAGCATCTCTGCATCCTCCTCACAGCTCACCCTCTCACCCAACTTTGTATCATCTGCAAATTTGGAATTAATACATCCAGTTCCCTCTTCCAGATCATTAATATGTAATGTGAATAGTTGAGATTCGAGCACAGATCCCTGTGGTAACTCAGTAGTCACTGACTGCCAATCAGAACAAGACCCATTTATGCTAACTCATTGGTTTAAAGTCTGAATAAACCACATCCACTGATTCTCCTTAGTCAACTCTATTGGTTGCATCCTCAAATAATTAAAATAGACTCATCAAATATGATTTCCCTTTTGTAAATCAATGCTGACTTTGTCTGATTATACCTTCTAAATGCCAAGTTATTAAACCCTTGACTTCCCCAATACTGATGTTAGGCTCACTGGTCTATACTTCTCTGTTTTCTGTCTACCTCTCGTTTTGAATAGTGGGCTTACATTTGCTACCCTCCAATCTGTGGTCATTATTCCAGAGTCCAAAGAATGTTGGAAAATGACCACCAATGGATCTAATATTTCAAAGGCCACTTCCTTAAGTATTTTGAATATATTCTATAATATACACATATTTTATAAAACAGTCAGTGTCAACTGATCTAAGACCAGATTTAAAATGGAGCGGAAGTACTCAGTGCTCTTGCTTGTTTAGTATAGAACATAGAACATAGAACATAGAACATTACAGCGCAGAACAGGCCCTTCGGCCCACGATGTTGCGCCGACCAGTTAAAAAAAAACAACAATGACCCACTAACCTAAACCAATCCCTTTTCGTCCATAAACCTGTCCACAGACCTCTTAAACGCCCCCAAACTAGGTGCATTTACAACTGCAGCAGGCAGGGCATTCCAATCCCTCACCACCCTCTGGGTAAAGAACCTACCCCTGACATCCGTCCTATAACTACCACCCCTTAGTTTAAAGCCATGCCCCCTCGTGCTAGATTTTTCCATCAGAGGAAAAAGGCTATCACTATCCACCCTATCTAAACCTCTAATCATCTTATATGTTTCAATAAGATCCCCTCTTAGCCGCCTTCTTTCCAGCGAAAACAACCCCAAATCCCTCAGTCTCTCCTCATAGGATCTCCCCTCCATACCAGGCAACATCCTGGTAAACCTCCTCTGCACCCTCTCCAAAGCCTCCACATCCTTCCTGTAATGTGGGGACCAGAACTGCACACAATACTCCAAGTGCGGCCGCACCAGAGTTGTGTACAGTTGCAACATAACGCTACGACTCCTAAATTCAATCCCCCTACCAATAAACGCCAAGACACTGTATGCCTTCTTAACTACCTTATCTACTTGATTCCCAACTTTCAGGGATCTATGTACACATACACCTAGATCCCTCTGCTCCTCCACACTATTCAAAGTCTTCCCGTTAGCCCTATACTCAACACATCTGTTATTCCTACCAAAGTGAATTACCTCACATTTCTCTGCATTAAACTCCATCCGCCACCTCGCGGCCCAGCTCTGCAACCTGTCTAAGTCTTCCTGCAAACTATGACACCCTTCCTCACTATCTACCACACCTCCGACTTTGGTGTCATCAGCAAATTTACTGATCAACCCAACTATACCCTCATCCAGATCATTAATAAAAATCACAAACAGCAGTGGCCCCAACACAGGTCCCTGAGGCACACCACTTGCAACCGAACTCCATGATGAATATTTACCGTCAACCACTACCCTCTGTCTCCTATCCGCTAGCCAATTCCTAATCCAGTTCCCTAGATCACCCCCAATCCCATACATCTGCATTTTGTGCAGAAGCCTACCATGGTGAACCTTATCAAACGCCTTACTAAAATCCATATACACCACGTCCACTGCCTTACCCCCATCCACCTCTTTGGTCACTTTCTCAAAAAACTCAATAAGGTTAGTAAGGCACGACCTACCCGCCACAAAACCATGCTGACTATCTCCAATCAACTCATTACCCTCCAAATAACTATAAATCCTATCCCTAATAATTTTTTCCAAAACCTTGCCCACAACAGAAGTGAGACTCACCGGTCTATAATTCCCGGGGAAGTCTCTGTTCCCCTTCTTAAACAATGGGACAACATTCGCTAACCTCCAATCATCTGGTACTATACCAGAGGCCAACGACGACCTGAAGATCAGAGCCAGAGGCTCTGCAATCACTTCTCTTGCCTCCCAGAGAATCCTGGGGTAAATCCCATCCGGACCAGGGGACTTATCTATTTTCAGACCCTCCAGAATATCCAGCACATCCTCCTTATCAACTGTAACACTGTCAATTCTACTCCCCTGCAACCCAGTGTCCTCCTCAGCTATATCCATGTCCCCCTGCGTGAACACCGAAGAGAAATATTGGTTCAATGCTTCACCAATCTCCTCCGGTTCCACACATAACTTCCCTCTTCCGTCTATAACTGGCCCTAACCTTGCCCTAACCAACCTTCTGTTCTTGACATACCTATAGATCGCCTTAGGATTCTCCTTAACCCTATCAGCCAAAGTCTTCTCATGTCCTCTTTTAGCCCTTCTTAGCTTGCTCTTCAACTCCCTCCTAGCCAATCTAAAGCTCTCTAGTGCACTATCCGAGTGCTCACGTCTCATCCGAACATAAGCCTCCTTTTTCTTTTTAACCAACGAATCAACTTTTTTGGTGCACCACGGTTCCCTAGCCCTACCAATTCCACCTTGCCTGACAGGGACATACCTATCACAGACTCGCAGTAGCTGCTCCTTGAAAAAACTCCACATTTCGGACGTTCCCAATCCCTGTAATCTCCTAGTCCAACCTATGTTTCCTAATTCTCTCCTAATAGCCTCATAATTACCCTTCCCCCAGCTAAAACCACTGGCCCGAGGTTCATGCCTATCCCTTTCCATCACTAAGGTGAACGTAACCGAATTGTGGTCACTATCACCAAAATGCACACCAACTTCCAAATCCAACACCTGATCTGGCTCATTTCCCAGCACCAAATCCAATATAGCCTCACCTCTAGTTGGCCTATCTACATACTGAGTCAATGATGGAACTTATCTGTGTTTGGCCGTATGGTCTCCCGTTTCAGGTATTTCACCACTCCATATATTTTCTTGTTGAATTATGAACAATTATTTGGGCATTTTTGCTACAAACTCCAAATATCTGACCATGTGTACTGCTGTGACGTATATATAGAGAAACTGGTCACATTAGAAATTTTTTTTAAAAAATTAAAACTCATTTTTTTAATACAGGAGGACATCAAGAATAGCAGCTGGAACTTGCATTATGAAGAGTGAGAGGGAGAAAAAGCCCAGAGCTGTAATAAAAGCCAGCACACAACCCATATCCAGCTGCACCTGATCAAACCTCCCAATCTCAGTCAAACTCATCACCTTCCTCCCCTCGCTCCAACTGGTGAGTAATGTTTACACCCGGAAGTTTCCTGGATCAAAAGGATCTTCTATTGGTGGAAACAGGAGCACCTCAAGCCAGCAGATTCTCAGTTTAACACCGTCGTTTTTCAAGGTACTTCATGAAATGGTGGGACCCTGTGGTTCTTATTTTAACACGAGATTTTTGAATACTGTATCAGTTTTAGATATTCCGTTCTATGTTCCATCTCTCCATTACAAAATGCGAGTCCTGCACTCAGTCACAGTGCTGGAATGGAAACACCAAGATGGAATCGTCCATTCCGACTCCAGTTGCAGTCCCGTCCTGTCCCTTCACTGGCAGGGAATGTGCCAGGACACTGGTCACTGCATGGAAACAGGGCAAAAACCTTCAACTGCATTTCCTGCAGTAACAAAGGAACACCAGGAACACTTTGTGCAGGAGACAAAGAAAGGTACTTTGCTCCACAAAAATCTGAGCGATCTGGTCTTTATGTTGTCTGGAACATGGGAGGGACTTGAAGTGGGGCAGAGACACAAGAAATAGAAGCAGGAGTGGGCCACAAGGCCCTTCAAGCCTGCCCCGCCACTCAATAAGATCATGGTTGACGTAGAATATAGAACAGTACAGCACAGTACAGGCCCTTCGGCCCTCGATGTTGCGCCGAGCTATGTCCGAACCCAGGATCAAGCTATCCCACTCCCTATCATTCTGGAGTGCTCCATGTGCCTATCCAATAACCGCTGGAAAGTTCCTAAAGTGTCCGACTCCACTATCACAGCAGGCAGTGCATTCCGCACCCTAACCACTCTCTGAGTAAAGAACAAAGAACAAAAACAGCCCGGGAAACAGGCCCTTCGGCCCAACGAGCCCGCGCCGCCATCTTAACATTACCAGTCCCCCCTCCACCCATGACCCTTATCTATGATTATGGCATTCCATATTGAGGGAAACTAATTTAGGGACAATTTATTACCTCCAATCAGCCTAATAGCACATCTTTGGGGTGTGGGAGGAAACCGGAGCACCCGGAGAAAACCCACACAGGCACGGGGAGAATGCGCAAACTCCCACAGACACCGGCCCAAATCCATGTATCTGCACAGCAAACAGTGATAGTCACTGAGCTGTCGTCTTGCCCAGTATCTGGTCCAGTTTAAGCACACACTAACGACATGAAGCACTAGGCCAATCTCGAACAACCAAGAGCAGCCCCAGTACGACCCATCGCGTGTATGCCCCTCGTTGGACAACAAGGTGGGACCGACTTAAAACCTGTGAATTAAAAGAGAAAAACATTAGTATCATTCCACATCCTTTTACATTACCAGGGACACCCCACTGTTTATGAACTTTATTTAAAACAGGCTCCTATATCCTTCCATCTCCAACCCAGTCATGTGCCTGTCTAAGTAACTCTTAAACAACTCCAGCGTGTTTGCCTCCACCACCTTACTTGGCAGAGCATTCCATACCCCCACTACCCTCTGTGTGAAAAACCTCCCTCTAATATCCGTGTTATACCTCTCCCCCCTCACCCTACGTCCATGGCCCCTTGTACAGTGTGTCTCTAACATAGGAAATAGCTTGCCTCTGTTTACTCTATCTATACCCTTCATAATCTGATATACCTCTATTAGATCTCCCCTCAGTCGCCATCTTTCAAGGGAAAAGAGCCCCAATTTGCTCAATCTTTCCTCATAACCCAGTCCTTCCATACCAGGCAACATCCTGGTAATTAATAGAAATAAATCGTTTTGAGATGAAGTACTGCATGGGGACGAGGACAACGATGCTAGATACTCCAACCAACGCATCATACCCTAATTGATTATAGAGTAATAGCACTGCTAGTATAATCTGTATCGGAATTGCAATAATATAGTATCCCATAAATGCTGCCATCATTATCTGAAAAGCATCCACTGACATGAGACTGATAATCTGGCCCACTGTCAGATGGCCCCCACTGAAGGCCCACATAGGCAGTGACAGAGCTTTCAAATAAATCATTGTCTGCAGCGCTGCTTTTATGTGTATTCCATCCCGGATAACAATGTAGTCTGAAAACTGTAAGCAAACATTCTGAATGAGAATGGTACGCAGCATTAAGAATGCCTGTATGTATCCATTATTGGTAAATTCTCAGAAACTCACAAAATGTACAAAGAACAAAGAACAACACAGCACGGGAAACAGGCCCTTCGGCCCAACGAGCCCGCGCCGCCGTCCCACTGTCTCAGTGACCTATTCATGATTTTAGTCTACGCCTAATGTGCGACGATCAGGGAGGTCCAATATAGGGACAATTTGTTACCCAATCAATCAGCCTAAAAGCACATCTTTGGGGATGTGGGAGGAAACCGGAGCACCCGGAGGAAACCCACGCAACCACGGGGAGAACGTGCAAACTCCCACAGACACAGGCCCAAATCCATGTGTCTGCACAGCAACAGAGATAGTCTCTGAGCTGTCATGTTGCCCTCCTCCAATTCCTTTGGCCCAGCAGATGCAAATCTTATGATGCCATTAATGCAGAGTGGCCCACCTAATCCTGCCAGATCACCTAGAACCTTTAAAACTGCTACCATCAAGAAAGGTCCCCCAAAAGCCTTGAAATAAACTTTTCCAAGATCTCGTGATCCTGCTGTTCCTGAAGATTTATTTTCTTCCTCGGACATCCCTCCTATATCTCCCACCATGAACCTTATAGTTTTGCCCCCAGTGTAACAACTACATCCACCCGAGGAAATAGTCTCTGAACGTCCACTCTATCGATCCCTCTCATCATCTTATAAACCTCTATTAAGTTGCTTCTCATCCACCTCCGCTCTAAAGAGAAAAGCCCCAGCTCCCTCAACCTTTCCTCATAAGACCTGCCCTCCAAACCAGGCAGCATCCTGGTAAATCTCCTCTGCACTCTCTCCAATGCTTCCACATCCTTCTTATAATGAGGTGACCAGAACTGAACACAATATTCCAAATGTGGTCTCACCAAGGTCCTGTACAGTTGCAGCATAACCCCACGACTCTTAAACTTAAACCCCTTGTTAATAAACGCTAACACATTATAAGCCTTCTTCACAGCTCTATCCACTTGATCGAGTGGCAACCTTCAGAGATCTGTGGATATGAACCCCAAGATCTCTCTGTTCGTCCACATTCCTCAGGACCCTGTCGTTGACCCTGTAATCCGCATTCAAGTTTGTCCTACCAAAATGACCCACCTCGCACTTATCAGGTTAAACTCCATCTGCCACTTTTCTGCCCAGCTCTGCACCCTATCAATGTCTCTTTGCAGCCTACAAGTGCCCTCCACCTCATCCACTACTCCACCAATCTTGGTGTCATCAGCAAATTTACTAACCAACCCTTCAGCCCCCCTCTTCCAAGTCATTGATGAAAATCAGAAATAGCAGAGGACCCAGCACTGATCCCTGTGGTACACCACTGGTAACTGGTCTCCAGTCTGAAAATTTTCCTTCCACCACCACCCTCTGTCTTCTCTGAGACAGCCAGTTCAATCGGCCAATCGGCCGACATCCAATCGGCCAAATTTCCCAGGAGGGAACCGAGTGCAGGGTGTCGAAATTTGCTGATGACACCAAGATTGGGGGAAAGGCAAATTGTGCGGAGGGTGTGGAGAGTCTGCAGAAGGATCTAGATAGGCTGGGCGATTGGGCCAGGAAATGGCAAATGGAATTTAATGTTGGCAAGTGTGAGGTGGTCCACTTTGGTAGGAAGAATGGTAGGAAGGACTATTACTTACGTGGCGAAAAACTGCAGCAGGCGACGGTGCAGAGGGACCTCGGGGTCCTTGTGCATGAGTCGCAAAAACCCAGCTTGCAGGTGCAGCAGGTGGTCAGGAAGGCGAATGGGATGCTGGCCTTCATAGCGAGGGGGATTGAATATAAAAGTAGGGAGGTCTTGCTGCAGCTGTATAGGGCATTGGTGAGGCCGCAGCTGGAGTACTGTGTGCAGTTTTGGGCGCCGCACCTGCGCAAAGATATTTTGGCCTTGGAGGGAGTGCAGAGGAGGTTTACTAGGCTGATACCGGAGTTGAGGGGGTTGAGCTATGAGGAGAGGCTGAATAAACTAGGCTTGTACTCATTAGAGTTTAGAAGAATGAGGGGAGATCTCATTGAGACGTATAAGATGATGAATGGGATGGATAGGATAGAGGTGGAGAGACTCTTCCCGCTCAGAAAGGACAGTAGGACTAGGGGGCACAGCCTCAAGATAAAGGGGGGACGGTTTAGAACGGAGTTGAGGAGGAACTTCTTCACTCAAAGGGTGGTGAATCTCTGGAATTCTCTGCCCGTTGAAGTGGTGGAGGCTGCCTCGCTAAATATTTTTAAGACGCGGGTTGATGGGTTCTTGATAAGAGAGGGGATTAAGGGTTATGGGGAGAGGGCGGGAAAGTGGAACTGAGCCACAACAGATCAGCCATGATCTTATTGAATGGCGGGGCAGGCTCGAAGGGCTAGATGGCCTACTCCTGCTCCTATTTCTTATGTTCTTATGTTCTTATGTTCCTTATCTTCTTCATGAGCCTACCCTGGGGAACCTTATCAAACGCCTTACTAAAATCCATGTATATGACATCAACTGCTCTACCTTCATCTACACACTCCTCAAAGGATTCAATCAAATTTGTGAAGCAAGACTTACCCCTCACGACTCTGTGCTGACTATCTCGGGTTAAGCTGCAACTATGTCAGCTTTAAATCCTTTCTGTGCCATTTCCCCATCGCTCTCTATTCCAGGATCTATCAAACACTTATCCACCTCCACTTCTCATGATCCAGCCTACACCACCATTTGAGGCTGAGAATTCCAGGGATTCACTTCCCTCTGTGAGAAGAAATTTCTACGCACCTCAGTTTTAAATGACCGGCTCTTTATCTTGTAGCTATGCCCCCTTGTTCGAGACTCTCCCACGCGTGTAAACATCCCACCATCTACCCTCTCAACCCCCCTCTGGATCTGAGATGTTTGAATAAGGTCAACCCTCTTCTAAATTCCAAGGAAAGCAGACCCAGACTATTTAGTCTCTCTTGATAGGACAACCCTCTCAATCCAGAACGGAGTCTGGGGAATCTTCCCTGGATTGCCTCCAATGTTACTTTTTTTAAGTAAGGGAATTAAAACTGTACACGGTATTCCAGGTGAGGTCTTATCAACACTCTGCACCATTGCAACTAAACCTCCCTATCTTTAAATGCAATAAAGGCCAAAATGCTGTTTGCCTTCTGAGCTACTTGTTGGACTTGCCTGCTCGCTTTTTGTGATTCATGCACGAGAATGCTGATATCCCTCTGTACTTCACTCAGCTACAATCTCTCTCCATTTCACTAATAATCTGCCTTTTGATTCCTCCTCCCAAAGTGCGTGACCTCACGCTTCCCAACATTAAACTGGGTTTTTGCCCAGTATCTCTGCCCCATTGCAGAATCACAATATCCTCATCACAACACGCCCTGCTCTCCTCTCCACTCTCCCTGTTACACCTTCAAAGAATTCAAACAAGTTTGTCAAACATGATTTGCCTGTCATAAAACTCATGTTGACTAAGTTTGATTATATTCAGCTTCCTCAATGAACGTTTGCACATTCTCTCCATGTCTGCATGGGTTTCCCTGGGTGCTCTGGTTTCTTCCCACATTCCAACGATGTGTAGGTTACATTGATTGGCTATCTTAAGTTGACTCTTACGTTGGGGTTTCCCAGCCATGCTCGCCCTGAAACTGGAAAATCCTTCCTGAGGTCAATGAACCTTTCCATGTTCTGCCTCTCGCCTGCTCCGATTCCCATGGCAGGTAGAACAGTAAAATTCCGGCATTTGTGTGAGGGGGACTAGCAGGGGAAATTTGTGAAGTTACGGGGATAAGGCTTGTGTGGGTTCGATAAGCTGAATGGATCCTTCTGCACTGTAGGGATTCTATGATTCTTCCCGCTTAGAAAGGACAGCAGGACTAGAGGGCACAGCCTCAAGATAAGAGGGGGGGGGGGCAGTTTAGATCAGAGTTGAGGAGGAACTTCTTCACTCAAAGGGTGGTGAATCTCTGGAATTCTCTGCCCGTTGAAGTGGTGGAGGCTGCCTCGCTAAATATTTTTAAGTCACGGGTAGATAGGTTTCTGATAGACAGGGGAATTAAGGGTTATGGGAAGAAAGTGGGAAAGTGGAACTGAGCCACTTCAGATCAGCCATGATCTTATTGAATGGCGGGGCAGGCTCGAAGGGCTAGATGGCCTCCTCCTGCTCCTATTTCTTATGTTCTTATCATTCATTATCCTTGACCTCCTGTGTAAACCATGGATTTTGCTTCTTTCTCATGGAATCGCTCTTTTTAATTGGGATAAACACCTGCTGAGTATTTTGGACCAACTGTTTGAATATCTGTCACTGCTCATCTACTGACCTGTATCGTAGCTTGTTTACCCAGTTAGACAATTCCTCCCTCATACCATTACAACTGCCCTGATTTAAATTGAAGACACTGGTTATGGACCCTCAAACTGGATCTGCAATTCTATCATATTGTTGTCACTATTCCCTAGGGAATCCTCAACCACAAGATTTCTCATTAATCCTTCTTCATTGTACAAATCAAATCTAAAGTAGTCCATATCCTGGTAGCTTCCACAACGTACTGCTGTAAATGCACTCCACAAATCCTTCTTCACTATCCTTGCCAGTTTGATTTGTCCAATCAATATGCAGAGTAAAATCTCCCATTATTATTGCAGTTCCCTTCAAACATGCCTTTATATTTCCCCATTTATGCTCTGGCTTCTTGGTCACATTTTGAGGTCAGTAGGCTACTCCTACCACTGTCTTCCTTCCACTTCTATTCATGGTTTCAAGCCAAGCTGATTCTACATCACAATCTTTATATGGCCTTTATATCACCATGATGTGGAGATGCCGGCATTGGACTTTGAGTTGTAGAGGTTTACAGCATGGAAACAGGCCCTTTGGCCCAACTTGTCCATGCTGCCCTTTTTATTTGGACTTGTTGGACTTTAACCTGGTGTTGTGAGATTTCTTACTGCTTATATCTCCACTCAGCACTACTCTGAAACCTTCCTTGATTAACAACACTACCCTACCTCCTTTCCCCTTTGGCTGTTCATTTGGAATATTGTATACTCTGAAATGTTGAACACCCACTCCAGGTCACCCTATAACCACATTCCTGTAATAGCTAGTACATTACATTCAGATGTTGCAATTTGTGCTATCAACTCATCAATCTTGTTGCAAGTGCTTCATACAATCAGATAAAGTACATTAGGTTTGATTTTCACTTGATGACAGTCAAGTTCTCTCTCACTGCCCTCTGCCATTCTCCCTCATATACCCCTGATTTTTTAATCCTTCCACTCTTGGAACCCTCCCTCCTCCTTGTTAGGTTAGGCCCTTGGTGTAATATAATGTTGATATGATCTGTCCCTATCTGTAGTTTCCTGTTGACGTTCAGGCTGATTTCCTGCTCTCCTGCTTTTAACTTTGGCTTCCAAATTTTCCAAGCAGCCGAACCCCCACTCCCTCTCTTTCATTTGAAACCCTCTCTACTTCCTTCATAGAAGGGTGAGGGACGCTGCAGTCTTTTATAAAAGCCTAATCTTATTCTCTGACAGAGGAGAAACTTAAACATTATAATCTAAGCACAGTTCAGCAAATGGCTATGAATACATATTTCACATCATTTATTAAGGATCATTCATGAAATACTCTGCACTTCACAATCAAATAGCAAGGTATAATTTGGATGTTTGAGTGTCAACGAAAGCATTATCTACTCAGAGTCACAAAGGTTCAAGTCTCTCTTTATAGGTGATCCAGGCACAGTCTTCAGTCTAGTATTGAAGGAGTGCTGTCTGAAGTGTCGTCTTTTAGGTATGCTGCTACTCTTACTGGATAACAAATCTACCATGCCATTACTCGAAGAAATTTCCCCAATGTCATGACCAACATTGATCAGTGAAGGTGATTATTTTAGCTGTCACTGTGGGTTCTGGCTCAGTTTGAATTCTCTCTCTCATTTATCTAGAGAAGGTGATGATGAATTCTCCAGTTACCTGGATCAGTGAGCATTCAACAAAGAAAATCAGTTGTTCTTCAATGATATTCAACCAAATCTTGATCTGCGGATCAAATTTCAAATGCGGTATATGAAGTTATGTTGGAGGGGCAGGTGGAGACACTGGTCTTGCATTTGGATCTGTGCAAGGTGTTTTTTCCTTATGTAAAGCGGAATGTCCTCGGAATGTCCTTGTATCTCTGACTTTGGGACATCCTCTAGGTTTCAGTGCTGTTGAGTACTATCTTTGGTTAGCCAAAATCCTGCATGTCCTTTAGGGGTGGAAATCTGCCATCCTTACCTGACCTGGCCTACGTGTGAGTCCAGACCCACAGCAATGTGACTGACTCTCAAACGCCCTGAGGGATGGGCAGTAACAGATGGCCCAGCCAGCGATGGCCACATCCCATGAATGAAGAGAAAAGCACGTCGCTGACCTCGAGAAACTGAACTCTGAGCCCCAGCGGTTACATTTTAAAAGTACTTCTGAGTGTGAACCGTAGTTTGGGAGCATGTTGCTCAAGTTTGTTTTTTCTCAGCTCCTCTCCTTGTGATGGATTTCCTCTTACCTTGACTGACCTCACTGAGGTGAGAGGGTTGCTCTGCCTTCCACCAATCTCATTGAGGCTGGCCATTGGGAAGAGTGAAATCCTTCAATTGTGTAACTATTACAATATTTATAACTATCAGTTTGGTATTCAGAGGACACCATAACCTCGGTTTTTTTGACAAACAGTTTTTCTACTGTAGATCCAAGCAGATTTTACTCAATTGCCCTGCTACAAAACTGAACAAGATGTTCATAGGAGTTATGGTAGCACAGTGGTTGGCACTGCTGCCTCACCGCCAGGGACCCAGGTTCGACTCCTGGCTCGGGTCACTGTCTGTGTGGAGTTTGTACATTCTCCCCGTGCCTGCATGGGTTTCCTCCAGGTGCCCTGGTTTCCTCCCACGCTCCAATGATGTGCGTGTTTGGTGGATTGGCCAGCAGCCCCTGAGTATTAGGGGGACTAGCTAGGGTAACAAAAACGGTCCACGAAGGACGAGCCGTTGATGTCGTCTATATGGATTTCAGTAAGGCGTTTGACAAAGTCCCTCATGGTAGGCTGGTAGAAAAGGTTAAGGCTCATGGGATACAAGGACAGGTATCTCGATGGGTAGAGAACTGGCTTCCTAAGAGGAGTCAGAGAGTAGTTGTGGAGGGGTCCTTTTCTAGCTGGAGGTCTGTCACTAGTGGTGTGCACAGTAAAAAGTCTGACAACACCAGGTTTTAGTCCAACCTATTTATTTGATAATTATCAAATAAATAGGTTGGACTAAAACCTGGTGTTGTCAGACTTTTTACTGTGTTTACGCCAGTCCAACGCCGGCATACCCACATCATGACTAGTGGTGTGCCGCAGGGCTCAGTACTGGGACGTCTTCTCTTTGTAGTGTATATAAATGACTTGGAAGAGGGAGTAGGTGGTGTGAGCAGCAAATTTGCTGATGACACCAAGATGGCTGGATTGGCGGGCAGTGGGGAGCAGTGCCTGGCAATACAGCGGGATATTGATAGGCTGGTTGATTGGGCAGATATATGGCAAATGGAGTTTAATCCAGGTAAATGTGAGGCGATGCATTTTGGCCGGAATAATGTAAGGGGGAGTTATATGATAAAAGGTAAGCCCATAAGGAGTATAGAAACGCAGCGAGACCTGGGGGTGCAAGTGCACAAGTCTTTGAAGGTGGCAGTGCAAGTGGAGAAGGTTGTGAAGAAAGCCTATGGTATGTTAGCCTTTATAGGAAGGGGTATAGAATATAAGAGCTGGAGTCTAATGTTGCAGTTGTATAAAACGTTGGTTAGGCCGCATTTGGAGTACTGTGTCCAGTTCTGGTCACCTTACTACCGGAAGGACGTGGAGACTCTGGAGAGAATGCAGAGGAGGTTTACCAGGATGTTGCCTGGTATGGAAGGACTGGGGTATGAGGAAAGATTGAGCAAATTGGGGCTGTTTTCCCTTGAAAGACGGCAACTGAGGGGGGATCTGATAGAGGTATATAAGATTATGAAGGGTATAGATAGAGTAAACAGAGGTAAGCTATTTCCTATGTTAGAGACACACAGTACGAGGGGCCATGGGCTTAAGGTGAGGGGGGAGAGATATAACACAGATATTAGAGGGAGGTTTTTCACACAGAGGGTAGTGGGGGTATGGAATGCAAGTAAGGTGGTGGAGGCAAACACGCTAGAGTTGTTTAAGAGTAACTTAGACAGGCACATGAGTGGGTTGGAGATGGGAGGGTATAGGAGATTGTTTTAAATAAAGTTCATTAGCATTGGGGTGTCCCTGGTAACGTAAATGGGTATAGTATGATAATAATGTTTTTCTCTTTTAATTCACAGGTTTTAAGTCGGTCCACCTCGTGTCCAACGAGGGGCATACACGCGATGGGTCGTACTGGGGCTGCTCTTGGATGTTCGAGATTGGCCTAGTGCTTCATGTCGTTAGTGTGTACCTAAACTGGACCAGATACTGGGCAAGACGACAGCTCAGTGACTATCACTGTTTGCTGTGCAGACGCATGGATTTGGGCCGGTGTCTGCGCATTCTCCCCGTGCTTGCGTGGGTTTTCTCCGGGTGCTCCTGTTTCCTCCCACACCCCAAAGATGTGCTATTAGGCTGATTGGAGGTAATAAATTGTCCCTAAATTAGTTTCCCTCAATGTGGATGGCCATAAACAATAGATAAGGGTCATGGGTGGAGAGGGGGACTGGTGGCGTTGAGATGGCGGCGCGGGCTCGTTGGGCCGAAGGGCCTGTTTCCCGGGCTGTTTTTGTTCTTTGTTCTTTGTAAGGTGCATGGGGTTATGGGGATAGGGCCTGCGTGGGTTGGTGCAGACCTGATGGGCCAAATGGCCTCCTTCTGCACTGTAGAGATTCTATGAAGATGTTGACATACAAAATATGTTTCGGGAATGGAACCAGTTTACTGGAAGCAGAGATTTCAAATTTCAGTCTGGGAATACAAACTGGCTTCATTATCCCACCTGGAATTGGCTAAATGAGAGAATTTGGTGGCTGAAAGATAGATTGTTGTGACTCGGGTTTTTTCAGCAATAATATTGGTTGGCACAAAGCATTCTGTAAACAGCTCGAATTAAAAAGAAACCTGGTGCGATCCAACGTCATTTTCTTATTGGGACTAATTGAAAATTTAATTTTGTTCATGAAAATACACTAGTTAATGTCTCGTCACTCTAATCAGCTGAACTGATATTGGCATCTTTATTTAATTGGGAAAACTGTCAGGGTGTGCTTACAAAGCTTTTCAGATGTTGCTCTTTTGAGGAAATTTGCTGGGAATTCTGCCCATTACACAGATGTACACTAAACCTTGCCACCGATCATCTGAGTGGGACACAGGCTGTTCCAGAAAGCCTGCCCCTAGGCGGTGTGAAGGTTTATTGCAGCCTCCAAGAAGTGCTGTTAAAATTGCAGGTAAAATTTCAACTCAAACGAGAAAAACATTTCTGTTCGACAATCTGTACAGTCTGTCACCCCGCAATTTATTGCGCAGGATTCCCAGGATTTCCAAATCCACTCTCCGTTGCATTGCAATGTGGATGTCTGGCAGCAGACTAACCACTAATTTCCACAGTTGCACTGGACCAATTGAGGGGCAACATATCCATTTTATGTCAATCATTTAGTTGGTTTTGGCTCAGTTGGTCACCTTCTGACACAGCTATGGGTGTTTCCCTTGGATGACACCTTAAACCAAGGCCCTGTCTGTTCTCTAAACATAGAAACATAGAACCCGACAGTGCAAAAAGAGGCCACTCAGCCCATTGAGTCTGCACCATCAACTATCCCACCCAGGCCCTATCCCCATAACCCTACATATTTAACCCGCTAATCCCTCTAACATACAAACCCTGAGGGGCAATTTAGCATGTCCAATGTACCAACCTGCACATCTTTGGACTGTGGGAGGAAACTGGAGCACCCGGAGGAAACCCACGCAGACACGGGGAGAATGTGCAAACTCCACACAGACAGTAACCCGAGCTGGGAATCGAACCCAGGACCCTGGAACTGTGACTCAGCAGTGCTAACCACTGTGCTACTGTGCCGTCCTCAAGTGGGCATGAAA
The DNA here is from genome assembly GCF_965287045.1 of Carcharhinus amblyrhynchos. Classification (NCBI taxonomy): domain Eukaryota; kingdom Metazoa; phylum Chordata; class Chondrichthyes; order Carcharhiniformes; family Carcharhinidae; genus Carcharhinus; species Carcharhinus amblyrhynchos. Next base: position 46,388,269 of record NC_137346.1, read on the forward strand.
TATTCCACATATTCAAAAGAAGAGGCACAAAGGATTCAGCAAGTTTACTCTGTTGAGAGGTTAGCACTGCTGGCACAGAGTGCCAAGACTCTGGTTCGATTCCCGCTTTGAGTGACTGTCTGTCAGGAGTTTGCATGTTCTCCACATGCTTATGTGGGTTTCCTCCGGGTGCTCTGGTTTCCTCCCACCGTCCAAAGATGTCTGAGTTAGGTTGATTGGCCATGTTAAATTGTCCCTTAGCATCAGGGTAAATAGATGGGGTTGTGGGGATAGGGTCAGGGTGGGATTGTTGTTGGTGCAGGCTCAATGAGCCAGATGGTTCCTTCTGCACTGTAGGGATTCTATGACTCTACGAACTCCAGCTTCCTGATAAATATTATCCCTCAACCAGCATCACAATCACAATAGCTAGTCATCTATCTCATTGCTGTTTGTAGGATTTTGTCACCCGCAAATGGTGGGAATGGTGGAATTTGTTAATGCCCGCAGTGATAGAGGTGAATATCAGAGGTGAGTACACAAGGGAGAAAAACCAAAAGCATCTCAGGAGCAAAATATGGAGAAACAAAGTGGTTTAGGGAGTGAATTCTAGAGCTTAGAGACTCAGCAGCTGAAAGCAAGGCAACTAATAATGGAGAAGTTAAAACCATGGGCACTCAAGAGGTCAGAATTGAATGAGCTCAGAGGGTTGTGGAGTTGTTGATATTATAAAAATAGAAAGGGAAAAGTTCATGGAGAGATTTGAAAACAAGAATGAGAATTTTTCAATTGAAACATTGCTTAACAAGGAGTCACCGTAGTCAGCAAGGACTGTACAGGGATAATAGATGGACAAGACTCATAGAATCCTACAGTGCAGAAAGAGGCCCTTCGGCCCATTGAGTCTGCACTGACCACAATCCCACCCAGGCCCTACCCCCATATCCCTACCCCATTTACCCACTAATCCCTCTGACCTACGCATCTCAGGACACTAACGGGCAATTTAGAATGGCCAATCAACCTAACCCGCACAGCTTTGGACTTGATGGGAGTTAAGACAAAAACTGCAGAATTTTGCATGACCTCAAAAGAGCAAAAATATATGAGAAAAGCCAGGAGAGAATTGGAATAGTCCTGACTACAGGTCACCCAGGGCAGGTGCTGGAAGTGGAAATAGGCAAATCTCGCAATGGCTTGGACATGAGGTTGGAAATTCATCTCGGTCCAAATATCACAGCAAGATTGGGAATGGTCTGGTTTGTAATGAGGGTGAGTGGGGGGAAGGTCCAGGCTGGTGGGATAGGAGAACATCAGGACTGGCCCGTGGAGATCTGGCTTACAGAGTTGACAGCAAGAGGGATGGGAGTCCGAGGTTAGAATTTGTAGAGGGATCGAAGATAATGGCTTTGGCTCTCCTAATATTTAATTGGAGAAAATCTCTACTCTTCCAGGACAAAGAACAAAGAACGAACACAGCACAGGAAACAGGCCATTCGGCCCCACAAGCCCGCGCAGTCTATTTTATCACTCAGTGAGTGCCTCGTTCCAATCCTCCTTCTACCTACTACGCCTTTTGTCCACATCTCAGGGACTCCACAATAAAGGGGTACAAATTTAGAGATGGATGTTGGATTTGAAACAGTGGAGGAACCAAACTGGGAGTTTGTTCTTTAAAAGGTTAATTCTAACTGTGTGACATGAGACACATCATTACAGGAAGTGACACAATGCCTCATGATCTCATGCTCTCTTGTAGTGTGTAAACGGGAAAACTGACATTGCTGAAAGGGAAATCTGGCACTGCCCATCAGGCACCAGGGACAGAGGGTGTGGGGCATACTGAGGGGGTGGGACCTAATAGGGGGCAGTCGCTGTTGCTGGATCTGCTGTCACTCTGCAATTGGGATCGGTGGCAGAGGGAAGGAGGAGGGGATCAGGATTGGCTGGGGGTGAGTGGGGGAAGATCCAGGCTGGTCGGATAGGGGAACATCAGGACTGGCCCGTGGACGTCCAGTAGCCCAGCGATTGGGAGGTTGGCAGTGCGGGCAACTGCGTATTCAACAATCTCTGCTCTGACAGATTGGCACATGCGCAATGGCCCACTCAGCACTACACTCTCAGGGGGAATAGGCCTCGCCCCTCATTTACCTGAGGGAATCACACTGAGGCAGTTTACAGTGCGTCGGAGATTCACTCACACCCAGAAAACAGGCAGGAATTACACCTGAATTTTCACCCGTTGGACACTTTGTTTTGGGAGAATCCCAACCACTGTCTGTGCTGACAGGATATCCGAAATGATTTCCCAAGTTGTCTTCACTGCTTCTTGTTCAGCAGATGTAAAATTTTGCCGAATAAATTCTATTTGATTCGTAAATACTGGTTATTTGCACCTTGCAGGTCAAGGAGGACCCTAGTGTTAGAAATTAAAAATTCGGACCTTAGGAATTGTTTTTATTAAAATTTATGTCTTAAAATGTTAAACTTTTTCAGCTTCGCAAACAATCCAGACACAAAATGCATTAATTTTACAGAGAGATGTTATCTGAAATGAGGCAGGGGACTGAGGCAGTGAGTTCGATTATCCGGATATGAAATGTGCTGAAGTGCTGGAAGCCCAAATGTAAAATATTTTATTTGTCAGTATGAACATACCTCAGTTTGGTGTACACAAAATTGACAGAAAAGACTCCAAAACATTTCAGAAGCCGTTTCTTCAAACCAGACTGCACTCTTGCGAGCTAATATCTCCTTCTGGGTCTTGGTGCGCTCCTGTAGGCACCTCTGAACATTTGCTTTATAGTTTCAGCCATAGTGAGAGGCAAAGGGTAAACTCAGCAGCCCCCCCTACGCCTGAGACCACCACCATGTACACATGGGAACACCACCACCTACATTGGGGTGGCATGGTATCACAGCGGGTTAGCACTGCTGCTTCACAGCTCCAGGGTCCTGGGTTCGATTCCCGGCTCGGGGTCACTGTCTGTGTGGAGTTTGCACATTCTCCTTGTGTCTGCGTGGGTTTCCTCCCACAGTCCAAAGATGTGCGGGTTAGGTTGATTGGCCGTGCTAAGAAATTGCCCCTTAGTGTCCAGGGATGTGTAGGTTAGAGGGATTAGTGGGTGTAATATATGGGGGTAGGGCCTGGGTGGGTTGTGGTCGGTGCAGACTCGATGGGCCGAAGGGCCTCTTTCTGCACTGTAGGGTTCCATGATTCTAATGGCCCATTGCTCTCCAGAATGGCATCAACTTGTTCAGCACGACATCAACTCTGACTTAATTCCTCTCCATTAAATTTCCATTCCAATCTCTTCCCGTATCTCAATCTCAGGCAGACATTTGTCCGTTTCTGTAGAAAATTATTCCCAGAATAGGTCACTGGTGTGTCACTAGGAGGCTTATAATTTGAGGGGCGACACTCCACATTAAGTGAGGCTGACAAGGAGTCTCTTCCGCTCTGAAAACCTGCCGTTGACGGTGTTTGGAAGGATATGCACGTTTACACACTCCCCCTGTTTTATGAATGGTCCTTGGCGTGGGCAGAGTGGATGGTCAGAAGCTTTTTCTCAAGGCCCAAGAGCCAATTACTAGAGGGCAGAGGTTCGAAGTGTGAGGGGCAAGGTTTAACGCAGATGTACGAGGCAAGTTTTTTTACACAGAGAGCTGGTGGGTGCCTGGAGCTTGCTGCCGGGGGAGGTAGTAGACAGATACGATAATGAATTTAAGGGGCGTCTTGACAAATAAGATGGAAATAGAGGGATATGGTCCCTGAAAGGGTAGTGAGTTTTAGTTCAATTGGGCAGCATGGTTGGCGCAGGCTGGGAGGACCTACTCTTGTGCTGTAGTTTTTTTTTGTCCTTTGACCATCAAGGCCTGGGTGTGGGACTCCCAGTAAAAAGCCTGACAACACCAGGTTTTAGTCCAACCGATTTATTTGATAATAGACTCACTAGCTTTCGGGGTTAGCCCCTTCGTCAGGGGACTCCCACCCAGGGCTCCGGGCTCAGAGGCAGGGTCTCTGCCCACTGTGCCAGTTCTTCTATGTCAAAGATAGATCAATGCAGGCATTTGATGTGTTGCTCTTTGCTAATATAAAGTGGATTACTTGGCCGCTGGGGTGTGGCGAACGCTGCTGTAATTTTACTTTTGCTGTTTACACAAAGACTCGGGGTGGGGGATAATGGAGCTGTCACTGGGACCGAGGGATGGAAATGATTCCCAATGGTTAAGACGCTCATTCTAAATTCCTCCTGTCTGTTGTTTTAATTTGTAACCAGCACTTTAATGCTTTCAGTGTAAAAAAACAGAGGGGTTTGATGGAAGTGGGTTTCGTGTTTGTGTGGTTAATATCGTTATGCCAGGTTCATCACCTATGATGCAGTTTATCTTCCAATTCAGTATCAGATTGAGTGCAGTGTTCCTGCCAGAACAATACAATCATTGCTTGTTTCATTACACCATATGATTACAGTCACTTCTATCAAATATGCATGAGGAGGTTAATATTGTACTGGCAGCTAGCACGAGGAGCCGCTGTGTGGGCAGGAGTCTCAGTTTTGTCAGAGCAGATGGCGATTTATTTTGCTGTCTAACATTACTCACTTAAGATTATTGCTTTCTGGAAATGATTAGCAGTTAACAATGAGAATTAATTCTTATAAATAACTGCTTTACACTTCAGAATTTAATTAGTTTGTTTTTTTTTGTAAGTGAAGTTATTTTTGTGAATTTTCCCACTGTTATCCTCGGATGCTTCCTCCTCCGTGTCTCTCAGCCTCTCCATTCACACGTTTGGTGAGGAGGGAAACACCGGTTTGTTTTACAGCAGGATGCGATTCTCTCGGGGGAGTTCCCTCTCCCTCTGATGTAACGTTCCCAGCTCTCCAGAATCCAGTGCCACACAGGATGAAGCAAGGTGACAGTGACCAGATAATCCAATTTGGAGATGTTGGTTGAGCAATAAATATAGAACATCGAACATTCCAGCGCAGTACAGGCCCTTCGGCCCTCGATGTTGCGCCGACCAGTGGAACCAATCTAATGACCCTCTAACCTAAACTATTCCAATGTTATCCATATCCACTGACCATTTGAATGCCCTTAAAGTTGGCGAGTCCACAACTGCTGCAGGCAGGGCCCTTACTACCCTCTGAGTAAAGAACCTACCTCTGACATCTGTCCTATAATTACCACCCCTTAATTTAAAGCTATGTCCCCTCGTGTTAGCCATCACCATCCCAGGTAAAATATTGGCCAGTGTGTCCGCTGGTGTGGCACTCCCACAGCAGTGTCGAACAACAAGCCCAGGAGTTGAGTTTGAACCTAGAGGGAAGGAGTGTTCCTAACAGAGGCATGGCAGGAGACTCAACACCTCAACCATTCTCTGCCTGACTTAACAGAAGTCAAACACGACCTTCTGTTTTGTTTTAAGGTGTTATTGTATAAAGTGAGCAATGGAAACAGTGCAACATAAAACACACGCTCCGAGGAGTAGTGATTTTGGTTTGTTCTTTGGTTTGCTAATTTTGCAGCCCCCACCCTCCCCAAAGACCCTCACCCACGGGATCCGTCACCCCAGGACCCCATGGAGCCCCATCCATAGAACCCACCCCCTCCGCGCCTCCCCACGGATCCCTACCCTCAGATATGGAACAGTCCACTCGGGGACCCTCACCCACAGAACCCCCCCCCCCAGCCAGGTCCCCCACCCACAGAACCCCCCCCAGCCAGGTCCCCCACCCACAGAACCCCCCCCAGCCAGGTCCCCCACCCACAGAATCCCCCAGCCAGGTCCCCCACCCACAGAACACCCTATCCAGGAACCCTATTCACGGAACACACTATCCAGGAAACCCATCCACGGAACCCCATATCCAGGTCCCCCACGCACAGAATCCCCCAGCCAGGTCCCCCACCCACAGAATCCCCCAGCCAGGAACCCATCCATGGAACACCCTATCCAGGAACCCTATTCACGGAACACCCTATCCAGGTCCCCCACCCACAGAATCCCCCAGCCAGGTCTCCCATCCACGGAACCCCCTATCCAGGAACCCCACCATGGAGCACCCTATCAAGGACTCCCACCCACAGAACCCCCACCCAGGAACCCCACCATAGAACCCCTCCATCCAGGTAACCGCACCCACAGAAACCCCTCCTTCCCACCCCCGCCCAAGGATCCCCATCCACAGACATGGAACATTCCACCCAGGAACACTCCTACCTCAAACCTCCCAACAGGAACTACCTCCTCCCCCCCACCCCCCCACCGTGACACTGCCAGGGTACTTCCCTAGCATGACCCTGTCCCCGTGCACATTGTCCCCGTGTCAATGTGGGTTTCCTCCGGTTTTCTCCCACAATCCAAAGACGTGTAGGTTAGATGGATTAGTCGTAGTGAATGTGTGGGGTTACGGGGATAGGGCTGGGGAGGTGGGCCTTGGTAAGATACTCTCTCAGAGAGTTGGTGCAGCCCTGATGGGCCAAATGGCCTCCTTCTGCACTCTCAGGAATCCTTGGGAAGCTTGGGAGTGCGAGTAAAAAGTCTAAACTAGTCCATGTTCTCCACGCAGCTATGGCACATAGTAGTGTTAATGTGGGATCTGTCAGTAGACTGACAAGCTGTATTCAGCCTGGCTGCATCGATGGGCAGTTTCGGGTGCCAGTTTCTAGAGAAGTTTCAGATTCTGAGAGAAGAAGTGGGTGAAAATCCCCTTTCAGTTTGAGAGCCCCCAGTCAGTTATTAACTTCTAGCCAACTCCACGTGAGGAGACTGAGCTGCTGCATCTGACATGTGACAACACGTTAAAAACACGCCACAAGCCCATGAATCATAGAACCCTACAGTGCAGAAAGAGGCCCTTCGGCCCATCGAGTCTGCACCGAACACAATCCCTCCCAGGCCCTACCCCCATATCCCTACATATTATACCCACTAATCCCTCTAACCTACACATCCCTGGACACTAAGGGGCAATTTCTTAGCACGGCCAATCAACCTAACCAGCACATCTTTGGACTGTGGGAGGAAACCGGAGCACCCGGAGGAAACCCACGCAGACATGAGGAGAATGTGCAAACTCTACACAGACAGGGACCCGAGCTGGGAATCGAACCCAGGACCCTGGAGCTGTGAAGCAGCAGTGCTAACCCACCGTGCTACCGTGCTGCCCGTGAGGTTGTCATTGTCCTGGATTCGTGTTCCCAGGAGTCTCCGGTGCTGAGTGAAACCAGAACCTTGTTGCTGTGGCCCTTCTCGATGACCTACACGCGCGAGGTGGGATTTTCTGTTCTCTCAAAGGAACCGGCTGAACTCTGCACGCGTTACCCTCTGACTCTGTGAACCTGATTGCGGTGAGACTGTGAGGACCAAGTAGGCTCACCTGACAGATTAAAGAATGTGGTGTGATCCCAAAGATTGGCCAGTTGGTGAAAGTGGGCCATCGGAAAAAAGTTTGAAAAACACTGATGTCAACAATCGTCAAAAGCGTAACTGCTTCCGTCCATTTTCCCTGACCCTCTGAGACTCCTCTGGTCTCAATCACTCATTCCTCCAACCCACCAGGCTCTGGTTGAATGGGCAGAGTGGATAGGTGTGTGAATCTGGCGGAGTTACCACACAGTTACCAGAAGGCATTAAGGTGACAGACCGAGCTCTGCACCCCTACAACCAAGAAATCTGCCTAAAACTGCCACCAACCAGTTCAGGATGATGGTGGGGCAGCTCATGTTATCCAATTGTGCGTATGGGATTAGTCCTGTCAAATCAAACACAATAACAGTGCAAACAACTACAGGCAATCCTTCTTTAAAGATCTAGCAGTGTAACCAGTAAAAGCTCTGTGTTCCATGTAGACTGTCACTCTTTATATCCTTCCTTTTTACAGTTTTGCTGATCACGGTTCTTTGTCATTTGCCAGGCTTCACATGAACTTTCCTGCACTTGTCTGAACAGATGGTGACCTTTTGCTGCATTAACACTCCAGCGTCTAATTATTTAACCTTGGGAGTTTGCTCCCGATTCCCAGGTCCCCAGACCCGTCAAATCTTACCTTTCAGCACAAGGGCATTTACAGACTACGTCTCACAGATTGCATTGCTTTATCCACTTCTTATGCAGTCTGGTCAAACTATACCGCATGGTTCGATTAGCTGTTTCAAAATATTGTGGCTCATTTACCACCATTCCCCAGGTGAAAAGAACCATTTCTCACAGCGACACTGCGCTCAAAATCATTATTAGATAAAGGAGGATGTAGCATTGTGTAGTAATGAACAGATTGTATCATGAGCAGCAGGATTCGCTGCTAATCTGACTTTCTATTTTACACAACCGCATCCAGCCAAACTTGCAACTCAATGCTGGCTACGTGGATACAGGAGGATCTTGGCTGCACAACATCCTGGCCTCCCTTTTACAAACCTTGTTGACTTTATCTGTGACATAATTGGGAAGAGGGACCAATTTTGCAAGTAGGTTGTCGGATTCCAAGAAAGGAATTAAATACTAGGACCTCCAAGGTAGTAATCGCTGGATTATTGACAGTGCCATGAGGTCAAAAAAACAAAGATTAGAAAACAGACCACAAAGATTCAGTGATTAGTGTTCTATATTTCATTGCAAGGAGTCAATGAGGAAATGAGCTGAAAACACTTAGACCAGTGATGGCTGACACGGTGGCACAGTGGGTTAGCACTGCTGCTTCACAGCTCCAGGGTCCTGGGTTTGATTCCCGGCTCGGAGTCACTGTCTGTGTGGAGTTTGCACATTCTCCTCGTGTCTGTGTGGGTTTCCTCCGGGTGCTCCGGTTTCTTCCCACAGTCCAAAGATGTGCGGGTTAGGTTGATTGGCCGTGCTAAATTGACCCTTAGTGTCCCATGATGTGTATGTTAATGGTATTAGCAGGGTAAATATGTGGGGTTTCAGGGATAGGAGCAAGGTGGGACTGTGGTGGGTGCAGACTCAATGGGTTGAAATGGCCTCCTTCTGAAGAAAGAAGAATGGAAACAGGCCCAACGAGCCCGCGCTGCCATCTCAACACCACCAGTCCCCCTCTCTACCCATGACCCTTGTCTAATGTTTTATGGCCATCCAGATTGAGGGAAACTAACTTAGGGACAATTTATTCCTGCCAATCAGTCTAACAGCACATCTTTGGGGTGTGGGAGGAAACCGGAGCACCCGGAGAAAACCCACGCAAGCACGGGGAGAATGCGCAAACTCCCACAGACACCGGCCCAAATCCATGTGTCTGCACAGCAATCAGTGATAGTCACTGAGCTGTCGTCTTGCCCAGTATCTGGTCCAGTTTAAGCACACACTAACGACATGAAGCACTAGGCCAATCTCGAACAACCAAGAGCAGCCCCAGTACGACCCATCGCGTGTATGCCCCTCGTTGGACACGAGGTGGACTGACTTGACACGTCAAGGCAGTTGACGTGGTATACATGGATTTTAGTAAGGCGTTCGATAAGGTTCACCATGGTAGGCTTCTGCAGAAAATGCAGATGTATGGGATTGTGGGTAATCTAGGAAGTTGGATCAGGAATTGGCTAGCGGATAGGAGACAGAGGGTGGTGGTGGATGGTAAATATTCATCATGGAGTACAGTTACGAGTGGTGTGCCTCAGGGATCTGTTTTGGGGCCACTGTTGTTTGTAATTTTTATTAATGATCTGGATGAGGGTATAGTTGGGTGGATTAGTAAATTTGCTGATGACACCAAAGTTGGAGGTGTGGTAGATTGTGAGGAAGGGTGTCATAGTCTGCAGGGAGACTTAGATAGGTTGCAGAGCTGGGCCAAGAGGTGGCGGATGGAATTTAATGCGGAGAAGTGTGAGGTAATTCACTTTGGTAGGAACAACAGATGTGTCGAGTATAGGGCTAACGGGAGGACTTTGAATAGTGTGGATGAACAGAGGGATCTAGGTGTGTGTGTACATAGATCCCTGAAAGTTGGGAATCAAGTAGATAAGGTTGTTAAGAAGGCGTACGGTGTCTTGGCGTTTATTGGTAGGGGGATTGAATTTAGGAGTCGCAGTGTAATGTTGCAACTGTACACTACTCTAGTGCGGCCGCACTTGGAGTACTGTGTGCAGTTCTGGTCCCCGCATTACAAGAAGGATGTGGAGGCGTTGGAGAGGGTGCAGAGGAGGTTTACTAGGATGTTGCCTGGTATGGTGGGGAGGTCCTATGAGGAGAGACTGAGGGATTTAGGGTTGTTTTCGTTGGAAAGAAGGCGGCTAAGAGGGGATCTTATTGAAACATATAAGATGATTAGAGGTTTAGATAGGGTGGATAGTGATAGCCTTTTTCCTCGGATGGAGAAAGCTAGCACGAGGGGGCATGGCTTTAAATTAAGGGGGGGTAGCTACAGGACGGATGTCAGGAGTAGGTTCTTTACCCAGCGGGTGGTGAGGGATTGGAATGCCCTGCCTGCTGCAGTTGTAAATGCGTCTAGTTTGGGGGCGTTTAAGAGATCTGTGGATAGGTTTATGGACGAAAAGGGATTGGTATAGGCTAGTGGGTCATTGTTTTTGTAATTGGTCGGCGCAACATCGTGGGCCGAAGGGCCTGTTCTGCGCTGTAATGTTCTATGTTCTATGTTCTATGACTTAAAACCTGTGAATGAAAAGAGAAAAACATTATTATCATACTATACCCTTTTACATTACCAGGGACGCCCCAATGCTAATGACCCTTATTTAAAACAATCTCCTATATCCACCCATCTCCAACTCAGTCATGTGCCTGTCTAAGTTACTCTTAAAGGACTCTAGCGTGCCTGCCTCCACCACCTTACTTGGCAGAGCACTCCATACCCCCACTACCCTCTGTGTGAAAAACCTCCCTCTAATATCTGTGTTATACCTCTCCCCCCTCACCCTAAGTCCATGGCCCCTTGTCCTACGTGTCTCTATCATAAGGTTCGGAAATTGGCCAAACGTTGGAATTTGGAACACCTCTCAATGAAATGTTGAAAGACAGACGGAGATGTGGCATCAATAATCTAACCACCCAGAAGAAGCTGTTGGCAGAATCCAGTTTGAGCTTTTAAAAAGCCATTGAAATAGTCTTGAGAATGCAGAGAAAGTGACTCAGGAACGACAGGGGAGACAGGCAGTTGTATCCTTCAATGAAAGGGGAGGGAACTTGTGTAATCAGTCCTCACTGGAGAATGCTCATGTAAGTCAAGAGTTTCTCTTATCATACAAACCCTAATGTCACCACCAGACAGTCAAGGAAAGACAGGGTGATGAACCCGTAACATTGGAGAGCACCCTCCATTGACAGATCAGTTGCCAGATGATGGATTATTGCAGACGTTGTCTAAGATTTTGATGGGTATAGATAGAGTGAATGCAAGCAGGTTTTTTCCACTGAGGCTAGGGGAGAAAAAAACCCAGAGGACATGGGTTAAGGGGAAAAGGAGAAAAGTTTAAAGGGAATATTAGGGGGGGATTCTTCACACAGAGAGTGGTGGGAGTGTGGAATGAGCTGCTGGATAAACATTTAACATTTAAGAAAAACTTGGATGGGTTCATGGATGAGAGGGGTGTGGAGGGATATGGTCCAAGTGCAGGTCAGTGGGACGAGGCAGAAAAATGGTTCAGTACAGAGAAGGGGGGCCAAAAGGCCTGTTTCTGAGCTGTAATTTTCTATGGTTCTATTGTCAAAGGACACAGCCGTGGCGAAGTTCCAGAACAGACAAAATGCGTAAAATCTATTTGTTATCACGGAACACACATAAAAACACCTTTGTGCCTTCACCCACAGAGCATTTGCAATAAAGTGGATGAATTAATTGAACAAATAGATGTAAATGGGTGTGATATTGTCAGTATTATGGAGACATGGTTGCAGAGTGACCAGGGCTGGGAATTCAATATCCAGGGGTGTTCAATATTTAGGAAGGACGGACAAAAAGGAAAAGACGGCAGAGTTACATTATTGGTTAGAGAAGAAATTAATGCAGTATTTAGGGAAGATATTAAGTCCGATGATGTGGAACCTGTTGGGTAGAGCTGAGAAACACTAAGGAACAAAACAAAAAAACCTTAGTGGGGGTTGTATATAGACCCCCAAACTGTCGTACTGATGTTGGGTATGACAGTAAACAGGAAATTAGAGATGCATGTGATAAGGGAACATCTGTAGTTATAGCTACACAATCTACACATAGATTGGGCAAAATTAGTCACAATACATAAGAACATAAGAACATAAGAAATAGGAGCAGGAGTAGGCCATCTAGCCCTTCGAGCCTGCCCCGCCATTCAATAAGATCATGGCTGATCTGTTGTGGCTCAGTTCCACTTTCCCGCCCTCTCCCCATAACCCTTAATCCCCTCTCTTATCAAGAACCCATCAACCCGCTTCTTAAAAATATTTAGCGAGGCAGCCTCCACCACTTCAACGGGCAGAGAATTCCAGAGATTCACCACCCTTTGAGTGAAGAAGTTCCTCCTCAACTCCGTTCTAAACCGCCTCCCCTTTATCTTGAGGCTGTGCCCCCTAGTCCTACTGTCTTTTTTGAGCGGGAAGAGTCTCTCCACCTCTATCCTATCCATCCCATTCATCATCTTATACGTCTCAATGAGATCTCCCCTCATTCTTCTAAACTCTAACGAGTACAAGCCTAGTTTATTCAGCCTCTCCTCATAGCTCAATACAGTGGAGGGAAATTCCTGAAATGTATACGGGATGGCTTGCTGGACCAATAGACTGAGGAGTCAACTGGAGACCAGGTCATCCTAGACTGGGCACTGTGTAATGAGAAAGGAATAATTAGCAATCTCGTCGCGTAAGGCCCTGTGGGTATGAGTGATCATCATATGATAGAATTCTTCTTCAAGATGGAGAGTGACGACGTTGATTCTGAGACTCTGTTCCTGAATCGGAATGTAGGAACCTGCGCTGATATGAGATGCGAGTTGGCTTTAATGGATTGGGAGGATCAAATTTAGGTGTGAATTATACTGTAAATGGTAAAACCTTGAGGAACATTAACATGCAGAGGGATCTGGGTATGCAGGTCCATAGTCCCCTAAAAGTGGCAACGCAGGTGACGAAGATGATTAAAAAGGCATATAGCAATGCTTACCTTCATCAGTCAGGGCATTGAGTGCAGGAGTTGGGAAATCATGTTGCAGCGATATAAAGCCTTGGTTAGGCCACATTTGGAGGATTGCATGCAGTTCTGGTCACCACACCACCAGAAGGACGTGGAAGGTTTGGAGAGAGCGAAAAGAAGGTTCTCTAGGAAGTTGTCTGGTCTTGAGGGTGTTAGCTACGAGGAGAGGTTGAATAAACGAGGATTGTTTTCATTGGAAAGACGGAAGGTGAGGGGAGATCTGATAGAGGTCTACAAAATTATGAGAGGCACAGACCGGGTGGATAAGCGGAGGCTTTTTCCCAGGGCGGAAGTGTCAATTTCACAGGGGGTCACAGGTTCAAGGTGAGAGGGGGAAATTTTAAGGGAGATGTGCAGAGGGGATGTTGAGAGTGGTGGATGCCTGGAGCGCGTTGCCAGAGGAGGTGGTGGAACATTTAAGAGGCATCTGAATGGGTACATGAATAGTGAGGGACTGAGTAAGGGCAGATGGATTTTTTAGAATTAGGGCATGATGATTGACACAGGCTTGGAAGGTCGCAGGGTGTGTTCCTGTGCTGTACCTTCCTTTGTTCTTTATATGAGATTAGAGTGTAAAAAGGAAGCACATGGGATTGTGGGTTGCGTATTGAGATAGATAGGAAGCTGGTTAGCAGACAGGAAACAAAGTGTCAGAATAAACAGGTCACTTTCCGAATGGCAGTGACTGGTGGGATAACACAGGGATCCAGGCTGGGATCCCAGCTACTTACTAAATATCTACTAATGTTTGAGAGAGGGACAAAATATAATACGTTTAAATTTACTGATGAGACGAAGCTGAGTGGGAGGGTGAGCTGTGAGGAGGACACTGAGATTTGGACAAGCTGAACGGCAGATGCAGTGTAATGTGGATAAATGTGAAATTATCCACTTTGGTAGCAAAAACAGGAAGGAGATTATTATCTGAATGACTGGCTGTAAATTTGTAGTGAGAATATGTAATGAAACCTGGGTGTCCTTGTGCACCAGTCTCTGAAGGTAAGCGTGCAGGTGCAGGAGGCAGTTAAGAATACACACGGTACGTTAGCCTTCGTAGCGAGAGGTTTCAAATACAGGAACAGAGGTGTCTGAATGCAATTATCCAGGGCCTAGGTGAGACCACACCTAGAACAGTCCAGATTATTAATTGAGATAAAATCAGGGTAAAATTGAGATTGCAAAATCCTCCGGATAGAACATAGAACACATAGATACATTCAGGAGCAAGAGTAACAAGAGACAGAGCTGTCGTGGATTTGGTTTGAGAATATTAAGTTTGTCGGGCGGAGTGGGTATCGCAGGAGGGGATTTTAGTGGGAATGATCATGATTCAGTTTGATTTGGAATAACTGTGGAAAAGGAAGATGAGGAGTAAATGTTTAAATTATAAAAAGGCCAGTTCTAATAAGCGAGATGGGATATGGCAAAAGTGGACCAGGAACTTCTGATGGTGAATTAGTGTCAGAGCAGTGGGAGGTATTCGAGGAGGGGTTGGAGAGGGCTTGGAACAAATATTCCCCCACAGAGAGAAAGGGTTTGGTGTGGGTGTGATCTTACCAGCCATTCATGGCCCCTTACCACTGCAGTGAGGGCAGAGATCAGATATGCCCAGCCACATCACTGTTCACGGCAGCTCTGGATCCTGTCTGGATGTCAAAGAGTAACTGACTTGGGGAAATAAATAGTGATGTCTTGAGGAGTGTCCATATTACAGAGAAAGAGGTGCTGGAAGTCTTAAAGCACATCAAGGTAGATAAATCCCCGGGACCTGATGAAGTGTATCCCAGAACGCTGTGGGAGGCTAGGGAGGAAATTGTGGGTCCCCAGCAGAGATATTTGAATCTTCGATAGTCACGGGTGAGGTGCCTGAAGATTGGAGAGTGGCAAATGGCCTTTGTTTAAAAAGGGCTGCAGGGAAAAGCCTGTGAACTACAGGCCAGTTAGCCTCACATTGGTGGGTAAATTGTTGGAAGGTATTTTGAGAGACAGGATCTACAGGCATTTAGAGACACAAGGACTGATTAGGGACAGTCAGCATGGCTTTGTGAGTGGAAAATCATGTCTCACAAATTTAATTGAGTTTTTTGAAGGGGTAACCAAGAAGGTAGATGAGGGCAGTGCAGTTGATGTTGTCTACATGGACTTTAGCAAGGCCTTTGACAAGGTACCACATGGTAGGTTGTTGCATAAAGTTAAATCTCACGGGATCCAGGGTGAGGTACCTAAATGGATACAAAATTGGCTTCTTGACAGAATGTGGAGATGCCGGCGTTGGACTGGGGTAAACACAGTAAGAAGTCTCACTCTAAAGTCCAACAGGTTTATTTGGTAGCAAAAGCCACGAGCTTTCGAAGTGCTGCTCCTTCATCAGGTGAGTGGGAGTTCTGTTCACAAACAGGGTATATAAAGACACAAACTCAATTTACAAAATAATGATTGGAATGTGAGTCTTTACAGGTAATCAAGTCTTAAAGGTACAGACAATGTGAGTGGAGAGAGCATTAAGCACAGGTTAAAGAGATGTGTATTGTCTCCAGACAGGACAGTGAGTGAGATTTTGCAAACCCAGGCAAGTCATGGGGGTTACAGATAGTGCGACATGAACCCAAGATCCTGGTTGAGACCGTCCTCATGTGTGCGGAACTTGGCTATCAGTCTCTGCTCAGTGACTCTGTGCTGTCGTGTGTTGTGAAGGCTGCCTTGGAGAACGCTTACCCGAAGATCAGAGACCAAATGCCTGTGACCACTGAAGTGTTCGCCAACAGGAAGGGAACAGTCTTGCCTGGTGATTGTCGAGCGATGTTCATTCATCCATTGCCGTAGCGTCTGCATGGTCTCCCCAATGTACCATGCTTCGGGACATCCTTTCCTGCAGCGTATCAGGGAGACAATGTTGGCCGAGTTGCAACAGTATTTACCGTGTACCTGGTGGATGGTGTTCTCACGTGTGATGATGGCATCCACATCAATGATCCAGCATGTCTTACAGAGGTTGCTGTGGCAGGGTCAGAAGACAAACATGACGGATGGCGGACAGAGTACCCTTCGTCATCCAGTACTTCCCTGGAGTGGAGAAGCTACGACATCTTCTCCAGAGTCTTCAACATATCATTGATGAAGATGAACATCTCACCAGGGCCATCCCCACACCCCCACTTCTTGCCTTCAGACAACCGCACAACCTCAAACAGACCACTGTCCGCAGCAAACTACCCAGTCTTCAGGAGAACAGTGACCACAACACCACACAACCCTGCCACAGCAACCTCTGCAAGACATGCCGGATCATCGACATGGATACCATCATCACACATGAGAATACCGTCCACCAGGTACACGGTATATACTCTTGCAACTCAGCCAATGTTGTCTACCTGATACGCTGCAGGAAAGGATGTCCCAAAGCATGGTACATTGGGGAGACCATGCAGACACTACGACAATGGATGAATGAACATCGCTCGACAATCACCAGGCAAGACTGTTCCCTTCCTGTTGGCGAACACTTCAGTGGTCACGGGCATTCAGCCTCTGACCTTCGGGTAAGCATTCTCCAAGGCGGCCTTCACGACACACGACAGCGCAGAGTCGCTGAGCAGAGACTGATAGCCAAGTTCCGCACACATGAGGACGGTCTCAACAGGGATCTTGGGTTCATGTCACACTATCTGTAATCTCCACGACTCGCCTGGGTTTGCAAAATCTCACTAACTGTGCTGTCTGGAAACAATACACATCTCTGTAACCTATGTTTAACATTCTCTCCACTCACATTGTCTGTCCCTTTGAGACTTGATTACCTGTAAAGACTCACATTCCAACCATTATTTTGTAAATTGAGTTTGTGTCTTTATATGCCCTGTTTGTGATCAGAACTCCCATTCACCTGGCGACGGAGCAGCGCTCTGAAATCTAGTGGCTTTTGCTACAAATAAACCTATTGTTCTTGACAGAAGCCAGAGGGTGGTTGTAGAGGGTTGTTTTTCAAACTGGAGGCCTGTGACCAGCGGGGTGCCTCAGGGATCAGTGCTGGGTCCACTGTTATTTGACATAGAACATAGAACATAGAACATTACAGCGCAGAACAGGCCCTTCGGCCCACGATGTTGCGCCGACCAGTTTTTTAAAAAAAAAACACTGACCCACTAACCTAAATCAATCCCTTTTCATCCATAAACCTATCCACAGATCTCTTAAACGCCCCCAAACTAGGCGCATTTACAACTGCAGCAGGCAGGGCATTCCAATCCCTCACCACCCTCTGGGTAAAGAACCTACCCCTGACATCCGTCCTATAACTACCCCCCCTTAATTTAAAGCCATGCCCCCTCGTGCTAGCTTTCTTCATCTGAGGAAAAAGGCTATCACTATCCACCCTATCTAAACCTCTAATCATCTTATACGTTTCTATAAGATCCCCTCTTAGCCGCCTTCTTTCCAGCGAAAACAACCCCAAATCCCTCAGTCTCTCCTCATAGGACCATTTATATTAATGATTTGGATGAGAGTATAGAGGGCATGGTTAGTAAGTTTGCAGATGCAGCAAGATTGGTGGCATAGTGGACAGTGAAGAAAGTTATCTCCGATTGCAACGGGATCTTAATCAATTGGGCCAGTGGGCTGACAAATGGCAGATGGAGTTTAATTTAGACAAATGCGAGGTGATGCATTTTGGTAGATCGAACCAGGGCAGGATTTACTCAGTTAATGGTAGGGCGTTGGGGAGAGTTACAGAACAAAGAGATCTTGGGGTAAATGTTCATAGCTCCTTGAAAGTGGAGTCACAGGTGGACAGAGTGGTGAAGAAGGCATTCAGCATGCTTGGTTCCATCGGTCAGAACACTGAATACAGGAGTTGGGACGTCTTGTTGAAGTTGTACAAGACATTGATAAGGCCACACTTGGAATACTGTGTGCAATTCTGGTCACCCGATTATAGAAAGGATATTATTAAACTAGAAAGAGTGCAGAGAAGATTTACTAGGATGCTACTGGGACTTGATGGATTGAGTTATGAGGAGAGGCTGGATAGACTGGGACTTTTTTCTCTGGAGCGTAGGAGGCTGAGGGGTGATCTTATAGAGGTCTATAAAATAATGAGGGGCACAGATCAGTTAGATAGTCAATATCTTTTCCCCAAAGGTAGGGGAGTCTAAAACTAGAGGGCATAGGTTTAAGGTGAGAGGGGAGAGATACAAAAGGGTCCAGAGGGGCAATTTTTTTCACACAGAGGGGGGTGAGTGTCTGGAACGAGCTGCCAGAGGCAGTAGTAGAGGCGGGTACAATTTTATCTTTTAAAAAGCATTTCGATAGTTACATGGGTACAATGGGTATAGAGGGATATGGGCCAAATGCGGGCAATTGGGATTAGTTTAGGGGTTTAAAAAAAAGAGCGGCATAGACAAGTTGGGCCGAAGGGCCTGTTTCCATGCTGTAAACCTTTATGACTCTATGACTAATGGGGCAAAGCCGGGAAACTGCTGACTGTCAGAGCTCAATACTACAGAGAACAAGAACGAAGAACAAAAACAGCCCGGGAAACAGGCCCTTCGGCCCAACGAGCCCGCGCCGCCATCTCAACAACACCAGTCCCCCTCTCCACCCACGACCCCTGTCTAATGTTTTATGGCCATCCACATTGAGGGAAACTGATTTAGGGACAATTTATTCCTGCCAATCAGCCTAAGAGCACATCTTTGGGGTGTGGGAGGAAACCGGAGCACCCGGAGAAAACCCACGCAAGCACGGGGAGAATGCGCAAACTCCCACAGACACCAACCCAAATCCATGTATCTGCACAGCAATCAGTGATAGTCACTGAGCTGTCGTCTTGCCCAGTATCTGGTCCAGTTTAGGCACACACTAACGACATGAAGCACTAGGCCAATCTCGAACAACCAAGAGCAGCCCCAGTACGACCCATCGCGTGTATGCCCCTCGTTGGACACGAGGTGGACCGACTTAAAACCTGTGAATGAAAAGAGAAAAAACATTATTATTGTACCATATCCATTTACCTTACCAGGGACGCCCCAATGCTAATGACCCTTATTTAAAAGGATCTCCTATATCCACCCATCTCCAACCCAGTCATGTGCCTGTCTAAGTTACTCTTAAAGGACTCTAGCGTGTTTGCCTCCACCACCTTACTTGGCAGAGCATTCCATACCCCCACTACCCTCTGTGTGAAAAACCTCCCTCTAATATCTGTGTTATACCTCTCCCCCCTCACCTTAAGTCTATGGTCTTATGTGTCTCTATCATAGGAAATAGCTTACCTCTGTTTACTCTATCTATACCCTTCATAATCTTATATACCTCTATTAGATCCCCCCTCAGTCGGCGTCTTTCAAGGGAAAAGAGCCCCAATTTCTTCAATCTTTCCTCATACCCCAGTCCTTCCATACCAGGCAACATCCTGGTAAACCTCCTCTGCATTCTCTCCAGAGTCTCCACGTCCTTCCGGTAGTAAGGCGACCAGAACTGGACGCAGTACTCCAAATGCGGCCTAACCAACGTTTTATACAACTGCAACATTAGACTCCAGCTCTTATATTCTATACCCCTTCCTATAAAGGCTAACATACCATAGGCTTTCTTCACCACACTCTCCACTTGCACTGCCACCTTCAAAGACTTGTGCACTTGCACCCCCAGGTCTCGCTGCGATTCTATAATCCTTACGGGCTTATCCTTTATCATATAACTCCCCCCTACATTATTCCGGCCAAAATGCATCACCTCACATTTATCCGGATTAAACTCCATTTGCCATGTATCTGCCCAATATACCAGCCTATCAATATCCCGCTGTATTGCCAGACACTGCTCCTCACTGCCTGCCAATCCTTCGTGTCAATCCTTGGACATCTTGGTGTCATCAGCAAATTTGCTGCTCACACCACCTACTCCCTCTTCCAAATCATTTATATACACTACACAGGGAAGAGGTCCCAGTACTGAGCCCTGTGGCACACCACTAGTGACAGACCTCCAGCTAGAAAAAGACCCTTCCACTACTACTCTCTGACTCCTCTTTGCAAGCCAGTTCTCTACCCATCTAGATACCTGACCACATATCCCATGAGGTTTAATCTTCTGTACCAACCTACCATGAGGGACTTTGTCAAACGCCTTACTGAAATCCATATAGACGACATCAACGGCTTGTCCTTCGTCGACCGTTTTTGTCACCTCCTCAAAGAATTCTACCAGATTTGTAAGGCAAGACTTCCCCTTTACAAAGCTGCGTATCCTTAATCAGATCGCAACGCTCTAAGTGCGCATACATCCTATCCCTAAGAATCCTCTCCATCAACTTGCCTCCCACTGACGTTAAGCTCACCGGCCTATAGTTACCCGGGCTATCCCTCCTACCCTTTTTAAACAACGGTACCACGTTCGCTATCCTCCAGTCCTCTGGGACCCCACAGAGAGCTGAGGGGAGTATAGAAAGCACCACAGTGGAATTAAAAAGCAAATTGGGGAAACAAAGAGAGAGTGTGACGAGGTATTGTTGTGTTAAATTATTTTTAAAAGACATAAATTGCAAAGGATAACTAAAAAAACAATTAGGGTTTATTAGAGGTCAAAATGTAACAGAATGCTGAAAATGTCGGCATTTTTCATAATGAATGCTTAGAGCCTGTCTTCACAAAAGAGAAGGGACAATGTAGAGATGATAGTTAAAAAGGAGGAGTGGGAAATATCGAATGGGACAAATATAACGAGAGAGGAAATATTAAAGGGTTTACTATCTCTGAAAGTCAAAGAGCCACCAGCTCCAAATGGAATATATCCCAGGTTACAGCAAAGACTCTGACTATCATTTCCCAACTTGTTCCCTGGCAACTTCTATACTGGAAGCTGCGAATTTTATTCTGTTGTTTATAAAATGAACGAGGTACAGGCCAGTCAGCCTAACCTCCATCACTCAGACCCAATGGCAGCAGTATGGACCATCTACAGGATGCACCATAGCAATCCACCAAAGGTCCTTTGACACCACCTTCTAAATCCTGAACCCTACTGCCTAACAAGGGCAGCAGACTGTTTATTGATGTCTTTTTTTTACATCCACAGGTGATTGGGTCCGCCTTGTTGGCCAACAAGGGGCATACACGCGGTGGGTCGTACGAGGGCTGCACTTGGATGTTGCTTTGAGAGTTGCCTAGTGCTTCACATCATTAGTGTACGCTTAAACTGGACCAACTGACGGGCAACACGACAGCTCAGTGACTATCACTGTTTGCTGCGCAGTTACAGGGACCCGGGTCAGATCTCCAACTTGGGTCGGTGTCTGTGGGAGTTTGCGCATTCTCCCCGTGCTTGCGTGGGTTTTCTCCGGGTGCTCCGGTTTCCTCCCGCACCCCAAAGATGTGCTGTTAGGCTGATTGGTGTTAACAAATTGTCCTTAAATTAGACCTCCCTTAATCTGGCGAATACATAATTCTCTAAATTTGCACCCCTTTATTGTGGGGTCCAAGAGACTTAGACAAAAGTCGGAGGTAGGAGAAGGATTGGAATGAGGCGCTCACTGAGTGTTAAAATGGGCGGCGCGGGTTTGTTGGGCTGAAGGGCCTGTTTCCTGTGCTGTGTTGTTCTTTGTTCTTTGATTCATGGGAACAGCACCATTTCCCTCTAAGTCAGTCCCCATCCTGAATTGGAACCTCATTGCCATTCCTTCACCATCTCTGGACTGACAGTCATTCGAGAAAGGCTCTCAACACCACTTTCTCAAAGGCAATTAGGGTTGGGTAATAAATGTTGGCCTTGCCAACAATGTGCTCATACTGTGAATTAGCCAGGGAGCAAGTTGGGAAATGCTGGTCGGAGTCTTTGCTGTAACCTGGGATACATTCCATTTGGAACTGGTGACTCTTTGGCTCTCAGAGATATTAAACCCTTTCATATTTTTTCTCATTACATTTGTCCCATCCAATATTTCCCACTCCTCCTCTTTCACTATAATCTCTATATTGTTCCCTCTCTTGCTGGTGGGCAAATTATCAAAAAAAGTGCTGAAGAATGGGATAAAACTTTATTTCGAAAGACACAGGTTAATCAATGACATTCAGCCTGCGTGGTCATTTCTGACTAACACGACTGAATATTTTGAGCAGATTGATGTATCCCATGTACGTTTGAATTAGGTTTTTGGCTTGGTTCCACGTTGACTGATACCAACAGTAAATGCCTATTGGATCCAAGTTAGAGTGCCAGATTGGATCCAAAATTGGTTCACTGACAGGAGGCAAATGGTAATGGTCGGCCTTCATTAATGGAGGGATTGAGTTTAGGAGTCGGGAGGTAATGCTGCAACTTTATAAGACCCTTGTCAGACCCCACTTGGAGTACTGTGCGCAGTTCTGGTCGCCTCACTACAGGAAGGATGTGGAAGCTATTGAGAGGGTGCAGAGGAGATTTACAAGGATGTTGCCTGGATTGGGAGGCATGCCTTATGAGGATAGGTTGAGGGAGCTCGGTCTCTTCTCCCTGGAGAGACGAAGGTTGAGAGGCGACCTGATAGAGGTTTATAAAATGTTGAGAGGAATAGATAGGGTGGATTCTCGGAGGCTATTTCCCAGGGCTGAAATGGTCGCTACGAGAGGACACAGGTTTAAGGTGCTGGGGAGCAGGTACAGAGGAGATGTCAGGGGTAAGTTTTTCACTCAGAGGGTGGTGAGTGAGTGGAATCGGCTGCTGTTGGTGGTGGTGGAGGCGAACTCGCTGGGGTCTTTTAAAAGACTTCTGGATGAGTATATGGGTTTTAATGAGATTGGGAGTTACAGATAGTTCTATGGCCTGGTAGGTATGGATGTGATCGGCGCAACTTGTGGGCTGTAGTGTTCTATGTTCTATGATAAGTGATATGGTGATTGGAAAGCTGTCTGGAGTGGGGTTCCACTGGGCTTAGTTGTGGGCTCTTTGCTAAACGTGGTAGATATCAAGGATTCGGATATAAATGATTAGCACGAGGGGGCATGGCTTTAAATTAAGGGGGGGTAGCTACAGGACGGATGTCAGGGGTAGGTTCTTTACCCAGCGGGTGGTGAGGGATTGGAATGCCCTGCCTGCTGCAGTTGTAAATGCGTCTAGTTTGGGGGCGTTTAAGAGATCTCTGGATAGGTTTATGGACGAAAAGGGATTGGTATAGGCTAGTGGGTCATTGTTTTTGTAACTGGTCGGCGCAACATCGTGGGCCGAAGGGCCTGTTCTGCGCTGTAATGTTCTATGTTCTATGTTCTATGTTCTACAGAGGAATGGATGAATCTGGGGTACGTGTCCACAAGGAGGTGGTGTTGAGCTGCCTTGAACTGCCGCAGTCCATGTGGTGTAAGCCCACGCGCACTGCTGTTAGGTCGGGAGTTCACGATTTTAATCCAGTGACCATGTTTAATATCTTGGAGTTACACAGAGATGACACAGACAGCGGCTGGATTCTACTGCCCTCTGCTGGCATGCTTGAAGGCCGGGGGGGCGGGGGCTTGTAATATGCAGCACATGAGCTAATGGTCACCTTCCTGCTTAGCCCTGATTGTCACTGACTTGACGGTGAGTGGCCATTCACCCATTGAGGTCCTCAGTGTTTACTGGAGAGCTGGTGTAGTGCAAGTTAGGAGGTGGACACCCTTTTGGGGATCCAATGTACTGCCTGCTGCAGTTGTAAATGCGCCTAGTTTGGGGGCGTTTAAGAGATCTATGGATAGGTTTATGGACGAAAAGGGATTGGTATAGGCTAGTGGGTCATTGTTTTTGTAACTGGTCGGCGCAACTTCGTGGGCCGAAGGGCCTGTTCTGCGCTGTAATGTTCTATGTTCTATGTTCTATGTTCAGAGGCACATCCTATAAGGTCATACCCGCACTTCAACTCTCTACCTGCCCTCTCAAAGCTTCCATCTCCTTGCCCCAACCACACAACACAACCTTGCTGGGCCTGTCTGCCATGCCCTGCCTATATCTGGGTTTATTATCTCCTTTGGCTACAGGCGGTTGCCCCAGTGATAGCCACCATTTGAACTTGGTGTTGCTGGGACTACGGAGCTGCTGGCTAATCAGATTCAGCTCTCCCCTCCAATCGGGGAGCAAGTCTCGGAGTGTGCTAATCAATCCCCCGCCTAGCCTAATCCGTGCTCCCAATTACCCTGTAGTTAGGGGAGGGAATGGAGAACACGGCATCCCATGAAATCCAGCCCGGAGAACTGACACGCAGAATCAAACATCAGACATGAAGGGACAGCAGATATAATTAGGGTGTTGAGTAGCTTGTAGGGGAACCTCCAAGTGGTAGAGTTCCCAGGGATCTGCTGCTGTTGTCCTTCTAAATGGTAATGATTGTGTGTTAGGAAGCTGCTATTGAAGGAGGCTTGCTGAGCTGTTGCAATGTACCTTAAGAACATAAGAACATAAGAAATAGGAGCAGGAGTCGGCCATCTAGCCCTTCGAGCCTGCCCCGCCATTCAATAAGATCATGGCTGATCTGTCGTGTCTCAGTTCCACATTCCCGCCCTCTCCCCATAACCCTTAATCCCCTCTCTTATCAAAAACCCATCAACCCGCGTCTTAAAAATATTTAGCGAGGCAGCCTCCACCACTTCAACGGGCAGAGAATTCCAGAGATTCACCACCTTTTGAGTGAAGAAGTTCCTCCTCAACTCTGTTCTAAACCGCCCCCCCTTTATCTTGAGGCTGTGCCCCCTAGTCCTACTGTCTTTTTTGAGCGGGAAGAGTCTCTCCACCTCTATCCTATCCATCCCATTCATCATCTTATACGTCTCAATGAGATCTCCCCTCATTCTTCTAAACTCTAGCGAGTACAAGCCTAGTTTATTCAGCCTCTCCTCATAGCTCAACCCCCTCAACTCCGGTATCAGCCTAGTAAACCTCCTCTGCACTCCCTCCAGGGCCAAAATATCCTTGCGTAAGTACGGCGTCCAAAACTGCACACAGTACTCCAGCTGCGGCCTCACCAATGCCCTATACAGCTGCAGCAAGACCTCCCTACTTTTATATTCAATCCCCCCTCGCTATGAAGGCCAGCATCCCATTCGCCTTCCTGACCACCTGCTGCACCTGCAAGCCTTGTAGATGGTACACAGGACTGCCATTGTCCGTTGGTGGTGAAGGGTGTTGTAGGAATAGTAATCAAATAGGCTGCTTTGTCCTGCATGGTGTTGAGTTTCCTGAGTGTTGTTGGAGCTGCACTCACCCAGGCAAGTGGGGACTATTCCATCACACACTCGACGCCTCGTATGTGGTGGACAGGCTTTGGGGTCAGGAGGTGAGCAATTATATGGAGTCTTTCAAGGGAAAACTGAAATGGGTGCAGGAAAGGCATGTGCCGGTTAAGAGGAAGGATGGGAAAGGTAGGATTAGAGAGCCGTGGATTACTAGAGGTAATCAGGAAGAAACGAGAGGTGTATGTTAGGTCTAAGCAACTGGGAACGGAGAAAGCGTTGGAGGAATACAGAGAGAGTAGGAGGGATCTCAAAAGGGGAGTAAGGAGGGCAAAAAAGGGGCATGAAATGGCTTTGGCAGGCAGGATTACGGAGAATCCAAAGGCGTTTTAGAACATAGAACACAGAACATAGAACACTACAGCACAAACAGGCCCTTCGGCCCACGAGTTGCGCCGATCACATCAACACCTACCAACCTACAGACCTATCTATAACCCCCAATCCCATTAAACCCCATGTACTCATCCAGAAGTCTTTTAAAAGACCCCAGCGAGTTCGCCTCCACCACCACTGACGGCAGCCGATTCCATTCACTCACCACCCTCTGAGTGAAAAACTTACCCCTAACATCACTTCTGAACTTCCCTCCTTGCACCTTAAACCTGTGTCCTCTCGTAGCAACCATTTCAACCCGGGGAAATAGCCTCTGAGAGTCCACCCTATCTATTCCTCTCAACATTTTGTAAACCTCTATCAGGTCGCCTCTCAACCTTCGTCTCTCCAGGGAGAAGAGTCCCAGCTCCCTCAACCTATCTTCATAAGGCATGCCTCCCAATCCAGGCAACATCCTTGTAAATCTCCTCTGCACCCTCTCAATAGCTTCTACATCTTTCCTATAGTGAGGCGACCAGAACTGCGCACAATACTCTAAATGAGGCCTGACAAGGGTCTTATAAAGTTTTACTCCTATGTTAGGAGCAAAAGGGTGGCTAGGGGAAAAATCGGTCCCCTCAGGGACAGAAGTGGGGAATTGTGCTTAGAGGCAGAGGGAATGGGGGAGATCCTGAATGAATACTTTGCATCGGTATTCACGAAGGAGAGGGGCTTGATGTCTGGTACGGTCATCGAGGGAGCTGTAGACCAATTGAAAGATCTATCGATTACGAGGGAAGAAGTGTTAGGGCTTTTAGCTGGCATTAAAACTGATAAATCTCCGGGGCCCGATGGCATTTATCCCAGGCTGCTTAGGGAGGCGAGGGATGAGATTGCTGGGCCTTTGACGCAAATCTTTGTCTCTTCTTTGGACACAGGTGAGGTCCCAGAGGACTGGAGGATAGCGAACGTGGTACCGTTGTTTAAAAAGGGTCGGAGGGATAGCCCGGGTAACTATAGGCCAGTGAGTTTAACGTCAGTGGTAGGCAAGTTGATGGAGAGGATTTTTAGGGATAGGATGTATGAGCATTTAGAGCATTGCGATCTGATTAAGGATACGCAGCATGTCGTTAGTGTGCGCTTAAACTGGACCAGATACTGGGCAAGACGACAGCTCAGTGACTATCACTGTTTGCTGTGCAGATACATGGATTTGGGCCGGTGTCTGTGGGAGTTTGCGCATTCTCCCCGTGCTTGCGTGGGTTTTCTCCGGGTGCTCCGGTTTCCTCCCACACCCCAAAGATGTGCTATTAGGCTGATTGGAGGTAATAAATTGTCCCTAAATTAGTTTCCCGCAATGTGGATTGCCATAAACATAGATAAGGGCCATGGGTGGAGGGGGGACTGGTAATGTTAAAATGGCGGCGCGGGCTCGTTGGGCCGAAGGGCCTGTTTTCCGGGCTGTTTTTGTTCTTTGTTCTTTGTATAATTACCTCAGGTAGAGTGTCTTTGTGAATAGAATTTCTCCATTCTATCAGATGAAGAGGGTCTGAGACCCACTATTAAGTTCATTTCTGCAAGACTCTTCCATCCTTGATACAAAGTCAAATACCAACCGCTGTACGACTCAAAAGTTCTTCATTCTTCTTACATATGCAAACTGGCAAAATTTTGCGACGTAACTCCCATGTAGTGCTCAGAATCAGGTAACAAAGGTGCACTGAACAATGGGACAGTCCCCCTTTATGTAGCTTTACAGTCCTCAGGGTCACATGTGGTCTGATACAATATAGCTAATCACAAGACACCCTTTGTTCTAGTCAGGTTACCCATATCTAATGTCATAATATGGTTATGTTGAAAGCAAGAGAACTGTTAAAGGGTAAATTCGTTAATCACAGATGTCTTAAGCTTGTCAGTTTTGAAATCAACTCAAAAGTCCTCAGTTGCGTGCGATGTTAACACCTTAATGTCGCACCACTTCTCCATTAGGAGAAGCCTCAGGATTCACAGTGCAATGTAGAGGGGACTGAGGCACCTGAACCATCTCCCTGTGATTTTTTACATAGAGGGTAGTGACTGCCTTGGAACTCATTGCTGGGGAAGGTAGTGGAAGAGGATATGGTCGTGACTTTCAAGAGATGCCTTGACAAATAGAATATAGAACATAGAACACTACAGCACAAACAGGCCCTTCAGCCCACAAGTTGTGCCGATCATATCCATCCCTTCCAGGCCATAGAACTATCTGTAACTCCCAATCCCATTAAATCCCATAAACTCATCCAGAAGTCTTTTAAAAGACCCCAGCGAGTTCGCCTCCACCACCACTGACGGCAGCCGATTCCACTCACTCACCACCCTCTGAGTGAAAAACTTACCCCTAACATCTCCTCTGTACCTGCTCCCCAGCACCTTAAACCTGTGTCCTCTCGTAGCGACCATTTCAGCCCTGGGAAATAGCCTCTGAGAATCCACCCGATCTATTCCTCTCAACATTTTATAAACCTCTATCACGTCGCCTCTCAACCTTCGTCTCTCCAGGGAGAAGAGACCGAGCTCCCTCAACCTATCCTCATAAGGCATGCCTCCCAATCCAGGCAACATCCTTGTAAATCTCCTCTGCACCCTCTCAATAGCTTCCACATCCTTCTTGTAGTGAGGCGACCAGAACTGCGCACAGTACTCCAAGTGGGGTCTGACAAGGGTCTTATAAAGTTGCAGCATTACCTCCCGACTCCTAAACTCAATCCCTCGATTAATGAAGGCCAGTACGCCATACGCCTTCCTGCAGTGAGAACTGCACACAGTGCTGCGCAGAATCTCGGGAGGTAAGTGAACATAAGAACATAAGAAATAGGAGCAGGAGTAGGCCATCTAGCCCTTCGAGCCTGCCCCGCCATTCAATAAGATCATGGCTGATCTGTCGCTGCTCAGTTCCACTTTCCCGCCCTCTCCCCATAACCCTTAATCCCCTCTCTTATCAAGAACCCATCAACCCGCTTCTTAAAAATATTTAGCGAGGCAGCCTCCACCACTTCAACGGGCAGAGAATATCTGTGGATGATATCCTGGTTAGTACCTGGGGAAGATGATCTGGAGCTGGGTAGCACTCGCTGAGTAAGAGAGAGCAAAGTGGCAAAGGAACTCTGTAACATTTCCTCCCTCTGCTTCCCAAATCTAATGGACTGACCCAAACCCGTAAACAGAAATCAAAATACTCTAGACATGCAAACCAGAAATTAAAGTAAAATGTTCTGGAATTACTCAGCATATCAGGAGGTATCTGAGAAACAGAGTTCATGTTTCAGATTCAGGTCTTTCATCAGAGCCAGGAACAGTTAGATTCCGACAGATTTAACGATTTAAGCTGACGGAGGGGTTGGGAAAGTTGGGTGGGGTGGGGAGGGGGGCGTGTGGAATAGGGGGAGTACAGTAAAGAACAAAAGGGAAAGTGTGTGAGAGGGTGGCACTGTGGCCTAAATGTGGTCAGTTCACTTTAACAGCAAAGGTAAAAGGATGGGAAGGTTACCACACAGTGAGTTACTTAATCAGTTGGTGGAGGCTTGTTAGATCGGTTTGCAGTCCAGGATGGAACTAAATAGACTGGGTCTGTACTCGTTGGAGGTCAGAAGGATGAGGGGGGATCTTATAGAGACGTATAAGATAATGAAGGGGATGGATAGGGTAGAGGTAGAGAGATTCATTGTCTCATTTAGACTTATGGGATGTTGAGTGGGATGGGTGGGATAGAGGTGGAGAGGCTCTTCCCGCTCAGAAAGGACAGTAGGACTAGGGGGCACAACCTCAAGATAAGGAGGGGACAGTTTAGAACAGAGTTGAGGAGGAACTTCTTCACTCAAAGGGTGGTGAATCTCTGGAATTCTCTGCCCGTTGAAGTGGTGGAGGCTGCCTTGCTAAATATATTTAAGTCACGGGTAGATAGGTTTCTGATAGACACGGGGAATTAAGGGGAGAAAGCGGGAAAGTGGAACTGATCCACTTCAGATCAGCCATGAGCTTATTGAATGGCGGGGCAGGCTCGAGGGGCTAGATGGCCTACTCCTGCTCCTATTTCTTACATTCTTATGGAAGAGAGGGAAACTCTCCTAAATCCCTCTGATAATCATGTGACACACATACACAGAGATCACAGCTTTACACAAAAAGGTGGAAGGAAAAGAAAGTAAAGCGGTAATAGGGAGAAGGAGGGTGTTTGTGAAGCTGGCTCGGGGCTGGTGGGGAGTGTTGATGGTCTGCTCATACTGAGCAGCTTTGAAACAGATTCTCTCTGCACAGACACATCAGCAGCTGTGCATTGGCAAACACCACCTCCCACTGAGATACTTTTCCATCTGTGGGTGAAAGGAAAGAAACAGTGATATTCCATTTTAATAGAGTCCGGCAGAGTTTAAAGATTGCCTTCACCGTGAAAAGAACTCACTGCTGCAATGGGGGAGACACCATCAGCCAATTATAAATACCCACGAGATTCATAGAAACCCTACAGCACAGAGAGAGGCCATTCAGCCCATCGGGTCTGCACCATGCACAATCCCACCCAGGCCCTACACCCATATCCCTACATGTTTTACCCACTAATCCCTCTAACCTACACATAGGACACTAAAAGGCAATTTAGCACGGCCAATCAACCTAACCCGCACATCTTTGGACTGTGGGAGGAAACCGGAGCACCCAGAGGAAACCCACGCAGACACGAGGGGAATGTGCAAACTCCACACAGACAGTGACCCGAGCCGGGAATCGAACCCAGGACCCTGGAGCTGTGAAGCAGCAGTGCTAACCCACTGTGCTACCGTGATTATGTGAAAAGTCTGCCAACACCAGGTTTTAGCCCAACCGATTTATTTGATAATAGACTCACAAGCTTTCGGGGTTAGTCCCTTCGTCAGGTGAACGGAGACGAAGGGACTAACCCGAAAGCTTGTGAGTCTATTATCAAATAAATCGGTTGGGCTAAAACCTGGTGTTGTTGGACTTTTTACTGTGTTTACGCCAGTCCAACGCCGGCACATCCACATCACCCTGATTATGACCAGATTACGACAATATTCACAGAACAGTACAGCACAGTACAGGCCCTTCGGCCCTCAATGTGCCGAGCTATGTCCAATCCCTAGATCAAGCTATCCCACTCCCTATCATTCTGGTGTGCTCCATGTGCCTATCCAATAACTGCTTGAAAGTTCCTAAAGTGTCCGACTCCACTATCACAGCAGGTAGTGCATTCCACACCCCAACCACTCTCTGAGTGAAGAATCTACCTCGGACATCCCTCCTATATCTCCCACCATGAACCTTATAGTTAGGCCCCCTAGTAACAGCTACATCCACCCGAGGAAATAGTCTCTGAACGTCCACTCTATCAATCTCTCTCATCATCTTATAAACCTCTATTAAGTGGCCTCTCATCCTCCTCCACTCTAAAGAGAAAAGCCCCAGCTCCCTCAACCTTTCCTCATAAGACCTACCCTCCAAACCAGGCAGCATCCTGGTATTAGGTATCATGACCAGATTATCAGCTTTCTTGGTGATGTTGATTGAAAGATAAATATTGGACAGGGGATTAAGAACTCCCCTGATCCTCTCTGAAATAAAAAACCAAAGAAGATATCTACAAGGAGAAGACAGCGGCTGGAACTGTCTGATCTCACACACCCCACCATCACCTTGAGCCAGAGTGGAGGGTTTGGGCTCAGCCAAAACTCCACTCCCTGCAGCAGGACTGGAGAATCCAAACCGTGGGCAAGATCGGAGACTCCCAACGGCAGGCAAGGTCGGAGAATCCCAGGCAAGGTCGGAGAATCCCAGCCAAGGGTGAGGTCAGAGATTTCATAAGAACATAAGAACATAAGAAATAGGAGCAGGAGTAGGCCATCTGGCCCTTCGAGCCTGCCCCGCCATTCAATAAGATCATGGCTGATCTGTCGAGGCTCAGTTCCACATTCCCGCCCTCTCCCCATAACCCTTAATCCCCTCTCTTATCAAAAACCCATCAACCCGCTTCTTAAAAATATTTAGCGAGGCAGCCTCCACCACTTCAACGGGCAGAGAATTCCAGAGATTCACCACCCTTTGAGTGAAGAAGTTCCTCCTCAACTCCGTTCTAAACCGCCCCCCCTTTATCTTGAGGCTGTGCCCCCTAGTCCTACTGTCTTTATTGAGCGGGAAGAGTCTCTCCACCTCTATCCTATCCATCCCATTCATCATCTTATACGTCTCAATGAGATCTCCCCTCATTCTTCTAAACTCTAACGAGTACAAGCCTAGTTTATTCAGCCTCTCCTCATAGCTCAACCCCCTCAACTCCGGTATCAGCCTAGTAAACCTCCTCTGCACTCCCTCCAAGGCCAAAATATCCTTGCGTAAGTACGGCGACCAAAACTGCACACAGTACTCCAGCTGCGGCCTCACCAGTGCCCTATACAGCTGCAGCAAGACCTCCCTACTTTTATATTCAATCCCCCTCGCTATGAAGGCCAGCATCCCATTCGCCTTCCTGACCACCTGCTGCACCTGCAGGCTGGGTTTTCAGCCTGGCATAAGTGACAGTGTCTCAGTGGGACAGGCAGACTTGAGGGTCACGTTTCTCCTTAGCAGTGTTTGCTGTGAGATAATATTCAGTGAAGACACAGGCAGATTCTGCTGTGCAGGGAACACACCCTCGGTCACCCCTGGTTCCTTTGTGCTGTGTGGAACCATTTCTTTACTAATTCCTTCTTGGGTAATAGTCTCTGAGCTGGGGATGAGGAAATGTCACAGTTGAGCAAAGTAAGATCACACAAGTTGCCCTGGGAAAGTTCTGGCTCTGACACTCCTCATCCACATCTCCCTCCCCCTCTGCTGGTGGGTTTGCAGTCACTGAGAACAGGTCAAGAAGGCGTATGGTGTACTGGCCTTCATTAATCGAGGGATTGAGTTTAGGAATCGGGAGGTAATGCTGCAACTTTATAAGACCCTTGTCAGACCCCACTTGGAGTACTGTGCGCAGTTCTGGTCGCCTCACTACAGGAAGGATGTGGAAGCTATTGAGAGGGTGCAGAGGAGATTTACAAGGATGTTGCCTGGATTGGGAGGCATGCCTTATGAAGATAGGTTGAGGGAGCTGGGACTCTTCTCCCTGGAGAGACGAAGGTTGAGAGACGACCTGATAGAGGTTTATAAGATGTTGAGAGGAATAGATAGGGTGGATTCTCAGAGGCTATTTCCCAGGGCTGAAATGGTCGCTATGAGAGGACACAGGTTTAAGGTGCTGGGGAGCAGGTACAGAGGAGATGTTAGGGGTAAGTTTTTCACTCAGAGGGTGGTGAGTGAGTGGAATCGGTGGTGGTGGAGGCGAACTCGCTGGGGTTTTTTAAGAGACTTCTGGATCAGTACATGGGATTTAATGGGATTGGGGGTTATAGATAGGCCTGGTAGGTATGGATATGATCGGCGCAACTTGTGGGCCAAAGGGCCTGTTTGTGCTGTAGTGTTCTATGTTCGATGTCAGCAGGTTTCTGTAGGGATTGAGGAGGGAGAGAAGTCAGTCAAGTGTTCAGTTTGTCTGGTGCATTTTGGGAATAGCAGGGTCCATTGCTGGTGTCAATCCTACCAGTTCCTACAGGAAAATGTGAGTGAGTGTCCACCTATCAGCTTCTCAAACTTGTTTAGGAGTTTCTACATAGAACTTCTCCCTCTCGTGGCCAACTTGGAAAAGCATTGTTTGCAAGTAAATTGGGTAAATCTGGAGGAGAGGTGAAATGAGATGGGATTGACCTCTCCCAATTCTGTGTTTGTCTCCGGAGCAACACTTGTCAGGAGTTTTATTCCAGCTCATTTTGTGTTGATTAAAAATAGAAAGAAGTTGATAATTTTGAAAATCTTCAGACGTCGAGAGAGTCAGTGTGGATTTGTACAGTGTCGTACATGCCTGGTGAATCTGACTGAATGTTGTTTTGGTGAGGCAGCTGGAGTACTGTGTGCAGTTTTGGTCACCGCACTTGCGCAAGGATATTTTGGCCTTAGAGGGAGTGCAGAGAAGGTTCACTAGGCTGATACTGGAGATGAAGGGGTTAGCTTAATGAAGAGAGATTGAATAGACTGGGTCTGTACTCGTTGGAGTTTAGAAGGATGAGGGGGGATCTTATAGAGACGTATAAGATAATGAAGGGGATGGATAAGGTAGAGGTAGAGAGATTCTTCCCGCTTAGAAAGGACAGCAGGACTAGAGGGCACAGCCTCAAGATAAGGGGGGGGGAGCAGTTTAGATCGGAGTTGAGGAGGAACTTCTTCACTCAAAGGGTGGTGAATCTCTGGAATTCTCTGCCCATTGAAGTGGTGGAGGCTGCCTCGCTAAATATATTTAAGTCACGGGTAGATAGGTTTCTGATAGACAGGGGAATTAAGGGGAGAAAGCAGGAAAGTGGAACTGATCCATGACAGATCAGCCATGATCTTATTGAATGGTGGGGCAGGCTCGAGGGGCTAGATGGCCTACTCCTGCTCCTATTTCTTATGTTCTTATGTTTTGTAAAGGTTTCTACGTTAACAGACAGGGTAATGTCTGTGGATGTGGTTTATACAAATTAAGTCCCCTTAAGAGACTGTGAGCTGAAGGTGAAATTCATGGAATTGAGGGGAAATTAGTCACCTTTTGCAAACTGAGTGAGAGGCAGAGACAGAGAGTGGGGATAGATAATTTCACTGACAGGCTGTGATTGGTGGTATGCATGATGTGGAGGTGTCGCTGTTGGACTGGGGTAAGCACATTAAGAGGTCTCACAACACCAGGTTAAAGTCCAACAGGTTTATTTGGTAGCACGAGCTTTCGGTGTATCGCTCCTTCATCAGGTGAGTGACTTACCTGAAGAAGGAGTGATATTCAAAAGCGTGTTCTATTAAATAAAGCTGTTCACTGGTGTTGTGAGACTTCTTACTTGGTGGTATGGCAGAGGGATTGGTGTTGAGTGGGGGTAATGGATGAGTAATCTCACTGACTGGTGGTATGGCAGAGGGATTAGTGTTGAAGCTTTCAAAATGAGGAGCTTCTCCTGCCAGATCTCTCTCTTCTCCATTGTGTGATAGGATGTTATTATCACACAAATATAAATACGTGCTTCTGATCTTAAACCCTACATCTCCACGGGCAGCATGGTGGCCCAGTGGTTAACACATTGCCACGGACCCCGGTTCAATTCCAGCTTTGGGTCATTGTCAGTGTGGAGGTTACACATTCTCCCTGTGTCTGCGTGGGTTTCCTCCGGGTGCTCCAGTTTCCTCCCACAATCCAAAGATGTTCGGTGGATTGGCAATGCTAATTGCCCCTTTGTGTCAGGGGGAGTAGATAGGGTAAATGCATGAGGTTATGGGGATAGGTGGGATTGTGGTTGGTGCAGAATCGATGGGCCAAATGGCCTCCTTCCGCACTCTCGGATTCTATGTTCTCTCCCCAAATCGCTTTACCTGTCAGATTTATATCCTTCTCCATCCCCCTGCCAATTCTTCGATTTAATAGGGTTTAGCCTGTGAGTGCCTTGACCCATCTGCTTGCTTTCTGGGGACAATCCGCGCTCTCCCTTCTGTCGATATGAGTGTCCTTCTTCTGGGTGGCTGGAGAGCTTTGTCTTTTTCTTGCTCCCTATCTTCCGCTGGATCTGAACGACAAGCCCAAGTTACTAGTGGCTTTCGTTCCAAGGATATTAAAGCACTGTTAATTCAGGGGCCAACCTCGATCCAGTATGAGCTCAGTTTTGGAGTTCCTTAAAGAAGTAAAAATATTTAACCAAACCAGATATACGAACTGAAAAAAAAAACTTTGTCAAGGAAAATAATTTAGGGGAAATAAGTGAAACAGAAAATAATTATGGAGTATTGAACCAGAGTTGAAGTTAGACACAAGGGGAGGTGTTTCAGTCCTATCTGAAGAAGTATGTTCTTCAAAGTTTAAAACCAAAGTTTAGTTTAGACACAAGGGGAGGTGTTTCAGTCCTATCTGAAGAAGTATGTTCTTCAAAGTTTAAAACCAAAGTTTAGTTTAGACACAAGGGGAGGTGTTTCAGTCCTATCTGAAGAAGTTTTATGTTCTTAAGTTCTTAAAGTATCTGAAGCAATCATCATCCATTCGGTTATAGGATGCATGTGGACATCAACACCTGGTAAGATTAAAAAATAAGGACAGAGAAACCATGTCACGCAGCAAATAATCATAAGATGGAAGCTATGCTTATAATTAAGGCTGATTTACTAAGTTGATGAGGTTACTGATGAGCAGTAACATGTTCAGGAATGAATTTCCGACATTATTTACAGACTCTGGAAAACTGAAGACTGTATAACGTGTTCCCCAAGGAGGTGATGTGAAACCTTTTTGCACTGAGGAAGGTCTGACACCCGCTCCGGTACAAGTTCAAAGGTGAAAGTGAACACATGATCCAGCAGGATGGTGTCTCTCCTGTAAGCAGACCCACACAGCGGTGATCTGGAATGGTCACAACCCCAGAGCGAAATAACCCCATCAACCGAACAAATCAGTGAAAAGCGGATCCACCCAATCAGTGGATGAAAGTCTTGGAAAATTAGTCAATGTACCCTATCGCCAAATTAGATTCAAACAACGGCTTTTGACATTGCGTCTAGTCAAAGAATCCAGATTGCTGACCATTTTTACAAC
Source organism: Carcharhinus amblyrhynchos (assembly GCF_965287045.1). Taxonomy (NCBI): domain Eukaryota; kingdom Metazoa; phylum Chordata; class Chondrichthyes; order Carcharhiniformes; family Carcharhinidae; genus Carcharhinus; species Carcharhinus amblyrhynchos. Next base: position 46,424,616 of record NC_137346.1, read on the forward strand.
ACCTTGGGGCCTTAACATCTTACTGTTCGGAACTGTCTCTGTTCCAGGCACATTCCAGAGAACAATGTATCAGATCCTGGATCTCAAATGTTGTACAGACACCACTCTCACACATGGTTCCTCGAGTGATGGACATTCCTGTCGAGTGAGAGCTGTCCCCAAAGTTCCACAGGTTTGACATTGAATGAGAAATAAGAACATAAGAACATAAGAAATAGGAGCAGGAGTCGGCCATCCAGCCCTTCGAGCCTGCCCCGCCATTCAATAAGATCATGGCTGATCTGTCGTGGCTCAGTTCCACTTTCCCGCCCTCTCCCCATAACCCTTAATCCCCTCTCTTATCAAAAACCCATCAACCCGCGTCTTAAAAATATTTAGCGAGGCAGCCTCCACCACTTCAACGGGCAGAGAATTCCAGAGATTCACCACCCTTTGAGTGAAGAAGTTCCTCCTCAACTCCGTTCTAAACCGCCCCCCCTTTATCTTGAGGCTGTGCCCCCTAGTCCTACTGTCCTTTCTGAGTGGGAAGAGCCTCTCCACCTCTATCCTATCCATCCCATTCATCATCTTATACGTCTCAATGAGATCTCCCCTCATTCTTCTAAACTCTAATGAGTACAAGCTTAGTTTATTCAGCCTCTCCTCATAGTTCAACCCCCTCAACTCCGGTATCAGCCTAGTAAACCTCCTCTGCACTCCCTCCAAGGCCAAAATATCCTTGCGTAAGTGCGGCAACTAAAACTGCACACAGTACTCCAGCTGCGGCCTCACCAATGCCCTATACAGCCACAGCAAGACCTCCCTACTTTTATATTCAATCCCCCTCGCTATGAAGGCCAGCATCCCATTCGCCTTCCTGACCACCTGCTGCACCTGCAGGCTGGGTTTTTGCGACTCATGCACAAGGACCCCGAGGTCCCTCTGCACCGTCGCCTGCTGCAGTTTTTCGCCCCGTAAGTAATAGTCCTTCCTACCATTATTCCTACCAAAGTGGACAACTTCACACTTGCCAACATTAAATTCCATTTGCCATTTCCTGGCCCATTCGCCCAGCCTATCTAGATCCTTCTGTAGACTCTCCACACCCTCCGCACAATTTGCCTTTCCACCAATCTTGGTGTCATCAGCAAATTTCGACACCCTGCACTCGGTTCCCTCCTCCAGATCATCTATATAAATGGTAAATAGCTGAGGCCCCAGCACCGACCCCTGGGGCACTCCACTAGTCACCATCCGCCAATCCGAATAGCACCCATTGACCCCCACTCTCTGCCTCCTATTTGACAACCAATCCCCCATCCACGCTAACACCCTACCCCCAACTCCATGCCCCCTGACCTTCTGCAATAACCTCTTGTGAGGCACCTGTAAGAGAACTTGCTCTGAAACTCGTAATTAAAATGTGTATGATGAAGCGGGGTCAAAATGTGAGATGTGATGAGACCAGCATGACTAATCAACTCAATGTCGGTTACCTAATGTAATTAGTATAGTAGTCAGACCGACATAGCTAGATGAAGTGTAACCAATATAATCAATGCATGTTACCCAACGTAGTTAGTATAGTAATCACTCATTAATGAATGTAAACAGTAGCCACTCGGGAGGACAATGGACACTGCCCAGTTGTCCAAATTAATATGTGACTGTAGCAAAAAGGAGAGAATAAAGTAAGCATGTTTTTCTTCACTATTCGTCACTATTTGGCCTGAGTTAGCTAAACCATGATTATTGTATAAACAGAATTGTCTAGATAAGGGCAAAAGTCGTAACTACCATGGTTTCAAGAAGCAAAGAGATGCACCAATGAGTGACCAATCTCAAACAAGGTAGATAAAGGGTCGACCCAGAAACAATGGTGGCTAAACAAGGTCGAATCTTAAAAGTAAGATAAGAATCGTGAGGTATGGAGCTGTAATGTGCATAAAAAGACTGTAAGCAGATGGTTCATTGGATTGTTCTGGACATCCTGGCTTTATTGTCTTGTGCTGGAAAATAAAGTCTACTGCTTGGAGGACTAAGACTCAGACTCTCTGTTCCAATCGGCTAAAATCAGTTGTCGTCCTGGGGAACCACGACACACCTTATCAAACGCCTTCTGAAAATCAAGAAAGACCACATCCACCGGCTCTCCTCTATCCACCGCCCTAGACACATCCTCATAGAACTCCAATAAATTTGTCAGACACGACTTCCCCTTAACGAAACCGTGCTGCGTCTGCTCTACCAAACAATTCCCCTCAAGATGCCAGAGAGCTTGCAAGATACAACATTGACATTGCTGCCCTGAGTGAAACTCGTCTTGCTAACGTAGGTCAGTTGACTGAAACGGGAGGTGGATACACTTTTTTCTGGAGCGGCAGCGATGAGCGTCGTGATGCTGGAGTTGGATTTGCCGTCAGGAGTCACCTTGTTCGGAAACTCGATAGTCGACCCAAGAGTGTGAACGACCGGCTTATGACATCACAGCTTCCGCTACAGAACAGAAGTCAAGCCACCCTGATCAGCGCCTACGCCCCCACAATGAACAACCCGGAGGAGATGAAAGACAAGTTCTACAAAGAACTAGACCCCCTACTATCAGCAGGGAGCAGTACTGACAAGCTGATCTTGTTTGGCGATTTCAATGCAAGAGTAGGGTGTGACTCTACAACCTGGCAGGGAGTCATTGGGAGGCATGGAGTGGGCAAGTGTAACAGTAACGGCCTACTCTTACTGAAGACCAATGCAGCACACGACCTCCTCATCACCAACACAACCTTCCGTCTGCCTACCCGTAACAAGACCTCCTGGTTGCACCCCCACTCTAAGCATTGGCATCTTATCGACTATGTCATTGTCAGGAGAAAAGACAGGCAGGATATCAGAGTGACCAAGGCCGTGTGTGGTGGACAGATCTGCCGGACAGATCACAGGCTCATCGTCTCCAACATGAGGCTCCGCATCAGATCCAAGAGGTGACCGCAAGGAAGCAAGGTTATGAAAAGAATCAATGCGGCCAAGCTAGAGAACCCCAGCATAGCTTCAGCACTGGCTGAAGACTTAGAAATCAAGCTTGCTGACCTACACCTCACAGGCAGCGCTGAGGACGACTGGGAACACTTCAGGGATGCTGTCCATACATCTGCGCTGAAGATGCTCGGGCCCTCCACCCACAAGCAGCATGACTGGTTCGATGAGAATGATGAGGAGATACAGGCTCTACTTGTTGAAAAGCACCGTCTTCATCGGGCCTGTCAGAACGACCCATCTTCAGCTGCCAAGAAAAATGCTTTTCCCAGTGTTCGCAGGACAGTCCAGAATAAACTGTATAAAATGCAGGATGCCTGACTGAGTGCCAAGGCAGATGAAATACAGGGATACGCTGACAGAAACAACTTGAAATGGTTCTATGAAACCCTCAACACTCTCTACGGACCTCAATCTCTCGGGAGTTCCCCCCTCCTGAGTACAGATGGTACAACTCTCATTACAGAGAGGGCTCAGATCCTGCAGAGACGGGCTGAACACTTTATAACACTGAAGTTTAAACTTCACATTGAATGGGTGGCACAGTGGGTTAGCACTGCTGCTTCACAGCTCCAGGGTCCTGGGTTGGATTCCCGGCTCGGGGTCACTGACTGTGTGGAGTTTGCACATTCTCCCCGTGTCTGCGTGGGTTTCCTCCAGGTGCTCCAGTTTCCTCCCACAGTCCAAAGATGTGTGGGTTAGGTTGATTGGCCATGGTAAGAAATTGCCCCATAGTGTCCAGGGATGTGTAGGTTAGAGGGATTAGTGGGTAAAATGTGCAGGGATATGGGGGTTAGGGCCTGGGTGGGATTGTGCTGGGTGCAGACTCGAAGGGTCTCTCTCTGCACTGTGGGGTTCTATGATTCTAAACATTGTAATGTCGCTCAGAACCTACCAGTAATGAAACCAATTCTCAGGTATTTGAGAGCAAGAACTTTAAAAATGCCAGAAAGAGGACTTTAATTCCTAACAGAAGTTCTTGGTTTAATACATGTTAAACATTGTGATGCTGCCCAGCTTGTTTGTTGAATGACATTTGTGACAACATGGGGGGAGAATATGACCTGTAATAAATGTTACAAGTTACTTGTTGAAGTGTATGGATGTTGTAAATTGTTATAGTTTCATAGAACCATAGAACCCTACAGAGCAGATAGAGACCCTTTGGCCCATCGAGTCTGCACCGAACACAATCCCACCCAGGCCCTACCCCCATATCCCTACATATTATACCCACTAATCCCTCTAACCTACACATCCCTGGACACTAAGGGGCAATTTCTTGGCCAATCAACCTAACCCGCACATCTTTGGGCTGTGGGAGGAAACCGGAGCACCCGGAGGAAACCCACGCAGACACGAGGAGAATGTGCAAACTCCACACAGACAGTGACCCGAGCCGGGAATCGAACCCAGGTCCCTGGAGCTGTGAAGCAGCAGTGCTAACCCACTGTGCTACCTGTACCGTGCCATATTTTGAATAATGATGACAATGAGGTTTCATTCCTGACAAGAGATTCTCCTGTCATTAATACCATTGGGATTCTCCAGTCTGCTGCAGTGAGCTCCAAGTTCTCCATCTTCGCTGGCAGTGGGCCATGAATGGCTGGAGAATTCCAACCAATGTTTTCAGACTGCGCTTATAAATTTCGGGGAAGATAAATTGGGTCATGTGACTTATGCTGAAGTCTAATTAAAAGCAAGCCTGGGTGCTTTGATTTTGTTTATTGCCAAGAAGGTGCAAATTGTTGACATGGATATAATTGCAGCAGCCGGTGTACTAATAATCGATAGTCTGTGAGTCTCCCAAGATCGAGGAGAGTGTCAAGAATGTTGGATTGTAGTAATTGTGTTTTAAAAACTGTCCAATTAATTCCAATAGACAGGCAGGCTCTCAAGATTGGCAAATCAGCATTTCTACCTGGATACAAGGCCCATGTGATTCATGTGATCAGCCTTGCGATGGGAAAGATACAGAGGAAGCCTTTGCAATCTTGCATTATGGGCTTTCCGAAGTCACCACCCAGTCAGGTTTTCTGTGAGAGAGAGAGAGAAAGATGAACAATTAGAGATCAAAAAGTCTTTAGGGTTCAACGTGCTAGAATATGAGTGGAAGCTTGTGGTTGAATTGGAATGACCTAATTCATGAGAAGTTAAAACAAAGCTGGTGGATTTGCCTGCTGTTTGGCTCGAGTCTATGACCTCTGGTTTTTGAACTCTCTGCCAGGCGGAACAGGTCCCCCCTGTCTGCTCTCTCCCCACTCTGCACAATTTTGTGTATCAATCATGTCACCCCCTTCGAGAGTTGCCTCGTGCTTCACGTCGTTAGTGTACGCTTAATCTGGACCATCTGACGGGCAACACGACAGCTCAGTGACTATCACTGTTTGCTGTGCAGACACATGGATTTGGGTCGGTGTCTGTGGGAGTTTGCACATTCTCCCCGTGCTTGCGTGGGTTTTCTCCGGGTGCTCCGGTTTCCTCCCACACCCCAAAGATGTGCGGTTAGGCTGATTGGTGTAACAAATTGTCCCTAAATTAGACTCCCCTCAATCTTCTCCAGTAGGTGTAGACAAAGGTTATGGGTAGAGGAGGGCACTCACAATGTTAAAATGGCGGCGCGGGCTCGTTGGGCCGAAGGGCCTGTTTCCCATGCTGTGTTGTTCTTTGTTCTTAACCTTCTCTGTTGTGAGAGTCAGAATATCCTGACCATTTAGACCAGCGTTCTGCCATTTTTCACATTGTCCATTCAGATAGTCAGTTTTCTGTCTTAGCTCCCAGTCTTCACCCGCTAGCAACTTTCTTAAGTTACCATCTTATATTCCAGAAAGTTGCTGAAGGATAGAACTAGAACAAATCTTTACACACTTTATAAACATTTATTGACCTCCTAAGGGGATCTTATTGAAACATATAAGATGATTAGAGGTTTAGATAGGGTGGATAGTAATAGCCTTTTTCCTCAGATGGGGAAATCTAGCACGAGGGGGCATGGCTTTAAATTAAGGGGTGGTAGTTATAGGACGGATGTCAGGGGTAGGTACTTTACCCAGAGGGTGGTGAGGGATTGGAATGCCCTGCCTGCTGCAGTTGTAAATGCGCCTAGTTTGGGGGCGTTTAAGAGATCCGTGGATAGGTTTATGGACGAGAAGGGATTGGTTTAGGTTAGTGGGTCATTGTTTTTTAACTGGTCGGCGCAACATCGTGGGCCGAAGGGCCTGTTCTGCGCTGTAATGTTCTATGTTCTATGTTCTATGTTCTAACCCCAATCACCACAGTTTCAGTCTGTGTCGAGTTAATGGGGCGACAAGTAAATCCCTAGTTAATCCCACCCTCTGTCGAAAACTAACCAGTTATTATACAATTAACAGTTGGTGCTGACACCTTCACCTGCCCAGACCCTTGGCGCTGGAATTCCTGAACCGCTCATACTTCTCAACCTCTCTGTCTCCGTCCCTTTGAAATCTTTAGTCAACTGAATTTATTATCTCCCCGTCGCTTAAAATTGGGTTTTGTTTCATCCGTTTTTGTGACGTACATTTGAGGTGTAACATAGAAAAACTACAGCACAAACAGGCCCTTCGGCCCACAAGTTGCGCCGATCATATCCCTACCTACCAGGCCTATCTATAACCCCCAATCCCATTAAATCCCATATACTCATCCAGAAGTCTTTTAAAAGACCCCAGCGAGTTCGCCTCTACCACCACCACCGATTCCACTCACTCACCACCCTCTGAGTGAAAAACTTACCCCTGACATCTCCTCTGTACCTGCTCCCCAGCACCTTAAACCTGTGTCCTCTCGTAGCGACCATTTCAGCCCTGGGAAATAGCCTCCGAGAATCCACCCTATCTATTCCTCTCAACATTTTATAAACCTCTATCAGGTCACCTCTCAACCTTCGTCTCTCCAGGGAGAAGAGTCCCAGCTCCCTCAACCTATCCTCATAAGGCATGCCTCCCAATCCAGGCAACATCCTTGTAAATCTCCTCTGCACCCTTTCAATAGCTTCCACATCCTTCAGTAATATTAAAGTTGTTATATAATTAGCTGTCAGCCGTCACCTCCGGTGTGTTTATGTCATGGGTGACCGAGTAGGCCAAATCTCAACTTGTGGATATTTGGGCCCATGGAGCAGGACGTCCCAGCAGGCAATGGGATCTGGAGTCAAGGATTTGCTTCCCTTCCCCACTGTGTCCATGCCTCAGTGTTACGATATTGTGAGTCTAATACAGCCCGGTGTTGTCACCATTTCGAACCATGGGGAGCCAGTTCCTCTCAGTTATTAACGCCACCACTGTCACACATCGGGAAAGCTGGATCTGACGGGGGAGACGCTGATCCACAAATTGATTTGACAGGAATTCTTGGTGAATGTTTGGGGAGCTGGCTTCAAGGACGCTGACGATTGTTTGATCGCCCTCGCATTGAATCATGTGGATGTGTTGGCAACATCACAAATAAAACTTTCTGGCCCGGTTACGTGTCATCGATACACAGTCCCGGCCTCACTGCTACACAGTCCCGGCCTCACTGCTACACAGTCCCGGCCTCACTGCTACACAGTCCCGGCCTCACTGCTACACAGTCCCGGCCTCACTGATACACAGTCCCGGCCTCACTGCTACACAGTCCCGGCCTCACTGATACACAGTCCCGGCCTCACTGCTACACAGTCCCGGCCTCACTGATACACAGTCCCGGCCTCACTGGTACACAGTCCCGGCCTCACTGCTACACAGTCCCGGCCTCACGGACACACAGTCCCGACCTCACTGCTACACAGTCCCGGCCTCACTGCTACACAGTCCCGTCCTCACTGGTACACAGTCCCGGCCTCACTGATACACAGTCCCGGCCTCACTGCTACACAGTCCCGGCCTCACTGATACACAGTCCCGACCTCACTGCTACACAGTCCCGGCCTCACTGATACACAGTCCCGGCCTCACTGCTACACAGTCCCGGCCTCACTGCTACACAGTCCCGGCCTCACTGATACACAGTCCCGGCCTCACTGCTACACAGTCCCGGCCTCACTGATACACAGTCCCGGCCTCACTGATACACAGTCCCGGCCTCACTGCTACACAGTCCCGGCCTCACTGCTACACAGTCCCGTCCTCCCTGGTACACAGTCCCGGCCTCACTGCTACAGAGTCCCGGCCTCACTGATACACAGACCCGGCCTCACTGGTACACAGTCTTGGCCTCACTGGTACACAGTCCCGGCCTCACTGGTACACAGTCCCGGCCTCACTGCTACACAGTCCCGGCCTCACTGATACACAGTCCCGGCCTCACTGCTACACAGTCCCGGCCTCACTGATACACAGTCCCGGGCTCACTGGTACACAGTCCCGGCCTCACTGCTACACAGTCCCGGCCTCACTGCTACACAGTCCCGGGCTCACTGCTACACAGTCCCGGCCTCACTGCTACACAGTCCCGGCCTCACTGATACACAGTCCCGGCCTCACTGCTACACAGTCCCGGCCTCACTGCTACACAGTCCCGGCCTCACTGATACACAGACCCGGCCTCACTGATACACAGTCCCGGCCTCACTGGTACACAGTCCCGGCCTCACTGGTACACAGTCTTGGCCTCACTGGTACACAGTCCCGGCCTCACTGGTACACAGTCCCGGCCTCACTGGTACACAGTCCCGACCTCACTGATACACAATCCCGGCCTCACTGGTACACAGTCCCGGCCTCACTGATACACAGACCCGGCCTCACTGATACACAGACCCGGCCTCACTGATACACAATCCCGGCCTCACTGATACACAGTCCCGGCCTCACTGGTACACAGTCCCGACCTCACTGATACACAGTCCCGGTCTCACTGATACACAGACCCGGCCTCACTGATACACAGACCCGGCCTCACTGATACACAGTCCCGGTCTCACTGGTACACAGTCCCGGCCTCACTACAGAACAGGAGTGAAGTGAAGACAAGTGCTCTGCAGATGAGAACTATTGCTGTTTTATGGAGGTCTAGAAATAGTGAAGAAACCCAAGCTTTAGTCAGTCCTCTACACTAGGTGAAAGTTAACCTTGAAAACTGTACGTCTCTAACTGTGCAAAGCAGCCGGATTAATGAAGATAACAAAATATTTCGACAAATAGAATCCCCAGCAGCAGAATATCAGTTGACAGGCACTGTAAGTATACAATCATTACAAATATCGAACCTCTCTGCTCGTGCTTTGACCTGCAATCTGTGAGAAATGTCCCATTGCACCGACACAGAGCATGGTCAATAAAACCATTTAGCAGATAAACTAGTCACGAAACACCTCCAAAGTGAAGGCAGTTCAGGCAGACACTTACCTGAGTTTCTCCAACCGATGGAGCTTAAGTGATGAATATCTGTGAACCTGCCTGAGGGGAGTCGGGAACCAGAGTAAGGCAGCTTGAGACTCCCTCCCCAACTCCGGGAGCTGGAGCCTTCTTCAGACAAGAAAAATCCATTCCGTTTACAAACATCATTTGCTAAGACACTGTTTCAGTGACCTCGACTCTGTGAGTCAGCTCGCGATGTTACTTGAAGCAGTTACCTCTAACAGTTACATGTTTCTGACAGATCCTGTAGCAAGCTTATTCTTCAAGGGAGATCAACTGTGAATGAAAAACAGCCCACTCCATCGTGATATTGAAAGGAGCCCAATTGTAGTAGTTCAAAGAGTTACTTAATGTAGTCTTACATTATTAATGCAGCATCAGGGGGATATTTTTGGGTGATGGCGATGGAAGTAGCTGGCCTCCTTTTCTGTTTTTTACCTTGTTATATCGATTTTCTGTCTTCGCACACATCCCCATCTCCTGCATAAGAGATATGAGATGTTTTTGATTAATTTCACTGGGTCCTCACCGGCAAACAAAGTTTAGTAGCTGTTACACGAGTCACTTTTGGGTGGGCAACATTTTGCAACAGCTGGGATGAAATAATTACCCATTTGGTAAGCAACAAACCATTTCCAAACCTTTATAAGACCCTTGTCAGACCCCACTTGGAGTACTGTGCGCAGTTCTGGTCGCCTCACTACAGGAAGGATGTGGAAGCTATTGAGAGGGTGCAGAGGAGATTTACAAGGATGTTGCCTGGATTGGGAGGCATGCCTTATGAGGATAGGTTGAGGGAGCTGGGTCTCTTCTCCCTGGAGAGACGAAGGTTGAGAGGCGACCTGATAGAGGTTTATAAGATGTTGAGAGGAATAGATAGGGTGGATCCTCAGAGGCTATTTCCCAGGGCTGAAATGGTTGCTACGAGAGGACACAGGTTTAAGGTGCTGGGGAGCAGGTACAGAGGAGATGTCAGGGGTAAGTTTTTCACTCAGAGGGTGGTGAGTGAGTGGAATCGGCTGCCGTCGGTGGTGGTGGAGGCGAACTCGCTGGGGTCTTTTAAAAGACTTCTGGATGAGTATATGGGGTTTAATGGGATTGGGAGTTACAGATAGTTCTATGGCCTGGTAGGTATGGATATGATCGGTGTAACTTGTGGGCCGAAGGGCCTGTTTGTGCTGTAGTGTTCTATGAACATAAGAACATAAGAAATAGGAGCAGGAGTAGGCCATCTAGCCCTTCGAGCCTGCCCCGCCATTCAATAAGATCATGGCCGATCTGTCGTGGCTCAGTTCCACATTCCCGCCCTCTCCCCATAACCCTTAATCCCCTCGCTTATCAAAAACCCATCAACCCGCGTCTTAAAAATATTTAGCGAGGCAGCCTCCACCACTTCAACGGGCAGAGAATTCCAGAGATTCACCACCCTTTGAGTGAAGAAGTTCCTCCTCAACTCCGTTCTAAACCGCCCCCCCTTTATCTTGAGGCTGTGCCCCCTAGTCCTGCTGTCCTTTCTGAGCAGGAAGAGTTTCTCCACCTCTATCCTATCCATCCCATTCATCATCTTATCCATCTCAATGAGATCTCCCCTCATTCTTCTAAACTCTAACGAGTACAAGCCTAGTTTATTCAACCTCTCCTCATAGTTCAACCCCCTCAACTCCGGTATCAGCCTAGTAAACCTCCTCTGCACTCCCTCCAAGGCCAAAATATCCTTGCATAAGTGCGGTGACCAAAACTGCACACAGTACTCCAGCTGCGGCCTCACCAATGCCCTATACAGCCGCAGCAAGACCTCCCTACTTTTATATTCAATCCCCCTCGCAATGAAGGCCAGCATCCCATTCGCCTTCCTGACCACCTGCTGCACCTGCAGGCTGGGTTTTTGCGACTCATGCAGAAGGACCCCGAGGTCCCTCTGCACCGTCGCCTGCTGCAGTTTTTCGCCATGTAAGTAATAGTCCTTCCTACCATTCTTCCTACCAAAGTGGACCACCTCACACTTGCCAACATTAAATTCCATTTGCCATTTCCTGGCCCATTCGCCCAGCCTATCTAGATCCTTCACACCTATCTAGACTCTCCACACCCTCCGCACAATTTGCCGTTCCCCCAATCTTGGTGTCATCAGCAAATTTCGACACCCTACACTCGGTTCCCTCCTCCAGATCATCTATATAAATGGTAAATAGCTGAGGCCCCAGCACCGACCCCTGGGGCACTCCACTAGTCACCATCCACCAATCCGAATAGCACCCATTGACCACCACTCTCTGCCTCCTATTTGACAACCAATCCCCTATCCATGCTAACACCCTACCCCCAACTCCATGCCCCCTGACCTTCTGCAATAACCTCTTGTGAGGTACCTTGTCAAACGCCTTCTGAAAATCAGGAAAGACCACATCCACCGGCTCTCCTCTATCCACCGCCCTAGACACATCCTCATAGAACTCCAATAAATTCGTCAGACACGACTTCCCCTTAACGAAACCGTGCTGCGTCTGCTCTATCAAACAATTCTCCTCAAGATGCCCCGCTATTTTCTCCTTGATCACGGATTCTAACATTTTACCTACAACAGACGTTAAACTAACGTCTATGCCACCCGGATTCCCCGGAATCCAGCGACGTCTGGAAAATAACCACCAAGGCATCCACTATCACCTCCGCCATTTCTTTCAGAACCCTCGGATGCATTCCATCCGGTCCTGGGGACTTGTCCACAATCAGTCCCTCCAGTCTGTCGAGCACCGCCTCTCTAGTAACAATAATGTCATTCAGACCCTCCAGTCCTACCATCTTTCCATCGCTAACACCCGGCAAATTATTCACGTCCTCCTCCGTGAAGACCGAAACAAAAAAGTTATTCAAGGCCTCAGCCATTTCCCCATCCCCTACCACTAAGTCCCCCCTCGCATCCTCTAAGGGTCCAACGTTCACCCTCGCCAGCCTCTTCCTTTTTATATATTTATAAAAACTCTTATTATCCTTTTTTATATTAAGCGCTAGCCCAGCTTCATAGTTTATCCTACCCTTCTTTATCAACTTCTTTGTCATTCTTTGTTGACATTTAAACCTCTTGTTCTATGTTCTGTTGATATTTAAACCTTCTATGTTCTATGTTCTATTTCCCTTCAAGGTAAATGTCATTACTGAGAAAGGTTTGAGATGTTGGGAGCAGACATTGTGCTTCCATAATCTTTCAAAAAGTAGACATCAGAAATGCACAGCTGGGTAACTTGGCAGAAATGACAATGAGTCAAAGAACAAATTTGGAATTAAGGGTTTAGAGAGTGATAGATTGATTTTAATGGACACAGATGTTTACGGAGCGAGGTACAAAGTTAGGGGCTGAGCTGACGAAAAGCAACATCGATAATAGTCATGATGTGGAGATGCCGGCGTTGGACTTGGGTAAACACGGTAAGAAATCTGGCAACACCAGATTCAGAACATAAGAAATAGGAGCAGGAGTCGGCCATCCAGCCCTTCGAGCCTGCCCCGCCATTCAATAAGATCATGGCTGATCTGTCGTGTCTCAGTTCCACATTCCCGCCCTCTCCCCATAACCCTTAATCCCCTCTCTTATCAAAAACCCATCAACCCGCGTCTTAAAAATATTTAGCGAGGCAGCCTCCACCACTTCAACGGGCAGAGAATTCCAGAGATTCACCACCCTTTGAGTGAAGAAGTTCCTCCTCAACTCCGTTCTAAACCGCCCCCCTTTTATCTTGAGGCTGTGCCCCCTAGTCCTATTGTCTTTTTTGAGCGGGAAGAGTCTTTCCACCTCTATCCTATCCATCCCATTCATCATCTTATACGTCTCAATGAGATCTCCTCTCATTCTTCTAAACTCTAACGAGTACAAGCCCAGTTTATTCAGCCTCTCCTCATAGCTCAACCCCCTCAACTCCGGTATCAGCCTAGTAAACCTCCTCTGCACTCCCTCCAAGGCCAAAATATCTTTGCGCAGGTGCGGCACCCAAAAATGCACACAGTACTCCAGTTGCGGCCTCACCAATGCCCTATACAGCTGCAGCAAGACCTCCCTACTTTTATATTCAATCCCCTTCGCTATGAAGGCCAGCATCCCATTCGCCTTCCTGACCACCTGCTGCACCTGCAAGCTGGGTTTTTGCGACTCATGCACAAGGACCCCGAGGTCCCTCTGCACCGTCGCCTGCTGCAGTTTTTCGCCTCGTAAGTAATAGTCCTTCCTACCATTTTTCCTACCAAAGTGGACCACCTCACACTTGCCAACATTAAATTCCATTTGCCAGTTCCTGGCCCATTCGCCCAGCCTATCTAGATCCTTCTGCAGACTCTCCACACCCTCCGCACAATTTGCCGTTCCCCCAATCTTGGTGTCATCAGCAAATTTCGACACTGTACACTCGGTTCCCTCCTCCAGATCATCTATATAAATGGTAAATAGCTGAGGCCCCAGCACCGACCCCTGGGGCACTCCACTAGTCACCATCCGCCAATCCGAATAGCACCCGTTGACCCCCACTCTCTGTCTCCTATTTGACAACCAATCCTCTATCCACGCTAACACCCTACCCCCAACTCCATGTCCCTCGACCTTCTGCAATAACCTCTTGTGAGGCACTTTGTCAAACGCTTTCTGAAAATCTAGAAAGACCACATCCACCGGCTCTCCTCTATCCACCGCCCTAGACACATCCTCATAGAACTCCAGTAAATTTGTCAGACACGACTTCCCTTTAATGAAACCGTGCTGCGTCTGCTCTATCAAGCAATTCCCTTCAAGATGCCTCGCAATTTCCTCCTTAATGACAGATTCTAACATTTTACCTACAACAGACGTTAAACTAACCGGCCTATAATTCCCCGCCTTTTGCCTGGCACCCTTCTTAAACAACGGCGTAACATTAGCCGTTTTCCAATCATCCGGCACTTCCCCGGAATCCAGCGACGTTTGGAAAATAACCACCAAGGCATCCACTATCACCTCCGCCATTTCTTTCAGAACCCTCGGATGCATTCCATCCGGTCCTGGGGACTTGTCCACAATCAGCCCCTCCAGTCTATCTTGAGGCTGTGCCCTCTAGTCCTGCTGTCCTTTCTAAGAGGGAAGAATCTCTCTACCTCTACCCTATCCACCCCTTCATTACCTTATACGTCTCTATAAGATCCCCCCTCAGCCTTCTAAACTCTAACAAGTACAGACCCAGTCTATTCAGCCTCTCCTCATAAGCTAACCCCTATCTAGCTTTTGGGGTTTGCCATTTCACCAGGTGAACTCTCACCTGAACAGGCCAGAACTCTCCATTCGCCTGACAAAGGGGTAAAATTAAGTATGTTTTTAAAGACATTCATTTCTATGCAACTGAATAATTAATGACTGAATTGAAGTTTGAAAATTCAATATAAATTCTTAATTTAAATGAGGAGGAATGCAAAACAAACTCACTCAGTGAGAACTCAGGGGATTCTCTCCCTGGGAGACCCTGACTGGAGATGCTACATTGTTGGACACAGATTTCAGGCTGCCCTGTGTTCATCTCTTTTATTGCATTCATGCAGAAATAAAATAGTTGAGAGCGTTATTGGATTCTGTTCATTTGTATGATACATTTCCACCTGTTGGACTTTAACCTGGTGTTGTGAGACTTCTTACTGTGTTCACAGAAGCCGTCAGACCTGCTGAGATCTTCCAGCATTTTCTGTTTTGGTTTCAGTTTCCGCAGGATTTTGCCTTTCTATTATAATAATTGTATTATTATTCTTCATAGTTTATCCTACCCTTCTTTATCAACTTCTTTGTCATTCTTTGTTGACATTTAAACCTCTTGTTCTATGTTCTGTTGATATTTAAACCTTCTATGTTCTATGTTCTAATTCCCTTCAAGGTAAATGCCATTACTGAGAAAGGTTTGAGATGTTGGGAGCAGACGTTGTGTTTCCATAATCTTTTAAAAAGTAGACATCAGAAATGCACAGCTGGGTAATTATTATTATTATAATTATTATAATAAGGGCTATTAGCAGATAGGACCACATTTATTCTCTAGATTATTCTACGCCGATCATCAGTTGTTTAAGAGTTACTTAGGCACATGAGCGGGATGGAGATGGAGTGACATAGGAGACTGTTTTAAATAAGGTTCAGGAGCCTTGGGACGTCCCTGGTAATGTATAAGGATGTGCATGTTATTGATGTTTTTCTCTTTTAATCCACAGGTGCGTCGGTCCGCCTTGTTGTCCAACGAGGGGCATACACGCGATGGGTCGTACGAGGGCTGCTCTTGGGTGTTTCGAGAGTAGCCTAGTGCTTCACATCGTTAGTGTGTGCTTAAACTGGACCAGATACTGGGCAACACGACAGCTCAGTGACTATCGCTGATTGCTGTGCAGACACAAGGATTTGGGCCGGTGTCTGTGGGAGTTTGCGCATTCTCCCCGTGCTTGCGTGGGTTTTCTCCGGGTGCTCCGGTTTCCTCCCACACCCCAAAGATGTGCTCTTAGACTGATTGGTGTAACAAATTGTCCCTAAATTAGTCTTCCCTCAATGTGGATTGCCATAAGCATAGATAAGGGTCATGGGTGGAGGGGGGATTGGTAATGTTAAAATGGCGGCGCGGGCTCGTTGGGCTGAAGGGCCTGTTTCCCAGGCTGTGTTGTTCTTTGTTCTTTGTTCTTTGTATCAATAGAAACCTACATCTGGCCTCTACACGGCAGTATAGAACATAGAACATAGAACATTACAGCGCAGAACAGGCCCTTCGGCCCACGATGTTGCGCCGACCAGTTAAAAAACAATGACCCTCTAACCTAAACCAATCCCTTTTCATCCATAAACCTATCCACGGATCTCTTAAACGCCCCCAAACTAGGCGCATCTACAACTGCAGCAGGCAGGGCATTCCAATCCCTCACCACCCTCTGGGTAAAGAACCTACCCCTGACATCCGTCCTATAACTACCCCCCCTTAATTTAAAGCCATGCCCCCTCGTGCTAGCTTTCTCCATCCGAGGAAAAAGGCTATCACTGTCCACCCTATATAAACCTTTAATCATCTTATATGTTTCAATAAGGTCCCCTCTTAGCCGCCTTCTTTCTAACAAAAACAACCTCAAATCCCTCAGTCTCTCCTCATAGGACCTCCCCTCCATACCAGGCAACATCCTGGTAAACCTCCTCTGCACCCTCTCCAAAGCCTCCACATCCTTCCTATAATGTGGGGACCAGAACTGCACACAATACTCCAAGTGCGGCCGCACCAGAGTTGTGTACAGTTGCAACATGACGTTGCGGCTCCTAAATTCAATCCCCCTACCAATAAACGCCAAGACACCATATGCCTTCCTAACAACCTTATCTACTTGATTCCCAGCCAGGAATAAACCAGCTAGGCTTCTTACCCCTGATCCATTGGAAAGGATGTATTTGCTGGTTGGGTGACAATGTGACTGTACCCTGTGCTTTGGAAATGTCCTCATTCCCGTTTGAAGCCCATTCTAGTGACAGCGTTCACTAGGGGGGAAATAGGAGCCGTTTAGTTTCTGAATGAAAGTGTGGAAATTTATCATACAAATGAACAGAATCCAATAACGCTGTCAATAGTTTTATTTCTGCATGAATGCAATAAAAGAGATGAACACAAGGCAGCCTGAAATCTGTGTCCAACAATGTAGCATCTCCAGTCAGGGTCTCCCAGGGAGAGAATCCCCTGAGTTCTCACTGAGTGAGTTTGTTTTGCATTCCTCCTCATTTAAATTAAGAATTTATATTGAATTTTCAAACTTCAATTCAGTCATTAATTATTCAGTTGCATAGAAATGAATGTCTTTAAAAACATACTTAATTTGCATAATGCATGTTTGAAATATTTTTCATGTTTTATTTCTGAAAGAATTAATTATGTCAGGAAACGCAATGTGAAACTTTCAGAGTGAGGTCATTGAGGCAATGCAATAAATCCTTGACCCCCCCACATTCAATCTCCATTCACTGGATGCCTTCATTAAGTATCTGATATCCTGATGACTAGAATCATAGAATGCCCACAACACAGAAGGAGGCCATTTGGCCCATCGAGTCTGCAGTGACCACAATCCCACCCAGACCCTATTCCCGTAATCCCACATATTTCCCTTGCTAATCCCCTGACACAGGGTCAATTTACCACGGCCAATCCACCTAACCCCCACATCTTTGGAGTGTGAGAGGAAACCGGGGCACCGGGTGAAAACCCATGTAGTCATGGGGAGAATGTACGAACTCCACACAGACAGTGACCTGAGGCTGGAATTGAACCTGGGCCCTGGCGCTGTGAGGCAACAATGCTAACCACTGTGCCACCGTGTCATCCCCAGCTGGAGAATCCAGGACACTGAGTTGTTCGAGCAGGAGGGCTTAGAGTCAAAGAAATACCCTTTGCAGCTACAACTGGTCTCCCTTTGTCTTTTGAGTTGTCCGGGTATGAGTTCAATATCACACTGCAGAGACTGAGCAGCTAAATAACACTCCGATGCATTACTGCGTGTGTGTGTCCTGCATCATTAATGATATTGTCTTTCTGAATTTGGGTCAAACATTGATTGTTCACTTGTGGGGAGATTTAGCCAACAATGGAGGGAACTATCAACATTCCCCGTGCAATAGTGTGCGTGACCGGGGTCACCATAACAACCAGTGGCTCAGAGACAGGCGCTAACACAGTAGCACAGTGGGTTAGCACTGTTGCTTCACAGCTCCAGGGTCCTGGGTTCGATTCCCGGCTCGGGGTCACTGTCTGTGTGGAGTTTGCACATTCTCCTCGTGTCTGCGTGGGTTTGCTCCGGTTTCCACCCACAGTCCAAAGATGTGCGGGTTAGGTTGATTGGCCAGGCTAAGAAATTGCCCCTTAGTGTCCAGGGATGTGTAGGTTAGAGGGATTAGTGGGTATAATATGTAGGGATATGGGGGTAGGGCCTGGGTGGGATTGTGTTCGGTGCAGACTCGATGGGCCGAATGGCCTCTTTCTGCACTGTAGGGTTTCTATGATAACTTTGCTTCATACTCTACATCCTTCTGCCTCTCACAAATTGATCACTCCAACCATCCGTAAACACGCTCCCTATAAAACTATCCCCTGGCCCATGGATTTACTGTATATTCATCATGTCACACAGATGGGAAATGCCGATATCCTCCCTGTCGGAGTGAGTGTAAACATTCCCCTGTCGCTGGGCAAACAAGGGGAGTTCTTGTAATAAATATTCCTCCAGCGTTTATTTCTTAGTGTCACAAGTAGGTGCACACTAACACTGCAATGAAGTTACTGTGAAAATCCCCTTGCTCGGGTTACACTGAGGGAGAATTTAGCGTGGCCTGTGCACCGTGCACAGTCGTTCGGACTGTGGGAGGAAACCTGAGCACCTGGAGGAAACCCACACAGACACGGGGAGAATGTACAAACTCCACACAGTCAGTCACCCACGCCGGGAATCGAACCCAGGTTCCTGACACTGGGAGGTACGCTAAGAAGTCTCACAACACCAGGTTAAAGTCCAACAGGTTTATTTGGCAGCACTAGCTTTCGGAGAACTGCTCCTTCTTCAGGGGAGTGGGAGTTCTGTTCACAAACAGGATATGTGAAGACACAAACTCAATTTACAAAATAATGGTTGGAATGTGAGTCTTTACAGGTAATCAAGCTTTAAACGTACAGACAATGTGAGTGGAGAGAGCATTAAACGCAAGTTAAAGAGATGTGTATGATCTCGAGCTAGGACAGTTGGTGAGATTTTGCAACTTCAGGCAAGTCATGGGGGTTACAGATAGTGTGACATGAACCCAAGATCCCGGTTGAGGTCATCCTCATGTGTGCGGAAGTTGGCTGCCAGTTTCTGCTCAGTGATTTTGCCTTGCTGTGAAGGCTGCCTTGGAGAACGTTTACCCGAAGATCAGAGACCGAATGCCCGTGACCACTGAAGTGTTCGCCAACAGGAAGGGAACAGTCTTGCCTGGTGATTGTCGAGCGATGTTCATTCATCCGTTGCCGTAGCGTCTGCATGGTCTCCCCAATGTACCATGCTTCGGGACATCCTTTCCTGCAGCGTATCAGGTAGACAATGTTGGCCGAGTTGCAAGAGACTGTACTGTGTACCTGGTGGATGGTATTCTCACCTGAGATGATGATATCCATGTCGATGACCCGGCATGTCTTGCGGAGGTTGCTGTGGCAGGGTTGTGTGGTGTTATGGTCCCTGTTCTCCTGAAGACTGGGTAGTTTGCTGTGGACAGTGGTCTGTTTGAGGTTGTGCGGTTGTTTGAAGGCAAGAAGTGGGGGTGTGGGGATGGCCCTGGCGAGATGTTTGTCTTCATCAATGATATGTTGAAGGTGCCGGAGGAGATGTTGTAGCTTCTCCGCTCCGGGAAAGTACTGGACGATGAAGGGTACTCTGTCCACCGTGTCCCGTGTTTGTCTTCTGAGGAGATCGGTGTGGTTTTTTGCTGTGGCGCATCGGAACTGTCGATCGATGAGTCGAGCACCATATCCTGTTCTTTGAGGGCATCTTTCAGTGTCTGGAGGTGTCTGTCACGATCCTCCTCATCTGAGCAGATCCTGTGTATACGGAGGGCTTGTCCGTAGGGAATGGCTTCTTTAACATGTTTAGGGTAGAAGCTGGAGAAGTGGAGCATTGTGAGATTGTCTGTGGGCTTGCAGTACAGTGAGGTGCTGAGGTGACCGTCCTTAATGGAGATGCGTGTGTCCAAGAATGCGGCTGATTCTGGGGAATAGTCCATGGTGAGTCTGATGGTGGGATGGAACTTGTTGATATCATCATATAGTTGTTTCAGTGATTGTTCACCATGAGTCCAAAGGAAGAAAATGTCATCGATGTATCTAGTGTATAGCATCGGTTGAAGGTCCTGTGTGGTGTAGAAGTCTTGTTCGAGCCTGTGCATGAAGATGTTGGCATATTGAGGTGTGAATTTGGTCCCCATGGCTGTTCCGTGTGTCTGGATGAAGAACTGGTTGTTGAAGGTGAAGACATTGTGGTCCAGGATGAAGTGGATGAGTTGTAAAATTCAATCTGGAGATTGGCAGTTGTCGGTGTTGAGTACTGAGGCAGTTACAGCAATGCCATCATCGTGGGGGATGTTGGTGTAGAGCGCCGAGACATCCATTGTGACGAGGAGTGTCCCTGGTTCAACTGCTCCGTGTGTGCTGAGTTTCTGTAGGAAACAGTGCTCTGTGTCCACTGTGAGATCGAGAGGGCTGTGAGGCAACAGTGCTGACCACTGTGTCACCGTGCTACATTGTGGATACAGATTGCGGAACGCTGGTTATACATAATGTTTGTGTCTCTCTATCCTGCAGGCATTAATTGTAAAGCTTTCATCATTTCTCCGAGTTACCCATGTGGGTGCCTCTAGTCCGATATCCCCACCTAGTGGTCTGTGCTCCAATTGAAAGTAAATGCAGAGTTCTTCAGCTGCAGTTCCACGTGCACTATATTCACTGACGCAAGCTGTGACTATAAATAAATGATTAATGTTTAGAGTTTTTTTCCACCTGCAAAGGCATTTATCATTTGTGATCCTTCACATTCTCCTGTAAACTGTTCTCTTCACTCAAATCCCTCCGATTTTACACTCCAGTTACTGATTTGTAAAAAGGGACAGAGTCCCGGTCACTGACTTTCCTCCAACTCAAATGGGCTTGTTCATCAGTGAGAAGCTTGAACAGCAATCATCAGAAACCGGTTTTGTCGTAGTCGGCTTCACTAATGGAACGTCGACACAGAAACAACCTCCCAACTCAACTCAGTGCAAAGCCGCTGGCTGGAGAAAGGTGCGGCTAATCCCTGGTAAAGGCTTTGGAAACTGCTCTTCATCTCCTGCGAATTCAGCAAGTCCCAGGAATCGAAGCTGCCACCTTCCTGCTCAGTGCTGCTTAACTTATCGTGTTACCCCACAGCACTTAATCACGGGAGCCCCAAAACATTTGGCCGTAATGTGAACCAGAGATAGACAGAATGAAATGGAGTCAGGGAAGGAGTGAATGCCAGTGAACGGTGTGCTAATGAACTTTTAATACAAAGAATTAAATATTTATTAAGACAAGAAAAATGAATTAAGTTACACCAGATAAAATGGTTGGAAAGATCTGAATAGAGATGACTCAAATTTCTATTTTCCTTTACTCCAGCAATATCTACACAGACACGTGTACCAGTGAAGAGTTACCATTAGCTTGAGACAAAGTCTCCTTTCTTGGGACTGCTTGTTCTTCTAGTGAATTCTTCAGCATTCATTTGATGTTTTTGATCTGATTCATCTCTCTCCCCAAGACACCCAGAAGTCACACTTCAATCTCCCTCTATTGAACAGTAAGAAGTCCCTCAATACCAGGTTAAAGTCCAACCGGTTTATTTGGTATCACGAGCTTTTGGAGCGCTGCTCCTTCACCAGGTGAGAGAGAGAACTGGGTTCACAAACTGGGCATATATAGACAAAGACTCATTGCAAGATAATGCTTGGATTGCGAGTCTTTACAGTTACAGATAGTGCGAGTAGAGAGAGGGATAATCACAGGTGTGAATCAGCTCAAACCAGGATGGTTAGTAGGATTTTGCAAGTCCAGGCCAAATAGTGGGAGTTTACACGTACTGAGATATGAACCCAAGGTCCCAGTTGAGACCGTCCTCATGTGTGCGGAACTTGGCTATCAGTCTCTGCTCAGTGACTCTGCGCTGTCGTGCATCATGAAGGCTGCCTTGGAGAATGCTTACCAGAAGTTCAGAGGCCGAATGCCCGTGACCGCTGAAGTGTTCCCAACAGGGAGAGAACAGTCTTGCCTGGTGATTGTTGAGTGATGTTCATTCATCCGTTGTCGTAGCGTCTGCATGGTCTCCCCAGTGTACCATGCTTCGGGACAT
Source organism: Carcharhinus amblyrhynchos (assembly GCF_965287045.1). Lineage (NCBI taxonomy): Eukaryota > Metazoa > Chordata > Chondrichthyes > Carcharhiniformes > Carcharhinidae > Carcharhinus > Carcharhinus amblyrhynchos. The sequence continues at coordinate 46,446,884 of NC_137346.1, forward strand.
CCTTTCCTGCAGCGTATCAGGTAGACAACATTGGCTGAGTCGCATGAATAAGTACTGTGTACCTGGTGGATGGTATTCTCATGTTTGATGGTGACATCCGTGTCGATGATCCAGCATATCTCGCAGAGGTTGCTGTGGCAGGGTTGTGTGGTGTTGTGGTCACTGTTCTCCTGAAGGCTGGGTAGTTTGCTGCGAACAATGGTCTGTTTGAGATTACGCAGTTGTTTCAAGGCAAGAACTGGGGGTGTGGGGATGGCCCTGGCGAGATGTTCGTCTTCATTGATGACATGTTGAAGGCTCCGAACAAGGCATCTCCGGAGCTTCTCCGCTCCGGGGAAGTACTGGACGATGAAGGGTACTCTGTCCACCGTGTCTCGTGTTTGTCTTCTGAGGAGATCGGTGTGGTTTTTCATTGTGGTGTGTCTGATCTGTAGATCGATGAGTTGAGTACCGTCCCTTGATCTTACAAGGCCATCTTTCAACATCTGGAGGTGTCTGTTGCATTTGTCCTCATCTGAGCAGATCCTGTGTATGCGGAGGGCTTGTCCGTAGGGAATGGCTTCTTTGTTTAGGGTAGAAGCTGGAGAAGTGGAGCATTGTGAGGTTATCCGTGAACTTGTGGTACTCCCGTGCCGTACTCTTCATGTTGGAGATTTCTACTACCTCCCAAAGATACACACTGGCCATCCCATCGTATCGGGCAATGGGACCCTGTGGGAGAACCTCTCTGGCTATGTCGAGGACAGGCTGAAATCTATTATACAAGGAACCCCCAGCTTTTGCTGCGACACTGCGGACTTCAGCACCCACAGAGCAATTAGACCAGCAGCTCTCTTTGTCACTATGGATATCATGGCACTGTATATTAACCTCACCCAGGATGACACCATTGCCGCGACTGCCTCAGTAACCAACACTGACGACTGCCAATCTCCAGATTGAATTTTACAACTCATCCACTTCATCCTGGACCACAATGTCTTCACCTTCAACAACCAGTTCTTCATCCAGACACACGGAACAGCCATGGGGACCAAATTCACACCTCAATATGCCAACATCTTCATGCACAGGTTTGAACAAGACTTCTACACCACACAGAATCTTCAACCGATGCTATACACTAGATACATCGATGACATTTTCTTCCTTTGGACTCATGGTGAACAATCACTGAAACAACGATATGATGACATCAACAAGTTCCACCCCACCATCAGACTCACCATGGACTACTCTCCGGAATCGGTTACATTCTTGGACACACGCATCTCCATTAAGGACGGTCACCTCAGCACCTCACTGTACCACAAGCCCACAGACAATCTCACAATGCTCCACTTCTCCAGCTTCTACCCTAAACATGTTAAAGAAGCCATTCCCTATGGACAAGCCCTCCGTATACACAGGATCTGCTCAGATGAGGAGGATTGCAACAGACACCTCCAGACGCTGAAAGATGCCCTCATAAGAACAGGATATGGTGCTCGACTCATCAATCGACAGTTCCCACGCGCCACAGTGAAAAACCACACCGACCTCCTCAGAAGACAAACACGGGACACGGTGGACAGAGTACCCTTCATCATCCAGTACTTCCCCAGAGTGAAGAAGCTACAACATCTTCAGAGTGAACAATATGTCATCAATGAAGACCATCCCCACTTCTTGCCTTCAAACAACCGCACAACCTCAAACAGACCATTGTCCACAGCAAACTACCCAGTCTTCAGGAGAACAGTGACCACAACACCACACAACCCTGCCACAGCAACCTCTGCAAGACATGCCGGATCATCGGCACGGATGCCATCATCACACGTGAGAATACCATCCATATAGTACACATTCATGCGTCTCGGCCAATGTTGTCTACCTGCTACGCCGCAGGTAAGGATGTCCTGAGGCATGGTACATCGGTGAGACTATGCAGACGCTACGACAACAGATGAATGAACATCGCTCAACAATCGCCAGGCAGGAGTGTTCCCTTGCTGTTGGGGAACTCTTTAGCGATCAAGGACATTCAGCCTCCAATCTTCGGGTAACTTTTCTCCAAGGTGACCTTCACAACACACGACAGCACAGAATCGCAACAAACCCAGTACCAATACACAGCCTGGGAATAAACCAGTCCCTACACTGAGCCTGGGAATAACAGGGCCCCTGCACACAGCTTGGGAATAACACAGTATCGACAAACAGCGTGGGAACAACCCAGTCCCTGCACACAGTCTGGGAATAAACCAGCCCCAACAGACAGACTGGGAAGAACAGAGCCCCTACACACAGCCATGGACTAACCCAATCCCCACACACAGTGTGGGAATAACCCAGCCTCTACACACAGCCATGGGGTAACAGAGTCCCCACACACAGCCAGGGAATAAGTGAGTCCCGGCACAAAGTCTGGGAATAACCCAATCCCTACACACAATCTGGGAATGACCCAATCCCTACAAACAGTCTGGGAATGACCCCGTTCCAAAACACATGGTGGCAATAACCCAGCCTCTGCACACAGCCTGTGAATAACCCAGTCCCTACACACAGTATCGGACAGCAACCAAATAAACTAGCTCAAATTAATTTAGGGATAAATTAGAAAGGGGAGCCCCCCCAAAAGGAAGGGGAACAGCCCGAACCAAGAACAAAGTCGAAAGGAAGCTTAAAATATTAAATCATCCTGTGATTTTCAGGGTTCAGAATATACCCCAGCCCCTGCGGTGCCCAGCAGGCATGGAAGGCATCAACTGCACCCATGGACACTGCATGCTCCCTCTCCAGGGAAGGCTGGCTGCGAATATAACCACGGTAGAAGGGCAGGCAGTCAGGATGGACAACCCCGTCGATTGCCCGCTGCCTGGATCTACTGATGGCTCGCCTCGCCAGACCCAGGAGCAGGTTAACGGGGGACTCATCAGGTAATTCATTCTCTCGCAGTGTGGGGCAGTTTAGAACGGAGTTGAGGAGGAACTTCTTCACTCAAAGGGTGGTGAATCTCTGGAATTCTCTGCCTGTTGAAGTGGTGGAGGCTGCCTCGCTGAATATATTTAAGTCACGGGTAGATAGGTTTCTGATAGACAAGGGAATTAAGGGGAGAAAGCGGGAAAGTGGAACTGATCCACTTCAGATCAGCCATGATCTTATTGAATGGCGGGGCAGGCTCGAAGGGCTAGATGGCCGACTCCTGCTCCTATTTCTTATGTTCTTATACTCTCGCAAGCCAACCTCATTAGCCTGGCTGAAGTCATCACAACTCCACACCACGCAGGTTAGTCACTTTACCCACCTCACCATGAGTATCTCATGGCCAAAGAATATAGTTATCAGTACATATGTGAAACTTAAGATTGTGACATTAAGCAAGTGACTTTCTAATGTGCATAATTCCAATCACTGCATTTGTGTTACCACCACTTTATTTACAATCAGAAGTCCTTATTACTATCTTCCTCAATATTTAGTAGAAGGTAAAGCCTCATGGGGGTGATAAACTGACATGGATAGAGGATTAACATAGAACATAGAACATTCCAGCACAGTACAGGCCCTTCGGCCCTCGATGTTGCGCCGACCAGTGGAACCAATCTAATGACCCTCTAACCTAAACTATTCCAATGTTATCCATATGCCTATCCACTGACCATTTGAACGCCCTTAAAGTTGGCGAGTCCACAACTGCTGCAGGCAGGGCATTCCACCCTTACTACCCTCTGAGTAAAGATTGGCTAATAGAGAATTGTAGAGGCTTTTTCAAGTTGGCAAAATGCGATTAAAGGAGTTCTGGGGCTTATTACCATCTACATTAATGACTCAGACAAAGGGACATAGGGTAATGTATTTAAATGTACTAACAGTTGAAAGCTAGTCTCGACAGTGAGAGCCTTTTTCCTCGGTTGGTGATGGCTAACACGAGGGGACGTAGCTTTAAATTAAGGGGTGGTAATTATAGGACGGATGTCAGAGGTAGATTCTTTACTCAGAGGGCGTGGAATGCCCTGCCTGCAGCAGTTGTGGACTCGCCAACTTTAAGGGCGTTCAAATGGTCAGTGGATAGGCGTATAGATAACATTGGAATAGTTTAGGTTAGAGGGTCATTAGATTGGTTCCACTGGTCGGTGCAACATCGAGGGCCGAAGGGCCTGGACTGCGCTGTAATAGAACATAGAACATTACAGCGCAGAACAGGCCCTTCGGCCCACGATGTTGCGCCGACCAATTAAAAAGCAATGACCCTCTAACCTAAACCAATCCCTTTCCATTCATAAACCTATCCACGGATCTCTTAAACGCCCCCAAACTAGGCGCATTTACAACTGCAGCAGGCAGGGCATTCCAATCCCTCACCACCCTCTGGGTAAAGTACCTACCCCTGACATCCGTCCTATAACTACCCCCCCTTAATTTAAAGCCATGCCCCCTCGTGCTAGCTTTCCCCATCCGAGGAAAAAGGCTATCACTGTCCACTCTATCCAAACCTCTAATCATCTTATATGTTTCAATAAGGTCTCCTCTTAGCCGCCTTCTTTCTAACGAAAACAACCTCAAATCCCTCAGTCTCTCCTCATAGGACCTCCCCTCCATACCAGGCAACACCCTGGTAAACCTCCTCTGCACCCTCTCCAATGCCTCCACATCCTTCCTGTAATGTGGGGACCAGAACTGCACACAATACTCCAAGTGCGGCCGTACCAGAGTTTTGTAGAGTTACAACATGACGCTGCGACTCCTAAATTCAATCCCCCTACCAATAAACGCCAAGACAACGTAGGCCTTCCTAACAACCCTATCTACTTGATTCCCAACTTTCAGGGATCTATGTACACATACACCTAGATCCCTCTGTTCATCCACACTATTCAGAGTCCTCCCGTTAGCCCTATACTCGACACATCTGTTATTCCTGCCAAAGTGAATTACCTCACACTTCTCCGCATTAAACTCCATCCTCCACCTCTCTTTATGTTCTTTCATAGAACATAATGTTCTATGTTCTATGAAAGTAAACTGTGAGGAGGACACAGATATAGCCAGGTTAAGTGAATGAACAGAAGGTGGCAGATGGAGGACAATGTGGGGAATTGTGAGGTTATTCATCTCAGTTGTCAAAATAGAAAAGTAGAATATTTTTAAAAGACGTCAAACTTGGAATTTGGTGTTGGAAGGACTTACAGATACTTATACAAGAGAGGCAGAGAGCAGAATGCAAAGTGGGCAATAAATGCAGGCTTAAAGAATCAATAGAAAAAAGGTGCAATTCGGAAAGTAAAGACCCATTGGCCTTTATTCAAGGAGATTGGAGTACTAGAGTGAAGAAGTCTAGTAATAATTGGTGAGCTATGGTGAGACTGCTTCCTGTGTCGTTTTGGTCTCCAGAGGTAAATAAAGACTTACTTGCAATGGAGATGGCAGAGCAGAAGTTCACTGGGTTAATCTCTGCGATGGGGGGATTGTCCCACAAGAAGTTGAGTCAATTGGATGGATGTTCTCTGGAGTTCAGAAGAATGAAAGGTAGTTTCATTCAGGATTCTGAAAGGGTTGAACAGGGTTGATGTTGTGAGGTTATTTCCTGGCTGCAGAACCCAGAACACACGTGCAGAGTGTCAGGATCAGGGATTGATTATTTATGACTGAGGTGAGGAGATCTTAATTCACTCAGATTGTGACTCTTTGGAATTCTCTATCCCAGAGGGTTTTGGGATATTCCATTGTTGGATATATTTAAGGTTGGGATAAACAGGCTTTTGATCTCTCAGGGAATTAAGGGAATTATAGGGAATGGGTGGGAAAATAGAGGTGAAACCCAAGATCAGTCATGATAGACTGAAAGGTCGACATTATTTCTTATGTTTACAACTTTTTCAAGTTTTGAGTTGTCTGAAAATGTTAAAATCGCACCATATAACCCCAGTTCAATAATGGAAAGAATGTTGAAAACGGCAGGGATTGTGTTACTGAATCCTGGGACCTCTGAGCATTCTCCCAGCACTGCTCTGTATTGTATCCGTGCCTCTTTATCCAGTGGGATTCAGTTCTGTTAACAAGCCCATGCAGTGGTAATTTATAAAACAGCTTTTGAAAGCCTACAGGTTGCATGCAGTTGCTCTGATATTCTAACACTGGCTGTAGTTACTGAGTTATTGTAACACGAGCGTTGCTCTGTTGTTCTCACCGTGTGTGTCGGAGTTGGGTTATGTCAAGGCAGTGTGTCCAGATTGGAATATTCCCAGGCTGTGTGTAGGGATTGGGTTATTCACAAGCTGTGTGCAGAGGCTGGGTTATTGCCACCATGTGTTTAGGGACTGTGTTATTCCCATGCTGTGTTTTGGGACTGAGTTATTCCCGGCTTGTGTCATTCCCAGACTGTGTGTAGGGATTGGGTTATTCCCACACTGTGTGAACGGACTGGGATATTCCCAGGCTGTGTGCAGGGGCTGGGTTATTCCCATACCCTGTGTATGGACTGGGTTATTCCCAGGTTGTTTTTAGGATCTGTGTTACTTTCAGGCTGTGTGCAGGGGCCCTGTTATTCCCAAACATGTGTAATGGCCCTGATATTCCCAAAGGTGTGTAGGACTATGTTATTCCCATGGTCTTTGTCAGGGCTGGTTTATTCCCAGACTGTGTGTAGGAGCTGGGTTATTCCCACGCTGTGTGTTGGTACTGGGTTTGTTGCATGCTGTATATCAGTACTGGGTTATTCCCAGACTGTGTGCAGGATCTCCTGTTATTCCCAGCTGTGTGTAGGGTTTCTGTTATTCCCCAGTTGTATATAGGGGCTGTGTTATTCCCACGCTGTGTTTAGGGGCTGGGTTACTCCAAGGCTGTATGTAGGGGCTGTGTTATTCTCAGGCTGTGTGTAAGGGCTAGCTTATTCCTGGGTTGGGTTATTCCCAGACTGCGCGTAGGCGCTGGGTTAATGCCAGGCTGGGTGTAGGCGCTGGGTTAATGCCAGGCTGGGTGTAGGCGCTGGGTTAATGCCAGGCTGGGTGTAGGGGCTCTGTTATTGGCACACTGCGTATCGGCCTGGGTTATTCCCACACTCTGTGTAGAGGCTGGATTATTGCCACACTGTGTTTAGGGGCTGTGTTATTCCCAGGTCGTGGTTTGGGATTGGGTTATTCCCAGACTGTGTATCAGGGCCCTGTTATTCCCAGGCTATGTATTGGGGCTCTGTTATTCCCAGGCTATGTGTTGGGGCTGTGTTATTCCCAGGCTATGTATCGGGGCTCTGTTATTCCCAGGCTATGTGTTGGGGCTGTGTTATTCCCAGGCTATGTGTCAGGGTTCTGTTATTCCCAGGCTATGTGTCAGGACTCTGTTATTCCCAGGCTATGTGTTGGGGCTGTGTTATTCCCAGGCTATGTATCGGGGCTGTGTTATTCCCAGGCTATGTGTTGGGGCTGTGTTATTCCCAGGCTATGTATTGGGGCTGTGTTATTCCCAGGCTATGTATTGGGGCTGTGTTATTCCCAGGCTATGTATTGGGGCTGTGTTATTCCCAGGCTATGTATTGGGGCTCTGTTATTCCCAGGCTATGTGTTGGGGCCCTGTTATTCCCAGACTATGTGTTGGGGCTGTGTTATTCCCAGGCTATGTGTTGGGGCTGTGTTATTCCCAGGCTATGTATTGGGGCTGTGTTATTCCCAGGCTATGTATCGGGGCTGTGTTATTCCCAGGCTATGTGTTGGGGCTGTGTTATTCCCAGGCTATGTATCGGGGCTGTGTTATTCCCAGGCTATGTGTTGGGGCTGTGTTATTCCCAGGCTATGTATTGGGGCTGTGTTATTCCCAGGCTATGTATTGGGGCTGTGTTATTCCCAGGCTATGTATTGGGGCTGTGTTATTCCCAGGCTATGTATTGGGGCTCTGTTATTCCCAGGCTATGTGTTGGGGCCCTGTTATTCCCAGACTATGTGTTGGGGCTGTGTTATTCCCAGGCTATGTGTTGGGGCTGTGTTATTCCCAGGCTATGTATTGGGGCTGTGTTATTCCCAGGCTATGTATAGGAACTCTGCTATTCTCACGCTGTGTACGCCGGGGTTGGCTTATTCCCAGTGTGTAGTCGCTGGGTTATTCCCGGCTATGTGTACGGTCTGGGTTATTCCCCTGCTCTGATATCCTTCCACAATCTGCGGAGGAATGTTCCAGCACAGACTCTGAGGAAGAACCTTCTGAGCCACAGAGCCGTGATGATGGTCAGCCGACAATGAGGCAGCTTTTGGGAGCCGGGGACATTTTGATTGCTGTTGGTGTCCAATCTCAACTTTGAATAGTTAACCGGACAGCTCTTTGGAGGACTGATTTGCAGGGTTTTAGAGGAGAAGGAACTGGCACAGATGCAGCACTGATGTGGAGATGTTGTTGCTGGACTGGGGTAAGAAATCCTGGTGTTTTGACACTTCTTACAGATACAGCAGACCAACTTATAGAAAAATTACAATACAGAGGAGAAGGAGGCCACTCAGCCCATCGTGTCCATGCAGACCTGAGGACACTGAGGTGCCTTTTCCGATCCCACCTTCCTGCACCCAGCTCACAGCCCGATAGTCTCCAGCACTTAAAATGCAGATCCAGGTACTTATAACATTCTCTACCTGCCTTTAATCAAAAATCCTTTAATGACTTGCTCCCTGACTCATCTCACACCCATGTTGTTGTCTCTGTTCTTTTAAATTCCTGTTCAAATTGTACTTTGTGGAAGTACAAATCATTATTTGTAAAATTCTATGACAAAATCTCCATGCAAACCTTTGCATCAGCTAGAAAGCAAAGACACAAACCAAAATGTAACCGTGTCTGATCAAATTTGCTTGTAAAGATTCATATATATACTCTGGCTACCAGAAGATGGGGCCGTGAGCTTACATTTCTTTACAGTCTCTCTCTTCACTATTTTATGTTTTATCAGCCTTTACCATTAGACATGGGAGCCAAATTAGGCCACTCGGCCCATCGAGATTGCTTCTCCATTCAATCAGGGCTGGTATTTTTCTCATCCCCCATTCTCCTGCCTTTTCCTCATAACCTTTCACCCCCCTTACCAATCAGGAACCTATCTATCTCTGTCTTAAAGACACTCAGTGACCCGGCCTCCTCTGTGGCAAAGAGTTCCACACATCCCCCACTCTCTGGCTGAAGAAATTCCTCCCCATCTCTGTTTTAAAGGATCGTCCCTCTGGTTCTAGTTTTTCCTACTAGTGGAAACATCCTCTCCACATCCAGGGCCTCACAGTGTCCTGGGAGTCTTAATAAGATCCCCCTCTCATCCTTCTAAACTCCAACGAATACAGATCCACAGTCCTCAACCGTTCCTCAAATGACAAGCTCTTCATTCCAGAGATCATTCTTGTGAACCTCCTCCGGATCCTTTCCAAGGCCAGCACATCCTTCCTTCGATACAAGGCCAAAAACTGCTTATAATACTCCAAATGGTGTCTGATCAAAGCTTCATACAGCCTCAGAAATACATCTCTGCTCTTGTATTCGGCTCTCGACATGAATGCTAACATTGTATTTGCCTTCCCAACTGCCGACTGAACCTGCACCTTAAGAGAACCTTAGGACATAGAACATTCCAGCACAGTACAGGCCCTTCAGCCCTCGATGTTGCGCCGACCAGTGGAACCAATCTAATGACCCTCTAACCTAAACTATTCCAATGTTATCCATATGCCTATCCACTGACCATTTGAACGCCCTTAAAGTTGATGAGTCCACAACTGCTGCAGGCAGGGCATTCCACACCCTTACTACCCTCTGAGTAAAGAACCTACCTCTGACATCCGTCCTATAATTACGACCCTTTAATTTGAAGCTACGTCCCCTCGTGTTAGCCATCACCATCCGAGGTAAAAGGCTCTCACTGTCTACCCTACCTAACCTTCTGATCATCTTGTATGCCTCAATTAGGTCACCTCTTAACCTTCTTCTCTCCAATGAAAATAACATCAAGTCCTCCCTCAGCCTTTCCTCATAAGACCTTCCCACCATACCAGGCAACATCCTGGTAAACCTCCTCTGCACCCTTTCCAATGCCTCCACATCTTTCTTATAATGCGGCGACCAGAACTGTACACAATACTCCAAGCGCGGCCGCACCAGAGTTTTGTACAAGGACTCCCGAGTCCCTTTCTGATTTCCTAAGCATTTCCCTACTTAGAGAATAGTCTATGCCTCCATTCATAAGAACATAATAGGAGCAGAAGTCGGCCATCTAGCCCCTCGAGCCTGCCCCGCCATTCAATAAGATCATGGCTGATCTGAAGTGGATCAGTTCCACTTTCCCGCTTTCTCCCTTAATTCCCCTGTCTATCAGAAATCTATCTACCCGTGACTTAAATATATTTAGCGAGGCAGCCTCCACCACTTCAACGGGCAGAGAATTCCAGAGATTCACCACCCTTTGAGTGAAGCAGTTCCCCCTCAACTCCGTTCTAAACTTATCTTGAGGCTGTGCCCTCTAGTCCTGCTATCCTTTCTAAGCAGAAAGAATCTCTCTACCTCTACCTATCCATCCCTTTCATTATCTTATACGTCTCTATAAGATCCCCCCCCCCATCCTTCTAAACTCCAACGAGTACAGACCCAGTCTATTTAGTCTTTCTTCATAGTCCAACCCCCTCATCTCCGGTATCAGCCTAGTGAACCTCCTCTGCACTCCCTCCAAGGCCAAAATATCCTTGCGTAAGTGCGGCGATCAAAACTGCACACAGTACTCCAGCTGCGGCCTCACCAATGCCCTATACAGCCGCAGCAAGACCTCCCTACTTTTATATTCAATCCCCCTCACTATGAAGGCCAGCATCCCATTCGCCTTCCTGACCACCTGCTGCACCTGCAGACTGGGTTTTTGCGACTCATGCACAAGGACCCCCAGGTCCCTCTGCACCGTAGCATGCTGCAGCTTTTCGCCCTTTAAATAGTAATCCCTCTTACTATTATTTCTGCCAAAGTGGATAGCCTCACACTTTCCAAAATTGTATTCCATCTGCTGTTTCTTTGCCCACTCTCCTAACTTGTCCAAGTCCTTCTGCAGCCCCCCGCTTCCTCAATATTACCTGTCCCTCTACATATCTTTGTATCCCCTTGTAAACTTAGCAACAGTGCCTTCAGTTCCTTCCTCCAAATTGTTAATGTATATTGTGGAAAGTTGTGGTCCTAGTGCTGACTCCTGAGGCACACCACTAGTCACCGGCTACCATCCTGAGAAAGACCCCTTTATCCCCATTCTCTGCCTTCTGCCAGTCAACCAATCCACTATCCATGCCAGGATCTTACCCTTAACACCATGGACCCTTAACTTGTTTAATAGCCTTCTCTGCAACACCTTATCAAAGGCCTTCTGAAAATCTAAATAAATCACATCCACTGGTTCTCCTTTATCTAACTTCGTTGTTCCCTCCTCAAAGAACTCTGGTACGCTGTGGGTGATTTGACAGACATGAATTGACTCAGTCCCACTTTGTCACGCACTTCCAAATACTCTGCGATCTAATATTTAATAATGGACTCTAAAATCTTTCCTATGATCAAAGTTGGCCTAACCAGCCTATAATTTCCCGCCTGCTGCCTCCTTCCCTTCTTAAACAGCAGTGTTACATTCACTACTTTCCAGTCCTCTGGGAACCTCCTTACTCAAGTGATTCCTGAAAGATCACCATCAATGCCTCCATAATGTCCTCAACTATCTCTTTTCGAACCCTGGGGTATAGTCCATCCGGTCCAGGTGATTTATCCACCTTCAGACCTTTCAGTTTCCCCAGAACCTTCTCCTTAGTGACGGCCACTACACTCCCCTGTGTCCCCTGACTCTCCTGAAGCTCTGGCATCTCACTGGTATCTCCCACCGTGAAGACTGGTGCAAAGTTCCTTTGCCATTGCTTTGTTTCCTATTATTACTCCTCCAGCCTCATTTTCCAGTGATCCAATGTCTCTTTCTGCTTCTCTCTGACCTTTTATATATTGGAAAAAGACTCTTCCTATCTTCTTTTATATTACCAGCCAGCTTACCGTCATATTCAATCTTCTCCCCCCTTATTGCTTTTTTAGTCATCCTCTGCTCACTTTTAAAGGTCTCCCAATCCTCTGGCTTCCCGCTAATCCTTTGTGTGTTTTTCCTTTTGCTTTTATGCTGCCCTTGACCTCCCTTATCTGCCTCGTTCTCCCCTTTGCATATTTCCTGAACCTTGGGATGAATTTCTGCTTCGCCACCCCAAAAACCCTGCCGTTGCTGCTCCACTATCTTCTCTACGAGGCTCCCTTTTCTATCAACTCTGGCCAGCTCCTCCCCCATGTCTGTAGCTCCCTTTATTTAAGTGTAATACCGTTCCATCTGATTCCAGCTTCTCCCTCTCAAACTGCAGGGTAAATTCTATCGTATTGAGCTCACTGCTCCCTATAAGGGTTCTTTCACCTTAAGTTTTCTAATCAAGCCTGCCTCATTACACATCACCAAATCCAGGATTGCACGTGTCCTTGTCAGCTGCTCCAAGACACCATCTCTTTCCACAAATTCCTTGTCTGGGGATCCACTCCCTACCTGATTTTCCCAGTCCGACTGCATTTTGAACTCCTCCATGATTATTGTAATATTGCCTTTTCTATCCCCTGGTTTATTTTCTGCCCCAAATCCTGACTACGGAACAAGGACAAAGAACAAACAACACAGCACAGGAACAGGCCCTTCAGCCCTCCAATCCTGCACCGCTCATGCGCCCAACTAGATCATCCATTTCTACCCCTCCATTCCCAGTCTGCTCATGTGTCTATCCAGATAAGTCTTAAACGATCCCAGCGTGTCTGCCTCCACCACCCTGCTTGGCAGTGCATTCCAGGCCCCCACCACCCTCTGTGTAAAATACGTCCCCCTGACATCTGTGTTGCCCCCTTAACCTTGAACTTGTGACTCCTTGTGTTCGTCACCTTCCTCTGGGAAAAAGTTTCCCACTGTTCACCCTATCTGTGCCCTTCACAATTTTATACACCTCTGTTAGATCTCCCCTCATTCTCCGCCTTTCCAGGGAGAACAACCCCAGTTTACTCAATCTCTCCTCATAGCTAAGACCCTCCATACCAGGCAACATCCTGGTAAACCTTTTCTGTACTCTCTCCAAAGCCTCACGTCTTTCTGGTAGTGTGGCAACCAAAACTGGACGCAGTATTTCAAACATGGCCTAACCAGTGTACTATATAGCTGCAATGTCACATAGAAACATGGAACAGTACAGCACAGTACAGGCCCTTCGGCCCTCAATGTTGTGCCGAGCTATGTCCAAACCCAATCACAAGCTATCCCACTCCCTATCATTCTGGTGTGCTCCATGTGCCTATCCAATAACCGCTTGAAAGTTCCTAAAGTGTCCGACTCCACTATCACAGCAGGCAGTGCATTCCACACCCCAACCACTCTCTGGGTGAAGAATCTACCTCGGACATCCTCCTATATCTCCCACCATGAACCTTATAGTTATGCCCCCTGGTAACAGGTACATCCACCTGAGGAAATAGTCACTGCACGTCCACTCTATCAATCCCTCTCATCATCTTATAAACCTCTATTAAGTCGCCTCTCATCCTCCTCCGCTCTAAAGAGAAAAGCCCCAGCTCCCTCAACCTTTCCTCATAAGACCTACCCTCCAAACCAGGCAGCATCCTGGTAAATCTCCTCTGCACTCTCTCCAATGCTTCCACATCCTTCTTATAGTGAGGTGACCAGAACTGAACACAATATTCCAAATGTGGTCTCACCAAGGTCCTGTACAGTTGCAGCATAACCCCACGACTCTTAAACTTAAACCCCTTGTTAATAAACACTAACACACTATAAGCCTTTTTCACAGCTCTATCCACTTGAGTGGCAACCTTCAGAGATTGTGGATATGAACCCCAAGATCTCTCTGTTCCTCCACATTCCTCAGAACCCTGCCGTTGACCCTGTAATCCGCATTCAAGTTTGTCCTACCAAAATGACCCACCTCACACTTATCAGGATTAAACTCCATCTGCCACTTTTCGGCCCAGCTCTGCACCCCATCAATGTCTCTTTGCAGCCTACAAGTGCCCTCCACCTCATCCACTGCCCCACCAATCTTGGTGTCATCAGCAAATTTACTAACCCACCCTTCAGCCCCCTCTTCCAAGTCATTGACAAAAATCACAAATAGCAGAGGACCCAGCACTGATCCCTGTGGTACACCGCTGGTAACTGGTCTCCAGTCTGAAAATTTTCCTTCCTCTGTCTTCTATGAGACAGCCAGTTACTTATCCAATCGGCCAAATTTCCCTCTATCCCATACCTCCTTATCTTCTTCATGAGCCTACCCTGGGGAACCTTATCAAACGCCTTACTAAAATCCATGTATACGACATCAACTGCTCTACCTTCGTCTACGCAATTAGTTACCTCCTCAAAGAATTCAATCAAATTTGTGAGGCAGGATTTACCCCTCACGAAACCGTGCTGACTATCCCGGATTAAGCTGCATCATTCCAAATGGTCATAAATCCTATCCCTCAGGACCCTTTCCATTAACTTACCGACTACTGAAGAAAACCAACTGGCCTATAATTACCAGGGTCATTCCTACTTCCTTTTTTGAAAAGAGGAATAACATTTGCCACTCTCCAGTCCTCTGGCACAATCCCCGTGGACAGTGAGGACCCAAAGATCAAAGCTAAAGGCTCTGCAATCTCATCCCTTGCCTCCCAAAGAATCCTAGGATGTATCCCATCTGGTCCAGGGGACTTATCGAGCTCAGGTTTTTTTTTCATAGTTGCCAATACATCTTCCCTCAGAACATCTACCTCCTCCATCCTATCAGCCTGTATCATGTACTCATTCTCAAAAACATGGCCCCTCTTAGTGAACACTGAAGAAAAGTATTCATTTAACACCTCACCTACTTCTCCTGACTCCATGCACAAATTCCTACTACTATCCTTGACTGGCCCTAACCTCACCCTGGTCATTCTTTTATTTGTCACATAAGAGTAAAAAGCCTTGGTGTTTTCTGTTATTCGACTTGCCAAGGACTCCTCATGCCCCCTCCTAGCTCTCCTAAGCCCTTTCTTTAACTCATTCCTAGCTACCTTGTAACCCTCAAGTGACTCAACTGAACCTTGCTTTCTCATCCTTACATACGCTTCCTTTTTCCTCTTAAGACATTCAACTTCCTTTGTGAACCATGCTTCCCTCACTTGGCCATTTCCACCCTGCCTGCCAGGGACATATCTATCAAGGACATGCAGTATTTGTGCCTTGAAAAAGCTCCACTTTTTGTTTGTGCCCATACCTGACAGTTTCTGTTCCCATCTTATGGTCTCTAATTCTTGGTGAATCGCATCATAATTACCCCTGCCTCAATTATAAACCTTGCCCTGCCGTGTGACCCTATCCCTCTCCATTGCAATAATGAAGGACACTGAATTGTGGTCACTATCACCAAAGTGCTCCCCCACAAACAAATCTAACACTTGGCCTGGTTCATTACCCAGTACCAAGTCCAATGTGGCCCCACCTCTTGTCAGCTTATCCACACATTGTGTCAGGAAACCCTTCTGCACACACTGTACAAAAAGTGTCCCATCTGAAATATTCGACCTATAAAGGTTCCAATCAATATTTGGAAAGTTAAAGTCACCCATGATAACTACCCTGTGACCTCCACATCTACCCATAACCTGCTTTGCCATTTCCTCCTCCACATCTCTATTACTATTTGGGGGCCTATAGAAAACTCCTAACGACGTGACCGATCCTTTCCTATTTCTAACTCCAGCCCATATTACCTCAGTAGGCAGATCCCCCTCGAAATGCCTTTCAGCAGCCGTTAAACTATCCTTGATTAACAATGCTACTCCTCCACCTCTTTTACCACCTTGTCTACTCTTACTGAAACATCTATACCCCAGAACTGCCAACAACCATTCCTGTCCCTGTTCTAACCATGTCTCCATAATGGTCACAACATCATAGTCCCAAGTACCAATCCACGCTCCAAATTCACCTACCTTATTCTAGATGCTCCTTACATTGAAGTAGATACATTTCAACCCACCATCCTGTCTGCCTGTACATTCCTGCGACCTTGGTACCTCCCTCAGTACCTCGCGATCCTCAGCACTGGCTTCTGGACTACATCTCATTTTCCCATCCCCCTGACAAATTAGTTTAACCCCTCCCTGAAGAGCCGTAGCAAATTTCCCTCCCAGGATATTAGTGTCCCTCTGGTTCAGGTACAAACCGTCCTGTTTGTACAGGTCCCACCCTCCCCAAAATGTGCTCCAATTATCCGTGTAAATGAAACCCTCTCTCCTACACCATCCCCGCAGCCACTTGTTAATCTGCACTCTCTCTCCCTGTTCCTTAGCTCATTAGCACGTGGCACCAGCAACAAACCAGAGATGACCACATGCTTTGTCCTGGCTCTCAGCGTCCAGCCTAGCTCCCGAAATTCCTATTTTAAATCCCCATCCCTCTTTCTACCTCCATCGTTGGTAGCAGTGTGCACCGTGACCTGCGACTGATCCTCCTCCCACTTAAGGGTCTTGAAAACACGGTCGGAGACATCACGGACTCTTGCACCCAGAGGCAGCATACCACCCGTGAGCCTCTTTTGCTGCCGCAGAACCTCCTCTCTGTCCCTCTAACCATCGTGTCCCCAATAACTATTGCTCTCCTGCTCTCCTCCCTTCCCTTCTGAGGCACAGGGACAGACTCAGTGCTGGAGGTCCAGTCACCCTGGTTTACCACTGGTAGATTGTCCCCCTCAGTGGTATCCAACGCGGTTACTTGTTGCTGAGGGGAACAGCCACAGGGGATCCCCGCACTCCCAGACCCTCTCACCATAGAACATAGAGCATAGAACATAGAACATTACAGCGCAGAACAGGCCCTTCGGCCCACGATGTTGCGCCGACCAGTTACAAAACAATGACCCACTAACCTAAACCAATCCCTTCTCGTCCATAAACCTATCCACGGATCTCTTAAACGCCCCCAAACTAGGCGCATCTACAACTGCAGCAGGCAGGGCATTCCAATCCCTCACCACCCTCTGGGTAAAGAACCTACCCCTGACATCCGTCCTATAACTACCCCCCCTTAATTTAAAGCCATGCCCCCTCGTGCTAGCTTTCTCCATCCGAGGAAAAAGGCTATCACTGTCCACCCTATCTAAACCTCTAATCATCTTATATGTTTCAATAAGATCCCCTCTTAGCTGCCTTCTTTCCAGCGAAAACAACCCCAAATCCCTCAGCCTCTCCTCATAGGACCTCCCCTCCATACCAGGCAACATCCTAGTAAACCTCCTCTGCACCCTCTCCAAAGCCTCCACATCCTTCCTGTAATGTGGGGACCAGAACTGCACACAATACTCCAAGTGCGGCCGCACCAGAGTTGTGTACAGTTGCAACATGACGCTGCGACTCCTAAATTCAATCCCCCTACCAATAAACGCCAAGACACCGTATGCCTTCTTAACAACCTTATCTACTTGATTCCCAACTTTCAGGGATCTATGTACACATACACCTAGATCCCTCTGTTCATCCACACTATTCAAAGTCCTCCCGTTAGCCCTATACTCTACACATCTATTTTCATTCTTTGGAGTCTCCAAATCCCTGAAGCTCTGACTCATTGGAATAGTTTAGGTTAGAGGGTCATTAGATTGGTTGCACTGGTTGGCGCAACATCGAGGGCCTGTACTGCGCTGGAACGTTCTATGTTCTGATCTATGATCACCTCTGCTTCCCGAATGATCCGAAGTTCATCCAGCTCCAGTTCCAGTTCCCTAACGTGGATTTTGAGGAGATGGGTGCACTTCCCACAGGTGAAATCAGCAGGGACAGTGACGGCATCTCTCGCCTCAAACATCCTACAGGAGGAACGTTGCACTGCCTTCCCTTCCACCCCCTCGAGATAAAAAGAAAGGAAGATCTTGTCTGATTTTCCTCTTAGATTAGAGGAATAAGTGAAAAAAGAAATAAGCTTACCTGCTCTCACTCCAAGGCTTTTTTTTTAGATTAGAGGAGGGGGTGGGAGACTCTGGAAGTCTAGAGTCTTGGGTTTCCTCTCCGTCCAAATTTATTGTGGAAGAAAAACCTTCCTGGGGTCACTGGGGCCTACTTCCAGTTTTACACTCCCGGCTTAGAAACAAAAAAAAACCACTGAAAAAAGTAAGGTAAAAATCTTCCAACATTCTTGTAAACCTCTTCTGCGCTCTCTCCAATGTCTTCACATCCTTCCAATAGTCTGACACCCACAATATTCCAGCTAAGGTTTGAGTAGTGTGTTGTATAAGTCTCCCATGCGGGATATTGTTAAAGGTTTTGCTGTAATTATATAAACTACATCGACTGCACCCCCCTCATCGACACAACTGGTCACCTCCTCAAAAAACTGAAGCGGGAGA
Organism: Carcharhinus amblyrhynchos; assembly: GCF_965287045.1. Taxonomy (NCBI): domain Eukaryota; kingdom Metazoa; phylum Chordata; class Chondrichthyes; order Carcharhiniformes; family Carcharhinidae; genus Carcharhinus; species Carcharhinus amblyrhynchos. Next base: position 46,465,306 of record NC_137346.1, read on the forward strand.
ATCCATCAAAAAAAGTCATGCAATGTTGTTCTGAGGAATCAGCTGATCTCCTACAGGCTGCTTGGAGTCAGTGGACTGGTCAGTATTTAAAAATTCTGTGACCAGCCTGAATGAGTACACCACTACAGTAACTGACTTCATTAGTAAGTGTGTGGAAGACTGTGTGCCAAAGAAACAAATCCATGTGTTTCCCAACTGGAAACCATGGATGAACAAGGATATCCACTGCTTACTGAAGTCCAGGTCTTCAAGTCAAGTGACACTGATCTATAGAGAAAGTCAGATACGATCTAAGGTGATCCATCAAAGATGCCCCAAAACAGTACCGGACCAAGCTAGAATCCCAGGCTAGCCACACAGACCCCTGCCGACTATAGCAATGTCTGCAAGACATAACAGGCTACAAGATGTAGACATGTAAAATCTTGCTCCAATGCACCCCTCCCTGATGAGCTCGATGCATTCTACGCCCGTTTTGAGCAAGAGGTCAGTGAGAGCATGCCCTCCACCCTGGAAGCCCTGGATGAACCTGTATCTGGAGTTGCCAACGCAGATGTCAAGGCAGCTTTCTTGAAGGTCAACCCACAGAAAGCGACTGGCCCAGATGGGGTATGATGTGGGTATGCCGGCGTTGGACTGGCGTAAACACAGTAAAAAGTCTGACAACACCAGGAATGGGGTAACCAGACGTGCACTCAGACCCTGTGCAGATCAGCTGGCAAGGGTGTTCACAGACATCTTCAACCTCTTTTCACAACAATCTGAGGTCCCTAACTGCTTCACAAAGACGACCATCATCCCAGTACCTAAGAAAAACCAAGCAGCGTGCCTTAATGACTATTGGCCAGAGACTCTGGCACTCGTTACAAAGTGCTTCGAAAGGCTAGTCATGGTACAAATCAATTCCAGCCTCCCAGACTATCTGGATCCATTACAGTTTGCCTATCGCCACAACAGGTCCACAATACACTTCACCTCCCTGGCCCTGCACTCAACCCTGGAACACCTAGACAACAAGTACACCTATGTCAGACTCCTGTTTATTAACTTCAGCTCACCCTTCAACACCATTATTCCCACAAAACTTATCTCCAAACTCTGTGGCCTGGGTCTGGGCACTTTCCTCTGCAAGTGGATCCTGAACTTCCTAACTCACAGACCACAATCAGTAAGGATAGTCAACAACACCACCTCTCCAATCATCCTCAACACCAGTGCCCCCCCCGCAATACTCCTTATATATTTTTGACTGTGTGGCCAAATTCCTCTCCAATTTGATTTTGCTGATGACACCTCCGTACTGGGTTGGATCTCAAACAATGACCAGACAGAGTACAGGAGTGAGATAGAGGATCTGGTGAACTGGTGTGGAAATAATAATCTCTCCCACAATGTCAACAAAACAAAGGAGATTGTCATTGACTTCAGGAAGGGTAAAGGCGAACATGCCCCTGTCTACATCAATGGGGATGAAGTAGAAAGGGTCAAGAGCTTCAAGTTTTTAGGTGTCCAGAACACCAGTGCCCTGTCCTGGTCGCCCCCCATGTCGACACTATAGTTAAGAAACCCCACCAACGCCTTTACTTTCTCAGAAGACTAAGGAAATTTGGAATGTCAGCTACGACTCTGACCAACTTTTACAGGTATACCATTTTACAGATGTGCTTTTTGGTTGTATCACAGCTTGGTCTGGGCTCCTGCTCTGCCCAAGACCGCAAGGAACTACAAAAGGTCATGAATGTAGCCCAATCCATCACGCAAACCAGCCTCCCATCCATTGACTCTGTCTACACTTCCCACTGCCTCAGGAAAAGCAGCCAGCATAATTAATGACCCCACACAGCCCGAACATTCTCTTTCCCATCTTCTTCCTTTGAGAAAAAGATACAAAAGCCTGAGATTACACACCAACCAACTCCAGAACAGCTTCTTCCCTGCTGCTGTCAGAATGGACCTGCCTCGCATTAAGTTGATCTTTCTCTACACCCTCGCTGTGACTGTAACATTACATTCTGCACCCTCTTCTTTCCTTCTCTATGAATGTATAGCGCGCAAGAAACAATACTTTTCATTATGTTATAACGCGTGATAATAATAAATCAAATCAAATCAAATCTATGAAATCACAAGGTTGTGAGATATCATCAAAATCCTGAAGAATGATGACATTTTGTTGGGATAGCGGGAAAGGTTGATTTATTGCTTACAGCCACTTTGGACAGATGACTGGGACATTGAGATCTCATCATTGCAGAATATAAGCATTGGGTGTAATAACTGACAGAAATATGTGAGGATTGTTTAGGAGGTGCCACCAGATAAACAGATCTGGTACCTATTGTCTAATTCAGTACTCGGTATGACACAGATGTATGATTTTTCCAGTCTGTCGACATTCTATATCAATGACATTTTCCAAACACATTTGGTTTACAAACACACTCAGTATCCCTATTCTGACTATATTAGGTGCTGGATATTGGGCGCCTGGCTCTGTTCCCTTGGGACCAGGAACAATAGACTGGAATCCCTGTTCGATATTAGATTACACTCCAGCACGTGGCTCATTCCATACCAGCCGCACTATTTTAAGTCCCACCTTGTTATTCTTTTTCCCCAGTCCAGCAGCAAACGCACATTTCTCTTTGTTCATTGAGATGTTGTATTGGGGAAGTTCTATCTGTAATAGTGGGGTCCGGCAATGGCTCAGGGATTTTAGCTGGAGCACTGATCGTAGGGGCACAGTCTGAGAGCAAAGAGAGTGAATAAAGGGACGGTGTTTCCCCACCCCTCCCCCAACCCTAGGGGTGGGGGAGGGTGGGGGGTTCCTTGTGCTGCCGTCTAACCCAACTTTCAACCTGGGACCTCTCCTCTCTGGGGCGGCACGGTAGCACAGTGGGTTAGCACTGCTGCTTCACAGCTCCAGGGGTCTTGGGTTCGATACCCGGCTCGGGTCACTGTCTGTGTGGAGTTTGCACATTCTCCTCGTGTCTGCGTGGGTTTCCTCCCACAGTCCAAAGATGTTAGGTGGGTTGGCCATGCGAAGAAATTGCCCCTTAGTGTCTAGGGATGCGTAGGTTAGAGGGATTAGTGGGTATAGTATATCGGGAGACTCGATGGGCAGAAGGGCCTCCTGCACTGTCGGGTTCAATGAGATTCTCAGTCCAGAGGTTTAGAGGGTGACAATGGTGAGCTGGTGGTCCTGGGACCATTCCAACTAACGAATTCTCAGAGTGGTTCCATCCATCTCTCCCTTTGTGATCTGAAGGTCATGCATGTTTCAGATAGTCAGCCTATTAGATTACTCATCTGAACATTTGCCACGGTTAGCTCCAGTATCTAAACTTGGAGCGTGTATATTTTTACTCCTGGACACTCTCTATAAAATAGAATAGTCCCATCTTCATTGTCTGGTGTTGAGGGGATACAGGGAGTGAGATGGTAGGCAGCCAGGATCTCTCGTTGTCACCTCCGCTGTTTGCGACTGTCACATCGACTCTCTTTTGCCCCTGGTTTTTCTGCTCTTTTCTGTTCCAGCTGAGCGTTTCTGCTCCTCTTGTTGACCTGAGTTTGAAGTTGTCCATTTTTCATCTGTTTTCCAGTCGCCCAAAAAAGCCAAGAAGAAGTTGGAGGGAAGTTCCAATGTCTTCTCCATGTTCGACCAGACCCAGATCCAGGAGTTCAAGGAGGTGAGGCAGAGAGAGATACCTTCCCTCCAATCTCCCCTAGTGAGTGTGAGAGACACCCTTCCCCTCTCTCCTATGAGTGTGAGATATACCCTCCCTTTCCCCACTCCCCTGTGAGTGTGCGATACCCTCCCCTTGAGTGGGGGCTCCCCCTCCCCGCTGACCCCCTGCGCTCCCTCAGTCAGTTAACGTCACGCTCTAATTCCACTTTGTACAAAACAGGTTAGGAATTTGAGGGGTGCGGTGCTTTATCTGTGATGGTGACCCCTTTCCCCACACCTTTCCCTCGAGTTCTACAAAGAGCATCTCATCTTCGATTTCGATTTCGATTTATGAGATGGGGAGGGATGGGGATACAGGCAGCGAGCAGTGAAGACACTGCCCATCTCTAACACTCAGTGAGCTGTCAGGTAAACTCTGTCGGTCATCTGTTGGTTCGAACTCCGATCTCATGTGTTTCCCCGCAGGCTTTCACCATCATGGATCAGAACAGAGACGGTTTCATTAACAAGGATGACCTGAGAGACACCTTTGCTGCTCTGGGTAAGGATCCATACCCCTAAAATTCACAGCAGGAACTCTCACCACACCGGGATAAAGTCCAAGAGCTTTATCTGGAATAAAAAGAATAAAAAGAACACCAAAGTCGGAGGTGTGGTAGATAGTGAGGAAGGGTGTCATAGTTTGCAGGGAGACTTAGACAGGTTGCAGAGCTGGGCCGAGAGGTGGCGGATGGAGTTTAATGCGGAGAAGTGTGAGGTAATTCGTTCTATTAACACAGCCCAGGAAACAAGCCCAACGAGCCCACGCCGCCATTTCAACATTGTGAGTCCCCTCTCCCACCCCTGACTCTTGTCTACGCTTATGGCAGTCCACATTGGAAACCAGATTGAGGGGAGGCTAATTTAGGGACAATTTGTTACACCAATCAGCACATCTTTGGGGTGTGGGAGGAAACCGGAGCACCCGGAGAAAACCCACGCAAGCACGGGGAGAATGCGCAAACTCCCACAGACACCGGCCCAAATCCATGTATCTGCACAGCAATCAGTGATAGTCACTGAGCTGTTGTCTTGCCCAGTATCTGGTTCAGTTTAAGCGTACACTAACGACAGGAAGCTACTCTCGAACAACCAAGAGCAGCCCCAGTACGACCCATCGCGTGTAGGCCCCTCGTTGGACAACAAGGCGGACCCAATCACCTGTGGGTTAAAAGAGAAAAATATCAATAACATGCACATCTTATAACATTCAAGGGGTTCACGAGCTTTCGGAGCCCTGCTCCTTCAGTAGGTGAGTGGAGAGGAGGCTTCACAGACACGGTACATACAGGAAAAAAACACAGGGCCCGAATCGGAGGCTAAAGGCCGGATCCGGGCGTAAAACGGATCCGAGCCCGGGATCCCCGTTCCGGCGCGCCCGTACGCTTTTTGCCGGCTCCGATCCGATCGGCTCTGTGGGCGGGGCTTAGCGCTGCCGGAACTGAGCATGTGCAGTTCGAACAAAATCTGAAACAGCGCCCCCTCCGGGTGGGAAAGAGAAAACCAGCAGGGAGAGACAGGGGGGGGCCCCCGATCAGACCCCCCCCCCCCCCCCCCGGGAGGCAGCCCTCCCCCCCACGTCTGCCGGAGGAGTTGGGGGGGGGGGGTTGGTGGGCTCAGATGGATCTCTGGTTGTTGGGGTGGGGGGGGTGGTGGAGATTCTCCCAAGTCCATCCTACCCCTCTCCATCCTCCACCAACCCCCCCCCCCGCCAGCGCCAAACAGAGATCCATCTGAGCCTGCCACACCGCCCCCCCCCCCAACCGCCACCACCCCATGGCCCCCCCCCACCCAACACTGGGCAGACGCCAGCGGGAGGCCAGGAGGGTGTTGCAGGTTCTCCAATGAGGGCAGGCGGAGGGAGAGCAGCGATCGAGGTAGGTTAGGGGTGTGTCCTGTTGAGGAGGGGGCCTGCCTCCCGGTGGAGGGGGGGGGGGGGGTTCCTGATCCGAGGGGGGTCTGCCAGAGTGGGGGGGGGGTCTGATCCGGAGGAGGGGGGGGGGGTCTTCTGGGGGGGGGGCCTGCCTCCTGGCGGGGGTCTGATTCGTAGGGGCTTCTGCCGAGGGGGCCTGTCCTCCAGGGGGTGGTCTGATCCAGGGGGGGTCTGCAGGGGGGGGGGCCTTCCCTCCCAGGTGGGTCTGATCTGATCAGTGGGGGGGGGGGGGGGGATGTCTGCTGGGGGGGGCCCACCTCCCGGGGGGGTCCAATCCGGGGGGGGGTGGGGTCTGTATTCGAGGAGGACGGGTTTCGGAGGTTCCCCTCCAGAATAGGAATCCGCTTCGGGTTTTCGTTCTGCAGGTCGGTAACAACGCAAATCCGGAACGGATCCGAAGACGGTAAAGTGGGATTTAGCGGGAGGGTTGGGCGCGCAGTTCATTAATTCGATTTAAATAGATGCTAACACATTTAAATCATCGGGCGCTAATTTTTGGTAAAATCGGGCCCACAGTTTGCGAGGTAATAGTTGGAACGCGAGTCGTTACAGATACAGACAGTGTGAGTGGGGAGAGGGGTGTTTCACACAGGAAGGAGACTGTGTGTCGACTGTAGTTGAGAATAACTTGTGTTTTACAACTGGTTTATCACCAGGCCTCACCACCAGGAGCGAGGATTTGGACGCCATGCTGAGCGAGGCACCGGGAGCAATTAACTTCACCGTCTTCCTCACCATGTTTGGTGAGAAACTGAAAGGTAAGAGGAAGAAGAGATGATTGGAGGCCTTGGGGTAAGTTCCAGGGCACGACAAAGAACAGTGTAAAGGTTCAGTAAAGTGCTGATGTTAAGTATATTCGTTACTATTCTGTTCATTGAGGAGAAACGTCTCCATTTGTAATCAGAAAAACACGGGAAATATTCAGCAGATCTGGCAGAGTCTGTAGAGAGAAACAGAGGAGTAAAGATATTCTCCCACTGCAGGAATCGTCACCGGCAGGATAAGCTCTTCGAAAAGTCCATTGAACCTGGGTGGGGAAATTCCACTCTCTGGGTGGGCGAGTCCGGAAAATTCCACTCTCTGGGCAGGCGAGTCCGGAAAATTCCACTCTCTGGGCAGGCGAGTCTGGAAAATTCCACTCTCTGGGTGGGCAAGCCTGGAAAATTCCACTCTCTGGGTGGGCGAGTCTGGAAAATTCCACTCTCCAAGTGGGCGAGTCTGGAAAATTCCACTCTCCGGGTGGGTGAGTCTCGAAAATTCTACTCTCCTGGCGGGCGAGTCTGGAAAATTCCACTCTCTGGGCAGGTGAGTCTGGAAAATTCCACTCTGTGGGTGGGTGAGTCTGGAAAATTCCACTCTCCAGGTGGGCGAGTCTGGAAAATTCCACTCTCCAGGTGGGCAAATCTGGAAAATTCTACTCTCCAGGTGGGCGAGTCTGGAAAATTCCATTCTCTGGGTGGGCTAGTCTGGAAAATTCCACTCTCTGGGCAGGTGAGTCTGGAAAATTCCACTCTCTGGGCAGGCGAGCCTGGAAAATTCCACTCTTTGGATGGGTGAGTCTGGAAAATTCCACACTCCGGGCGGGCGAATCTGGAAAATTCCACTCTCTGGCCAGGTGAGTTTGGAAAATTCCAGTCTCTGGGTGGGCAAGTCTGGAAAATTCCACTCTCTGGGCAGGCAAATCTGGAAAATTCCACTCTCTGGGCAGGCAAGTGTGGGAAATTCCACTCTCTGGGCAGGTGAGTCTGGAAAATTCCACTCTCCGGGTGGGCGAGTCTGAAATAATCCTCTCTCGGATGAGTGAGTCTGGGAAAATTTACTCCCTTGTTAATGAATTCTGTTAATGTGTCGGGCTGATGACCTTTTATACCTGTCCCCACCTCAGTCATTGTTTAATTGGAACTTGCTCCAAGTGCGGTGGAGCATTTTTCACACGTTCACAAAACAGTCAGAATAATTTAATGTGAAGTAAACAAACCTTTTTCTTACTCAATGATACTCTATTGTTGGAAAGAGCATCACAATTTCAGGAGGAATTGGGCATCCTTACCAACTGATGCTATCACATCAGTGGAATCTGGAATTTTCCAGACTCGCCCACCTGGAGAGCAGAATTTTCCAGCCTCAAGATAAGGGGGGCGGTTTAGAACGGAGTTGAGGAGGAACTTCTTCACTCAGAGGGTGGTGAATCTCTGGAATTCTCTGCCCGTTGAAGTGGTGGAGGCTGCCTCGCTAAATATTTTTAAGACGCGGGTTGATGGGTTTTTGATAAGAGAGGGGATTAAGGGTTATGGGGAGAGGGCGGGAAAGTGGAACTGAGCCACGACAGATCAGCCATGATCTTATTGAATGGCGGGGCAGGCTCGAAGGGCCAGATGGCCGACTCCTGCTCCTATTTCTTATGTTCTTAAGAAGTCACATGGACTTGAAATCTAACCTCTGGGCAGAATCTTATCAAATATTGGCTGAGTTTTGATTCTGGTGTGAAAAGCGATGGGCAGAATCTTTTGGCTGTTTGTGCCGGTGGGAATCTCTAGTCCAGTTACAGTGGGCAGAGTTTGGCTGAGTGCCGAACCCCCGATCCCGGCTTCCGCAGCAGCAGCAGAGTGTGAACAGCTAGGAAGGTGGCGCCCAAAGAACATAAGAAATAGGAGCAGGAGTCGGCCATCTAGCCCTTCGAGCCTGCCCCGCCATTCAATAAGATCATGGCTGATCTGTCGTGGCTCAGTTCCACATTCCCACCCTCTCCCCATAACCCTTAATCCCCTCGCTTATCAAAAACCCATCAACCCATGTCTTAAAAATATTTAGTGAGGCAGCCTCCACCACTTCAACGGGCAGAGAATTCCAGAGATTCACCACCCTTTGAGTGAAGAAGTTCCTCCTCAACTCCGTTCTAAACCGCCCCCCCTTTATCTTGAGGCTGTGCCCCCTAGTCCTACTGTCCTTTCTGAGTGGGAAGAGTCTCTCCACCTCTATCCTATCCATCCCATTCATCATCTTATACGTCTCAATGAGATCTCCCCTCATTCTTCTAAACTCTAACGAGTACAAGCCTAGTTTATTCAGCCTCTCCTCATAGCTCAACCCCCTCAACTCCGGTATCAGCCTAGTAAACCTCCTCTGCACTCCCTCCAAGGCCAAAATATCCTTGCGCAGGTGCGGCGCCCAAAACTGCACACAGTACTCCAGCTGCGGCCTCACCAATGCCCTATACAGCTGCAGCAAGACCTCCTTACTTTTATATTTATAAAGTGTTTCCTGCCAACGGCATCAGCGTAACTTTGGACCGAATCTTATGCCTTACGAGTAAAAATGTTTCTGCAGTCCTGCTCAGTGTAATTACTCTGGAAGAGGTCAGGCCAGCGGTGTTGGGAGATGATAAATTGTCTTATTTGCTGAGCGACCCCCACCCTCCCACTGGAACCCCCCGGCACTCCCCTCCCAACCCCATCTCTCACCCAGCCACATCGAGCATTTCCAACACCAGGAAATTTCCAACACCCTCCCCCAATCCCTACGCTTCCCTCGCCACTCGCTGCCATACTCCACACATTCCCGCTGCCAGTAAACCCCACACCAGCCTCACCTCATCATCATCACCAACTCCCACCTACACTCTCCCTATCTGTGTACAAATTCAACTGCAACAACCCCCCTGAGCAGTGTACACCACAGTGTGTGTCCCTGAGCAGTGTACACCACAGTGTGTGTCCCTGAGCAGTGTACACCGCGGTGTGTGTCCCCTGAGCAGTGTACATCATGGTGTGTGTGTCCCCTAAGCAGTGTACACCGCAGTGTGTGTGTCCCCTGAGCAGTGTACACCGCAGTGTGTGTGTCCCCTGAGCCGTGTACATCGTGATGTGTGTGTCCCCTAAGCAGTGTACACCACAGTGTGTGTCCCCTGAGCAGTGTACACCGCAGTGTGTGTGTCCCCTGAGCAGTGTACACCGCAGTGTGTGTCCCCTGAGCAGTGTACACCGCAGTGTGTGTGTCCCCTGAGCAGTGTACACCGCAGTGTGTGTGTCCCCTGAGCAGTGTACACCGCAGTGTGTGTGTCCCCTGAGCAGTGTACACCGCAGTGTGTGTGTCCCCTGAGCAGTGTACACCGCAGTGTGTGTGTCCCCTGAGCAGTGTACACCGCAGTGTGTGTGTCCCCTGAGCAGTGTACACCGCAGTGTGTGTGTCCCCTGAGCCGTGTACATCATGGTGTGTGTGTCCCCTAAGCAGTGTACACCGCAGTGTGTGTGTCCCCTGAGCAGTGTACATCATGGTGTGTGTGTCCCCTAAGCAGTGTACACCGCAGTGTGTGTGTCCCCTGAGCAGTGTACACCGCAGTGTGTGTGTCCCTGAGCCGTGTACATCGTGGTGTGTGTGTCCCCTAAGCAGTGTACACCGCGGTGTGTGTGTCCCCTGAGCAGTGTACACCGCAGTGTGTGTGTCCCCTGAGCAGTGTACACCGCAGTGTGTGTGTCCCCTGAGCAGTGTACACCGCAGTGTGTGTGTCCCCTGAGCAGTGTACATCATGGTGTGTGTGTCCCCTAAGCAGTGTACACCGCAGTGTGTGTGTCCCCTGAGCAGTGTACACCGCAGTGTGTGTGTCCCTGAGCCGTGTACATCGTGGTGTGTGTGTCCCCTAAGCAGTGTGCACCGCGGTGTGTGTGTCCCCTGAGCAGTGTACACCGCGGTGTGTGTGTCCCCTGAGCAGTGTACATCGTGGTGTGTGTGTCCCCTAAGCAGTGTACACCGCGGTGTGTGTGCCCCCTGAGCAGTGTACATCGTGGTGTGTGTGTCCCCTAAGCAGTGTACACCGCGGTGTGTGTGTCCCCTGAGCAGTGTACACCGCAGTGTGTGTCCCCTAAGCAGTGTACACCGCGGTGTGTGTGCCCCCTGAGCAGTGTACATCGTGGTGTGTGTGTCCCCTAAGCAGTGTACACCGCGGTGTGTGTGCCCCCTGAGCCGTGTACATCGTGGTGTGTGTGTGTCCCCTAAGCAGTGTACACTGCAGTGTGTGCCCCCTGGGCAGTGTACACCGCGGTGTGTGTGCCCCCTGAGCAGTGTACACTGCAGTGTGTGCCCCCTGGGCAGTGTACACTGGGGTGTGTGTGCCCCCTGAGCAGTGTACACCACGGTGTGTGTGCCCCCTGAGCAGTGTACACCACGGTGTGTGTGCCCCCAGAGCAGTGTACACCGCGGTGTGTGTCCCTGAGCAGTGTACACCGCGGTGTGTGTGCCCCCTGAGCAGTGTACACCGCAGTATGTGTCCCTGAGCAGTGTACACCGCAGTGTGTATCCCTGAGCAGTGTACACCGCAGTGTGTATCCCCTGAGCAGTGTACACCATGGTGTGTGTCCCAGAGCAGTGTACACTGCAGTGTGTGTCCCTGAGCAGTGTACACCGCGGTGTGTGCCCCCTGAGCAGTGTACACCGCAGTGTGTATCCCCTGAGCAGTGTATACCATGGTGTGTGTCCCTGAGCAGTGTACACCGTGGTGTGTGTCCCTGAGCAGTGTACACCGCAGTGTGTGTCCCCTGAGCAGTGTACACCGTGGTGTGTGTCCCTGAGCAGTGTACACCGCAGTGTGTGTCCCCTGAGCAGTGTATACCGTGGTGTGTGTCCCCTGAGCAGTGTACACCGTGGTGTGTGTCCCCTGAGCAGTGTACACCGCGGTGTGTGTCCCTGAGCAGTGTACACCGCGGTGTGTGTCCCCTGAGCAGTGTACACCGCAGTGTGTATCCCAGAGCAGTGTACACCGCAGTGTGTGTCCCCTGAGCAGTGTACACCATGGTGTGTGTCCCAGAGCAGTGTACACCGCAGTGTGTGTCCCTGAGCAGTGTACACCGCGGTGTGTGCCCCCTGAGCAGTGTACACGGCAGTGTGTGTCCCCTGAGCAGTGTATACCGTGGTGTGTGCCCCCTGAGCAGTGTACACCGCAGTGTGTGTCCCTGAGCAGTGTACACCGTGGTGTGTGTCCCCTGAGCAGTGTACACCGCGGTGTGTGTCCCCTGAGCAGTGTACACCGTGGTGTGTGTCCCTGAGCAGTGTACACCGTGGTGTGTGTCCCCTGAGCAGTGTACACCACAGTGTGTGTCCCTGAGCAGTGTACACCGTGGTGTGTGTCCCCTGAGCAGTGTACACCGCGGTGTGTGTCCCTGAGCAGTGTACACCGCGGTGTGTGTCCCTGAGCAGTGTACACGCCACAGAGTGTACTAACTGCGTGAATCCTCACTTGGGAAATCCACCTCCGAGCTGAATGTGCCAGTTTTAAGTTTACGTCGAGTTGTTGTCCCACTGGAGGCTGTTGAATATCCAATGCGGGGGGGGATGTCCTGGAGACTGTGCTCACTAATGTGACATGTTAATGTATTCACATGAACCTCCCGTGTCGCTCGGTGTGTTTCGATCAAGTTTGCCAGCGAGGGGTTGGGAAGATTCGATCTCAGAAACTCACAAAGTGCATTTTCCGAGTCTTCCTAATTCTTGTGCAAGTGCCACCAATCCCAGAGTGTGTGTGGGCTCAAAATCTCCCCCTCTGTTACTCCCCACAGATCTACTGAGTTTCTGCAGCATTTTCTGATTCCTATCAGAGATCCAGCACTCTCAGTGTTACTTTAATAAGAGAAATGTGAGAGTGAGTGAGTGATTAATGTGACCTTCCTTTGCTCTGTCCTTGTACAGGAGGTGTTGATGTGCTCATTTTAAACAGGAGCAATCCTTTAATTCCAGAGCAGAACGTTATTGCAAACACATTAAGGATTAAAGCCATTAATATCACCCAGAGTCACCTGGAGACGACAATATTGAATTGTTGTGAATCCTTTTCAGGGTGAAGTGAGCAGAAACTGTAGCGTTGAAGGCTACAGAAAGGATGTGTCTTCACTGTTTCTTTCTCTGAAATATTTATTGAATTTTCATTTGGAGTGGCTGCAGTGTCAAACAGCGCCTTGAGGCTACATCACTCCCGCTCCAATAATTCTCTCATTTCTCCTGACAGGGTCCAATCATCCCAAATTCCCCATCCCATCCTACCGGACAGATTTGGAGGCTTTGGAGAGGGTTACAGAAAAGATTTACCAGGACAGTACCTGGTATGGAGAGCATTAGCTATAAGGAGAGGTTGGAGAAACTTGGTTTGTTCTCACTGGAACAACAGAGGACAAACTAAGGTTGTGAGTGTAGGCGTTGGGTGGGATTATAGTCAGTGTAAACTCAATGGGCAGAATGGCCTTCCCTTGCACTATCGGATTTTATGATCCTAGGGTACCTTTCGATTCATTGATGAATCAGTGATGAATTCCGATTGGAAATCGATGATGGTTACACTGAGAACAAAGAACAACACAGCCCGGGAAACAGGCCCTTCGGCCCAACGAGCCCACGCCGCCATCTTAACATTGTGAGTCCCCCTCTCCACCCATGACCCTTGTCTACGCTTATGGCATTCCACATTGGAAACCAGATTGAGGGGAGACTAATTTAGGGACAATTTGTTACACCAATCAGCCTAAGAGCACATCTTTGGGGTGTGGGAGGAAACCGGAGCACCCGGAGAAAAAATCCACGCAGACACGGGGAGAATGCGCAAACTCCCACAGACACCGGCCCAAATCCATGTATCTGCACAGCAAACAGTGATAGTCACTGAGCTGTCGTCTTGCCCAGTATCTGGTCCAGGTTTAAGCGTACACTAACGACGCGAAGTACTAGGCCACTCTCAAAACGTCCAAGAGCAGCCCACGCACGACCCACCATGTGTGTGCCCCTCATTGGACAACAAGGTGGACCGACGCACCTGTGGATTAAAAGAGGAAAACATCAACACATGTAGCATTAGATTTCCAGGAACGTCCCGAGGCTCTGATCCTTATTTAAAACAGTCTCCTATAACCCTCCATCCCTGTTTCACTCATGTGCCTATCTAAGTAAACCTTAAACAACTCCAGCATGTTTGCCTCCACCACCTTACTTGGCAGAGCATTCCATACCCCCACTACCCTCTGTGTGAAAAACCTCCCTCTAATATCTGTGTTGTACCTCTCCCCCCTCACCTGAAGCCCATGGCCCCTCTGATATTTCGTGATGCTTCAAAAGTAACTCCCACTTTACTTTCCTGAGAGTCATCACTTTGTTACATTTCTTTTCATTTCCAAATGCATTTTCAAAATAGGCAATTCATCCTTGCCATATCTCATATCAAATCATAGATAGGATGCAAGACTGGGTGGAGAAGTGGCAGATGGACTTCAACGTGGATAAATGTGTAGTGGTCCATTTTGGCAGGACCAATGGGATGAAGGAGTACAATATCAAGGGTAGGAGTCTTAGCAGTGTTGAAGAGCAGAAGGATCTGGGGGTCCGGGTCCACAGGACTCTTAAATCGGCCTCGCAGGTGGAGGATGTGGTCAAGAAGGCGTATGGTGTACTGGCCTTCATTAATCGAGGGATTGAGTTTAGGAGTCGGGAGGTAATGCTGCAACTTTATAAGACCCTTGTCAGACCCCACTTGGAGTACTGTGCGCAGTTCTGGTTGCCTCACTACAGGAAGGATGTGGAAGCTATTGAGAGGGTGCAGAGGAGATTTACAAGGATGTTGCCTGGATTGGGAGGCATGCCTTATGAGGATAGGTTGAGGGAGCTGGGACTCTTCTCCCTGGAGAGACGAAGGTTGAGAGGTGACCTGATAGAGGTTTATAAGATGTTGAGAGGAATAGATAGGGTGGATTCTCGGAGGCTATTTCCCAGGGCTGAAATGGTCGCTACGAGAGGACACAGGTTTAAGGTGCTGGGGAGCAGGTACAGAGGAGATGTTAGGGGTAAGTTTTTCACACAGAGGGTGGTGAGTGAGTGGAATCGGCTGCCATTGGTGGTGGTGGAGATGGATTTGATAGGGTCTTTTAAAAGACTTCTGGATGAGTACATGGGATATAATGGGATTGAGGGTTATAAGTAAGCCTAGTAGGTAGAAATATGTTCGGCGCAACTTGTGGGCCGAAGGGCCTGTTTGTGCTGTAGTTTTTCTACGATTCTATGATTCCATCTCCCCTAACTCTCTCAATTTGGGGTTCATTACCTGAAATCCCTCCACTAATGATGAAGAGGGGAATGTGAAAAAAATATTCAACTTTGAGCCAAAGCATTCCACTGAGTACCCTGAAACCCCCCAAAGTAACACTGGTTCTGTGGCTTCCCTCAGGTGCTGACCCTGAAGAGACAATTCTAAATGCTTTCAAGATTTTTGACCCAGAAGCTAAGGGACATATCAAAGCAGATTAGTAAGTATCAAACTTTCTGTTCTTTCTGTGTGTTGTAGACTTGTATCATTTCACACCAAGTCTCCAAAAGGGAAGACATTCTCTTTGGTTGGAAACATTCACTTGAGTCGCAAAAACCCAGCCTGCAGGTGCAGCAGGTGGTCAGGAAGGCGAATGGGATGCTGGCCTTCATAGCGAGGGGGATTGAATATAAAAGTAGGGAGGTCTTGCTGCAGCTGTATAGGGCATTGGTGAGGCCGCAGCTGGAGTACTGCGTGCAGTTTTGGTCACCGCACTTGCACAAGGATATTTTGGCCTTGGAGGGAGTGCAGAGGAGGTTTACTAGGCTGATACCGGAGATGAGGGGGTTGGACTATGAAGAGAGACTAAATAGACTGGGTCTGTACTCGTTGGAGTTTAGAAGGATGAGGGGGGATCTTATAGAGACTTATAAGATAATGAAAGGGATGGATAGGGTAGAGGTAGAGAGATTCTTCCCGCTTAGAAAGGACAGCAGGACTAGAGGGCACAGTCTCAAGATAAGGGGGGGGCGCAGTTTAGATCAGAGTTGAGGAGGAACTTCTTCACTCAAAGGGTGGTGAATCTCTGGAATTCTCTGCCCGTTGAAGTGGTGGAGGCTGCCTCGCTAAATATATTTAAGTCACAGGTAGATAGGTTTCTGATAGACAGGGGAATTAAGGGGAGAAAGCGGGAAAGTGGAACTGATCCACTTCAGATCAGCCATGATCTTATTGAATGGCGGGGCAGGCTCGAGGGGCTAGATGGCCGACTCCTGCTCCTATTTCTTATGTTCTTACTTTTACAGGTCAAATACTCCCCTTGAGATCCACAACTCCTCATGAATATCTTTATCCCTCTATTTTTCTTTGGAGTCTTGTGTTCCTTTGTCAGGCCCTGTGAGGTGTTTAAAGATATTTCTTCTCCAACAAGCAAGATTGTGCGATTGGTGCACTGTACAATTATTAAAGATAGCCAACGAGTGTGCAGGCGAAACCTTGCTGACTTACTCCTTGATTCCACAGTTATAAAAAGGACCCCATTCTGGTGCTTTGAACAGCTCACCTTGCTGGAAGCTCTCTGTTGATTTGCTGGAGGGGTTTGAAATAATCTGCTTATTGAAGAAACGCTGAGATATTACCCACAGGACAGAAGCTCAGTGCCATTAGCTCTGTAAGGATGTTTGGAGGAAGAGGTGGAACTTCTAAAGAGGAAGGAGAACATAGAACATAGAACAGTAAGGAAGGCTCCACCTCAAGAGGTGATAAGAACATAAGAAATTAGGATCATAGAAACCCTACAGTGCAGAAAGAGGCCCTTCAGCCCATCAAGTCTGCACCCAACACAATCCCACCCAGGCCCTATCCCCATATCCCTACATATTATACCCACTAATCCCTCTAACCTACACATCCCTGGACACTAAGGGGCAATTTCTTAGCACGGCCAATCAACCTAACCCCCACATCTTTGGACTGTGGGAGGAAACCGGAGCACCCGGAGGAAACCCACGCAGACACGAGGAGAATGTGCAAACTCTACACAGACAGTGACCCCGAGCCGGGAATCGAACCCAGGACCCTGGAGCTGTGAAGCAGCAGTGCTAACCCACTGTGCTACCGTGCTGCCCCAACTTGGGGAGTCTCTCCAGGGCATACCCAAGGGGTTTCTATGTTTGTGAGGAGAACAAGCTCGGTGTTATGGGGACTCAGCAACTACCTCCCAGTACCCAGTTGGAGAGGAGGGAGAGGAAAGAGGAGGATGAAACCCAATGTGCCACGTGCGTGAGGGATCACAGACTGGCTTAACTTCAGTGAAACAGTAATGTTCATTTCACACTCACGGTTGTACAAGTCCCTTGGCTTACATCATCCGACAATCATTCAACTGTCACTCATAAATAAACCAAACTCTTGGTGGCAGAGTGGTTAGCACTGTTGCCTCACAGTGCCAGGGACACAGGTTCAATTCTGCGGACCCAGGTTCAAGTCCAGTCTTGGGTGATTGTCTATATGGAGTTTGCACATTCTCCCCATGTCCAAGTGGGTTCCCTCCGGGTGCTCCGGTTTCCTCCCACAATCCAAAGATGTGCAGGTTAGGGACATTGGCCATACTAAATTGCCCCTTAGTGTCCTAAAGATATGTAGCTTAGGGGGATTAGTGGGGTAAATACATGGGTTACGGGCTCTGTTGGAGAATTAATGCACTCTCGATTGGCCAAATGGCATCCTTCTGCACTGTAGGGATTGTATGATTCTAAAATCACTTTCTAAATCTCTTCAAGCACAGTTTTGGTGATCGGTATTCTGTAAAACATTCCAGGTATCTCATTTCTTTACAGTTGTGTAACATCTCCATGTCTATGGTATGTGGACGGTCATTCAACATCTAACTGTCCATCCGTCCATCTCTGTCTGTCCATCCATTCTAAACTATCTCCTTTCTGTTTCAGTATCAAGGAAATGTTGACCACCCAAGCTGACAGGTTTAATGAGGAAGAGGTGAGGATATTACTCAAGCTGAACTTGGATAACTGTATAGGGCATTGGTGAGGCCGCAGCTGGAGTACTGTGTGCAGTTTTGGGCGCCGCACCTGCGCAAAGATATTTTGGCCTTGGAGGGAGTGCAGAGGAGGTTTACTAGGCTGATACCGGAGTTGAGGGGGTTGAGCTATGAGGAGAGGCTGAATAAACTGGGCTTGTACTCGTTAGAGTTTAGAAGAATGAGGGGAGATCTCATTGAGACGTATAAGATGATGAATGGGATGGATAGGATAGAGGTGGAGAGACTCTTCCCGCTCAGAAAGGACAGTAGGACTAGGGGGCACAGCCTCAAGATAAAAGGGGGGCGGTTTAGAACAGAGTTGAGGAGGAACTTCTTCACTCAAAGGGTGGTGAATCTCTGGAATTCTCTGCCCGTTGAAGTGGTGGAGGCTGCCTCGCTAAATATTTTTAAGACGTGGGTTGATGGGTTTTTGATAGGAGAGGGGATTAAGGGTTATGGGGAGAGGGCGGGAATGTGGAACTGAGCCACGACAGATCAGCCATGATCTTATTGAATGGCGGGGCAGGCTCGAAGGGCTGGATGGCCGACTCCTGCTCCTATTTCTTATGTTCTTATGTTCTTATAAAGTACCAGCATTTCCCACATACAGAGCAATGTTGACAATCTCCTCTCCAGGTTTCACCTTCCACTGAGGGTGGCCACTTGCCCTGCTGCTATTCAGTTGCAGGTATAAAGGGGGATAGGTCTGTGTGAATCGATTCTTGCCGAGTGACTCTGAGTGGTGGAGAATTGATATTGGAATGGCAGGAGTGACCGATGCAATTGTCTCCTGAAGTCAACATCTCCTCGGAGAATCACTGGGCAGGAACTATACCAGAATTTGAGACAATCCTCAATCATTTGGTGTGGTACGGTAGCAGAGTGGTTAGCACTGCCACTTCACAGCTCCAGGGTCCTGGGTTCGATTCCCGGCTCGGGTCACTGTCTGTGTGGAGTTTGCACATTCTCCTCGTGTCTGCGTGGGTTTCCTCCGGGTGCTCCGGTTTCCTCCCACAGTCCAAAGATGTGCGGGTTAGGTTGATTGCTAAGAAATTGCCCCTTAGGGATGTGTAGGTTAGAGGGATTAGTGGGTATAATATGTAGGGATATGGGGTTAGGGCCTGGGTGGGATTGTGTTCGGTGCAGACTCGATGGGCCGAAGGGCCTCCTTCTGCACTGTAGGGTTCTATGGTTTCACCTCTTGGGACCTGATTCTTGAAGGGGGCTTGATGTGCACTGTGATAATTCAGTTACACCTCCGTTCCTGAACAAAACCACTCACAGTTCAACAGTACTGAGCCCAAACTGGCAGCAATCAACTCTCTGAGTGGCAATCAGATCATCTGAGCTCAGTTTGATAATGCAGGAACTTGTAAAGCTCAAAGAAGACCGCTGTTTGTATACGGAGCCCCTGACACTCTCCCTGATTCAGAAAAAAGAGCCAGATTGGAGAATCGGGGACAGTTTGTGTTCCTCTGGACACACTGAGCTGAAGGTTAATATAGAACATAGAACATAGAACATTACAGCGCAGAACAGGCCCTTCGGCCCACGATGTTGCGCCGACCAGTTAAAAAGCAATGACCCTCTAACCTAAACCAATCCCTTATCATCCATAAACCTATCCATGGATCTCTTAAACGCCCCCAAACTAGGTGCATCTACAACTGCAGCAGGCAGGGCATTCCAATCCCTCACCACCCTCTGGGTAAAGAACCTACCCCTGACATCCGTCCTATAACTACCTCCCCTTAATTTAAAGCTATGTCCCCTTGTGCTAGCTTTCTCCATCCGAGGAAAAAGGCTATCACTGTCCACCCTATCTAAGCCTCTAATCATCTTTATGATTAATGATAATTTATCTTAATGGTCTTTAATCATCTAATAATGGTTTGGAAAGTGATGGCTCTTCACTCTGGTTTGAGTATCAAAGCCTCCCAAATGGCAGACATGTTTCATAGAACCCTACTGTGCAGAGGGAGGCCATTTGGCCCATTGAGTCTGCACCAAACACAATCCCACTCAGACCCTATCCCTATATATTTACCTGAGCAAGTACTGTGTGCAGTTTTGGGCGCCGCACCTGCGCAAGGATATTTTGGCCTTGGAGGGAGTGCAGAGGAGGTTTACTAGGCTGATACCGGAGTTGAAGGGATTGAGCTATGAGGAGAGGCTGAATAAACTAGGCTTGTACTCATTAGAGTTTAGAAGAATGAGGGGAGATCTCATTGAGACGTATAAGATGATGAATGGGATGGATAGGATAGAGGTGGAGAGACTCTTCCCGCTCAGAAAGGATAATAGGACTAGGGGGCACAGCCTCAAGATAAAGGGGAGGCGGTTTAGAACGGAGTTGAGGAGGAACTTCTTCACTCAAAGGGTGGTGAATCTCTGGAATTCTCTGCCCGTTGAAGTGGTGGAGGCTACCTCGCTAAATATTTTTAAGACGCGGGTTGATGGGTTTTTGATAAGAGAGGGGATTAAGGGTTATGGGGAGAGGGCGGGAATGTGGAACTGAGCCACAACAGATCAGCCATGATCTTATTGAATGGCGGGGCAGGCTCGAAGGGCTGGATGGCCAACTCCTGCTCCTATTTCTTATGTTCTTATTTAATTTAGCATGGCCAATCCACCTAACCCGCATAGACGGGAACCCCACGCAGACAGGGGGGGGGAGAATGTACACAGAGAGCGACTTCACACAGACAATGACCCAAGCCGGGAATCGAACCGGGGACCCTGGAGCTGCGAGGCAGCAGTGCTAACCACGGTGTCACCCCCTGTAGACACTGCAAGTTGAAAATTTGTGTCTTGCTTTTTTGGTGTTGACCAAAAAAAAAGCCAGACAAGATCTAGGCCTGAGGTAGGGGTTGGCTCTGAGTACAAGAGGCATTCAGGAAAATCAGCTGTTCATTTGGGTTCGCCAGCGGAGCAGGTTGCCAGCAGAATGTCATTTAAAAACCTGAGCCGAATATGGCACAGGGGCAGATCCCCATCTGACCCAACCTTTAAACTGCAGACTGTCCCAGCCATGGCCAAACCCCTCTCCCCTCACCAGCCCTGCCCACCTCAACCTGCAATCACCCCACCCTCTCCCAATCCCCAGTTCGCCCTGTTTCCCCAATCCCACCTCCCTCAGTTCACTGTCTCTCTCTCTCGGCAGGGACCCTGCTGGCTAATACCAGCTGTGTCCCACTTTGGCGTGTGGATTGAGGACCTGTGGGGCGACGTACATCGATCTTCGAAAGCGGCAGAACATTAAGACAGTGATTACCTTCATGAGTTCAGAAGCAGGGAGGTTATGCTGGATATTTATAACGTGCTCATTAGGCCACATCTGGGGTACTGCATCCCATTCTGGCCACCACGCCTCTCAAAGGGAGGGTCGAAACTCACAGCTATGTGATAAATCCACCCTTGGAAATTCACAGCAAGCTTCTCAAGGCTCTTTGGAGATGCACAATAAATGGTGGCTTCACCTGGTTCCAGGAATGAGGTGTTTTAGCTCCAAGGTCAGGGTTGGAGGAGATGAGTTATTAGAACCATAGAACCCTACAGTGTAGAAAGAGGCCCTTTGGCCCATCAAGTCTGCACCAACCACAATCCCACCCAGGTCCTACCCCCCATATCCCTACATATTATACCCACTAATCCCTCTAACTCTGGACACTAAGGGGCAATTTCTTAGCACGGCCAATCAACCTAACCCGCACATCTTTGGACTGTGGGAGGAAACCGGAGCAAACCCACGCAGACATGAGGAGAATGTGCAAACTCCACACACAGACAGTGACCCGAGCCGGGAATCGAACCCAGGACCCTGGAGCTGTAGTGCTAACCCACTGTGCTACCATCCCGTCCCTATTCTCCTTGGAGTGAAGGAATTTTGACAGTGGTGTCCAAGATTATGACAGGTTTCCATGTAAAGTCAAAGATAGCAGCATGAAAAGGCCCATTGGCCCATCACATCTGCCATGATACAGTAGACAATAAAAGGTTTTCCCATTGGCTAATGTACAAGGCCTGGGCTCCCGTGATTGAAGGTTTTGGATGAGAGATGCAGAAGGGAATGGGAGAGGGAATTTTTAATCATAGAATTCCTACAGTACAGAAATTGGCCATTTGGCCAATCGAGTCTGTACTGCCCACATCCCATCCAGGCCCGAGTCCCTAATCACTCTCACTGCCTATCAGGCTGCTGGAAGTGGAGAAGATAAATTAATTCAAAAAGCAATTGTTGGACATTTGACGGGAAAGCATTTGCAAGGATATTGGGAAAGAGTGAGGGGAATGTGACTAACTGGATTACTGGACAGAAAGACTGATTTGATACATAGAATGACAATGAGGAACATGGAGTGAGTTCCTAACACAAGATCCCATTGAAATCTTCCGCCTGGCGAAATTAACTGTTACCCACAGTGAACTTGGAAAGTTTACATTTCCATCATCTAATGAATGTTCTGTTGGCTGAGTGTGAGACTACTGTCAATCTCCCATTGATTGCAAGCTCCCCTATGCAAGGCTTATTGAGAAGGTGAGGGGGCATGGGATCCAAGGGGCTTTTTGGCCTTGTGGATCCAGAACTGGCTTGCCTGCAGAAGGCAGAGAGTGGTTGTGGATGGGTCTTTTTCTACATGGAGGTCGGTCACCAGTGGAGTGCCCCAGGGATCTGTTCTAGGACCCTTGCTATTTGTCATTTTCATAAATGACCTGTGTGAGGAAGTGGAGGGATGGGTTAGTAAGTTCATCAATGACATGAAGGTTGGTGGTGTTGTGGATAGTCTGGAGGGATGTCAGAAGTTGCAGCGGGACATAGATAGGATGCAAGACTGGGCGGAGAAGTGGCAGATGGACTTCAACGCAGATAAATGTGTAGTGGTCCATTTTGGCAGGACCAATGGAATGAAGGAGTACAATATCAAGGGTAGGAGTCTTAGCTGGGTTGCAGAACAGAAGGATCTTGGGGTCCGGGTCCACAGGACTCTTAAATCGGCCTCGCAGGTGGGGGATGTGGTCAAGAAGGCGTATGGTGTACTGGCCTTCATTAATCGAGGGATTGAGTTTAGGAGTCGGGAGGTAATGCTGCAACTTTATGAGACCCTTGTCAGACCCCACTTGGAGTACTGTGCGCAGTTCTGGTCGCCTCACTACAGGAAGGATGTGGAAGCTATTGAGAGGATGCAGAGGAGATTTACAAGGATGTTGCCTGGATTGGGAGGCATGCCTTATGAAGATAGGTTGAGGGAGCTGGGACTCTTCTCCCTGGAGAGACGAAGGTTGAGAGGCGACCTGATAGAGGTTTATAAAATGTTGAGAGGAATAGATAGAGTGGATTCTCAGAGGCTATTTCCCAGGGCTGAAATGGTCGCTACGAGAGGACACAGGTTTAAGGTGCTGGGGAGCAGGTACAGAGGAGATGTCAGGGGTAAGTTTTTCACTCAGAGGGTGGTGAGTGAGTGGAATCGGCTGCCGTCAGCGGTAGAGGTGGATTCATTAGGGTC
Organism: Carcharhinus amblyrhynchos; assembly: GCF_965287045.1. Classification (NCBI taxonomy): domain Eukaryota; kingdom Metazoa; phylum Chordata; class Chondrichthyes; order Carcharhiniformes; family Carcharhinidae; genus Carcharhinus; species Carcharhinus amblyrhynchos. The sequence goes on from NC_137346.1 coordinate 46,488,283, forward strand.
TTTTAAAAGACTTCTGGATCAGTATATGGGACTTAGTAAGATAGAGGGTTATAGATAAGCCTAGTAGGTAGGGATATGTTCAGCGCAACTTGTGGGCCGAAGGGCCTGTTTGTGCTGTAGTTCTTCTATGTTCAAATCTCATCCTTTCCTTTTGACTTTTGTATCTAGTGTCAGCAGATGTTTACTGCCTTCCCTCCTGATGTTGCTGGCAATCTGGACTATAAAAACCTGTGCTACGTTATCACACACGGTGAAGAAAAGGATTAGGAGTGAAGGAACTCGCCTTCAGGATGAAGATTACCATTGAGAAGGATGAGATTCCTCCTATCCGGTGATGGGAGAGAATCCCTGCCACTACCCTCACCAAACTCTGAATGTTAACTTGCAATATCCTGAAGTTAACACACTATTGTGATTTTGTAAAGTATTTGTTGTGATAGTTATATCATGATCAGGGCTTTCACTCAGCTGTAAATAAATATTCTTCATAAACACCATTGTGATCATGAACTTGTTAACTATTATACACTACAGAACATAAGAAATAGGAGCAGGAGTCGGCCATCTAGCCCTTCGAGCCTGCCCTGCCATTCAATAAGATCATGGCTGATCTGAAGTGGATCAGTTCCACTTTCCCGCCTTCTCCCCATAACCCTTAATCCCCCTGTCTATCAGAAACCTATCTACCCATGACTTAAATATATTCAGCGAGGCAGCCTCCACCACTTCAATGGGCAGAGAATTCCAGAGATTCACCACCCTTTGAGTGAAGAAGTTCCTCCTCAACTCCGTTCTAAGCTGACCCCCCTTTATCTTGAGGCTGTGCCCTCTAGTTCTGTTTTCCTTTCTAAGCGGGGAGAATCTCTCTACCTCTACCCTATCCAACCCTTTCATTATCTTATACGTCTCCATAAGATCCCCCCTCAGCCTTCTAAACTCCAACGAGTACAGGCCCAGTCTATTTAGTCTCTCTTCATGGTCCAACCCCCTCAACTCCGGTATCAGCCTAGTGAACCTCCTCTGCACTCCCTCCAAGGCCAAAATATCCTTGCGTAAGTGCGGCGACCAAAACTGCACACAGTACTCCAGCTGCGGCCTCACCAATGCCCTATACAGTTGCAGCAAGACCTCCCTACTTTTATATTCCATCCCCCTCGCTATGAAGGCCAGCATCCCATTCACCTTCCTGACCACCTGCTGCACCTGCAGGCTGGGTTTTTACGACACCAACTACAGCAATGCATCAGAGTTCCTTCCAGCACCTTCCAAACCCACAATCGCTTCTCGAAGGACAAGAGCAGCAGTGAACAGCACCACCTCCAAGTTCCCCACCAATTCACCTATCGTCCTGAGTTGGGAAGGTATCACTGTTCATAGACTGGGCCAAAATCCTGGATTTCCCTCCCTAACAGCACTGTGGGTGTACCTACATCACGGGGATTGCAGAAGGGAGCTCACCACCAACCTCTCAAGGGCAATTAGGGATGGGCAATAAACGCTGACCTAGCCAGTGACCACCCACATTCTGCGAATGAGTAAAACAACCTCTTACCATAACTGAAGGGAGCTACATGATCTTACTTCACTCTAATTAAGTCGATAGCTTTTTATTTAAATTGTTCACGGTACGTTGGGGTCTCTGGGGTCTCTATTACTTACGTGGCGAAAAACTGCAGCAGGCGACGGTGCAGAGGGACCTCGGGGTCCTTGTGCATGAGTCGCAAAAACCCAGCCTGCAGGTGCAGCAGGTGGTCAGGAAGGCGAATGGGATGCTGGCCTTCATAGCGAGGGGGATTGAATATAAAAGTAGGGAGGTCTTGCTGCAGCTGTATAGGGCATTGGTGAGGCCGCAGCTGGAGTACTGTGTGCAGTTTTGGTCGCCGTACTTACGCAAGGATATTTTGGCCTTGGAGGGAGTGCAGAGGAGGTTTACTAGGCTGATACCGGAGTTGAGGGGGTTGAGCTATGAGGAGAGGCTGAATAAACTAGGCTTGTACTCGTTAGAGTTTAGAAGAATGAGGGGAGATCCCATTGAGACATATAAGATGATGAATGGGATGGACAGGATCGAGGTGGAGAGACTCTTCCCGCTCAAAAAAGATAGTAGGACTAGGGGGCACAGCCTCAAGATAAAGGGGGGGCGGTTTAGAACGGAGTTGAGGAGGAACTTCTTCACTCAAAGGGTGGTGAATCTCTGGAATTCTCTGCTCGTTGAAGTGGTGGAGGCTGCCTCGCTAAATATTTTCAAGAAGCGGGTTGATGGGTTTTTGATAAGAGAGGGGATTAAGGGTTATGGGGAGAGGGTGGGAATGTGGAACTGAGCCACAACAGATCAGCCATGATCTTATTGAATGGCGGGGCAGGCTCGAAGGGCTAGATGGCCTACTCCTGCTCCTATTTCTTATGTTCTTATGTTCTTATGACAATTGCCCTTGATGGACTTTATTCCAATTAAGTTGTTGGTGAGCTTGTTGAGTGTTGTTGGAGCTGCACTGCTCCAGGCAAGCAGAGAGTATTCCATCACACTCCTGGTTTATGATGACAGGCTGTGGGGGGTCAGCGGGTGAGTTAGTGCTGTAAAAACCCCAGCCTCTGACCTGCTCTTGTAACTAAAGTCTCTATATGGCTAGTCCAATCCAGTTTCTGGTCAATGGTAACCCTCAGGATGTTGAGAGGTGATCCCGTGATGATTGAATGTGAAAGGTGCAATGGTTAGATTTTCTCTTGTTGGTGATAGTCATTGCCTGGCACCTCTAGAACACAAATATTCCCTGCCACAATATCCAGCCTGAGCCTGGATACTGTCCAGATCTTGCTGCATTTAGACATGAACCTCTTCAGTGTCCACAGATGTTGATGAACATTGTGCGATCATCAGTAAATATTCCCACTTCTGGCCTGGAAGGTCATTGATGAAGCAGCTGGAGGATCCTGAGGGATTCCTGCAGTGATATCCAGGAACTGAGATGATTAACAAAGAACAAAGAACAACACAGCACGGGAAACAGGCCCTTCGGCCCAACGAGCCCGCGCCGCCGTCCTACTATCTCAGTGACCTATTCATGATTTTAGTCTACGCCTAACGTGCGAGGATCAGGGAGGTCCAATTTAGGGACAATTTAGTACCCAATCAATCAGCCTAAAAGCACATCTTTGGGGGATGTGGGAGGAAACCGGAGCACCCGGAGGAAACCCACGCAACCACGGGGAGAACGTGCAAACTCCCACAGACACAGGCCCAAATCCATGTGTCCGCACAGCAACAGAGATAGTCTCTGAGCTGTCATGTTGCCCTCGAGATGGTCCAGTTTAAGCACACTAACGACATGAAGCAATAGGCAACTCCCGAAGCAACATCCAAGAGCAGCCCACTACAACCTGCCGCCTGCATGCCCCTTGCTGGACTTAAATGCCTGTGGAGACAAAAAAATTCATTATTAAACAGGCAAAGACTAACATTCCTGAGGCAAAACGTATTCCCAAGCCTACAATGTTTAGTAAGGCCTACTATATCCCCCTATATGTAGCCCGCTCATGTGGCTGTCTAAGTGACTCTTAAACAACCCTAGCGTGCCTGCTTCCACCACCTTACTCGGCAGTGCATTCCACACCCCCACTACCCTTTGCATGAAAAACTGCCCTCTAATATTTGTCTTATACCTAGCCCCCCTCACCCTAAGCCCGTGACCCCTCGTTCTATCCATTTCTAATAGTGGAAAAAGCTTACCACCATTTACTCTATCTATCCCCTTCATAATCTTATAAACCTCTATTAGATCCCCCCTCAGCCGACGTCTCTCAAGGGAAAACAGCCCAAGTTCATTCAATCTTTCCTCGTAAGACAGCCCTTCCATACCAGGCAACATCCTGGTAAATCTCCTCTGCACTCTCTCCAGGATCTCTACATCCTTCCGGTAGTACGGCGACCAGAACTGGACGCAGTACTCCAAGTGAGGCCTAACCAACGTTCTACACAACTGCAACATCAGACTCCTACTCTTATATTCTATACCTCTTCCTATGAAGGCTAACATACCATACGCTTTCCTCATCACATTCTGCACCTGTACCGACACCTTCAGGGACTTGTGCACTTGCACCCCCAGGTCTCTCTGCGTATCTATACTCCGGATAGTTCTACCTTTTATCGTATAACTCCCCTCCACATTATTCCGGCCAAAGTGCATCACCTCGCATTTCTCCGGATTAAATTCCATTTGCCATCTATCTGCCCAATCTACCAGCCTGTCTATGTCCTGTTGCATTGCCAGGCACTGCTCCTCAGTACCCGCCAATCCAACCATCTTAGTGTCATCAGCATATTTGCTGATCACACCACCTACCCCCTCTTCCAAGTCATTAATATATACCACAAATAGAAGAGGTCCAAGTACCGAGCCCTGCGGCACACCACTGGTGACAGGCCTCCAATTGGAAAAGGAGCCTTCCACTACTACTCGCTGTCTCCTCCTCCCAAGCCAGTTCTCCACCCATCTACATACCTGGCCTTGATCTCCAACAATTGGTTGAGAGAGCTGGGTCTTGATAGGTTGAGGGAGCTCGGTCTCTTCTCCCTGGAGAGACGAAGGTTGAGAGGCGACCTGATAGAGGTTTATAAGATGTTGAGAGGAATAGATAGGGTGGATTCTCGGAGGCTATTTCCCAGGGCTGAAATGGTCGCTACGAGAGGACACAGGTTTAAGGTGCTGGGGAGCAAGTACAGAGGAAATATTAGGGGTAAGTTTATTACTCAGAGGGTGGTGAGTGAGTGGAATCGGTGATGGTGGTAGAGGCGAACTCGCTGGGGTCTTTCAAAAGACTTCTGGATGAATACATGGGATTTAATGGAATTGAGGGTTATAGATAGGCCTGGTAGGTATGGATATAATCAGTGCAACTTGTGGGCCGAAGGGCCTGTTTGTGCTGTAGTGTTCTATGTTCTAATTTAAATCTTTCATCCCTGTTCTCTCCCACCTTTACCTCCAATAATAAATCCTCACGGCCTACCACAAAGATTGAGATCAGCTGCCTCTGTTGCATCACTTACTTCCTCTCTAAATCTCCAATCACCCTAACCATGAGCTCAAATCGTTCTCAAATTTCTCCTCAAACCATCCTCATCTTATCCAGAGGTCCCAGCTCCCGTTTCCCAATGTGAGGTGATGTATTTTGGTCGATTGAACCAGGGCAGGACTTACTCAGTTAATGCTAGGGTGCTGGAGAGAGTTACAGAACAAAGAGATCTAGGGGTACATGTTCATAGCTCCTTGAAAGTGGAGTCACAGGTGGACAGAGTGGTGAAGGTGGCATTCAGCATGCTTGGTTTCATTGGTCAGAACATTGAATACAGGAGTTGGGAGGTCTTGTTGAAGTTGTACAAGACATTGGTAAGGCCACACTTGGAATACTGTGTACAGTTCTGGTCACCCTATTATAGAAAGGATATTATTAAACTAGAAAGAGTGCAGAAAAGATTTACTAGGATAATACGGGGACTTGATGGATTGAGTTATAAGGAGAGGCTGGATAGAATGGGACTTTTTCTCTGGAGCATAGAGGGGTGATCTTATAGAGGTCTATAAAATAATGAGGGACACAGATCAGCTAGATAGTTAATATCTTTTCCCAAAGGTAGGAGAGTCTAAAATTAGAGGGTATAGGCTTAAGGTGAGAGGGGAGAGATACAAAAGTGTCCAGAGGGGCAATTTTTTCACACAGAGGGTGGTGAGTGTTTGGAACAAGCTGCAGAGGCAGGTATAATTTTGTCTTTTAAAAAAGATTAAGATAGTTACATGGGTACAATAAGTGTAGAGGGATGTAGGCTAAATGCGGGCAATTGGAATTAGCTTAGGGGTTTTATAAAAAAGAAAGGTCAGCATGGATAAGTTGGGCCGAAGGGCCTGTTTCCATGCTGCAAACCTCTAAGACTCTAAAACCCATTCCCACCAAACCCCTGCCCAGCCCCCATGTTACCAATGTTATAAACAGTATGTGTTCCTTCCCTTAAATCTTCCATCATCATCCCACTCAAAAACATAATTTCTCCCCCAGGCCCCCACCCGTCCCGTCTCCGTAATGCACTGTCCCACCAACAATCTCTCTTCCCTGTCCACAGAACTTGAGCATCCGAATCTGTTCCAAGGTGGCACAGTGGTTAGCACTGCTGCCTCACAGCACCAGGGGCCCAGGTTCGATTCCTGGCTCGGGTCACTATCTGTGCCGAGTTTGCATGTCCCCACCCCCGGGTTTCCTCCGGGTGCTCCGGTTTTCTCCCACAGTCCAAAAGACGTGCTGCTTAGGTGAATTGGCCATGCTAAATTCTCCCTCAGTGTACCCAAACAGGTGCCGCAGTGTGGCAACTCCGGGATTTTCACAGTAGCTTCATTGCAGTGTGAATGTAAGCCTACTTGTGACGAATAAATAAAAAACTCTCTAATTGATTCTCGCCAACCAGTTTTCTAACTCTGCCACATTTTCGAGTCACAGAAGAGACCACGTGTGACGACGGTGCCAACAGTAAGCTCTCCCTCCCTGTCCACCTCCACCCTTTCTCCCTGGGTCACTGTATCAAACCGAGGAAAATTCACACTGAGTTGCAGCTGCCAATGGATCAAATCCGCGGCTCACCCCGTAGGGACACATGGCACACACTGCGCCCGAAAGGAGTCAAGACACAAAGCCACACTGCCCTCTGACACACTCCAACCCCAAATGGAATTTAATGTTGGCAAGTGCGAGGTGGTCCACTTTGGTAGGAAGAATGGTAGGAAGGACTATTACTTACGTGGCGAAAAACTGCAGCAGGCGACGGTGCAGAGGGACCTCGGGGTCCTTGTGCATGAGTCGCAAAAACCCAGCTTGCAGGTGCAGCAGGTGGTCAGGAAGGCGAATGGGATGCTGGCCTTCATTGCGAGGGGGATTGAATATAAAAGTAGGGAGGTCTTGCTGCAGCTGTATAGGGCATTGGTGAGGCCGCAGCTGGAGTACTGTGTGCAGTTTTGGGCGCCGCACTTACGCAAGGATATTTTGGCCCTGGAGGGAGTGCAGAGGAGGTTTACTGGGCTGATATCGGAGTTGAGGGGATTGAGCTATGAGGAGAGGCTGAATAAACTAGGCTTGTACTCGTTAGAGTTTAGAAGAATGAGGGGAGATCTCATTGAGACGTATAAGATGATGAATGGGATGGATAGGATAGAGGTGGAGAGACTCTTCCCGCTCAAAAAAGACAGTAGGACTAGGGGGCACAGCCTCAAGATAAAGGGGGGGGCGTTTTAGAACGGAGTTGAGGAGGAACTTCTTCACTCAAAGGGTGGTGAATCTCTGGAATTCTCTGCCCGTTGAAGTGGTGGAGGCTGCCTCGCTAAATATTTTTAAGACGCGGGTTGATGGGTTTTTGATAAGAGAGGGGATTAAGGGTTATGGGGAGAGGGCGGGAAAGTGGAACTGAGCCACAACAGATCAGCCATGATCTTATTGAATGGCGGGGCAGGCTCGAAGGGCTAGATGGCCTACTCCTGCTCCTATTTCTTATGTTCTTATGTTCTTATCTGGCCAGCAAAGTAGAAGAATTGGTGGGGCTTTCTTAACTATAGTGTCGGTACGGGGGAACCAGGGCAGATGATCTGGACACCTAAAGGCTGAAGCTCTCGACCCTTTCTACTTCATCCCCATTGATGTAGACAGCGGCGTGTTCCCCTTTACACTTCCTGAAGTCGATGACAATCTCCTTAGCTTTGTTGACATTGAGGGAGAGTCACTGAGCTGTCGTGTTGCCCAGCATCTGGTCCAGTTTAAGCGTACACTAATGATATGAAGCACTAGGCTATTCTCAAACATCCAAGAGCAGCCCTAGTACGACCGCACCAGTTCACCAGCATCGCAGATGTCAGAGAAGCTTAGCAAGGCCTTCACAAGATATCACATGGTGGAGTGGTCTGTAAGGTTAGATCACATGGGATCCAGGTAGAACTAGCCAACTGGATACAAAATTGGCTTGCTGGCAGGAGACAGAGGGTTGTTCTTCAGTCTAGAAGCCGCAGGAACGGTACTGGGTCCACTGTTGTTTGTCATTTCTTAGTTAGGGGTAAGTTTTTCACTCAGAGGGTGGTGAGTGAGTGGAATCGGCTGCCGTCAGTGGTGGTGGAGGCGAACTCGCTGGGGTCTTTTAAAAGACTTCTGGATGAGTATATGGGGTTTTATGGGATTGGGGTTTATAGATAGGTGTTGATGTGATCGGCGCAACTCGTGGGCCGAAGGGCCTGTTTGTGCTGTAGTGTTCTATGTTCTATGTTCTATAAACAATTTGGATGAAAATATAGGAGGCACGGTTAGTAAGTTTGCAGGTGACACCAGGATTGGTAGCATAGTGGACAGTGAAGAAAGTTATCTAAGATCAAAAGAACAAACAGAAGAACAAAAACAGCACGGAAAACAGGCCCTTCGGCCCAACGAGCCCGCGCCGCCATTTTAACATTACCAGTCCCCCCTCCACCCATGACCCTTATCTATGCTCATGGCATTCCACATTGAGGGAAAACTAATTTAGGGACAATTTGTTACACCAATCAGCCTAAGAGCACATCTTTGGGGTGTGGGAGGAAACCGGAGCACCCGGAGAAAACCCACGCAAGCACGGGGAGAATGCGCAAACTCCCACAGACACCGGCCCAAATCCATGTGTCTGCACAGCAATCAGTGATAGTCACTGAGCTGTCGTCTTGCCCAGTATCTGGTCCAGTTTAGGCACACACTAACGACATGAAGCACTAGGCCAATCTCGAACATCCAAGAGCAGCCCCAGTACGACCCATCGCGTGTGTGCCCCCTGTTGGACAACAAGGTGGACCGACTTAAAACCTGTGAATGGGATCTTGATCAACTGGGCTAAGGAACGACAGATGGAGTTTAATTCAGATAAATGTGAAGTGTTGCATTTTGGTAAGATAAACCAGGTTAGGACTTAAACAATGAATGGTAGAACCCTGGGGAGTGTTGTTGAACAGAGAGACATTGGGGTGCAGGTGCATAGTTCCTTGAAAGTGGCATCACAGATAGACAGAATAGTGAAGAAGGCATTTGGCACACTTGCCTTCATTGGTCAGAGCATTGAATACAGGAGTTAGGACACTGTCAGGGTAAGGTCACACTTGGAATACTGCGTACAATTCTGGTCACTCTGCTGTAGGAAGGATGTTATTAAACTGGAAAGGGTGCAAAAAAGATTTACAAAGATGTTACCGGGACGAGAATGTTTGAATTATAAGGAGAGGCTGGATAGGCTGGGACATTTTTCTCTGGAATGTCGGAGGATGTGGGATGATATTACAGAGTTTTGTAAAATCATGAAGGGGCTTAGATAATATGAAAAGCCAAGGTCTTTTCCCCAGGGTAGGGGAGTCTAAAACTAGAGGGTATAGGTTTAAAGTGAGAGGGGCAACTTTTTCACATAGAGGGTGATGCAGGTATGAAATGAGCTGCCAAAGGAGGTGGTAGAGGCGGGTACAATTACAACATTTAACAGAGAATATAGAACGTAGAACACTACAGCACAAACAGGCCCTTCGGCCCACAAGTTGGGCCAATCATATCCATACCTACCAAGCCATAGAACTATCTATAACTCCCAATCCCATTCAATCCCATGTACTCATCCAGAAGTCTTTTAAAAGACCCCAGCGAGTTCGCCTCCACCACCACTGATGGCAGCCGATTCCACTCACTCACCACCCTCTGAGTGAAAAACTTACCCCTAACATCTCCTCTATACCTGCTCCCCAGCACCTTAAACCTGTGTCCTCTCGTAGTGACCATTTCAGCCCTGGGAAATAGCCTCCGAGAATCCACCCTATCTATTCCTCTCAACATTTTATAAACCTCTATCAGGTCGCCTCTCAACCTTCGTCTCTCCAGGGAGAAGAGTCCCAGCTCCCTCAACCTATCTTCATAAGGCATGCCTCCCAATCCAGGCAACATCCTTGTAAATCTCCTCTGCACCCTCTCAATAGCTTCCACATCCTTCCTGTAGTGAGGCGACCAGAACTGCGCACAGTGGGGTCTGACAAGGGTCTTATAAAGACATTTAAAAGACATTTGGACAGGTCCATGGATGGGAAAGGTTTAGGGGGATATGGGCCAAACGCAGGCAAATGGGGTTAGTTCAGTTTCAGAAGCCTGGTCGACATGGGTGTGTTGGGCTGAATGGCCTGTTTCTGTGCTGTATATCTCTATGACTCTAAAAGGATCAAACTCCAAAAGATCTCGATGTTCTTAATCTGCCAAAATTCTGATCATAACAGATCTGCAAGTTTTTCCAGATGGATTGTTGGTGAAACTATCCTTGATAACCCTGACTTTGCAAAAATGTACAGATGAGTTATTTTGATGAGATATTTCCAATGAAAGTTTAACTCATTCTAGACTGTGTAACATGAAGATTTTGCCTTGCAGTCTGTTTCTGAGGCACACACACACACGCACACACACACACACACACACACACACACACAGTTTTAAAGAATAAAATCTTAATATAATTCTTCTCTCAGGCCCAGTGTTTATAGCCAATCAGCAAGAATCATTAGCAGTTCTTTCCTCCCTCTTTGGATGTTCTCTGGGACAGGTGTCCGTCGGTCAGTCTGCTGAGATGCGGTTTCTTGAACAATGTCTTAGTCACAACCCCAAAATAATCTTGCAAGTTTCTCAGAATAACTTGGGAGGGAGAATGTCCAAAATTCAATATCTTTCAATTTTTCCAAAATAATTTCCTCACACCTGTAACTTTCACCTTTCTGTAATAAACAACCTCCCTGAATTTTACTCTCTGACATTTATCTGGTTTGAAATCCATTTGCCAATTTTCTCCCCATTTTGTAAGTTTATTAATGTCCTCCTGGGACTTGTGACAATCCATTTATCCACCAGTTACTGACTAGACTCAACTGTTAATTTGATTCGTCAGTAAATTTAGAAATTGTGTTTTTGATTCAAAAGTTTAAATTATTAATGTAAAGTCTAAACCGCAGTAGTCCCAGCACTAATCCTAGAACCCTACTATCAACGTTCCCCTGGGCAGCACAGGGGCACAGTGGTTTGCACTGCTGCCTCACTGCACCGGGGACCCGAGTGACTGTGTGTGTGGAGTTTGCACGTTCTCCCCGTTTCGGTATGGGTTTCCTCTGGGTGCTCTGGTTTCCTCCCACAATCCAAAGGTTAGGTGCATTGACCAGAGTAAATTGCCCCTGAATGTCAGGGGGACCAGCAGGGTAAATATACGAGGTTATGGGGATAGGGCCTGTGTGAGATTGTGGATGGTGAGGACTCGATGGGCTGAATGGCTTCCTTCTGCACTGCAGAGATTCTATGATTCTGTCTGTTAGGGTCCCGGGCCAGAACCTAAAGTATATCATGAAGCCAGACTAGACTCCCCCCCCCTTTCTATCTTGACACAATTATGGGGAAAGGATATTTTCTTCTCGGATTATGGCTGTTAAATCTTGTACGAGTTTGTACTGGCAAGGATTTTGAAGGCTTCTCCCCACCCCCACCATGGGTGATATGATCGGGTTCACTCTCCGCATCCCCCCTGTTGAGTGTCGAGGTTGTGCTGAGGTGTAACAAATGGGGTTGAGGATTATCAAGGCCTGGCAACGATGTGTTGTTAATAGAATCCTACAGTGCAGAAGAAGGCCATTCGGCCCATCGAGTTTGCACCAAACAATAATGCCACCCAGACCCTATCCCCATAACTCCATACATTTACCCTAGCTAGTCCCCCTGACACTAAGCATGGCCAATCCACTTAACTTGCACACCTTTTGGACTGTGGGAGGAAACCAGAGCATGGAGGAAACCCATGCAGACATGGGGAAAATGTGCAAACTCCGCACAGACAGGGCCCCAAGCCGAGAATTGAATTAATTAATTAGTTAAGGCCACAGTCTGATACTGTTGAATGATGGAGCTGGCTGGAGGAGGCTGTCATGATGTGGAGATGCCGGTGTTGGATTGGGGTAAACACAGGAAGAAATCTCACAACACCAGGTTAAAGGCCAACAGGTTTATTTGGTAGCAAACACCACTAGCTTTCGGAACACTGCCCCTTCGTCAGGTGAGTGGGAGTTCTGTTCACAAACGGGGTATATAAAGACACAAACTCAATTTACAAAATAATGGTTGGAATGCGAGTCTTTTCAGGTAATCAAGTCTTAAAGGTACAGACAATGTGAGTGGAGAGAGGGTTAATCACAGGTTAAAGAGATGTGTATTGTCTCCAGACAGGACAGTTAGTGAGATTTTGCAAGCCCAGGCAAGTCATGGGGGTTACAGACAGTGTGACATGAACCCAAGATCCCTGTTGAGGCCGTCTTCATGTCTGCGGAACTTGGCTACTGGAGCAGTTGAGCCAGGGACACTCCTCGTCACAATGGATGTCTCGGCGCTCTACACCAACACCCCCCACGACAATGGCATTGCTGCGACTGCCTCAGTACTCAACGCCGACAACTGCCAGTCTCCAGATTGAATTTTACAACTCATCCACTTCACCCTGGACCACAATGTCTTCACCTTCAACAACCAGTTCTTCATCCAGACACACGGAACAGCCATGGGGGCCAAATTCACACCTCAATATGCCAACATCTTCATGCACAGGTTCGAACAAGACTTCTTCACCGCACAGGACCTTCAACTGATGCTATACACTAGATACATCGATGACATTTTCTTCCTTTGGACTCATGGTGAACAATCACTGAAACAACTATATGATGATATCAACAAGTTCCATCCCATCATCAGACTCACCATGGACTATTCCCCAGAATCGGTTACATTCTTGGACACACACATCTCCATTAAGGACGGTCACCTCAGCACCTCACTGTACCGCAAGCCCACAGACAATCTCACAATGCTCCACTTCTCCAGTTTCCACCCTAAACATGTTAAAGAAGCCATTCCCTATGGACAAGCCCTCCGTATACACAGGATCTACTCAGATGAGGAGGATCGCGACAGACACCTCCAGACCCTGAAAGATGCCCTCATAAGAACAGGATATGGCGCTCGACTCATAGATCGACAGTTCCGATGCGCCACAGCGAAAAACCGCACCCATCTCCTCAGAAGGCAAACATGGGACACGGTGGACAGAGTACCCTTCGTCGTCCAGTACTTCCCCGGAGCGGAGAAGCTACGACATCTTCTCCGGAGTCTTCAACATATCATTGATGAAGACGAACATCTCGCCAGGGCTATCCCCACACCCCCACTTCTTGCCTTCAAACAACTGCACAACCTCAAACAGACCATTGTTCGCAGCAAACTACCCAGCCTTCAGGAGAACAGTGACCACAACACCACACAACCCTGCCACAGCAACCTCTGCAAGACATGCCGGATCATCGACATGGATACCATCATCACACGTGAGAACACCATCCACGGTACATATACGGTAAATACTCTTGCAACTCGGCTAACGTTGTCTACCTGATACGCTGCAGGAAAGGATGTCCCGAAGCATGGTACATTGGGGAGACCATGCAGATGCTACGGCAACGGATGAATGAACATCGCTCGACAATCACCAGGCAAGACTGTTCCCTTCCTGTTGGCGAACACTTCAGTGGTCACGGGCATTCAGCCTCTGACCTTCGGGTAAGCATTCTCCAAGGCAGCCTTCATGACACACGACAGCGCAGAGTCGCTGAACAGAGACTGATAGCCAAGTTCCGCACACACGAGGATGGTCTCAACGGGGATCTTGGGTTCATGTCGCACTATCTGTAATCCCCATGACTTGCCTGGGTTTGCAAAATCTCACTCACTGTCCTCTCTGGAGACAATACACATCTCTTTAACCTGTGCTTAATGCTCCTTCCACTCACATTGTCTGTACCTTTAAGACTTGATTAGCTGTAAAGACCCACATTCCAATCATTATTCTGTAAATTAAGTTTGTGTCTTTATATACCCTGTTTGTGAACAGAACTCCCACTCACCTATAATCATAGAAACCCTACAGTGCAGAAAGAGGCCCTTCAGCCCATTGAGTCTGTACTGAACACAATCCCACCCAGGCCCTACCCCCATATCCCTACATATTATACCCACTAATCCCTCTAACCTACACATCCCTGGACACTAAGGGGCAATTTCTTAGCACGGCCAATCAACCTAACCCCCACATCTTTGGACTGTGGGAGGAAACCGGAGCACCCGGAGGAAACCCACGCAGACACGAGGAGAATGTGCAAACTCCAAACACAGACAGTGACCCGAGCTGGGAATCGAACCCAGGACCCTGGAGCTGTGAAGCAGCACTGCTAACCCACTGTGCTACTGTGCCACCTGATGAAGGAGCAGTGCTCTGAAAGCTAGTGGCATTTGCTACCAAATATACCTGTTGGGCTTTAACCCGGTGTTGTGAGACTTCTTACTGGAAGAGGCTAACCAGCTCCTCCTCCTCGTTCCTGGGAGGGATGTTCTGGACCCCCAGAGGCAGCCCCCCCCCCCCCCCCGTCTCTTACCCCCATTGTCCAGGAGTGGGATCACCTGGTCCTGACAACAGGGTTTCTTGTTGAATGCACACCCCCCGAACATTGGGAAATCCACAGCAGGGCTACGCTGTTAGGAGGACAGGAAGATCCTGACAGCATTAGATCCTCAGATGACACTATTTTACAATAGAGGATGAGAATTCTCCCTGCTTTCCTGCTCAATAAATACAAGACCCTTGTCAGACCCCACTTGGAGTACTGTGCGCAGTTCTGGTCGCCTCACTACAGGAAGGATGTGGAAGCTATTGAGAGGGTGCAGAGGAGATTTACAAGGATGTTGCCTGGATTGGGAGGCATGCCTCATGAAGTTAGGTTGAGGGAGCTGGGACTCTTTTCCTTGGAGAGACGAAGGTTGAGAGGCGACCTGATAGAGGTTTATAAAATGTTGAGAGGAATAGATAGGGTGGATTCTCGGAGGCTATTTCCCAGGGCTGAAATGGTCGCTACGAGAGGACACAGGTTTAAGGTGCTGGGGAGCAGGTACAGAGGAGATGTTAGGGGTAAGTTTTTCACTCAGAGGGTGGTGAGTGAGTGGAATCGGTGGTGGTGGTGGAGGCGAACTCGCTGGGGTCTTTTAAAAGACTTCTGGATGAGTATATGGGATTTAATGGGATTGAGGGTTATAGATAGGCCTGGTAGGTAGGGATATGATCAGCACAACTTGTGGGCTGAAGGGCCTGTTTGTGCTGTAGTGTTCTATATTCTATGTTCTCTGTATCTCCTTCAACCAACAGCTAAAACAGAATATTTAGTCATGATCACATTGCTGTTTGTGGGAGCTTGCTGTGTATAGACTGTCTGCATGCCTGTCTAATACGGCCTGTGACAGCAGCCAGTTACACAGGTGGCTTGGCAGATATTGCCCTTGTCCCCTGAGCAGGGGCTGGCTCTGTGACACAGAGACATCGTGACAAAATGCATCCAATCACCTCTGAAGAATTGGAGGAATGTTCTTCAGTCGCTTGATCATTTAATCCATGTCATCACTCTTTGACACAGTGATAAGTTTCTGAACTCATTAGCTCTGAACTCCCAGCCACCTGACAAAGGGTTCCGAAAGCGAGTGGCTAAACCTGTTGGACTCTAACCTGGTGTTGTCAGACTTCTTACTGTCTTTACCCCAGTCCAACACCGGCATCTCCACATCTTCTCTCTTTGAACCATGAGACCAAAGCCCATAAAACAATGCTCCTTCTATCATTTCCTGAATCTGTCACTGATTTTATGCTTTTATATCCAGCTCGCTGACACAGTCTCAGTAATATTTCAGTCTGGAGCCAACAGCTGTAGCTCATTGCAAACTGATCCCAATTTCAACTAATCCAGCTGCCAAAATAACACTGAATACTGGGAAAGAGTGTGGTACTGACTGTTAAATCATTCTAAATGTAGTCTAAGTGACCCAGCTTCCAAACAATGGGATATATTTATCATATTCAGCATTGCTGAATGTTCTGTGCGTGAAACTGTCACTGAATCTCCTTTTAAGATCACTGAACAGGAACAATAATGTGGTGCCTTCCTCTCTCCCGTTACCTTCCCTCCAGCCCCAGTGGTATCGGAGCTGCAGTTAATGTGATTAATTCTGGTTGCCGCACAGTTACACGGCCTGGGAATATTTCATCGCCACCTCACCCATTTACAATAACCGTGAAATCTATTCCTGGAGGAGTGACGGCGTGGAAAAGACAGTGTAATGAGTGAGCGGCACAGCAGGATCCCAGCCAACACGGAGATTGTTAATGTAAATGAGACGCTCACAAGTTTGAAATGTGCAAAATCCTTCCCGAATTCTGGGACTTGCAGGTTGCGTGATGAGAGAAAATACATGAATTCCTGACGGAAGTTCCAGGATTCCTGTGATGGGGGGGGGATATTCCTTGAGGTTATGGAAAAAGGCAAACCGCAGCCTCTTAGAGTCAAGCGTTGGAAAGATATTTCTTTCTGACATTCTGATACACTCTCTATCATCAGCAATGATCCCTCAGGACCAGGGGTAGTTTGTTTCCATTCGAAAACTGAGTTCTCAGGTGACTGAGGAGTCCGGTGCACGACCGACATTCTCTGTTACAGGTGGGACAGACAGTGGTCGGGTGGGTAGGGGTGTTAAGTAGGAGGGATGGCCCCCTTAACAATTCACAAATGATGCTGAAGATTGTGCAGATATCAGGGAATATCCCCACTTCTGAACATTTGGAAGGGAGGTCATTCATTTGACTTGTTTCATATCATTGTCACGTGTACCTAGATAGCGTCAAACGTACAGTTTGCAGGCTAAATATACTAATCATACAGTGCAGAGCTCGCAAAGATTCATCACACAGTCAGACAACCTTGAAACATGGATATGACCAAACCAGTGAGATCAGTAACCTGTCCCCATTCTCTCTCCAGCGCATGTGCTGTGTGGACTGATGGCCAAGGATTTTACAGCCTTGTGTCAATGTCAGGTTTTAGAACACAGAACACTACAGCACAAACAGGCCCTTCGGCCCACAAGTTGCACCGATCATATCCATACCTACCAAGCCATAGACCTATCTGTAACTCCCAATCCCATTAAACCCCATATACTCATCCAGAAGTCTTTTAAAAGACCCCAGCGAGTTCGCCTCCACCACCACTGACGGCAGCCGATTCCACTCACTCACCACCCTCTGAGTGAAAAACTTACCCCTGACATCTCCTCTGTACCTGCTCCCCAGCACCTTAAACCTGTGTCCTCTCGTAGCGACCATTTCAGCCCTGGAAAATAGCCTCTGAGAATCCACCCTATCTATTCCTCTCAACATCTTATAAACCTCTATCAGGTCGCCTCTCAACCTTCGTCTCTCCAGGGAGAAGAGACCGAGCTCCCTCAACCTATCCTCATAAGGCATGCCTCCCAGTCCAGGCAACATCCTTGTAAATCTCCTCTGCACCCTCTCAATAGCTTCCACATCCTTCCTGTAGTGAGGCGACCAGAACTGCGCACAGTACTCCAAGTGGGGTCTGACAAGGGTCTTATAAAGTTGCAGCATTACCTCCCGACTCCTAAACTCAATCCCTCGATTAATGAAGGCCAGTACGCCATACGCCTTCTTGACCACATCCTCCACCTGCAAGGCCGATTTAAGAGTCCTGTGGACCCGGACCCCAAGATCCTTCTGCTCTTCAGCACAGCTAAGACTCCTGCCCTTGATATTGTAATCCTGCATCCCGTTGGTCCGGCCAAAACGGACCACTACACATTTATCTGCGTTGAAGTCCATCTGCCACTTCTCCACCCAGTCTTGCATCCTATCTATGTCCCGCTGCAGCTTCTGACATCCCTCCAGACTATCCACAGCACAAGGTTTTGTGATTTAAAGGAACACGAACAACATGGGAAAGGAGGTTTTAAAATGAATTAAAACACAAATTAAAGATAGCAACTTGCAAATGGAGTTTTGTCCTCCATGAATATTTTAAGAGCGAAACAGAGATATCAGAGACTCAGGGGGTGTACATACAGCTCACTCAGGGTGATTTGGAGTTCGAGAGACGTTACTGGACGCGCACTGGGGTTTAGTGTCTGGACTTTGCATTTTGCATTTTTGCATTCTGGACTTCACATTTTCTGCGTATCTTATTCTGTGCTACATCTACACTCAGTGCATTTGATGTGACAGTGCGGAGGAAATATAACATTGTGTTTGATGGGCGCAATCTGGTGGGTTAGCGAGTCTAATGGTGAATTATGGGACCGTGTCTAATGCCTTGAATGAACCTGTACTTTACCAGGTACAGGCCTGCCAGCTGATACAGTTTAGAGGGGATGGGGTGGGCGACATTAACCCCACACTGTAGGTCTGCAGCTAACAGAGGGGATTGTGCAGATGAGACTCTCTGTGTGTTTGAGGGTGCTCTCCCTTGCCCACTCACTGTGTACTTTACTTTACAACCTGCTGCAAATATCCTGGGAGTGTTTGGAGGGGAGGTGTGTAATGACATAACACCATGTTGTCCCCCTCGCATTCAAACACCCTTCCCTCTCAACCACAACATTTTCCTCCCTCTCATCTCAACACTCCCACTCTCAGCTCTACAATCCTCACCCTCATCTGAACACCTCCCTTCTCACCTCAGAACTCTCCCTCTCCCCTCAACACTCTTCCTCTCCCCTCAAAATTCACCCCCCCCTCACTTCAACACTCTCCCTCTCTCCTCAACAAAATATCGAAATCAATAAACAAGTAGATAATAAATAAATAGATTAGTAAATGAGCAGTTTTTTTATGCTGCGCTTTGCCAAAGGCCTTCTGGGAATATAAATAAATCACATCCATTGATCACATCCCTTATCTATCTTCTTTGATACCTGCTCAAAGAACTCAAACAGATTTACCAGGCATGGCCTCCCGTTGGCGAAGCTGTGTTGACTCAATCCTATTTTATTCTGTCCTTCCAAATACTCTGCGATCTCATCTCCAATAACAGACTCAGAAACCTTGCCACTGACTGAAATCAGGCTACCCGGCCTATAATTTCCCAACTGCTGCCAGCTCCCGTCATAAACAGCGCGGTTACATTAGTTACTTTCCAGTCCTCTGGGAGCCTCCCCACTTCCAGTGATTCCTGAAATATTGTGACCAATGTCTTCACATTCTGAAAGTTGGGAATCAAGTAGATAGGGTTGTTAGGAAGGCATACAGTGTCTTGGCGTTTATTGGTAGGGGGATTGAATTTAGGAGTCGCAGCGTCATGTTGCAACTGTACAAAACTCTGGTGCGGCCGCACTTGGAGTACTGTGTGCAGTTCTGGTCCCCACATTATAGGAAGGATGTGGAGGCTTTGGAGAGGGTGCAGAGGAGGTTTACCAGGATGTTGCCTGGTATGGAGGGGAGGTCCTATGAGGAGAGACTGAGGGATTTAGGGTTGTTTTCGCTGGAAAGAAGGCGGCTAAGAGGGGATCTTATTGAAACATATAAGATGATTAGAGGTTTAGATAGGGTGGACAGTGATAGCCTTTTTCCTCAGATGGAGAAAGCTAGCACGAGGGGGCATAGCTTTAACTTAAGGGGGGGTAGTTATAGGACGGATGTCAGGGGTAGGTTCTTTACCCAGAGGGTGGTGAGGGATTGGAATGCCCTGCCTGCTGCAGTTGTAAATGCGCCTGGTTTGGGGGTGTTTAAGAGATCCGTGGATAGGTTTATGGACGAAAAGGGATTCATTTAGGTTAGAGGGTCATTGCTTTTTAACTGGTCGGCGCTACATCGTGGGCCAAAGTGCCTGTTCTGCGCTGTAATGTTCTATGTTCTAATTTCCTCAGCTATCTATTTTAGAACCCTCAGGTGTAGTCCATCTGGTCCAGGTGATTTATCCATCTTCAGACCTTTCGTTTCCCCAGAAACTTCACCTTAGTGATGGTCACTGCACTCACCTCTGTCCGTTGATTCTCCTGGAGCTCTGACATCCCACGGGTGTCTCCTATCGTGAAAACTGATGCAAAGAAACTGTTCAGTTCCTCAGCCATTTCTTCATCTCCTATTATTATTATTTCTCCAGCTTCATTGGTCCAATATCTATTTTTGCCTCTGTCTTACCTTTTATACATTGAAAAAGAAAACTCTTCCTATGGGCTGCCACCCCAAACACGTTGAAGAAGCCATTCCCTGTGGACAATCTTTCCGTATACAGCATCTGCTCAGATGAGGAAAGCAACAGACACCGACAGATGCTGAAAGATGGATCAGATACTGAGCAAGGCGACAGCTCAGTGACTATCACTGATTGCTGTGCAGATACGTGGATTTGGGCCGGTGTCTGTGGGAGTTTGCGCATTCTCCCCGTGCTTGCGTGGGTTTTCTCCGGGTGCTCCGGTTTCCTCCCACACCCCAAAGATGTGCTATTAGGCTGATTGGTGTAACAAATTGTCCCTAAATTAGTTTCCCTCAATGTGGAATGCCATAAGCATAGATAAGGGTCATGGGTGGAGGGGGGACTCACAATGTTAAAATGGCAGCGCGGGCTCATTGAGCCAAAGGGCCTGTTTCCCAGGCTGTTTTGTTCTTTGTTCTTTATGGCTTTGTAAGAAAGGGATATGGGGCCAACTCATTAATCAACGGTTCGACGCACCACAGTGAGAAAAGCACACCAACCTCCTCAGAAGTCAAATACGGGACACAAACGACATTACATTCCTCATCGCCCAGTGCTTCCCCGTAGCGGAGAAACTACAACACCTTCTTTGGAAACTTCAACACGTCATCGATGAAGATGAACATCTCGCCAATGGCGTCTCCACACCCCCACTCCCTGCCTCCAAACAACCGCACAAGCTAATACAGACCATTGTTCACAGCAAACTACCCAGTCGTCAGGACAACAGCCACGACATCACACAACCCTGCCACGGCAACCCCTGTGAGACGTGCCGCATCATCGACATGGATGCCGCCATCACACATGAGAACCAGACCCACCAGGTACATGACCCTCGCCAACTTTTCGAGACGTTTGTATCACAGCTCGGTTTGGCTCTCGTTCTGTCCAAGACTGTAAGGAACTACAAAGCTTGTGAATGTCGCCCAATCCATTCACACAAACCAGCCCCCGGTTTATTGACTCTATCTACACTTAGTGCTGCCTCGGCAGAGCAGCCTTCATAATTAAGGACCCCATACATCACGGACATTCTCTCTTCCACCTTCTTCCATCGGGAAAAGGTTACAAAAGTCTGAGCTCACGTTTTAACCGACTCAGGAACAGTTTCTTGCTGTCAGACGTTTGAATGGACCTACCTCGCATTAAGTTGATATTTCTCTACAAGCTACCTTTGAGTCTAACACTGCATTCTGCACTCTCTTGTTTCCTTCTCTATGAATGGTATGCTTTGTCTGCACAGCGTGCAACAAGTAATATTTGTCACTGTATTTCTAGACAAGTGACAATAATAAATCAAAACAAATCAAATCCCCTCCCTCCAATTAAACTGTCTAGTCCTGTTAGAATTTTATACATCTTCATGAAATTCGCCCTCATTCATCTGAACGCCACAGAGAACAATCTAACCCAGTCAGTCTCTCCTCATAATCAGTCTCGCCAATCACCAAAATGCTCCACTCCCTCGAGACCAAGAACATCCTTCCTCAGAAATGGAGACAAAAACTGCAAACAATACTCTAGGTATAACCTCAGCAAGATCCTGCATAATTGTAACAACACATCCCTGCTCCTATAATCGAAACCTCTCGCAATGAGACATATCATTTACCTTCTTTACCTGCATGCTTATCTTCAGTGACTGATGCACAAGGACACCCAGGTCCCTCTGCACTCTCTGCTCTCCCAAGTTACAGCCATTCACCTAATAACCTTCCTTCCTGTCTTTGCTTCCCGAGTGAATAACCTCACATTAATCCAAAGTATTCTGTATCTGTCATTGTTAAGCCCACTCAACCAACCTGTCCAGATCAAGCTGTAGGATCTTGAACATAGAAAACCACAGCACAAACAGGCCCTTTGGCCCACAAGTTGCGCCTATCATATCCATACCTACCAAGCCATAGAACTATCTGTAACTCCCAATCCCATTAGATCCCATGTACTCGTCCAGAAGTCTTTTAAAAGACCCCAGTGAGTTTGCCTCCACCATCGACGGCAGCCGATTCCACTCACTCACCACCCTCTGAGTGAAAATCTTACCCCTGACATCTCCTCTGTACCTGCTCCCCAGCACCTTAAACCTGTGTCCTCTCGTAGCGACCATTTCAGCCCTGGGAAATAGCCTCTGAGAATCCACCCTATCTATTCCGCTCAACATTTATTTATTTATTCCAATTATATGAATTATATTTATATAATTGGAATAAATAAATAAAAATTATTTGGGCGACTGAGATATCCATTCCGTGGGACTGTCTCTGTCTTTCATCTTTACAATAGCTTGGAAATAGGAAGAGATTGACTTTGTTTTAATGATGCTTGGGGGTCAGTATATGATGTGAAATTCCTGGATAGCCCGGTTATGTACTGAAAAGAAGCAGGTTTTAGCGAGTTCCTGATATTTAAACAACCCAATAACACACACACAGTATCAGTGATCTGCATTTCAAAAAACAATGTGATTTGTTCGCATTTCTATTAACCTATAAATGAACTCCAATGATGTTTTTCCCCAGATTGTTATGGTTGTGTCTGAACTCTTTTGCTTCTTTAAGTGATTTGTGAATCACCTGAACCCCTAAATTCTTCGAAAGCTTTCAGACATTTAAATTATTTAGAGAGACGGGGAAATAACATTCTTCTGATCAGAATGCAAAATCTAACACTAAGCTGTGGTGAAATGAATTTCCAAATCGAATATCCAATTTGCAAGTTTACAATTTTTATTGTTAATTTTTATTGTTAGTTTTTATTGTTAATTTTATGGTCAATTTGCAAGTTTACAATTTTTATTGTTAATACAACTAAACACAGTTTGCAAGTTTACAATTTTTAGTTGTATTGACAATAAAACTTGTAAATTTGCAAATTGACAACTAAACTGTGTTTAGTTGTATGTTTCCACTGTGGTCACTCTCATTCTTAGTTTGGATTATTTTATAAATTTTGAAACTGTCACAGTGCTTTCTAATCCCATACTGTTGATGTGAATGGTGATGGACAGTGAGGCCAGCGTTGATCCTAGAGGAAAACCACTTCCCACCTTCCACCAATCGGATAAAATCCCTTTAACCCTGACTCCCTGTGTTCGGTTTTTGTAGCCAGTTTGTTGTCTATTCTGCTGCTTGTCCCCTAACTCCACCTGCTCTGAGATTACACAGGTCTGTACAATCTTAACTTACAAAGGCATCTATAAACTCAACGTCTCGGTCATCGATCATATCAATCCCCTTTATCATTCCTGAACATTGCGAAATTAATTAAATTGACTCTGTCAAGAATGATCTTAATTTCAGAATATGTGCTGACTGCTACTCGTTTGAAGTTAATTCATTTATTTATGTTCTTGCTGTTGAGATTGTGACTGGGTGATTCTTCTTTGGATATTTTAAATTAATTTTCTGTTTAGACACAAGAAGAACATAAACTCTCTGTTGTTTTCTAATCCAGTAGGTGATCACCATATTGATCAAATGGTTAAGGAGGCAGAAATGATTGCTGTCTCTATTAGCCGAGGTATAGAAGATAGGAGCGGGGAGTTTCTGATGGAGCTGTACAAAATGCTCATTTGGCCTCAGTTAGAGCATTGTGAGGAGTTACGGTGGCCTCCCTAGAAGGAGAATATGATTGCCCTGAAGGAGGTTCACCAGGACGTTGGTTTGGCCGCAGTGTTTCTGCACTGAAGACAGATTTGTTCGGCTGGGGATGATTTCCACAGAATGATGAATGCAGAGTGTGGACATCATTGACACATACAACATTATGAGGGACATATAGATAGGATTGTTAAGAAGAAACTGTTTTCCCATAGCAGAGGGGTCCAATGGGATGAAGGAGTACAATATCAAGGGTAGGAGTCTTAGCTGTGTTGAAGAGCAGAAGGATCTTGGGGTCCGGGTCCACAGGACTCTTAAATCGGCCTCGCAGATGGAGGATGTGGTCAAGAAGGCATATGGTGTACTGGCCTTCATTAATCGAGGGATTGAGTTTAGGAGTCGGGAGGTAATGCTGCAACTTTATAAGACACTTGTCAGACCCCACTTGGAGTACTGTGCGCAGTTCTGGTCACCTCACTACTCATTGTCTCTGACTGTTTCCACCCACATCTCTCTATCCCTCAGAAGTATTGCTCTCTCCACCTCGCTTTCTCTCCATCTCTGTTCACCTCACTCCAGAATCTCTCCCTCTCTCCTTCCAGTTTTCTTTATGTGGCTTTTAATCACAGCATGATCCTGTGGACAGCACTGTGACCATACTCAGAGAGGACAAGGGGAGAGGCAATTCATTCCCCCAGCTCCAGGTCTGGTGTAATCCTCAACCCAGCCTCTGAGTTCCAAAAAAAATTCTGAATTTGGATACATGGACCCTCTGTGACAAAAAGAGATTAAACTCCTGTCTTTAAACTGGGAATCATTTGTGTCCATTCCTTTGGCAGATTTTGTTTTAACTGAGCCTCCCAGTAGTTATTAATTAATTAATCAATGTATTTATTCATTTATTGATCTATTGATTAATTTCTGTAATTAAGGCTTCCCAGGAGGCCTGACTGAGGCTATTCTCCAGCCACAGGGAGCTGGGCACTGACCCTAACTGGAGACTCCCAGATATTGAGGTTCTTCCCAACAATATGATTTGCGGTTTTGGAAATATGGATCAGAAGAAACGTAACGTTCCGTTCAACACAGTGCACAGGAGGGGGAGGGGAGGGAGCAGAGACATGGACTGAAATAAGATGTTAGATGTTGGGTGTGGTTGCAGAGACATGATCTACACAAGAACACCCAGCTTAAAATGAGTGAAAGCGATAGTGCCAGGTGAAGAGAAGGATGGTGTGGGACAGAGAAAGACAGAGGCCCGAGGGGAGTGAAGATCAAAGCAGAAGTGGTGATGGAGGGAGAGCATTTGGGAAAGACAGACAGGGTATGAGGGTCTCCAGAGTGCAGTCACTAACTGCAGATCCACTCAAACCGTGTCAAATGTTCTGACTCTGGAGAAACACCCTGAGAGGATTTAAAATGTGTCCTTAAGGAATCATTCCCAACCTGAAAGAGGAGTTTGGACAGCTCCTGGGGACTGAGAGGAGATGGGGGTGGGCAGGGCTGACATTTTCATTCAGATTTAGAAGATTGTCTTTGAGGAGCTCTCTCGTTTCAATGTTTCTGTCTGACTGGAAGAAATTGGGGGAAGGAAAGAGTGAGAGGGAATGAGGAGAACTAAGAATGAGAGGTAGAATCATAGACTGTAGATCAAATCTGCACCAATACATTAAGAATATCTGAAATCGCACCGCACCCCATCTAAGAGCCCAAAGCCCTGAATGTAATGATGTGGAAATTGCTCACCCAGATACTTTTTATAGGATATGAGCAATCCATCCCTATCACGTTCCCAGGCAGCACATCTCACCAGCCTCGGGGTAAAAAGGATTTTCTCATATCCTCCCTTTGCCCTCACAGTGAACCGATGTCCCCTTGTGACTGACCCTTCAGGAATTAGCTGCTCCTTATCCACTCTGACCATATCCCTTATAATCTCGCACACCTCCACCTGGCCACCCCTCAGTCTTCTCTGCTCAAACAATAATAACCCAAGTCGATGCAACCTCTTTTCAAAACGTAGATGTTCCATCTAAGGCAGCATCCTGGTGAACTTCCTCTACAACCCCTTCAGGGCATCTTTCCCATAATGTGACGACAACAAGTGCACACAGGACTCCAGCTGGGCCCTCACCAAAGTTAACAAAAGAACAAAGAACAACCCAGCGCGGGGAACAGGCCCTTCGGCCCAACGAGCCCACGCCGCCATCTTAACAATGTGTTTTTCCTCCTCCACCCTTGACCCATGTCTATGCTTATGGTTCCCTCACTGGAAACCAGATTCAGGGGAGAATAATTTAGGGACAATTTGTTACACCAATCAACCTAAGAGCACATCTTTGGGGTGTGGTAGGAAACCGGAGCACCCGGAGGAAACCCACGCAAGCACGGGGAGAATGCGCAAACTCCCACAGACACCGACCCAAATCCATGTATCTGCACAGCAAACAGTGATAGTCACTGAGCTGTCGTGGTGCCCATCTGCTGGTCCAGTTTTAAGCACACACAAACAACGCGAAGTACTAGGCCACTCTCGAAACATCCAAGAGCAGCCCACACACGACCCACCGTGTGTGTGCCCCTCGTTAGACAACAAGGTGGACCGACACGCCTGCGGAGTAAAAGAGACAAAACATCAACACATGAAGCATTAGATTTCCAGGAACATCCCGAGGCTCTGACCCTTATTTAAAACCATCTCCTATAACCCTCCATCCCTGTTTCACTCATGTGCCTATCTAAGTAAACCTTAAACAAGTCCAGCGTGCCTGCCTCCACTCCAACTCCAACATTACTTCCCTCCTTTTGTAATCTATGCCCGGAGTGATAAAGGCAAGTGTCCAATTTGCCATTTTCACCACCCGACCAACATGCACTTTTGATAGGGTAGATAGGTTTCTGATAGACAGGGGAATTAAGGGTTATGGGGAGAAAGGGGGAAAGTGGAACTGATCCACTTCAGATCAGCCATGATCTTATTGAATGGCGGGGCAGGCTCGAAGGGCTAGATGGCCAACTCCTGCTCCTATTTCTTATGTTCTTATCTAGTGGTTAACATTCGGCGCACTCACCACCATGGCCCGGTTTCTTGTCAGGGATTAAAAATTTGATGAGCCTGAATCAAAATCGGCGACAGGCCTGTCTACACCAGTGGGAGTGAGATTCGTTTCTTCATGTCTGATTTGGAAATGTGCAACAGGTTCATAACAGGAAGAAGAGGCACAACGATAGATTGCAAAATGCTGCCAATAGAGAAGAGGATGCGAGAGAGATGGGGATGGATCTGGCTTACGATGGAGGAATTTTTTTACCGTTTACACTGACAGAAAAATCCCCCAGATCTGGGTCCACATCTCGAGCTCAATGACAGGAACGTTTATCACTGAGTTAATTTAAAATAGGACAGTCCGCTGGGACGGTGGTTAGCGCTATTGCTTGATATCACCAGGGACCCGGGCTGGACTCCCGGCTTGGGCTACTGTCCGTGTGGAGTCTCCATGTTCTCCCAGTGGTTTCCTCTGTGTTTTCTCCCATAGTCTAAAACAAGTGCATTGCCCGTGCTAAATTCTCCCTCAGTGCACGTGAACAGGTGCCAGAATGTGCCAGCTGGGGGATTCTCATTGTAGTTCATTGCATTAGTAATGAACCCCTATTTGTGACGGAGTGAATGAACTTTATACATTAAACTGTCCGGCTTTCGGTGACGTGGAAGCAGCTCTCACTCACAAACCAATATCTGTGAGATTAACAAAGCAGGATGGAGAATGGCTCAGTTTAAATGCTGACACAGCTTGAGGAACGGAGAGTTGGAGTTCCCCAAGGAAAGCAGCAAAGTTTGAAAATAACGGTGCCCACCCTGTGGCTCCAAACCACGACCCTGAGATTCAGATTCTCGTACTCCACGACTAACCGAGACCAACACCGGCTGCTGTGATGCTCGCTCAGTTTCTTAACATCCAGGAAGACAGGTTATGTTTCCCATCCAGTGTGACAGCTTGTTCAGATTCCAATATTTGCAATTAACCGACCGACAGAATCCCCAAGAATTCCTCCTCCCAATCATCAATAACATCATTCAAATCTCCCACTTCTCAGCTGGACCTCCTCCTAAACATTCCAAAGAACTCTTGCCTTGGGAATCAACTGATTCCTATGGACCTTCCAACCTCACCCCCCACCCCCCCAACCCCACCTCGCCCCCCACCCCATCTCACCCCCCACCCCCCACCCCACCTCGCGCCACCCCCCCCCCCCCCCCCCCACCCCCACCCCCCACCCATGGACCTTCCAACATAGTTTCTGGATCACTTGTTTTATTTTTGAGCTTCTGGGGATTCCCTTGAATGTTTGTATAAGGATGTGCATGGTATTGATGTCTTTTCTTTTGATTCACAAGTGATTCAGTCCGCCTTGTTGTCCAACGAGGGGCATACACGCGATGGGTCGTGTGTGGGCTGCTCTTGGTTGTTTCGAGATTGGCCTAGTGCTTCATGTCGTTAGTGTGCGCTTAAACTGGACAAGATACTGGGCAAGACGACAGCTCAGTGACTATCACTGTTTGCTGTGCAGACACATGGATTTGGGCCGGTGTCTGTGGGAGTTTGCGCATTCTCCCCGTGCTTGCGTGGGTTTTCTCCGGGTGCTCCGGTTTCCTCCCACACCCCAAAGATGTGCTGTTAGGCTAATTGGTGTAACAAATTGTCCCTAAATTAGTCTCCCCTCAATCTGGTTTCCAATGTGGAGTGCCATCAGTGTAGACAAGGGTCACGGGTGGAAGAGGGGACTCACAATGTTAAAATGGCGGTGTGGGCTCGTTGGGCCGAAGGGCCTGTTTCCCGGGCTGTGTTGTTCTTTGTTCTTTGTACATCCTTTAATCCACTCTTTTTTCTGTAACATTTTGTGATTAAACTTTTGAATAGTTGTGAACATATTTGTGACAGTGAAGGGTTGTTCCTTTTCTAGGTGGAACTGTGAAACACGTTGACACACTGAGAGAAACCCACACGCAGAGAGTGACATAGAACATAGAACACTACAGCACAAACAGGCCCTTCGGCCCACAAGTTGTGCTGATCATATCCCTACCTACCAGGCCTATCTATAACCCCCAATCCCATTAAATCCCATGTACTCATCCAGAAGTCTCTTAAAAGACCCCAGCGAGTTCGCTTAGAACATAGAACAACATAGAACATTACAGCGCAGAACAGGCCCTTCGGCCCACGATGTTGCGCCGACCAGTTACAAAAACAATGACCCACTAGCCTATACCAATCCCTTTTCGCCCATAAACCTATCCAGAGATCTCTTAAACGCCCCCAAACTAGACGCATTTACAACTGCAGCAGGCAGGGCATTCCAATCCCTCACCACCCTCTGGGTAAAGAACCTACCCCTGTCATCCGTCCTGTAGCTACCCCCCCTTCTACTGCCAACGGCAGCCGATTCCACTCACTCACCACCCTCTGTGTGAAAAACTTACCCCCGATTTAAGGAGAGACAAACAGACGGGAAACAAGCCCGATATCAAATTGGTTCCATTTCCAACTGCAAATTCCGTGAATGCTATTGTGGATCAACTGAAGTGGGAAAACTCCCGAGTGTCTGGATGGATTGGATTAAATTCGCTCTTTAGACAGACGTTTAAAACCAGGAATAATGAAATACTGGAAATCCCATCCAGCTGTAAGGTTAACCAGATTCCCCCCTTCTGTGGTGTATTTTCATTTAATGAAGATTGTTTAAAAAGCCATTCAACCCATAGCTTGAAACTCACTTTTCAGAATCAGCAATAATTTGCCTTTATTAAGAGACAGTTAGTGTCAGAGACAAACAGCCGTACAACACAGAGAGGGTCTTCAGGTCCATGGAACCAGGAAAGTTGCACTCATCCCATTTCCCTTCACTTGCTCCATGTTCTTGAATGTTCTGATGTTTCAACTCTTCACCCAAGTATTTACTGAAAGTTGTAACTTTTGCCACCTCCACCATCTTCCCAGGATGTTCATTCCAGATTCCCACCACTCCTGAGTGATCTTGTTTTCCTGAAATCCCCCCGGAATCGACTGTCCCTTACAGTAAAACTCGACCCCTCGTGTTTGACCCACAGGCAGGGGGAACGGTCGATCTTCACTGAAACAAAACAGGGAAACCCAAGAATGCTGAAAGAAAGAGAAGGCTCCGAGTTAGCATTGGATAGGCCAGGTTCAAGTGCAAAGAGGTGATTTTCCGAGTGGTCTGGCGGTTAGGATACAGCGCTGTCATTCCTTTTACGCCCTTATCGATTCCCAGGCAGCAAACAAAGATTTACAAAACACCAATTAAGAAGATCAGGAATTAATTCCAGATCGAAAACAGAAGTTATACTTGTGTCAGTTTGAAGAGCAGGGGAAAAAAATCCATCCCATTCCTCAAATGACTGACGTATGACCAGAGATTCACTTGGTTAGGATTATCTTCCATAGAGTTCAGACGGATGAGGGAGGTTCTTATAAAATTCTAACAGGACAAGACGAGAGGCAGGGAGGGTGTTCTGGGTGGTGCGGGGGTCCAGAACCAGGGTCACAGGCGGAGAATTCGGAGTGTACCATTTAGAGCGGAGGGCAAGACACGTTTCTCCACCCGGAGAGCCTGTGGAATTCGTTACCCCAGGGAGTTGTTGATGTCAAAACATTGAATGTATTCAAGAGGTGGCTGGATAAGGCACCTGGGGCAAATGGGAGCAAAGTTTACCGAGAGAAAAAACAGCATTAGGAACTGAGTTGGACAATCAGTCATGATCAGAATGAATGGCGGAACCAGTTCCAAAGGTGAAACTGCCTCCTCGTTCTCCTATCCCCCGTTTTTCTATGTTTGTGTCTGCGAATGTATTATATTGGTTAGAATTGAAAAGAGACAGAAAGCAGAAAGAAACACTTTGATTATTTTTGGAGGAGGAGTGTACCAAGCTCGATGTTTTTACAGCGGAAATGTCTGAGATGGAAAACAGGGAGTTGAAAGACACGACTTGAAAACACCAGAATTTGAGATTGGTCAGGTACTTTAACTGAAGGATATCTGGTGTCTCTGTGTGATTCTTATAGTTGATGCTGGAGCTCTGATTTTTCCCGCTGTGATACAAGTCCATCCAGCTGAAAGGTTAACCATGTTCCTCCTTTTACAGCTGCCACGAGGCTTGTTTCCATTTAATGAATAATTAAACAATAATCTATTCGCTCGGGACTCAAACAGGGGCCACAGTCTCGTATCCTGACCACGTGGTTCCCTCAGGAAGTTGATGTGTGATTTCCGTCCATCATCTCTGTCCCCAGTGCTTCATTCTAGGTCACCTTCCCTGCAGAGAGTGTAACACAGTCGTTCCATCATTTTGTAGCAAAATACATTTCCCTCCCGTGTATTAAGATCCCTTCACATTTTGGCATTGAGAAAATATCAACTTTAGTAATTTTGTGGGGTTTTTTTTGTCATGACTCCTGGTCCCTACTGGGACTGGACGACAAGACAACCCAGGCTCCACCATCACTTCCTCAATGTTTCATTGTCCATCATTCCTTGTGCCAGTTAATCCATCAGACATTGCTCCTTATCACTGACATCGGCCTCACTCGGATAGTTAGTTGACCACACTCAGCGAGTCAGTAGACCTGACTCGGTCAGTCAGTTGGCCTGGCTTATTTGGTCAGTGGGTTGGCATCACTTGGTTGGTCAGACAGTGGGCCTCGATCGCTCACTCAGTAAGTTGGCCTCACTCTCATGGTCAGTCAGTCAGCCTCCCTCACACTGTCAGTTGGCCCTGCTCATTCAGAAAGAACATAGAACATAGAACATTACAGCGCGGAACAGGCCCTTCGGCCCACAATGTTGCGCCGACCAGTCTTATTTTTAAAAAAAACAATGACCCACTAATCTAAACCAATCCCTTTTCGTCCATAAACCTGTCCACCAATCTCTTAAACGCCCCCAAACTAGGCGCATTTACAACTGCAGCAGGCAGGGCATTCCAGTCCCTCACCACCCTCTGGGTAAAGAACCTGCCCCTGACATCCGTCCTATAACTACCCCCCCTTAATTTAAAGCCATGCCCCCTCGTGCTAGCTTTCTCCATCCGAGGAAACAGGCTATCACCATCCACCCTATCTAAACCTCTAATCATCTTATATGTTTCTATAAGATCCCCTCTTAGCCGCCTTCTTTCCAGTGAAAACAACCCCAAATCCCTCAGTCTCTCCTCATAGCACCTCCCCTGCATACCAGGCAACATCCTGGTAAACCTCCTCTGCACCCTCTCCAAAGCCTCCACATCCTTCCTGTAATGTGGGGACCAGAACTGCACACAGTACTCCAAGTGCGGCCGCACCAGAGTTGTGTACAGTTGCAACATGACGCTGCGACTCCTAAATTCAATCCCCCTACCAATAAACGCCAAGACACCGTACGCCTTCTTAACTACCTTATCTACTTGATTCCCAACTTTCAGGGATCTATGTACACATACACCTAGATCCCTCTGCTCCTCCACTCTATTCAAAGTCCTCCCATTAGCCCTATACTCAACACATCTGTTATTCCTACCGAAATGGATTACCTCACACTTCTCCGCATTAAACTCCATCCGCCACCTCGCGGCCCAGCTCTGCAACCTGTCCAAGTCACCCTGCAAACTTCGACACCCTTCCTCACAATCTACCACACCTCCGACTTTGGTGTCATCAGCAAACTTACTGATCCACCCAACTATACCCTCATCCAGATCATTAATAAAGATTACAAACAGCAGTGGCCCCAAAACAGATCCCTGAGGCACACCACTCGTAACCGAACTCCATGATGAATAATTACCATCAACCACCACCCTCTGTCTCCTATCTGCTAACCAATTCCTGATCCAAGTACCTAAATTACCACCAATCCCATACATCTGCATTTTCTGCAGATTGTCGTTTATATCAATGATCTGGGTGAGAATATAGGGAGTAAGTTTGCAGACGACACCAAGACTATTGGCGTGTGGACAGTGAAGGAAGTTATCTCGGATTGCAATGGGATCTTGATCAATTGGGCCAGTGGGCTGACAAATGGCAGATGGAGTTTAATTTACATAAATGTGAGGTTATACTTTTTGGTAGATCAACCAGGGAAGGACTCAGTTAATGGTAGGGCGTTGGGGAGAGTTACAGAACAAAGAGATCTCGGGGTACAGGCTCATAGCTCCTTGAAAGTGGAGTCACAGGTGGACAGAGTGGTGAAGAAGGCATTCGGCATGCTTGGTTTCATCGGTCAGAACATTGAATACAGGAGTTGGGACGTCTTGTTGAAGTTGTACAAGACATTGGTAAAGCCACACTTGGAATATTGTG
Source organism: Carcharhinus amblyrhynchos (assembly GCF_965287045.1). NCBI lineage: Eukaryota > Metazoa > Chordata > Chondrichthyes > Carcharhiniformes > Carcharhinidae > Carcharhinus > Carcharhinus amblyrhynchos. Next base: position 46,521,421 of record NC_137346.1, read on the forward strand.
TACAGTTCTGGTCACCCTATTATAGAAAGGATATTTGTGAACTAGAAAAAGTGCAGAAAATGTTTACTAAGATGCTACCAGGACTAGATAGTTTGAGTTATAAGGAGAGATTGGATAAATTTAGATTTTTATTTCCCCTCTGGAGTGTAGGAGGTTTAGGGGTGATCTTATAGAGGTCTATAAAATAATAAGGGGCACAGATCAGCTAGATAGTCAATATCTTTTCCCAAAGGTAGGGGAGTCTAAAACTAGAGGGCAGAGGTTTAAGGTGAGAGGGGAGAGATACAAAAGTGTTCAGAG